>NC_141696.1:583704758-584304758 GCF_964263255.1 Lissotriton vulgaris
TCTTGGCTTAGCTCTCAGGGTACTGGACCCTCCCCCGATGCAACCTAGAATCCAACAGTTCCTGTACTTCGTACTCCTCCAAACCCTCCACTAGCACAGGGGGTGGATGGACGGGCAATCTAGTGTCAAAGGGACAGGGTTGGAACAGTGACACATGGAAAACAGGGTGTACGTGCCACGAGCGGGGGATAGCCAGTCTCAGTGCCACGGGATTGATGACTTCTTCCACGCTATAGGGGGCCATGTATTTAGGCTTCAGCTTGTTAATACCTTTAAGGTGTATGTTTTTGGTAGAGAGCCGCACCTTGTCACCCACTTGGTAGCCCGGTTCCAGACTGCGTTTCTTGTTAGCGAAAAGTTTCTGTGCATCTTAAGCAGCCGATAAATGGTGCTGTGCATCGATTCTGACCGCTTGTAGATGTGTATGATGTTCCTGAACGCTAGGAAGATTGGAGGTAGCAGTCCATTCGAAGGGAAGGATGTTTGGATGATAACCCAAAAGGCAAAAGAATGGTGAACAACCCAGGGTCAAATGGTCGGAGTTGTTATATGTGAACTCTGCCAACCATAAGAGAGTGACCCAATCCGTGGAGTTTTGTAAGGAAAAACAATGCAGGTATTGTTCCACAGTCTGATTGAGGCGTTCTGTTTTGCCATCCTTTTGGGGATGGTAACTTGTTGAGAGCCTGGCTTCGGCGTTCATAGTCTCGCATAGGGCCTTCCAGAAACGGGAAATGAATTGCGACCCCCTATCAGTTATGAAGACACTCGGAACACCGTGAGCCCTGACGAGATGTTGTAATATCACCAGTGCTAGTTCTGCTGATGTTGGTAGCCTTTCTAACGGTACAAAGTGCCCCATTTTGGTCAAATGATCCACTAATACTAGGATCACTGTTTTTCCTTGACACAAGGGCATTTCCACTATGAAGTCCATGGAGACTGTATGCCATGGTTTGGGTGGAATGGGTATGGGACGGAGGAGCCCTATTGGCCTGTTGTGTCGCGCCTTACCCTGAGCACACACAGAACAGTTCCTGATGTATTTCTTTGTGTCGTCTCTCACGGCTGGCCACCAGAAGGAGCGTTCTATGGTGGCAATGGTTTTGTACACACCCCAATGGCCTCCGAACACGGAGTCATGTGCCCAGTTCAGCACTTGCATCTGCAGCCCTGGGTCAGGTACATACATGGCGTGACGATAGTACAGGAGTCCGTCGTTCAATGATCGCCACTGGGGTTCTTCTTGGAGCCAGGCCTTGTCGTCTTTATCCGCCACTGACACCTTGAGATCCTCGAGGAAATCACGGGCCATGAGCAAGGCTATCGCGCGTCCCGGGAAGGCTTTTACAGACAAGATGGAGGGCGGCTCTGCGTCGTCAGCTGTCTGATGGGGTTGGGTGTCCAGGTTCCGGGAGAGAGCTTCGGCCTTTCCGTTTTGTGGACCGGGGCGGTACCTGATGACAAAATCATAGTCCGAGAAGAAGAGAGTCCATCGGAGTTGTCGCAGTGTCAGCGCCTTGGCTGTCTTTTGGAACAGCAGGTTCCGATGGTCCGTGTAGATTTCAAAGGGGTGACGGGCTCCCAACAAGTAGTGTCTCCACTCTTCGCACCCTCTCTTGATAGCCAATAGCTCTTTTTCTGTGATAGAGTAATTGATTTCGCTAGGGCTTAGTTTTTTCGAGCAGTAGGCCACAGGGTGGATTTGTCCTGTAGAGGGATGCCTTTGGGACAGGACCCCTCCCAAAGCGTATTGGGACGCATCGGTTTCAAGTATGTAGGGGAGTTGTGCATCAGGATGACGCAAAATAGGTGCTTGGGTGAATCTTTCCTTTAAGTATAGGAACGAATGTTCAGCTTCTTCACCCCAGATGAAGGGAGCGTTCTTCCTCAACAGTCTGGACAAGGGATGGATGATCCTAGAGAAGTCTTTGATGAAACGCCGGTAATAATTCGCAAAACCTAGAAAACTCTGTAGGGATTTGACGCACTGAGGGGTCTTCCATATTGTGATGGCCTCCACCTTACCGTTCTGCATCTGAAAACCGTTGGCGTTAATCATGTATCCCAGAAAGGACACTTCTTGCGTATGAAAGAGGCATTTCTCTAATTTGGCATATAAGTCGTGTGGCTGCAGCCGACCCAGTACTTCTCTGACGTGTTCTACGTGTTCCTGTAGAGTACGAGAGTAGACGAGGATATCGTCAATATAAACCATGCAGATGGTATCTAGCAATCCTCTCAACACTTCGTCCATAAAATACTGGAAGGCTGCCGGGGCGTTGCAAAGCCCAAACGGCATTACCCTGTACTCAAAAAGGCCAAACTTGGTCCGGAAGGCCGTCTTCCATTCGTCTCCTCGTTTGACTCTGACTAAATGGTAGGCCCCCCGTAGATCCAACTTCGTAAAGTAGCGTGCCCCGTGTAACTGGTCCATCAAGACCGAGATTAAAGGAAGGGGATACCGGTTTTTGACCGTGATGTTATTCAGGGCCCTGTAATCAATACACGTTCTTAACTCAGCACAATCCTTCTTCGGAATAAAAAACAAGGGCGAGGAAGCAGGTGACGTGGAGTGGCGAATGAAACCAGAGGCCAAATTTTCGTCAATATAGTTCTTCAGATATAGGTTTTCCTTTTCAGTGAGGGCATAGACCCTACTGCAGGGAATGGCCGCTCCAGGAAGCATTTTTATGCAGCAGTCATAGACCCGATGAGGTGGTAAACGAGTGGCTTTCTGTTTATTGAAAAGAGGTTGGAACTCCGCATAGTCGTCTGGCAGGGTGGTGGCGCTACACGTCAGTTCTGTTGCACATGCTGCGGCCAGGAAGTGTGCACTGGTGGTTTCTTCTTCCTTAGCCTCTAAGGAGAAGGGGAGAGGTTGACTGCAAAATTCCTTACAATAGGCAGAGTCCAGGGACACGGTGCGAGCGGTCCAGCTCACAGCGGGGTCTTGTAAGGTCAGCCATGGCATACCGAGGATGAGGCGGAATTGCGGAGCAGCTATTAAATCAAACTGGATGTACTTGGAGTGTTCTGTTTTGATTTGCATTCGAAATGGCAGGGTATGCCTTACTACGGGTCCAGAGGATAGCGCGGATCCGTCCATCGCCTTCACATACTCTGGTTCCTCCTTCTTCTCCCATGCGATCCCCAAGGAGTTTGCATATTCGATATTCATGTAGTTACCGGTAGCCCCTGAATCCAACAGGGCATCCACTTGGGTGGCATCATCTGCAGAAACCCACAATGAAACAGTCAGGTTGATGTGGACCACAGCTGGCATCAATGTATTAGCTAGTAGTGAGGAGATCGGTGTGTGTCTTTCGTCCAACCCAGTGATCTCATTCTGGTTCGGACTCTTCAGTTTTCCGATGCCTCTTTCGTTCCCAGAGCAGCGGTTCTTCGTGGAGACGGATTTCTCTCTGGTTGTTGGGCCCTGGCTTTACACTCTCTTATAAAGTGACTGCTCTTGCCGCAGTATAAACAAAGCTTCATCTTCCTCCTACGTTCACGTTCTTCTATTGTAAGGGGGCCCCTGATTCCCCCGATCTGCAGAGGCTCAGTCCCGTCGGTCTGTTTGGGGGTTTCTTCCGCGAGGGGTTTTGGTCTTGGATACCATCCTTATATCTCACCCTTATTCCGATCCCCTCTTCTTTCCAGCAACCGATGATCCAACTGCACCGTAAGGTCGATCAACTCCTCGCAGGTTGCTGGTAGCTGGACTACCTGGGAAAGCACGTCCTTCAGTTCTCCTCTTAGGCCCTGGTAGAACAAAGAGGTTCTCTTTTCCTGTGGCCAGTCTGTTTCAACCACGAGTCAATTGAAGGACGTGATGTAGGATAACAGGTCCTGTGATCCTTGACGCAGTGTAAGCAGTTCCTTATCCAGGGTCAACATGTGGGACTTGCGGTCAAACAGTTTCCTCAACGCAGTACAGAAGTCAGTGAACTGGTGTAACACAGGATCATTTTTTTCCATCAGAGGTATGGTCCAGCTTGCAGCGTTCCCACCCATGTAGGACATCATGAAAGCGGTTTTCGCTGCATCGTCCCGAAACACCGTGGGCTTACAAAGAAAGTGGAGCCTACACTGGTTCAGAAATGTCTCGAACTTCTTAGGATCCCCATAAAATCGTTCCGGAGGGGCTAGAGGAATACCATTATTTTGTATTACATGGACGGTAGGGGTCTGGTCCGCGGAGGTCGGGGGACTGGCCGTGGAAGTAAAGAACCCTCCTCCCGATGCGATCGGGATGAGGAAGGGGGTGCTGGGTGCCCTGGTAGAGGAAGCGTAGCCTCCCTGATGTAGGACCCTGCTCCAGAGCTTTTGCGCGCTATGCCTGCGAATTCTCTGCGCATAGTATTCATGTCTCTTTTCATCTCTTGGTTTTCTACTCTAGAGGCATGCGCCTCTTGCTGCAGAGCGTTAAAGCTTTCAAGCAATGAGGCAAGTACCGCACCGGTATCCATGGTCCGGGCTGGGCGACTATCTTGGGCTTGTCAATCTGTCACGGGGAGCAGACGTTTAGTAACCCAAACAAGTGATGCATATGTCACTAACCTGTCTTCTTCTAGCCCACAGGGACCATAGCTTGAAGAGAGACCTTCCAATTCCCGCAAGTGCCAACCCTCTCAATGCGACATAACACACGTGAGAAAGATCGCACTTCGGGGAAAAGGGAAGGGGACGAAATAAGGAAAGACGCTGGAGATGGGGCACCCGTCTAGGTCTGGTCTAGAGTAGAACTCTTCCGGGTTCAGCGCAGCTAGGAAAACAAAAGGAAACCAATTACCCAGGACGGAAGGTGGTGGTAGACAGTTACATACAAGTTGAACTATAGGATTACTCAATAGATGCCCCACAGCGCTAGATGCCAGAATCTCGGCGAGAATAATCTCCGTAGTGTTGAACTCTTTTACCGATCCTCTGTTTGTTACTGCACAGTACCCAGAGGAAGGTAAGTTCAATCAGGCGTTTACAAGGCGTCTCTGTGATTAATGTAATCCCCACAGTGCAGGCTTTGGGGTCCATTAGGATGGCGGGCGGAAACAGTCCGCCCGCCACCCTAACGGAGATCGGGACCGCCCGCCTAAAGGGCGGGGGTCCCGACATTGGCATTAGGATGCGCCCGCCACTGTGGCGGGCGCATTCCTCAAAGTAACATTGTGGCGGGCGGTGCTCACTGCACCGCCCGCCACAATGTTAAAAACAAAAGCACGCATTTGCATACTCGAAGCGGCAGGCACCCTGCGGTGCCTGCCGCTGCGATTATGCAAATGCAGGGGGGTACCACAGGTACCCCCCGTGTGCCACCCCCCTTTGCCCATCAGTCTGGGGGCCCACAGGGGCCCCCCAGAGTGAACACCGCATGCCTTTCCGTGGCGGCATTGCCGCCACGGAAAGGCATTGAGAAATGCCTATTCTAATATGGCTGGCGGTGTCTGATAGACACCGCCACCATGTTATCCCTTTTCCGCCGAGGCCGCTATGCGACCGGGGCGGAAAACAGGCGGGCGGTCTTTCCGACCGCTGCGGTCCCCTCCGCCATCGTAATATGGCGGGGGGGGGAATGCAGGGAAGGATGGCGGGCGGATTGCCTCCGCCAGGGTGGCGGTGGCCACCGCTACCCTGGCGGAGGCAATCCGCCCGCCATCCTAATGGGCCCCTTAGTCTCTTGCTGGGCGGGGATTGCAGACTGGGTAAAGTACGCCTGTGAACACTTAATGAGCAAAGTAAGGGAAACGAACAAAAGAAACAGTTTGTAAAGCACGGCCGTGCTCTAGACTAGTTCCTACCTCCAGAGTAAACGGGAAGGAAAGCGTCCACGGTATCTGCTGTGGCGTCCTCAGTAAGCGGGAAGGAAATCGTCCGCGGTATCTGCTGCGGCGTCCTCAGTAAGAGGGAAGGAAAGCGTCCGCAGTATCTGCTGCGGCGTCCTCAGTAAGCGGGAAGGAAAGCATCCGCGGTATCTGCTGCGGAGTCGGAGTCCAACGACAGTCAGGGTCAGGCAAGGAATCTGGGAAGATTGTCAAGCGCCTCGCACTTCCTGGGAGGCGCTTAAATACCAATTCCCAATTGCCGGTTCCGGACAGCTAGAGCCCAGGGCGTTCTGGGAGTTGTAGTGCTGTTGTTACTACGAAGCCCTGCCCTCTGCTTGTTACCCAGAATCGCTACAAAAATCACGCGCGTATTGGACACGCACGTATTCGAAACTAAGGTTGTGTATATATAAACATGTGCTAATGTTGCAAAGTGAACCAACTCCTCCCCCCTCCCTCCACCCACTTCCCAGTCTGCCATCCTGACACCAACTGCCCATCGTAATATATGTAGACTATTGTCTCTATGAGTCCTTTCTTAATGTTGCCAAGTGAACCAACTCCTCCCTCTCCCTCCACCCTCTTCCCGGTCTGACGTGCTAATGTTGTAGAGTGAACCAACTCCTCCCCTCTCCCTCGACCCACTTCACGGTCTGCCATCCTGACACCAACTGTCCATCCGATTCTAATTAGACTATTGTCTCTATGCGTCCTGTCTTAATGTTGCAAAGTGAACCAACTCCTCCCCCTCCCTCCACCCACTTCCTGGTCTGCCATCCTGACACCAACTGTCCATCCTAACATATGTAGACTATTGTCTATATGCGTCCCTTGTATTTGTTGCGCAGCAACTAAATCGATAGGGTCTGTTCGGGTTGCAAAGTGAACCAACTCCTACCCCTTCCCTCCACCCACTTCCCGGTCTGCCATCCTGACACCAACTATCCATCCTAATATATGTAGACTATTGTCTATATGCGTCCCTTGTATTTGTTGCACAGCAACCAATTTGATAGGGTCTGTTCGGCCTTTCGATTAAAATCACGCGTGCATTGGACACGCACGTATTAAAAACCAAGGTTGTGTATATATAAACATGTGCTAATGTTGCAAAGTGAACCAACTCCTCCCCCCTCCCGACACCCACTTCCCGGTCTTCCATCCTGACACCAACTGTCCATCCTAATATATGTAGACTATTGTCTATATGCGTCCTTTCTTAATGTTGCAAAGTGAACCAGCTCCTCCTCCTTCCCTCCACCCACTTCCCCGTCTGCCATCCTGACACCAACTGTCCATCCTAATCTATTTAGACTATATTCTCTTTGCGTCCTTTCCTAATGTTGCAAAGTGAACCAACTCCTCCCCCCTCCCTCCACCCACTTTCTGGTCTGACATCCTGACACCAACTGTCCATCCTAATATATGTAAACTATTGTCTATATGCGTCACTTGTATTTGTTGCGCAGCAACTAAATCAATAGGGTCTGTTCGGGTTGCAAAGTGAACCAGCCCCTCCTCCTTCCCTCCACCCACTTCCCCGTCTGCCATCCTGACACCAACTGTCCATCCTAATCTATTTAGACTATATTCTCTTTGCGTCCTTTCCTAATGTTGCAAAGTGAACCAACTCCTCCCCCCTCCCTCCACCCACTTTCTGGTCTGCCATCCTGACACCAACTGTCCATCCTAACATATGTAGACTATTGTCTATATGCGTCCCTTGTATTTGTTGCGCAGCAACTAAATCGATAGGGTCTGTTCGGGTTGCAAAGTGAACCAACTCCTTCCCCTTCCCTCCACCCACTTCCCGGTCTGCCATCCTGACACCAACTATCCATCCTAATATATGTAGACTATTGTCTATATGCGTCCCTTGTATTTGTTGCACAGCAACCAATTTGATAGGGTCTGTTCGGCCTTTCGATTAAAATCACGCGTGCATTGGACACGCACGTATTAAAAACCAAGGTTGTGTATATATAAACACATGCTAATGTTGCAAAGTGAACCAACTCCTCCCCCATCCCTCCACCCACTTCCTGGTCTGCCATCTTTATATCAACTCTTCATCCCAATATATGTAGACTATTGCGTCTATGCGTCCTTTCTTAATGTTGCCAAGGGAACCAACTCCTCCCCCCCCCTCCCTCCCTCCACTTCCCGGCCTGTCGCACTAATGTTGCAAAGTGAACCAACTCCTCCCCCCTCCCTCAACCCACATACCGGTCTGCCATCCTGACACCAACTATCCATCCTAATCTATTTAGACTATTGTCTCTATGTGTCATTTCTTAATGTTGCAAAGTGAACCAACTCCTCCCCCCTCCCTACACCCACTTCCCGGTCTGCCATCCTGACACCAACTGTCCATACTAATATATGTAGACTATTGTCTTTATGCGTCCCTTGTATTTGTTGCGCAGCAACCAAATTGATAGGGTCTGTTCGGGTTGCAAAGTGAACCAACTCCTCACCCCTCCCTCCACCCACTTCCCGGTCTGCCATCCTGACACCAACTATCTATTCTGATATATGTAGACTATTGTCTATATTGCACCCTTGCATTTGTTGCACAGCAACTAAATCGATAGGGTCCGTTTGGGTTGCAAAGTGAACCAACTCCTCCCCCCTCCCTCCACCCACTTCCCGGTCTGTCATCCTGACACCAACTGTCCATCCCAATATATGTAGACTATTGTCTCTATGCGTCCTTTCTTAATGTTGCCAAGTGAACCAACTCCTCCCCCTCCCTCCACCCACTTCCCGGTCTGACGCGCTAATGTTGCAAAGTTGACCAACTCCTCCCCCCTCCCTCCACCCACATCCCGGTCTGCCATCCTGACACCAACTGTCCATCCTAATCTATTTAGACTATTGTCTCTATGCGTCCTTTCTTAATGTTGCAAAGTGAACCAGCTTCTCCCCCCTCCTTACACCCACTTCCCGGTCTGCCATCCTGACACCAACTGTCCATCCTAATATATGTAGACTATTGTCTATATGCGTCCCTTGTATTTGTTTTTATCAACTAAATCGATAGGGTCTGTTCGGATTGCAAAGTGAACCAACTCCTCCCCCCTCCCTTCACCCACTTCCCGGTCTGCCATCCTGACACCAATTATCTATCCTAATATATGTAGACTATTGTCTATATGCGTCCCTTGTATTTGTTGCTCAGCAACCAATTTGATAGGGTCTGTTCGGCCTTTCGATTAAAATCACGCGCGTATTGGACACGCATGCATTCGAAACCAAGGTTGTGTATATATAAACATGTGCTAATGTTGCAAAGTGAACCAACTCCTCCCCCCTCCCTCCACCCACTTCCCGGTCTGCCATCCTGACACCAACTGTCCATCCTAATGTATGTAGACTATTGTCTCTATGCTTCCTTTCTTCAAGTGAACCACCTCCTCCCCCCTCCCTCCACCCACTTACCGGTGTAACGTGCTAATGTTGTAAAGTGAACCAACTCTTCCCCCTCCCTCCACCCACTTCCCGGTCTGCCATCCTGACTCCAACTGCCCATCCTCATCTATTTAGATTATTGTCTCTTTGCGTCCTTTCTTAATGTTGCAAAGTGAACCAACTCCTCCCCCCTACCCCCACCCACTTCCTGGTCTGCCATCCGGACACCAACTGTCCTTCCTAATATATGTAGACTATTGTCTATATGCGTCGTTTGTAATTGTTGCGCAGCAACCCAATTGATAGGGTCTTTTGGTCCTTTAGAATAAAAACACGCGCGTATTTGACACACGCGTATTCTAATCCAACACGCACTTATTCGAATTCAACATTGTGTCAAAATTTCAAATCAAGCAGTGAAGAACTATCGTAGATTTAACATTTTTATCAAACGCACATTGACATTTTTATGTGTCTGTTTGTGCTTTCGATTAAAAACACGCGCGTATTCGACATGCGCGTATTTGAATCCAACGTTGTGTATATAAAAACACTCGCGTATTCGTATGCAACGTTGTGTCAAAATTTCAAATCAATCGGTGAAGAACTTTTGTAGATTTAAGATTTTTATCAAACGCACATTGACATTTTTATGTGTCTGTGCTTTTGATAAAAAAAAGTGTGTATTCTGAAAGACTAGGAACAGTCATTGGTCATATGGAAGAAGTGGCCCTTTCTGAAGGATGTATAACAACACAGGAAGCGAGTTTTATCAGCACCACCCACCCTACAATGCCGTACTTCTATGTCCTGCCTAAGGTTTATAAGTAGCAGAGACCTCCTCCTGGACGTCCCATAATATCAGGGATCGGTTCTATTTTAGAACCTTTGTCTACTCTCGAAGACTATTTTTTACGCCTGATGGTGAAGGAAATGCCTACGTTCCTACAGGATACCAAAGACATCTTACATATATTACCGGGCATCTAATTTGACACCTTGACAGATCTTTTGGTGTTGTTCGATGTGGAATCGTTATACACCTTGATTCCTCAGGATGACACCTTAGAGGTGATAACAACCTTGCTCACTGAGAGAAGTCTTGATTCCATTACCCCCTCCCATTTCATCATGAACTGCGCATGCCTTGCGATGAAGGAGAACTTCTTCAATTTCGAAGAAACAATTTATTTGCAGACATCAGGGACCAGCATGCGATTGGGGGGCGTGGCTTGGGCGCCGATGGCGATGGTCGCCTGAGAGCTCGGCTCCGGGACTAAGCCCGGGATTATCCTGAAAATCGGAGGCTGCGGGGCACCCCAGACCCCGCATTCTGCTGAGCGTGCCGACGGCAACCTGCCGGGGGCCCTGGTGGAGCTTGGACGAGGGTTGCTCCGGAGTAATACCGAAGTTTGCGGAGTTGCGGAGTGCGACCCAACATGGCGCCCGGACTCCTTTGTCCCCCTGGTCGGAACTACTGAGTTGAAGAGGTGCCGCGGGTGTCGACTGGCGCCCGGCTTCGCCATCCCCGGCTGTTCTGGACATTGGACATTTACTGGATTGGACCTTTTGCAACGGGTTTGCACTCGGCTGGACGACCGGACGGGTGCCCACGCAGTGGAGGGCACCGGGAGCGGACGCCCTGTGATCCAAGCGGTGGCCCACCTCGCGACTCCGCAACTAGCTACGTCTTCCTGGCCAGTCCACCTACATGGGAGGCGCGACACTCTGGCGCCACAGATCATCCGAGGGAGTTGGTGGCCCTCACCCCGGGGCTATAGTGGGTGAACGGGTCTGCCCGACTCGGCGACGGCTGTCTCCGCCCCCTCATCGGTGCCCTCGGACGCCGTGGCGGTGGCGTGAGCCGAAGCGGCGGAGTCTCCACAGGCTCTGGAGAAGGAGGTCGCCCATACCCGAATTGAGGACAAGCACCCGGGAAGGTCGTGGTCGACACCTGTGCACGGAGACGCCTACTCCGGGACCCTCACGGAGTGCCCCTGGAAGCATGGGGAAACCTAGAGGGGCCAAGGGATCCACCCAGACCACCTCGGACTCTGAAGCCCAGGACAAAGAGGAGCATGGGGACCCAAAAAGTTCTGGTAGCGCGCCGATGCAGCAACAGTTCGACCGTGTCCTAGAGGCGATAGAGGCTACGAGATCAGCCCTCCAACAGGACATTGCTCAGGTGGCGACGAGCCTGGGCCTCCTCAGGGCGGACCATGGCAAACTTTCAGACCGGGTCAAGGAGGTGGAGGGCACGGTGAAAACTTTGGAGCCGGCGCAGCGAACCTTGGCTGCGACAATGAAGGACGCCTTAATCCGAATTGAGACCCTGGAACGGAGGGCGGAGGATGCAGAAGGCCGCAACAGGAGGAACAACATCCGAGTGGTGGGCCTGCCGGAAAAGATCGAGGATGGCGACATGGTGCGATACTTGGAGACCTGGCTCCGAGACACGGTGGTCCCGGAGGGACTGTCCTCCTTCTACACTCTGGAACGGGCCCACAGAGTCCCAGCACGGCCCCCACAGCAGGGACGTACCCCGAGGCCAATGGTGGCGCGGTTGCTGCATTTTCGGGACAGGGACTTAATCCTCAATGCCACCAGGCACAATGGCCCGTTCCAAGTAGCGAGCAGTCAGGTGAACATCTTCCCTGATTACACCTACGAGACGCAGCGCAAGCGGTTCTCCTTCCTAGCGGTTAAGCGCGAGCTCAGGAGCGAGGGCATTCAGTATTCACTCCTATATCCTGCAAGGCTCCGCATCATTGTCGATGACAAAACCCAGTTCTTCGACACCCCGGAGGATGTCTGTGACTGGCTCGAACTATACCGGACAGGGAAAGATGGCTTTGGCTCCTCGTCCCAACAGGCAGATGAGCCGGAACAAAGGAGGCGATCCAAGAGGGTCAGGAATCGCCGCGGCCGCACGGGAGGGCCCTCGACTGCGGAGACATCATCGGAACGGAGGGGAGTGCTGGAAGTATTGTCGGAGCTGTCGGGAGCAAGGGATGCAGCCATCGAGGAGGAAGAAAACCCGGGTGCTGAGGGAGCACCATCGGACTCGGAGGATTCAGTGGCAGATAGTACCCATACACCGGTGATCACACCGAAATCGGTGGAGGACCTTCTAGATGGACAAGGGTAACGGGGTATACTGCCTTGTTTTGGGTGGGGGCCCGGCAGGGGGGAGGCGGTTGCCGTCCTTTATTGCTGACAAAGAGGGAGAGAGGGTTGGGGGGCCTCTGCTTTTGCCCCGGAAGGTTTTGGCACTGTTTGGGGCTTGTTATAGTCCTGGTGGCCTGGGCGACGAGGGCCCACTGCCTCCGCCCAGCCCGCACCTGGCTCATAAGGCCTTCCTACGGTGGCGACCGTAGGATTAGTGGGGGTTCTGGGGTTGATGAAAGACGAGGTTTGGATGGGATCTAGATGGCGCAGTTTGGGTCCTATTCTGGGGTGGGTGGGGGGGGGTTTGGTTGGTTCTTGGGTTGTTTGGTTTTGGTTGGGGAAAATGGCCGCCATCAGCGCTGGGAGGTTTGATGCCTTTTCTTTGTGGGGACCCGGATGGGGGGACTGTGCAAGAACAAGCTGGGACAATGGCTGATGTTGCTAACTTGAAATGTGTTACTTGGAACGTGAGGGGGCTTCACACTATGTCCAGGCGCCACAAGGTCCATGCTTATTTAGTGCGTAGGGGAGTGCAAATGGCGCTGCTGCAGGAAACTCATCTGAACAAGGCGGAAGGGGCGGCGCTTCAGCGTAGATGGCGGGGGCAGGTCTTTTCCACGTCGTACTCTGCTTATGCCAGGGGGGCGCTAATATGGATCAGGGCAGGGGTCCCCTTCCAAGTCACGAGGACTGTGTTGGATCCAGAGGGGCGTTTCGTGGCCATCTCAGGCACTCTAGGAGGGAGAGACCTGAACGTTTGCTGTGTATACGCTCCTAATGTAGACCAGACTGCCTTCCTTTCCAGGTTATCGGGCTCGTTGGCCCACTTTTTCGCCGGGCCCCTCCTGTTGGGGGGAGACTTTAACTCCGTAGTGGATGTGGACATAGACCGCTCGCATCCCCCGCTCCCCGATTCCCCGGTCCGTCGCACGGCTAAGGGTCGTCAGGATTGGCAGACCCGCTGGGGTTTGACGGACATTTGGAGGGCGCATCACCCCGCATCTAGGGATTATTCATATTTCTCGAGCCTCCATGAGCTGCATGTCAGACTAGATGGCTTTCTTGGTTCGCCCGAACTGGTTTCGGCAGCGGTCCGATCGGAGTACTTATCGAGGACCATCTCGGACCATAACCCCCTCCTACTGGACCTTCGCTGGTTTCCTGGGACGCCGGCGGTGCCCACCTGGAAGATGCGACCCGAGATCCTCGAGGACAGTGTCTTCAAGGCGGACTTGGGGGAGAGAATATCGGATTATTTTGCGTCCAACGGCGGCTCCGCGAGTACTAGGGCATTAGAATGGGACGCTTTTAAGGTAGTGGTGAGGGGCTACTGTATCTCTAAGAAGGTGGGCATGAGGCGCGTCATCCTGGCTGATTTAGACAAAGCGGACTGGGCACTCCGCGAGCTTGAAGTTCGTCGCCCCGGACACCCGAAATTGCAAGCACAAACGGCGGAGGCGAGGGAGAGGGTAGCGGTGGAGGTCGAACGGCTCCGCTGTTTTGATTATAAGGCCTATACGGTCCGGTCTATCGCAGAGGGAGACAGGTCGAGTGCGTTGTTGGCGTGGTTGGCCAACCCTACGCGCCAGTCCCAAACGACGACAAATATGCGTGGGGCAGACGGGACCGAGGTATGCACTCAACCGGAGATTCTTAGTTGCTTCCGGCATTATTATGAATGTTTATACCGCAGTCGCTCCGCACGTGACCCAGACCGGCTTGAGAATTATCTTCGCCCACTGGAGCTCCGCACAGTAGAGCAGGAAGTGGCGAAAACTCTGGGTTCCGACATCGACTTAGGGGAGATCCGCGGGGCCATTAAACGGATGGCGAGGAACAAGACCCCGGGCCTAGATGGCCTACCAGTGGAGTTCTATGCAGCTTACGCTGACCTCTTGGCCCCTCGGTTACTGGTGGTCTACAGGGAGGCGAAGAGGTTGGGGCGACTCCCGAGCTCGATGTGTGAGGCGTTGGTGGTTCCTCTCCTTAAACCGGGCCGAGACCCATCCGACCCGGGGTCCTACCGTCCCCTATCAATGTTGACGGTGGACTACAAAATACTGAGCAGCATCTTGGCCTCGAGGCTGCTGGGACATATGAGTTCCCTGGTGCATGAGGACCAGGCCGGTTTCATCCCACGGCGGAACACGACTATGAATATTCGTAGGTTGTTCCGCTTGCTACGGGAACCATTTGTGGATGCCCCGTCCCCGGTAGTCTTGTCGGTGGACCTGGAGAAGGCTTTTGATAGCCTAGAGTGGGACTACCTCTGCACGGTGTTACGGAGATTCGGCCTCGGGGAGGGCTTTATCAGATGGACCGCGGTTCTTTATGCTTCTGCTTCGGCCAGGGTCCGAGCGGGCCCATTGATTTCATCGCGGTATCCGGTGGAACGAGGCACGCGGCAAGGATGCTCCTTGTCCCCGCTTCTTTTTGCGCTAGCGGTGGAGCCACTGGCGATGCACCTTCGCTCGGGAGCCTACTATACGGGCTTATGGACGTCTGCGGGCCCGCATTATGTCTCGCTATATGCGGACGACCTGTTGCTCTTCCTAGAGGACCCGGTCGACGCTTTACGGGGAGCGGAAGTGGCGCTCACGGAGTTCGGAGAGGTCTCGGGCCTCCGAGTGAATTGGTCTAAGACCTGTCTTTTTCCGGTACGCAGGGGTACCCCCACCCCTGCGCTAAGTAGGGAGATTAGATGGGAGCCCGACTGCTTTAAGTACCTTGGGGTATTCGTTTACCACGACCAACCCGACCTCCTGGATGGGAACATTGCCCGCTGCATTCGAGCACTCCGAGGTTGCATGGACTTTTGGGCCACACTGCCGCTCTCAGTGGCGGGACGTATCGCCCTGCTCAAAATGGTGGCGCTTCCCCGGTTATTGTATTACTTCCGAACTTTGCCGATCTGGGTCCCACCGGCCACGTTTCGTCGCTTACGCTCTATGGTGGTCGGATTCCTCTGGGGAACGGGCCGGCGGTGGGTGGCCCTCAATACCTTGATGAGGCCGAAAGACGAGGGGGGGCTCGCTGTGCCGGACTTCGAGAAGTACTATCTGGCGGCGCAGCTCCAGACCTTCACCCAGGAGATCGCCAGGGAATTCCGGGGCCCGGAAGACGGTAGAGGGACGGGTATGGCCAGGAATGTTCTCTCCTTTATAGCGCTGCGACAACGTTTGGTCCTGCGGGACTTGACGATGGAGGAGCGGACTGTCCGACTGTGTTGGAATCGGGCCCACGCCCGAGGCCAACTGAGAACACCGTATGCGCCTGAAATACCGTTGGGGATGCTGACGGCCCTCCCCCACGGAGGGGATTGGTCACGTTTGGCGGCCTGGGAGGATTCCGGTTTACAGCTCGTCGGTGATCTGTACGAGGACGGAGCGCTCTTGTCCTTTCAGGATCTCATTGATCGCTTCGGGATCTCCCGGGGTGACTTTCTGCTGCACTCGGCCATTATACGAGCGATCCAGGCCCACTGGAAGAACGGGCAGGAGGAACCCCACTTGTCTCAGGTGTGCCAATACGTAATGATGTCGGCGGGCACGGTGAAGGCGGTCACTTGCCTCTACGGCAGGTTGATTACCGAGGGATTGGCTCCTCTCACCACTTTGAGGACCCGCTGGGAGGAGGACATTGGCAGGGAGATCCCGGAGACGACCTGGGCCCAGTTGGTGAGACGAGCCTGGAAGGGCACACGTAGCACCCGTTTCCAACTGGTCCACTATTATGTTCTCCATAGAGCGTACCTGACCCCGGTGAAAATCAGGCGTTATTTTGCCACGGCTTCGGCGGACTGCCCTAGATGCCTGGCTCAGGAGGCGGACCTCCTACACATGTTATGGGCCTGTCCAGGACTGACGTCCTACTGGCAGGAGGTAGCGACGACTCTGGAGGAGGTGACAGGGAGACTCTTATCATTAGATGCGGCGGTGGGGCTCTTGCACTGGTTCCCCCATACCCCCAGGAATAAAATTTCCAGTAAATTTATCGACCTGGGGTTCCTCCTTGCTAAGCGAGAGGTGACCAGGAACTGGAAGGCACGAGCTGGTCCGGCGGGCAGCAGATGGCACAGTGAGCTTTTGAAGTGGGCGGAGGGAGAGAGCGCGCTGAGATATCAACTGGCTTGGAGGCAGGGTAATGAGAAGGCGCAGGAGGCCGCGTTGGAGTGGGAAATGCTGGTGCAGGCCCTCAGGGATTATTGTGCCCCCAGCGACTCTGAAAGTGAAGAAGCGACTCGCCCCGAGTCCCGGTGAACGTCAGCACTGATAGTCCTATTGCCTTCCCCGTGGGTCAAATAGCAGATCCTATGTTGATAGCTCCCTGGCGCTGGTGGTGGGGGGGGGGGGGGGGGGGGTTCTTAGTTAGTAGACATTTTGGGGGGG
Source organism: Lissotriton vulgaris (assembly GCF_964263255.1). Lineage (NCBI taxonomy): Eukaryota > Metazoa > Chordata > Amphibia > Caudata > Salamandridae > Lissotriton > Lissotriton vulgaris. The sequence continues at coordinate 583,721,548 of NC_141696.1, forward strand.
GTTTATTTTGGGGGTTTTAGGCTTGTTTGGAAAAGCAGATGACGGACAGTGTATTATCCGGACCAGCTCCAGCATCCTACTGACCCCCGTTGCATTTCGCCGCCCGACCCCAGGGTTGTGGGCCGGTTGGCTGTGTACGGACTTTACGGAGGGGGGCCAGAGGGCTTTATTCTGTTAATATTGCTTATGATACAATGCTGGTCGCTACTGTACTGATTTACTGATTCCTGCAATAAAAATATATTTAAAAAAAAAAAAAATCAGGGACCAGCATGCGAAGCGTTTTTGCTCTGAGTTTAGCAAATCTTTATGTTCACCACTTCGAACAGGAGCACATTTTGACACCTACTAATCCATACCGTGATGCGTTACGGGGTATGGAAACTTTATATTGACTATATATTCGTCATTTGGCGTGGTAGCATAGAAGATCTTTTCCTTTTTCTTCAGTGGATGAACAACAGGAACAACTTTCTGCGCTTCACAGTGGAGTAGGACAAACATCAGCTGGCTTTTCCGGATCTTCTCATATCAGCTACACCCACAGGACTTGTGTCTGAACTGTATAAAAAACCAATGGCGCTCAACTCATTACTGTGCTATGATAGCTGTCATCCTAGAGCTCTTGAGAACAACTTGCCGTACGGACAATTTCTGCAGATTCAAAGGAATTGTTTAACTAAAGAAGCTTTCCAAGAACATGCCCATGCACTGGAGAAACAGTTGAGCGCTAGGAAGTATCCCAAGAAACTAGTACGTCAGTCATTGAAACACACGGCTGATAATAATCGGGAGGCACTTCTTGAACTTGCCATACCAAAAGAAAACACTCAACGGTTGACATTCCTGAACACTTACAGCACAATGTCAAACCAGATACAAAAAATTGTCAGATAAAACTGGTCGATTCTGAATACTGGTTTGGAGGTTTTACCACCCCCCTGTTTGCATTTAAGCGTGGTACTAATCTGAAAGACAAGCTTGTACATAATAGACCCAAAAGTAAGATCCCATGGGTAGTCTGTACCCTCTGGGATTTACCAGCCGTTGAGAGTCACCATCCTTGCGCCACGTGTGCTGCCTGCCCTCAAACACGTAGATCAGTCACTATTGATATCGGTACAAGTCATCCATGGCAGCAAAGAAAATTCACTAATTGTAATAGTGACAAATTGGTTTATATGATAACCTGCCCATGCCAACTTAAATATATACAGTACAAAAGCGGGTGGTGATGGACGGAGCATCTGAATCAATCAAACACTCACTCCCAGTCAAAAGATCTGGGTTTAATCCATCACCGTTCTTTAGCCCACTCTGCCACCCCAGTTCAGACATGGCTATATGCAAATCAGTCTGACCCTGTGCCTCATGGGAACAGTCCAGCCCGAACGCCAAGCCATGTCTTCCCTGGACCGGAAACAAGCTTCCGAGGACCGGTTTCTGGTATTCCAGCCGTCTTCAGCCCGGCTTGCTTGAATCCAGTGGCAAAGTGAGCAAGGGACTCACGTCTGAGCATACCCTGCCACACTTATGGTGGCCAAAAGCGGTACAAAAGGGGGTGGCGATGGACAGAGCATCTGACTCAATCAAACACTCACACCCAGTCAAAATATCTGGGTTTAATCCATCACCGTTCTTTAGCCCACTCTGACACCCCAGTTCAGACATGGCTATATGCAAATCAGTCTGACCCTGTTTCTCATGGGAACAGTCCAGCCCGAACTGCCAAGCCATGTCTTCCCTGGACCGGAAACAAGCTTCCGAGGACCGGTTTCTGGCATTCCAGCCGTCTTCAGCCCGGCTTGCTTGAATCCAGTGGCAAAGTGAGCAAGGGACTCACGTCTGAGCATACCCTGCCACACTTATGGCGGCCAAAAGCGGTACAAAAGGGGATGGTGATGGACGGAGCATCTGAATCAATCAAACACTCACACCCAGTCAAAAGATCTGGGTTTAATCCATCACCGTTCTGTAGCCCAATCTGCCACCCCAGATCAGACATGGCTATATGCAAATCAGTCTGACCCTGTGCCTCATGGTAACAGTCCAGCCCAAACTGCCAAGCCATGTCTTTCCTGGACTGGAAACAAGCTTCCGAGGACCAGTTTCTGGCATTCCAGCCGTCTTCAGCCCGGCTTGCTTGAATCCAGTGGCAAAGTGAGCATGGGACTCACATCTGAGCATACCCTGCCACACTTATGGCGGCCAAAAGCGGTACAAAAGGGGGTGGCGATGGACAGAGCATCTGACTCAATCAAACACTCACACCCAGTCAAAATATCTGGGTTTAATCCATCACGTTCTTTAGCCCACTCTGCCACCCCAGTTCAGACATGGCTATATGCAAATCAGTCTGACCCTGTGCCTCATGGGAACAGTCCAGCCCGAACTGCCAAGCCATGTCTTCCCTGGACCAGAAACAAGCTTCCGAGGACTGGTTTCTGGCATTCCAGCCGTCTTCAGCCCGGCTTGCTTGAATCCAGTGACAAAGTGAGCAAGGGACTCACGTCTGAGCATACCCTGCCACACTTATGGCGGCCAAAAGCGGTACAAAAGGGGGTGGTGATGGACGGAGCATCTGAATCAATCAAACACTCACACCCAGTCAAAAGATCTGGGTTTAATCCATCACCGTTCTGTAGCCCAATCTGCCACCCCAGATCCGACATGGCTATATGCATATCAGTCAGACCCTGTGCCTCATGGGAACAGTCCAGCCCAAACTGCCAAGCCATGTCTTTCCTGGACTGGAAACAAGCTTCCGAGGACCGGTTTCTGGCATTCCAGCCGTCTTCAGCCCGGCTTGCTTGAATCCAGTGGCAAAGTGAGCATGGGACTCGCGTCTGAGCATACCCTGCCACACTTATGGCGGCCAAAAGCGGTACAAAAGGGGGTGATGATGGACGGAGCATCTGAATCAATCAAACACTCACACCCAGTCAAAAGATCTGGGTTTAATCCATCACCGTTCTTTAGCCCTCTCTGCCACCCCAGTTCAGACATGGCTATATGCAAATCAGTCTGACCCTGTGCCTAATGGGAACAGTCCAGTCCGAACTGCCAAGCCATGTCTTTCCTGGACTGGAAACAAGCTTCCGAGGACCGGTTTCTGGCATTCCAGCCGCCTTCAGCCCGGCTTGCTTGAATCCAGTGGCAAAGTGAGCAAGGGACTCACGTCTGAGCATACCCTGCCACACTTATGGCAGCCAAAAGCGGTACAAAAGGGAGTGGTGATGGACGGAGCATCTGAATCAATCAAACACTCACACCCAGTCAAAAGATCTGGGTTTAATCAATCACCGTTCTTTAGCCTACTCTGCCACCCCAGTTCAGACATGGCTATATGCAAATCAGTCTGACCCTGTGCCTCATGGGAACAGTCCAGCCCGAACTGGGGCTTTTGGCCGCCATAAGTGTGGCAGGGTATGCTCAGACGTGAGTCCCTTGCTCACTTTGCCACTGGATTCAAGCAAGCCGGGCTGTAGACGGCTGGAATGCCAGAAACCGGTCCTCGGAAGCTTGTTTCCAGTCCAGGGAAGACATGGTTTGGCAGTTCGGGCTGGACTGTTCCCATGAGGCACAGGGTCAGACTGATTTGCATATAGCCATGTCTGAACTGGGGTGGCAGAGTGGGCTAAAGAATTGTGATGGATTAAACCCAGATCTTTTGACTGGGCGTGAGTGTTTGATTGATTCAGATGCTCCCTCCAACACCACCCCCTTTTGTACCGCTTTTGGCCGCCATAAGTGTGGCAGGGTATGCTCAGACGTGAGTCCCTTGCACACTTTGCCACTGGATTCAAGCAAGCCGGGCTGAAGACGGCTGTAATGCCAGAAACCGGTCCTCTGAAGCTTGTTTCCGGTCCAGGGAAGACATGGCTTGGCAGTTCGGGCTGGACTGTTCCCATGAGGCACAGGGTCAGACTGATTTGCATATAGCCATGTCTGAACTGGGGTGGCAGAGTAGGCTAAAGAACGTGATGGATTAAACCCAGATCTTTTGACTGGGTGTGAGTGTTTGATTGATTCAGATGCTCCGTCCATCACCACACCCTTTTGAACCGCTTTTGGCCGCCATAAGTGTGGCAGGGTATGCTCAGACGTGATTTCCTTGCTCACTTTGCCACTGGATTCACGCAAGACGGGCTGAAGTTGGCTGGAATGCCAGAAACCGGTCCTCGGAAGCTTGTTTCCGGTCAAGGGAAGACATGGCTTGGCAGTTCGGGCTGGACTGTTCCCATGAGGCACAGGGTCAGACTGATTTGCATATAGCCATGTCTGAACTGGGGTGGCAGAGTGGGCTAAAGAACGGTGATGGATTAAACCCAGATATTTTGACTGGGTGTGAGTGTTTGATTGATTCAGATGCTCTGTCCATCGCCACCCTCTTCTTTTGTACAACTTAGATATATAGGCATGACGACTAGGAAGATTAAACTCCGTATCTCAGAACACAAGAGTACAATACAGTGCAGGAAACAGGCCACAAGGCTTTCGGGCCTATTCCTTGATAAAGGACATGGGCAAACAGAATTCACATGGACCGTAGTAGAACAACCTTTTATTCCAGACCATATAGTTGACACCAGTACATATCTATTCTTGAAAGAACAGAAGTGGGTATACAGACTAGTTACAGATAAAGAGGGTCTGAGCGAGGACATTCCCTGGATGTCATTATAATTCCAGATTTGAAATCATACTGTGGTATGGCATTTGCTTTCATTTACATCATTGATGCTACGTTTGTAATGATTTTTTGACACTCTATTTTGCCTTCTCTAAATGGTACTGATATATACAACAGATGGGGAACCAGGGCTCTGATTCCTGATAGATTGTCCATTACAGCATCAAAGGGTTTGTCTGTCTTGCATAATCTATAAGTGGTGGTCTACAACACGCACTCTCTATAAGTGGTGGTCTACAACACACACTGCATAATCTATAAGTGGTGGTCTACAACACGCACTCTATAGAAGAGATGCAGATGGGGTCCTGAATGAGACACCAGCCTAGTTGGTTTGACTACAGATTACTAAGTGGTAAGTGGTCTGTGCACTCGCACAGATACTAGCAACAAGCATATCAATAAATAGACTACATCTCCCAGAATTCTCTCACAGGATAACGGAGGTGACGCTCGTACTAAGAGCATCTTAGATGACAACATTATAACATAGTTCTTACTCTTATGAGCTTGAATCACCAGTTTGTTAGGAAACAATTGACTGTTCCTTTGATTCCTTCATGATGCTATAACGCAACTGTGTGTTTTATAGTCATGTGATTACTGCGCCTTAGTGATTTTTCACCACAATGGGTTGGCATAACCAGGCTGTTAAGTAAATAGACTACATTTCCCATAATGCCTTGGAAGGAAAACGCAGGTCACGCACTTACTAGGAGCGCCCAATACAATAACATTATAACAAGGTTTTTATTCCAACAAGCATGCATAACCAGTTCGCTAGGAATCAATCAACTTTACCTATGATTCCTTTATGATGTGACAACACAACTGTGTGCTTTTTGGTCATGTGATCACCGCGCTCTAGCTAGTTTTTGGTTATGTGATTACCGCGCTTTAGCGAGTTTTTCACCCCAATAGGCTGGCACAACCGGGTCTTTGGGGCTCAGACTACTCTTCCCATGATTTCTATACTATGACGCAACTGTGGGCCTCCTGACCATATGACTCTAGCGAGTTTTCACCGCTAATAGGCTGGCACAACTGAGTCTGTGGGAGTCAGACTACTCTTCCCATGTTTCCTGTATTACACAATGACGTGACTGTGCGCCTCCTGACCATATGACCACCGCACTTCTAAAGCGCCATATGTTGATACAGAAAATAGGCTGCAGGAACTTGTGTTTCTCAATCTACTAATATGAGCATAATGATTTATACTAGGTGAATCCAGTACGAAGAGTATACTGTATGATAGTGATGCCTCATCAGTTCGTTAATATTAAAACTACCTTTCTCATGATCCTGTGGCGCATGCAATGACGCGTCTGTGCGTCCTCTGGTCATGTGACTGCCGCGCTCTCACTCAGTGAATAAAAATGGCACCCAGACACTGCTGGTTACCTCCCCGAGATGGTTCAGCTGTTCGCCAGGGGTACCGACGGAGAGGTAAGCCGGGAGGGGTCTGGGCCGGCGACTAGGTGGTGCGCTTTTGGTTTACTAGCACTCATGATTTGACTTAATGCATATCGGACTTGCGAGTGGGGCTTAATTCGGTTTTGCCTGAACTGGATTGCTCCAAGAGGGACGTGCTTTTTACTCCAGAGACTTGGTTGGTAATTGTTAGACTCACCAAGATGAGCCGCTCTACATGGGCCTTACTCGCTATAATATGGGGATTGATGTCTGCTGCTTATGCACCCGTCTGTGTTGCATAGGAAGATACGGGCACATTTCTCTACACAATTCTCCAGCAATCGAGCAAGAGTTGATTTACTATACTCTTATTAGCTGCCATCATATATTTGTTTGCGATTGGAAACATACCATCTTGTACACTTGCAGCAAATCTTTGTCCATTATTGATCTGCTGTCCTACTGATAACTGAGTCTTTTTTATGCACATTTTAAATCACATCAAGTAGGTTTGATAACATGTGTATCATCCATACATCCTTTTTGGTTTTATCAGAGCGGTGCTCCATTTGCCTGAGCTGCAGCCAGGTGAGGTGAACCCATACCCTCCTACCGATTAGGTAAGCAGGGCTATACATACAATGTGTATATTGGGTTAGTTGTTATCCGAGTTTTGACACTGACTTAGTAGCACTTGATGCTACGTTTGGATGTTAAATAACAATGACACCGACAATCTCTGTTCTTTTTTCTTTCATCTTTCTATGGCATGAAACCACACTATACTCTGTAAACGATCCAGTAAACAGGAGGAGAAACCAGATATACCTAGGATTACCAGGTGACAAGGTTTATGATTAGTTTCTCTTTATATATATTTTTTCACCCTTTGCAGTAGCGAATTCACGACAAGGTCCTGACGAAGGCAGAGGACAATCGTGTCCAATTCTTACCATTAAACTTTAATTCCTCTCATTTCTTCATTTTTAATCACATCACTTTGTTTTCACATTATTTGATGCACTGCAATTCAGTCAGCACACACCATTCGATACCTTAATATATGCTTTAGATCACTTGGTTTGAGTCATCAAACATACACATCTAGTTCTGATGGCTGAAACTGTGAGCTCCTATGTGTAAGGAGGCCCAGATGATGACAAGGGCGGTATCGGACAGTGGTATGGGATCTGAACCTCAGTACAGGACAATTTTAATTCCCCCAAGGAAATCATGAAAAAAGATCTACCTTTCATTGTTTTCTCAGGTTTGCCCAAGGAGAGATGCAAGAAGTACACAAATTGCCATTTTAAACATTTATTGAAGCAATTGGCCTCTTCTGTAAAATATGTGCACTGCAATAGTTAGTGGAAGGAAACGGAGCAGTGTAATCAGCATTACATGAGTGGTGAAAAAGATTAATAATACAACCATTATGATTATGGCATTGATTGTACAATTACATATATTTGTACTCCTACATAGCACTACTTGTGCTAGAGAGCATATTCTTCTGCCAGATACCTTGGAGTGGTCTTACTCCCATTTATTTTTGTGCATGTTTCATCAGGAAGCCAGTTTGGTGTAGAACTAGATAGTTATGTGAATCAACTGGTCTGGAATTCAGAAATGGGGTGACAATGACAATCCATAGAAATGCTCCTCTGCTGAAAAAACTTGCTTGGGGCAATGTATAAAATGAAACTGGGCCCATATCGCACTGTGCCTGAGTCTAGTTCCTGGCTGTCATTGATCTTTCGACCAATTCAGAGCTGTCTACGAACAGACATCAATATGCAAAGGGACTTTGCGCATCGTACTTGGTCCTTTGACAAAGAGTACAATGGCATGATAATGTGCCTACGAAGAAATGTATTTGTAAGCAGCACACTTTCTGAGTAAACTATTACATACAAACACACAAGCCAAATGTGCTAAAAGTCATCTTCTAGAAAGAGGCCAACTTTAAACGTGAACATGTAAAAATGGGAGCATTTGTGCACTGGCCCTATTAACACCCACTTCTTGTCTGTAAGGGGACTAAAAGCTTCAAACTAAACAAAAAGACATATCATATTATCTAAATTAAAATATATGTAATTGAAACCTAAAAATCTAAAAAATATATCACTTTAATAATAAAGCACTTAGAAAGCCAAATTGCATTGAAAGCCAATTTAGAAATAAACAATTAATATCTACATAAAAAGATCACAATAAAAATGTTCTGAGTCTCCAGAAACCCTGATGTTCCTAGCTTCTGCAGACAATTTTCCCATTGGTGTCCTTGTCACAAGTTCCAAAGAACAATCATGGTCATGTTTATGTTCAACTCAATCAGCAGCCGCTGAAGGTCCGACAATCTGTTGTGCATCTGCCAGGATCCACAGTAGGCTCATAATATGCATTTTGTAGCAACAGAAATCACATAGTACATCTCTGAAAATGGATTCTTAATGGACCCATCAGAAGTTCCATATCCATAGATTGTACCAACTGCATTCCAAGGCACACTCGAAAGTGCACATCAGACAGCAGGACACATTGTGTACACAATGTAACCATACAAGTCAAAAGGAGAAGGACCAGCCGTCATTCAGTTCCTGAATTAAGGGCATGCCAAAGTACTGTATCATGCGATCACGACACATCAGTACATGTGGAAATACCATTTCTATTTGGCTGCGTGGTGGAACATCCATTGCAGAGCAGCAAAAATAGCAGCAGAATCCTGAAAATCAGAAATAGAATAAGTGATATGCCTCCAAAAAGCTGGAAATCAATGAGTGTAGAAAAGATGGCATCACTCCGAAGACAGTTTGGAAAGTACTAAGAAACCCAGACCCTATAGCTTTGAAAAAAAATCCTACTCTCAAAGTATTATAAGCATTAAATATGTGGTTCACAAATTTTCTGAAGTGTTTGGGGAGGTTGATGCGCAGTAGTGATTGCATTTCAGAAGAAGACCTTGCAACTCGAAGATCAAACATCTCTTTTGAAGATGAACTTCCTCCTGAAACAATGAGACATACATCTTTTCAGACTATCACAGTTCACATAAAAAATAAACACTTAAGGCCAAACTGGCACTCCTCTAACTGTACGAGTCGGTGGAAAAAGCACATTTGTTCAACAGGGCATGACTCTGGAAACTGTCACTACATAGTGTACCATAGCAAGCTTGGTCAGTCAACATTACATACATTTGATTTGAGAGCAATCTGAATCCTGGATGAATTACAGCAGCTGGGGAACCCTTCACAAACCAAGCTAAGTTTGTTTTTGAACCATTACAAGCTCTGTGAATTGTGACCTCCCTCAAATCAAAGAATGACCAAAGGTATTCTCGCAGTCTGTACTGCTAAAAAAGACTTCAAGTACCCCATTCCTAAGCCTGTATTCGAAAGGTAGGATCCATGTCTCATGTACAAATCTCTCCCCTAATGCTTCATATATGCCTACCTGAAACTGTTTCAAACAGAATGTGAAGGGAAATGTTTAAATTGGCAGAGAAGTAAATCCATGATTTAACTAATATGCTGATGGTGTTTCTGCCACTCTAAACTATAATTTCCCCAATTGTTCTATGTTTAACATTGTGTATGTTGCGTTCATCGTCAACATTATTTTCTGCATGTGTGTTAAATTATATTGCTGAAATAAATTGGTAGTATTTAAATGCTTCCAGAGCAAGCAACCACTCTCCAGGGTCTGCAATGTCCAGCTTAATAGCATGATAGATCTAAGCTGACTTTGCCAGTGTTGTAAGAGGGACATGCCACTCTGTATGCCAATAGCTGATGGCACAATGTTACCAAAAGAATACGGGGCATATTATCAAGCAGGGCTTTACAAATTATCACCATTTTAGCGGCAGAAACCTGCCACTAAAGCGGTGATAGTGGGCTTGAAAATTTTGCCTTGTGAATTCCAATAGAAACCCACGTTCTGGTGTGAACATGGGCTTCTATTGGAATTCTCCAGGGCATATTATCAAGCCCATTATCACCGCTTTAGCAGCAGTTTTTTGCCGCTAAAACGGCAATAATTTGAATGCCCTGCTTGAAAATATGCCCCCATATTCCAGTGGATAGAGTAGTCATACCATTGTCAACTCAACCACTGCTAAAGCTTTTTTTAAATTCACTCTGTCAACCTCAGGTATCAGCTTATCAGTTTCCTGCTATGAAACCATCTGAAGCTCATGGAAAGGGGAGACCTCTCGGTCACCCCGAACTTATGGCTGGGTGCCCCGCCCACCCGGGAAACCTTTGCAGGCGCGGGGCGTGTCCCCGGCCGGTATGCCCAAAGTGGTGTGCTTGGAGCACGCCCCCGCCGCCTAAGAAGGATGTCCTCACACCCGCCCGGAAGTCCGTGCACTATTGGGCGGGAGGAGGATGCCGCCCCGCCCCCTGCTGCAAGTTAAAAGGCGCGGGGTCCAGGCAGGCGTCCTCTTGTTCCTGCGCTCTGAAGGCTGCACCACTCGTAACTCGTGAGCCCTCAAGGGAACAAGCAGCAGTTTTTTGACCCACCCACCAGCCCCTGTTGCAGAAGTTTGGGAGTAAACAAAAATTGGGATTTGCAATTGATTGTGATACATAAACGTCTAGTCTAGGCCTTTTCCCCCTGTTTTAGATTGTTTCTAAAGATTGTGTATGCAATAGAATAATTGTCTCTAGGCCTTTTCTTTTTTTTTCCTTTGTAGAATTGTGATAAACTGTATGTGATAGAATGGTTCCTCTGTTATAGGACCTTTTTTCCTTTGTAGCAATGTTGATAGTATGTGGGGTACTATTCTGGGACATCCGCTCTACAAGGGCGGGAGTAGCAGTGAAGGATATCTGTAGCAATGTATAAATTATGCGTAGGTTTTTTCCCACTAGTAGTTCATTAACTGTCGTATTTATTTAGTCTTTGGTCGGGCGGTACGGTCATGATCCGTGAGCAGTGATTTCAAGGTCCCTAGTGGGGGCGCCACCCATTATGGATGGGAGCGCCCGGGGGAGGCAGCCATTGGCCCCTCCCACGGGGGGCGGCACCCATTACGGATGGGATCACCCAGGGGGAGACGGCCATATGCCCCTCCCGATGACAAGGGAAGTTACGGATGGCTACGAGGGTAAAGTCCTCTGCGCATGCGCCACTCACACGTGATAGGGATCTGACACCGGTTAAGACCTTGCCGTTTGCCCCTAACGATAGGATGTACAAAATTCTTATGCAATGCATAATGTCATGATGTTAGACTCGGTTAGGAAAATCTTTGTATTAGAGATTTGTTAAGGTTAGCCTGGATACCTGTCTTCATCAAGTGTAATGGAAAGTTGAATTTTGTACATGATAAATGAAACGTTAATTTTAATTTAAAGTTTTACATTTTGTTTCATGTTTTAATAAATACGGCAGGGGGGGTCGCGAGGCCCCCCTGCCTTCCAAAAAGTTCAAAATGTGTCTGTCTCCTACTATTGGGATTGGTGGTGGAAGGGGTGGCGGGCATCCCGGACCATATTGTACACAGAAAACAAAAAGCATTTATGACATGGCTTTCTGGGACTTAATAAAAAACCCTGTAAATCCATGTCATCGTAAAGGAGAAACAAGTGTTTTTTACCTCATCTAATGTGGAGTGCTGTAATCACTGAAGACACAACTTTCACATTTTGTATGTTGTGACAAATCCTGAGTTTTGTGTCAGCACATAATGTGGGTATGGTCTGTTTATTCTGAAACACTTTGTGTTGTTCAAAAAATGAATGACAAACATTAATATCTAATGACCACACTAGCCACCCCTCTTGACTAGAATGTGAGGAATGATATGTCCTATACTGAGGCATATTGTTGAGCTGTTTCTCTGTATGATTTGTGAATTGTTTCAATTATCAAAACTTGCAAATGTGGGAAAGTACAAGGTGTTCAATTATTGTATCTTTGCCAAGCCAAGGCAGGATGTTTGCTGTACAGACTTGTTCAGGAACATTATTTGTTTCGGTATTAAACACGCTCTAAACAAAGCCTCATTGCCTTGAACTTGCCAGTATTTCATTCCCAAAACAGATTTTAAGTCAATATTGTCTTTCCAAAATCCATACCCTTGTATCGCTATCTGGGAAAAAGAGAAGGCATAATAAACTAATTTTGTTTCTGTCAGCATATTTTCCTCCGATGGGCGTGGGATAAGTTTATAATAATAAGACACTGGGTCTACGGGGTTACTGCCAGAAAAATATGGAAACTTCTGTACGCACGTTTTACATCTACCCAAAGGTGGCAATGGGCAATGCTCCCATTTTGCATCATTAAATACTGCATGTGAGGTACTAGCTCTCTGTAAATAACAGTGTGCATAGTGATGGTAACAAACCATTTCATCATAATGTGATGTACCGCATCTTGCTAAGTGATTCCAACACATGAAACAGTATATCTCTCCCTATTAAATCCTCTACCAATCCTCTTACTTTCAGGAAATCTCTCAAAACTTGGTTATTTATTAAAGATTATCCTTTCGTTTGCTTCTTGCACTCCGTAGTAAGCGCCAAGATGCCTCCAGGCAATCACCTGCCTAATCAGTACATTCAACATAACATAACATATCTTCATGTTCAAATATAGTATAATGCTCTAGTACCTAGAGCATAGATCAAACAATGTTAATTCCCCAATCAAGAGATGCCGCCAGGAGTTATTATGTCATTAAGATAAATCTTGAATACCCACATATTTGCATAGTCTCTGTGGTGCCAAAAATATCAAATGGAACCTTATCCCAAACAATGGCTTCTGGGACAGGAACTGCAGAAATGCTCACAAGGGACAGGTCTCTTTGCACTTTCTGTGATGAAGATTGGGTCTTTAATACCAGTTCAACAGCAGAGTGTTCTGGGAGATAATGTCCATTCAGAAGCTAAAAGAATACTGTCACAGAACCAATTCAGATGAAAAGGAAAAGCAAAGAGATGGAAATCCAAATGGAAATCCAAAGTGGAGGAAAGCATGTCTTTTTGAGACAATTAATATATGCACAGGTTCCCTGCAGTGTTCGATCTGACCAATGCATGGAAAAGTCATCAATGTTGGCAAAATAGCCAAAGGCAGTCTGTGCAAAAATGGGGACCTCTCGGTATAGTGTAGAACTGGTAGTTAACTACAAAGTTGGATCATAATATACAACTTCATTGGTAGCATGTGTTGTCAAAGCCTGTGAATTCATATATGGTGTGTGTATGGTGTTGATGGATGTAACTGCAAGAAGCAAAACTTCAGTTTGCCAGATACCCCCCGACCGGGGAACAGAAACTTCTGCATTTGTTAATGGTCACAGAAGGATCTCCTGTACAATAGTGAGAGGAGACAGGTGACAACCAAAGGACCCTCGTGGCTTTCTGTGTAGCACTGACAACATGACATGGTTTTATTAGATAAATCAACAGAAATCTGTTGTTTCAGCAACCAACAAGAGGTGGTAAAAATACTTTTCACGTGCCTTCAACTGCCAGGAGTGGCCTTGGTGCTCTGAAAAATGGGCTGAATTATTGTTTGTCCACCATCTTTTCTTGGACTGAATCCCCAATCTTTAGAATCCAGCCAGGAGTTGCTTGTTGCACCTTCACTTCTCCAGTGACAGAATGTTTCTCAAGCTCTTTGGAGTGCTCATTCCATAGGTCTTTGAATTCAAGTAAGACAGACACATGTTCATTAACATCAAAAGGCATTTCTACCACCACTGTGCTAGGATTGTCAAGGTCTGGAATCCAAATCTGGACCCCAAACAGGACCTTATAGGGTGACTGACCACCCAGGGATCTTCACGGCAGAGCGTTTAAAGCTCTCTGGACCCCATACAGGTGGTGGACTAGAACCTGAAACTCACAGTCTAGCTGTTAAAGACTACTTTAAGTCACAGTGTTTCCTTTCTACTATTGAATTTCCCTCGGGATGATTGGGTGAGGAATAGTGCACAGCCACAACCAAGGTACCCGGGTATCCCGGTAAACCTTAAAGGCAAATACTTGGCCCTGTTCAGAATGGAATGCTGCTAGTGCATATGTCCTGATGAAGACTTGCAAATCTTTTATAAGAGTTTGAATGTCAGCTGATCACTATTGTCATACCCATAGGAATCTAGAACATGAAACCACCACTAGCAGAATGTATTTAACTGAGCCATCACTATTTAGTGACATACAGTTGTCCAGATACACACAGGCCAGAGGCTTGTATGAATTCAAGAGAAGTGCCTGTGGTAGGCGTGCTGTAGTGGAAACCTTTATTTCTTGGCAAATATCACATTTAACAACATACTGTTGATGGAAATCCCCTAGATGTCCCTCGTTGACTACATGGCAGGCAGATGTGATACAATGGGGCCGTGCCGAAAGCTCAGCACTAGGAAGAGTAGAGGTGAGGGGCACGCGGAAACATCCCATCTCTATGGACTGGGACATTATGATGGAAGACTTTAAACAGTTAGATCTAATGCCTGCACATGGTACCTCCACCCAAGAACACACTCACACTTTACAAGCAAAGAACGTCATGAATAGTTACTGGATACAACCGAACACAGACAGCGAAGGTTCAGTATTACTATATTGATAGTACTAATAGGCCGTAAATCATACGAATATTAGCAGACCAGGAAGGAGGGTGATGGGTGGGGGGAAGTTTCTAAAAGTTAAGTTCTGTTATGTTTTAACATACTAAGTACAGCTATTTGGAAGAAATAATGTACTTCATGTATACACATAATCTTTGCTTGACCGCAGAAGCGGATATTTAGCAAAAAGCAATTGGAACCGAAACACTATAACATGTATATATATATATACCATGAATAAGTTGGAGGTTTCAACAAAAGTTTAAAATGAAATAAGTACTAAATATGCTGCATTGTACTGCCGTTGTGGTAATCAATAACGTATGTTTAAAAAAAGATAAACATACTGTTCAGTAGGCTGTATAGACCTGTTCACCAATAGCATTGCTGTTGTAGTAAAACTGTAGCGCCACAGCTGCATGGGCAGAAGCTAACCCCTCATCTGTTGCCATGAAAATCTGGTCTGCAATCTGAATTTGGAATAGCTCTATCCCCCTACTCCTAGAAGACGAGCCCCATCATGATGCCTCCATCTACCATCATATGTGAACAAGGTATTGCAACCATGACAGCAGTTCATTACTGCTGCGGTTTCATCAGCCAGTATATTCCCTACAATGTGTATTCCTACATATTGATGGCTCACTTTATGGATAACATGGGCTTGTAGTAAACCTGCTTTAAGATTTGCCACCTTTGCTCAAAGCAACTTGTGCTTTAAAGTATACCCTTTATAGTCTCTGAATCCATTCTGACTCTAATAGTTTAAGTACTCATTGTAAGACAGGACACAATATTATGAGCCGCACACTATAGGTGTCAGCAGTTCAGGATCCATATTCTTCAGGGCCAGAATGAGAGCTTTCAGTTCATTCAGCTTTGCGGTGCAATCACTTAGTGACTGTGTAAATGTTTTGAGAGGCTGGAAAATGGCATCCCTCATTTTGCCCTTTATGACTGCACAAGCGGCAGAGTATCAATGTGTTGTTCCAACGTGGGCTGGGCATAACCATCAGTGTAGGCTAAGAAGTTGTACTCATCTAGAGGCATATCTTCACAGAGCACCGGGTATTCTTGTTCATATAGTAGGTATACTTTTGTTTTGTAACGTAGAGTCAAAGGCATAGTCTAAGTCAGTTGCTGTTAATAAAGTGGCCCAATGTATCCATCTAGGATGTAAGGCTTTTGCAATCAGGATGCTGACCTTTGTGACAGACTATAAGGCTGGGAAAGGAGTCGCAATAATTATACGTATTTCCTGGGTCAGTGATCTTTCATTCACAACAGCCGTTTGAACTGCAGTCAGTATTTTTTCAGTAGGTGCTAAACACATCCCTGCAGTGGAATATAAATGTGATTTATATGCAATCAGTACAGTCACCTTCATTGAAAGTGCATAGGTGTAGTCAGCGGTCCCCGCGATTATGCTGATAACCATGTTTGTGGTGTTTACGTGTGGATAAGTGCTTTGAAGCTAGCATGTCAGTCTGAAAGTGAATGTAACATCTGTGTATGTTATTGTGTCTAATGTGTGCTTGAAATGTCTGGACGTTTTAATTCATAAAATGGTTTTACCTATTGTGCATAATATTGTATGAATGTTCTTCCAACATTTTGAAAGCTCAAAGTGATTGTAGCTTTTTTATTGGTTTGGGTGGTTGCAAGAATGCACATTTCTACAGGTAATGCGGTGCTAAGCTTTTGCCTTTCTTTAATAGCTCATATTCCAAGGACAGGAGACTAATAAAGGCAATTATTCATTCATGGAAATTTAATTTATAGCCTATTTGAGCAAATCTCACAACAATGTGAAAGTCTGGCTAGATGCATCATATATGTCATTGACAAAGGACAATGCTTCTTGGTCAAAATGTTGCAACAGTCCTCTTACATGGGCACAGAACAAACCTGGGCTGTTCTTATACCCTGATACGGCAAATGCTGTCAACTACCTGCTTTCAGGCACTTTGCACTGGCAGAAAAGGCCATTTGAAGTGTCTAATGTTGTGTATCATTTGCACAGAATATAGGACGTTACAAAGCAAACAATTACAAAGCATGCTTTTACAACACAGTTTTTACATAGCAAATACCATTACATTGCATGATTTTACAAAGCATACCATTACAACGCATTTATTAAAACTACCATTACAACGCATTCCATTACAACGCATACCATTACAATGCATAATAATTTTAGGGCAACAGTAGGGTAAGTGTTGGACAGTGTAGGGGCAACAATTAATATTCCCACTCCAGTGAGTGCAACAGTAGTGTAAGTTCTGGATAGTGTAGGGGTAAACATTCCTATTCCCATGTACCCCAAAACCAATACCCACCCTAAAACAAAAAAATCTCCATTACTTACCTTATAAAGCTTTGTAATGGCCTGTGTTGTAATGGTATGCATTGTAATGGCATGCGTTGTAGTGGCATGAGCTGTAATAGCATGCGCTGTAATAGCATGCGTTATAATGGTATGCGATGTAAAGGCAGTTGCATTGTAACATCTGAATTGTAAAGGTAGTGCGTTGTAATGACTGTGTTGTAATGGATGTTTCCCATTGCATAGAATATTATCCATTAGTGCTGCACTGTGTGAATTTTGCACTGCATATGTGCGAGTGAGACTGTTTAATTGTCTATAGTCTAAGACTACATGATAGGAATGGTCCAGCTTCGCTACCGAAATGAAAGGATTGTTTATTGGTGAGATACGAGGCTCAATTATTCCTCGATTTTCAAGCTGTGTTCGAATTTCTTTTACTTTGCATTTAGCTTCATGTTTGATGGAGTACTGTGGTTGCATTTGCGGCCTGGAGGGAGTTTAGCTTCATGTTTGATGGAGTACTGTGGTTGCACTTGCGGGCTGGACCTTGCCGGTCTATATGATGGGTTTAATCTTCAACCCAGCCCACATGGTTGCGATATAATGCCAGGGTTTGTGCAAAAGCCTACGCTTTGGCATACAGTTCTTTAACTACTTCAGGAACAAGAGCAGGAACAAGGACCATAAAGGAGGGTAATATCACTTTTATCCCTGGTTTAACGTTTCATACAAATCCAGGTGTAATCTTATTCAGCCAAAAGAATGTCATAGACTAATGTCAGGTTCTTCCAGAAGAGAGCTTCAATGGTAGGGGGTATATCACTACCATTTTGGAGTTACAAATTATACAATCTGCCTAGAAAACGTTCTCTCTGATCTTGTTTTTCCACCCAAACAAACTCCTTAGTTTCTCTCACCCCTAGAAACTCTTATATTTTTTGGTGAACTACCATGGCAGAGCCCACTCCTTTCTCAGAAGCAGAGTCCTCAATATGTGTGGCATATTTAAAAGCAATACCAGCTTTCTTCTTTTTGAATTGAGACTTTTGTTGTGGAATTTTGTTTTTTTTATGGTGATATCAGAAGAGCATTGAGAGTCATTTTTCAGTTTCACATACTCCAGTGACCTCTGCTCTGATCGTTCTCCTCTCTCCAAGCGTTTTTCAAATGATTCCTGAAAGGAACAAGAAGGACTTGTATCTGTATACTAATAGTTATTAGGCAGTTTTACAGTCTAACGGTTACGTAAGTTGTAGCGCTTTTCAGAAGATTACTGTTGAGGAATTCCACACTGTAATTTAACTTTTTCTTTATTTCTTTTATTATACCAGAATGTGCACGGCATTGGCATAATGCGAATGCTGTTGCTTCCCCTTTAATATTACATAATATAATTGAGGATACTGTAGCAAAATTGAAAATAAATTTCATCCCCAAATCCAAGGCAGGGTCACCCCATATTCATGTTGAATCTATTTAGGCACATCAGGCAAAACAGTTATGGATGGTACACTATGCATGATCGTACTGATTAAAGCAAATGCTGTGCCCAGGTGGCACAATCTTCTCCCAGGGGAACCGACCCTAAATATGGGCACATTGTGAGAATTTTGTTTATCTTGGGCTCCTCCATAGGGAAACACTGCTTCAAGGTGATTTGTTTTTTGTGCAATCCAGAACAGAATATCCTCCCTTCTGGTGGAAAACGTACCCATAGTTGCATTAATAGTTACCGTACTAATTGCAGGTACAACCATATGCTGCTGTGCAGCTTGAACAGCTCCTGCTGGGGTTACTGTGATTTTTCACATAACAAACTGTGTAAACTATTTGTATAGTCTAATTATACCTGTGTAAAGTGTATGAAGTTCTGCTGCTATGAGAATTCCTATTTGTAGATATCGTATATATTTTGCTAGGACTGGCCTTGCTGCCCCTTCATTGCTGATGGGTCCCAGTCGCACATTTTCTAGTGCATGTGGTAGGTTGCCTTGAAACCAATTTGTGTGTTACCTAAATGTTAATGCTACTTATAAATCTTCATAAGCTCTATAATTGTTTGATGTGACTGATTCAGTGTATGTGTGAAAAACTCCATTGCTGGAATCTGCTGCTGGAATTTTTACCCATGAATTGAATAACTTTGTTCTTTACACTTCATGGGTCTCTATCACAAAGGTAACATCTCCTCCCATTAAAGGAAACCCTTCTTGTTTTATTATCTGTGTTAATGCATGTCTGCAATTAAGCGAAATAACCACGAGTACTGGATTAGCCATTTCAATAAATGTGTTACAGAGGAGGGAAACTACAGTGGGGTGATCCTTTGAAAGGTTCAAGCTTGAACAACCTAAATACAGAAATAGAGGTTCCCTATTTTGATTAGGAGGATTTTTCCCTAACACCATGGACATCTCCATTTAAGGTGACTAAGGGCTTAGGGTGCACATAGGAAATCTACTCAGGAGACCCATTAAATATGCACCAGTCCCAACCAATGATCCCTCTTATTTATTTCCTCCATGTGCTGTAATAAAGGTGCTCGGTGCACTGCAACTAAGTAACACCTTAATATGCAAGCACATGTGGTATGCAGGCTACCAAAATTGGCGATTTATTAAGGGTGCCATGGACTCTCATGTAAATGAGAAAAAAATGCTCCCTGTACATCTGAGTTGGTATTAAAAGACGCCCATTACAGGGGTGCAGTGGTCTCCTTGCACTCCAGACCATGGGTGCCACAGCATCTAGTCTAGTGCCCTATTTGTTCTGCCTAGAATTCCTCTTTATTTGGTATCGCCATGTCCCTCTTATCTCCTCCTTGCACCTTTTCTTATCCCTATCCACTACCACTCAATCGCTCTCATTTGTCCTTATCTCCTTCCTTCCTTGTTTTAGTTTTTTCTTCTCCCTTTGCTTTTATTTCTGTTCTACTCCACTTCTCCCTCATCCTGCTCCTCTCTTCAATCTACGTCCTCCTCTTCTCTCTCTCACAGACTCCATCTAATCCCCCTGTTCTTTCTCATTCCAATCCACCTCTACAATATATATACCTTGAATATGCTTCTCTCTCACCTCCCTCATTTCTTTTCTTGTCTCCGACCTTGTTTGTCACCTATTAGCCTACCTATCCTCTTTTGGTTGTTTGATTGTACTTTTCTTCCTTATTCCTTTCACTCCCTTTTTTCTATCCTTTCTACATTTAACTTCCCTTTCCTTCTTTTCCCTCTATATCTTGTGTATTCATGTGTTCCTTTCTCTGTCTCACTTCTATAGCTTATCCTCTCCATATGTGCCTCCTCTTCTCTCAACACTCACATCTCCCCTTTCTCTTCTCTCCATGTTTCTATTATGTTTCTCCTGTCCTACCTATTATATTTTCTTTCTTTCTAATCCCCAGACTTATCTTTTCTTCTTTTCTCTACACTCCCATCTTTCTTTCCATTCTTTCTTTACTATCTTCTTGTTCATTCTCTAATGCTGTCACTCCTCTTCCTTTATTCTCTTTACTCAATATCACAATCTCCTCCGTCAATTGATTCTCTCCTTAATATCTTGCATCCTTTCAATGTCATTCTATCCACCTCTGTTTAATCTCACCCTTCTGTTTTTCTTCATCTCTGCTGCCTTTTCACCTCATCCATCAGCTTTCACCCTGTATCCCTGGCTCTTTTCTACAGTATGACAAGGTCCTTCACAACCCATTGAATGAATGTTTGCCTTCTGCTCTGCTGTATACTCTGTTTTGAGTTTTACTAGTGCCTGCCTGGGACTAGTTTCATTCTCTGTTTGAATGACTCTACCCCAACCCCTCGCAGAGGAAAAGACCACACAGAGCTATACTCAGGGAGACCCTTCACAAAATTGTTGCAAAATCAGGGAAGTCTTTTGCTGCTTGTGTTGTGGTTCAGGGAGAATGTGGCCTGGCATTTTGGGCTTGACTGTTCTTATGGAGCAGAGTCAAGACTGATTTACATATGACTGGGTCCAAATTGAGTTGGGCTGGTGGGAAAAAGAACGACAGATTGGAATGCTACCCAGAGGGATTGCCTGTGGTTAGACAGGGTTGTGGGCCAAGAAATTAGGCCTCTTCGAGGCAGGCATAACAGTAGAGCAAATTCTAAAAGTCTCCATATTTTTCAAACTTTGTATGTGTGTTCCAGTGTGCTGCACACACACAGGGGGGCAAGTCGTAAAGGATATTTTTGGCACTAGAAGGATCCCCTTACAGTACAAAACCTATGCTTGACAGAAGCCTCACACCCTTGTACTGGGCTAGGGCCACTGAAATTATGCAAGGTTGTGTTGCCTTTCCCCAGAACTATGCATTTGGTACAAGTACCACATAATCCATCATGTACTGTTTAATCTTTTAGATTTTAAACCCAAAAAGTGTTTCTAGCTTGAATGTCTCAAAAGCTACTAAAACCATCACTATTTCTATTGCTGCAAAGCAGAAGACCCTGTGCTAAGGTTAACCGGTGCTGTATTTGGGTGTTAAATTGGTACTAATGAGGTGCACCATTTCCCCATTGTTAGCAAGTGTGAAAATGCTAAAATAGTATAGCAATACTATCACAGAATATGCCACATTACACTGCATAAATTGTGTTTTCTTACCCCATAATTCAACCCTGATACATAATTTTGTCCTCTCCTGACGCATAATTCCTGTGGCTCTGACTATGGTGCAAGGTACAGGTGGGAGAGTCAACAAATTAACAGGGGCAGCTGAGCCAAGCTCATACACAAGCCGAGCCTTGTAAATATGTGGCATGTCATTCATGCAGCACAGATCATGTAATAATATTGTGAGGTGTTTTCAAAATTCAAAAATTAAAATGTGGAATTGTTTCACCTTATTCAGGGCCACTAGAATTATTTGATCCTGCCGCAGTGTTTTTTTTCTCTTAATTATGGATTTGCCGTACTTGCCACATAATCCATCAACTGCTGCATATTCAGCAGCTTTTGAACCCAAACATTGTTTTAGGTGAAATAAATCAAAGGTTATTAAAATGTGCCCAGTGCTTGCACGCCGAGCAACGCCCTTAGCAGATGTTAATTGGTCATCTTTTAGTTGATCATTTCTACATTTGGTTGTCAAACTGGTAGTAATTAAGCGAAACCTGTGTAAAAATGAGAAAACAATGAAGTAATACAAACGAAAAATGTAACGGGGTCACACCGGTGTTCGGTGTGATACCTCTAGCATTACCGAAGGGTGCTGTTTGAGTGTACCACCACCCCATGGGGTCTTAATAAACTTGTTCTTTGCCTTTTACAGTTTCCGTGCCAACAGTTCTTGTGTGTAAGTGGGTAATCTCTGGAGCGTGTAGGCCTTGGGAACCCCGAAATACTTCAATTGGCGACCACGAAGGGACTCATCGGCGACTCGGATGCCCGAAGGAGAGGTCGTGACGAAGGCTTGGAAATCCGCCATGGGCGCGCGCTGCCACGAGTGACCCGAGTCTTGGCTGCCACGGTGTTTTTTCCTTTCCTTCCGATCTGACCTTCCAGGTGGCGCCGGTCTCCGACTGAGTTTTCGAAGTGTCCGCATCGCTGAGAAAGTGCCGTTTGGCTGATTTGGTTTACAAGACCTTGGCAGTTGGAACCTGGACATTTGAGTATTGGGTAAGCTTTGTGTTCGGTAAGGTAGTCTTCGGACGCTTACTGAAGTTCTACGAATTGTGTTCGGTAAGGTAGTCTTCGGACGCTTACTGAAAATCTGTGCTTTGTGATCGGTGAGGTAGTCTTCGGACGCTTGCCGAGTTCTAGGAACTTTGATTTGAGTTAGCTAACATTGTGAATTTGTGATCTTTGAACTTATATGTGTAGTGCACTTCACATAGGCAGGCATGTAGAGATGTTTCTCTAACTTTGTTTTTTCCTTTGAGCGGCACAATCGTGAGAAGAATTGTAAGTGCCATTTTGTCCGGTATCACGCTTTCGTGATACTTTTTGAACATGCCTGTTTTCAGCACACTCCGAGGAATGTGTTGTCTTGGAGAAGGTACCTCAATTAGGTTAGCGGAATCACAGCCGGCTCCCCCAGAGGGAACACCAAATAGGGACATGTATATCAAATTCGGCCTTCCACCTATTATGTACAGTAAATTATGGCATAAGTACACTAAAGCCGATCCTGAATTGCAATGGCCCCTACACGGGTCGTACGATTTGAGTAAAATCCAATTTGTAGAGCAATGTATGTTTCAACGCAGGTCTAGACAAAACATGTTTGATTGCGTGCGAATGTGGGAGAAAGCGGCGCGTGAGCGAATGAAGCGTGAGGTTGCCTTGGCGGACAAAGAGCAGCGCAAGGCTGCTCGGGATAAGGCTTTACAGCTTGAGGAAAAGGAGGCTCAGGAGAAGAAAGAAAGGGAGGAACGGGAACGTAATTTGCAAACGACTGGTCAATTTCCTATTCGCCGACCGCTTTATCCTGTCCTTAATAATGAAATTGATGATTTTTCTTTGTTAGATCGGTCACCGCCTCCGTACGTTACGCCGACGGCTCCAGCTGTGGATTCTGATGATGGCGGACAGGATAAGTCGGGCAAAAAGGGCGTATCGGCTCTCAGGTTTACTGCGGATAGGTCCGCTCATTTACGCAGTTGGGCTCGTAAAGTGAATAAGCATTGTGTTACTCAGGAGCAGTTGTTAACGGAAAAGAAAGGGTGGTCGGATCTTGAATTAATGTATTTTCTATCTAGTCTGGCGGACGAGGTTGTGAGCGCATATCGTGACCTTTCTGATACGTTAGAGCCCAAAGTATTGTCAGTATATCGTGAAAACTTGACTAAAGGTGATTTTGATCTTTCAGATGTTGATGACCTGTTTACGCAATTGATCAAGCTGCGGGATGAGACAACTCGATTGCGGGAGGAGCGGAAAAGGAAACAAAAGGAGTCTGAATTGGAGCATGATGGGCAGGCTAAAGAGTGTTCTCTCCGTGGTTCAGATAAGAGTTCTGCGTTGCATGTTATGCCTATGCGTGAAGCTGCGCCTTTGTATGTTCCACCGAAAGGAGAAGGTACGGATGATGATAAGTTGTCGAAGGACGCGAAAGGGTATTTTGTGTATAATTGGGTATATACGCCATGGAATAGAGCAGATGTCATGGCATTGAAAAATTCTTTACCTGATCTTCGGAAGAATCCGGCGGCATTTTATGAAGGGGTGTAAGGGGCTATATCGTCTTGTGTAATGACTCTTGTAGATATAGATTTGTTTTTTGGGCTAATCTTACCACCCGATATGTGGAGGCAAATTCGTAAACCTAATGACGAAACGATTTTGGGGGGGACATGGAAAGAAATAAGTAGAGCAGATTTAGATAGGGAACCAGCATGTAAGCCTTGTCAGCTAATTCTAGATCTCCCGGCAGCTATCCTGCATAAATTAAAAACGCTTGTTCCCTCCAAAAATATTGATTGGACCATGTTAACGTCGTGCAAACAGAAACCCGATGAAACGGTTTCAGATTTCTTTACGCGCTTCGAGGAGGCCTTTCATGATTACAGTGGTCAATCTTTAACAGACGATACGGGTCGGCATTTGTTTGTAGATAAGTATGTGGCTAATCTCCTACCAGAGATTGCAAAGCGATTGAAGTCGAGTGAGAGTTCCTGGGCCACGGCGACCCCTGCGTCCTTGTTAACTATGGCTCAGTATTATGAGCGGCAGGAAGTGGAGGCTAAAGAAAGTGTAGAGAAAAAGACAAAGGAATTGAAAATGAAGGTGATGTTGGCGCAGGTTCGGGGAACACAGGGTAGAGGGAATGATAGAGGTAGACGAGGTGGCGGAAATGCACTCACTTGGGAAACCATTGGGACCCGGAGCCTTCCCAGGATTCAGCTCCCCCAATGCCGTACCCTACTCATCAGTGGTGTGGTTGAAGGAGATGTGGGCACTGGTGGAGAAGATGGGGTCGAGCGTGTGTCCGGCAGGGTGGGTGTGAGCGGTGATGAGTTGTTTGAGGCCGAGGTTGGCGAGGTTGGCGATCTGCGTGGTGGAGTTGGGGTCGTTGTTGTTCTCGGGTGGAAGTTCAGGTCCCAGAGGAGGATTTAGTCCATGGAGGCGATGGCATGCGTGCTGGCGAGGTCAGCGATGGAGTCGCTAAACTGTGCCCAGGGTTCAGGGGGTCTGTAGAGGAGGGGTCCCTCAGAGGGTGGTATTGGGGTCGGTGTGGTTCCGGAAGTGCAGGTGTTTCGGTGGTGCTGAGGGTGTCATCTGAGTGGGTGGAGACCTTAAGGGTGGACTTGTGGATGATGGCTATTCCTCCTCCGATTCCATTGGGGCAGTCCCTGCAGGTGATCTTGTATCCGTCCGGGATGCCTATGGCAATGTCGGGGGTCGAAGATTTGTTCCACCAGGTCTCGGTCAGGAAGGCAACGTCTGGGGCAGAGGTGTCGAGCAGGTCTCAGAGCTCGACGGCGTGTTTGCGTGCAGAGCGTGTATTTAGAAGTATGCAACGGAGGTGGCTGGATCCGGTCCTTGGTGGTTTGGTGGCTCTGTCGCAGGTGAAGCTGCAGGTGCAGCAGGAGAATGGTCCATGGGTGCGTTTCGGGGCATCCTGGGAGCAGCTGTGGTCTCAGCCAGCGTTTGGTGCGAGGAGAGTGCTGGGGTTGTATTGGAGTCTGGCGTTGTGGTGTTCACGGGGTCCAGGGGGTCTGGATGATGGGCTTGCCTCTGGCGCACCGGAGGCGCCCGCTGTGCGGCCGCCATTTAAGGCGGGGAGGGAGGGAGGAGCAGCTGGGAGACAGGAGTGGGGCGGCGAATGGACGGCGAGGTGGCGGGCCACAGGGGAGCAGCGGCAGGAAGGAGCGAGGGATACAGAAGAGAGAAGGGTTGAGGGGGAAACGAGCTGGGCGCGGTGAAAAACGAGGGCACAACGAAGCAGAATACAGAACTACAAATGAGGGCGCAACAGTACAGAAGCCAAAAAACAGAGAGACAGTGAAATTAACAACAGGGCACATCACACAGTCAGCAAACAGTCAGGGGGATAACAGGATCGAACTCACGTTTGGGAGCAGACAGCTGGGGGAAGGTGCTGGCACACAGGTGGAGCTGTGCGGCAGGAGGGGAGGAACATGGTCTGCAAGCAGGGTCAGGGGTCTGGACTGTTAAGAACCTTTCAGACGGTCCTCTGAGTTATACCAAACTTTATACACTCCGTATTTAGAAACATTTTTGGAGGGCTGCCGCAGATCCTGTTAGCAGGTATCCTTATTGTCATGTTTCTGCTACGCAATGGACATCCCAGTCACCAAGGAGATGGAAACAGTACCCCTTGAGCAAAAATACAGTGATCACATGGTACAACTTCGAGGCACACCTCGCCTAACGGAACTAAGTGCTTCTTGGTTCTTATTGTTTAGACCAGTCTGGATGAACTGCATCTTACCTGTCCTCCGATGCCTGTTTTGCGGTGAAGAATGAGTGTTGGATCTCTGTCTGACACTTCCATCATGTGCGAGTCCATGCGTTACTGGACCCGATAACAGCCCATGTTCTGCAGTGTCCCCAGCGTATTCCCATCTTGATGTCGGCATTCTTAGAGCCACCGCAGGTAGTATCAACGCCTGTTGGTGCAGACACTGGCTCCTCCTCTGACACCCAGGCCTTGGATGGTGCACAGGCTGCCCTAACACTGGCTGTGGACAGTACGGAAAATCATCTGTGCTCAATTGACATAATGTGTGAGGTGTTACAGGGACAGCCAACTGCGGAAGCAAGCAACGAGAATGTTGTGTCTACCAGCCAGGTCACATAAACATTTGACTCATTTGGCCTGTTGTGTGCTGGAAACAAATTTGTCTTTTGAAATAGAAAAAGAAAAATAGAACTCTATATCAAAATTGACAGTCTTTTTGCTCATGTATGGCTTTCTAAATGCTTGTAGTAGTTTGGTATATATTTACGGACATATTCGAGCTGTAGCTTAAGGCTCAATTTCTAATATTTTTCTAAACACTCTCCAAGCGTTTTTCAAATGATTCCTGAAAGGAACAAGAAGGACTTGTATCTGTATACTAATAGTTATTAGGCAGTTTTACAGTCTAACGGTTACGTAAGTTGTAGCGCTTTTCAGAAGATTACTGTTGAGGAATTCCACACTGTAATTTAACTTTTTCTTTATTTCTTTTATTATACCAGAATGTTTTAGAAGCGACCTGTGCACGGCATTGGCATAATGCCAATGTTGTTGCTTCCCCTTTAATATTACTTAATATAATTGAGGATACTGTAGCAAAATTGAAAATAAATTTCATCCCCAAATCCAAGGCAGGGTCACCCCGTATTCATGTTGAATCTATTTAGGCACATCAGGCAAAACAGTTATGGATGGTACACTATAAATCATCGTACTGATTGAAGCAAATGCTGTGCCCAGGTGGCACAATCTTCTACCAGGGGAACCGACCCTAAAGATGGGCACATTGTGAGAATGTTGTTTATCTTGGGCTCCTGTATAGGGAAACACTGCTTCAAGGTGATTTGTTTTTTGTGCAATCCAGAACAGAATATCCTCCCTTCCGGTGGAAAACGTACCCATAGTTGCATTAATAGTTACCGTACTAATTGCAGGTACAACCATATGCTGCTGTGCAGCTTGAACAGCTCCTGCTGGGGTTGCTGTGATTGTTCACATAACAAACTGTGTTAACTATTTGTATAGTCTAATTATACCTGTGTAAAGTGTATGAAGTTCTGCTGCTATGAGAATTCCTATTTGTAGATATGGTATATATTTTGCTTGGACTGGCCTTGCTGCCCCTTCATTGCTGATGGGTCCCAGTCGCACATTTTCTAGTGCATATGGTAGGTTGCCTTGAAACCAATTTGTGTGTTCCCTAAATGTTAATGCTACTTATAAATCTTCATAAGCTCTATAATTGTTTGATGTGACTGATTCAGTGTATGTGTGAAAAACTCCATTGCTGGATTCTGCTGCTGGAATTTTTACCCATGAATTGAATAACTTTGTTCTTTACACTTCATGGGTCTCTATCACTAAGGTAACATCTCCTCCCATGAGAGGAAACCCTTCTTGTTTTATTATCTGTGTTAATGCATGTCTGCAATTAAGCGAAATAACCACGAGTACTGGATTAGCCATTTCAATAAATGTGTTACAGAGGAGGGAAACTACAGTGGGGTGATCCTTTGAAAGGTTCAAGCTTGAACAACCTAAATACAGAAATAGAGGTTCCCTATTTTGATTAGGAGGATTTTTCCCTAACACCATGGACATCTCCATTTAAGGTGACTAAGGGCTTAGGGTGCACATAGGAAATCTACTCAGGAGACCCATTAAATATGCACCAGACCCAACCAATGATCCCTCTTATTTATTTCCTCCATGTGCTGTAATAAAGGTGCTCGGTGCACTGCAGCTAAGTAACACCTTAATATGCAAGCACATGTGGTATGCAGGCTACCAAAATTGGCGATTTATTAAGGGTGCCATGGACTCTCATGCAAATGAGAAAAAAAAACTCCCTGTACATCTGAGTTGGTATTAAAAAACACCCATTACAGGGGTGCAGTGGTCTCCTTGCACTCCAGACCATGGGTGCCACAGCATCTAGTCTAGTGCCCTATTTGTTCTGCCTAGAATTCCTCTTTATTTGGTATCTCCATGTCCCTCTTATCTCCTCCTTGCACCTTTTCTTATCCCTATCCACTACCACTCAATCTCTCTCATTTGTCCTTATCTCCTTCCTTCCTTGTTTTCGTTTTTTCTTCTCCCTTTGCTGATCCTTACCCTCCCCACTTTTCTTTTTTTTTAATTTCTGTTCTACTCCACTTCTCCCTCATCCTGCTCCTCTCTTCAATCTATGTCCTCCTCTTCTCTCTCTCTCACAGACTCCATCTAATCCCCTTGTTCTTTCTCATTCCAATCCACCTCTACAATATCTATACCTTGAATATGCTTCTCTCTCACCTCCCTCATTTCTTTTCTAGTCTCCGACCTTGTTTGTCACCTATTAGCCTACCTATCCTCTTTTGGTTGTTTGATTGTACTTTTCTTCCTTATTCCTTTCACTCCCTTTTTTCTATCCTTTCTACATTTAACTTCCCTTTCCTTCTTTTCCCTCTATATCTTGTGTATTCATGTGTTCCTTTCTCCGTCTCACTTCTATAGCTTATCCTCTCCATATGTGCCTCCTCTTCTCTCAACACTCACATCTCCCCTTTCTCTTCTCTCCATGTTTCTATTATGTTTCTCCTGTCCTATCTATTATCTTTTCTTTCTTTCTAATCCCCAGACTTATCTTTTCTTCTTTTCTCTACACTCCCATCTTTCTTTCCATTCTTTCTTTACTATCTCCTTGTTCATTCTCTAATGCTGTCACTCCTCTTCCTTTATTCTCTTTACTCAATATCACAATCTCCTCCGTCAATTGATTCTCTCCTTAATATCTTGCCTCCTTTCAATGTCATTCTATCCACCTCTGTTTAATCTCACCCTTCTGTTTTTCTTCAACTCAGCTGCCTTTTCACCTCATCCATCAGCTTTCACTCTGTATCCCTGGCTCTTTTCTACAGTATGACAAGGTCCTTCACAACCCATTGAATGAATGTTTGCCTTCTGCTCTGCTGTATACTCTGTTTTGAGTTTTACTAGTGCCTGCCTGGGACTAGTTTCATTCTCTGTTTGAATGACTCTACCCCAACCCCTCGCAGAGGCAAAGACCACACAGAGCTATACTCAGGGAGACCCTTCACAAAATTGTTTCAAAATCAGGGAAGTCTTTTGCTGCTTGTGTTGTGGTTCAGGGAGAATGTGGCCTGGCATTTTGGGCTTGACTGTTCTTATGGAGCAGAGTCAAGACTGATTTACATATGGCTGGGTCCAAATTGAGTTGGCCTGGTGGGAAAAAGAACGACGGATTGGAATGCTACCCAGAGGGATTGCCTGTGGTTAGACAGGGTTGTGGGCCAAGAAATTAGGCCTCTTCGAGGCAGGCGTAACAGTAGAGCAAATTCGAAAAGTCTCCATATTTTTCAAACTTTGTATGTGTGTTCCAGTGTGCTGCACACACACAGGGGGGCAAGTCGTAAAGGATATTTTTGGCACTAGAAGGATCCCCTTACAGTACAAAACCTATGCTTGACAGAAGCCTCACACCCTTGTACTGGGCTAGGGCCACTGAAATTATGCAAGGTTGTGTCCCTTTCCCCAGAACTATGCATTTGGTACAAGTACCACATAATCCATCATGTACTGTTTAATCTTTTAGATTTTAAACCCAAAAAGTGTTTCTAGCTTGAATGTCTCAAAAGCTACTAAAACCATCACTATTTCTATTGCTGCAAAGCAGAAGACCCTGTGCTAAGGTTAACCGGTGCTGTATTTGGGTGTTAAATTGGTACTAATGAGGTGCACCATTTCCCCATTGTTAGCAAGTGTGAAAATGCTAAAATAGTATAGCAATACTATCACAGAATATGCCACATTACACTGCATAAATTGTGTTTTCTTACCCCATAATTCAACCCTGATACATTATTTTGTCCTCTCCTGACGCATAATTCCTGTGGCTCTGACTATGGTGCAAGGTACAGGTGGGAGAGTCAACAAATTAACAGGGGCAGCTGAGCCAAGCTCATACACAAGCCGAGCCTTGTAAATATGTGGCATGTCATTCATGCAGCACAGATCATGTAATAATATTGTGAGGTGTTTTCAAAATTCAAAAATTAAAATGTGGAATTGTTTCACCTTATTCAGGGCCACTAGAATTATTTGATCCTGCCGCAGTGTTTTTTTTCTCTTAATTATGGATTTGCCGTACTTGCCACATAATCCATCAACTGCTGCATATTCAGCAGCTTTTGAACCCAAACATTGTTTTAGGTGAAATAAATCAAAGGTTATTAAAATGTGCCCAGTGCTTGCACGCCGAGCAACGCCCTTAGCAGATGTTAATTGGTCATCTTTTAGTTGATCATTTCTACATTTGGTTGTCAAACTGGTAGTAATTAAGCGAAACCTGTGTAAAAATGAGAAAACAATGAAGTAATACAAACGAAAAATGTAACGGGGTCACACCGGTGTTCGGTGTGATACCTCTAGCATTACCGAAGGGTGCTGTTTGAGTGTACCACCACCCCATGGGGTCTTAATAAACTTGTTCTTTGCCTTTTACAGTTTCCGTGCCAACAGTTCTTGTGTGTAAGTGGGTAATCTCTGGAGCGTGTAGGCCTTGGGAACCCCGAAATACTTCAATTGGCGACCACGAAGGGACTCATCGGCGACTCGGATGCCCGAAGGAGAGGTCGTGACGAAGGCTTGGAAATCCGCCATGGGCGCGCGCTGCCACGAGTGACCCGAGTCTTGGCTGCCACGGTGTTTTTTCCTTTCCTTCCGATCTGACCTTCCAGGTGGCGCCGGTCTCCGACTGAGTTTTCGAAGTGTCCGCATCGCTGAGAAAGTGCCGTTTGGCTGATTTGGTTTACAAGACCTTGGCAGTTGGAACCTGGACATTTGAGTATTGGGTAAGCTTTGTGTTCGGTAAGGTAGTCTTCGGACGCTTACTGAAGTTCTACGAATTGTGTTCGGTAAGGTAGTCTTCGGACGCTTACTGAAAATCTGTGCTTTGTGATCGGTGAGGTAGTCTTCGGACGCTTGCCGAGTTCTAGGAACTTTGATTTGAGTTAGCTAACATTGTGAATTTGTGATCTTTGAACTTATATGTGTAGTGCACTTCACATAGGCAGGCATGTAGAGATGTTTCTCTAACTTTGTTTTTTCCTTTGAGCGGCACAATCGTGAGAAGAATTGTAAGTGCCATTTTGTCCGGTATCACGCTTTCGTGATACTTTTTGAACATGCCTGTTTTCAGCACACTCCGAGGAATGTGTTGTCTTGGAGAAGGTACCTCAATTAGGTTAGCGGAATCACAGCCGGCTCCCCCAGAGGGAACACCAAATAGGGACATGTATATCAAATTCGGCCTTCCACCTATTATGTACAGTAAATTATGGCATAAGTACACTAAAGCCGATCCTGAATTGCAATGGCCCCTACACGGGTCGTACGATTTGAGTAAAATCCAATTTGTAGAGCAATGTATGTTTCAACGCAGGTCTAGACAAAACATGTTTGATTGCGTGCGAATGTGGGAGAAAGCGGCGCGTGAGCGAATGAAGCGTGAGGTTGCCTTGGCGGACAAAGAGCAGCGCAAGGCTGCTCGGGATAAGGCTTTACAGCTTGAGGAAAAGGAGGCTCAGGAGAAGAAAGAAAGGGAGGAACGGGAACGTAATTTGCAAACGACTGGTCAATTTCCTATTCGCCGACCGCTTTATCCTGTCCTTAATAATGAAATTGATGATTTTTCTTTGTTAGATCGGTCACCGCCTCCGTACGTTACGCCGACGGCTCCAGCTGTGGATTCTGATGATGGCGGACAGGATAAGTCGGGCAAAAAGGGCGTATCGGCTCTCAGGTTTACTGCGGATAGGTCCGCTCATTTACGCAGTTGGGCTCGTAAAGTGAATAAGCATTGTGTTACTCAGGAGCAGTTGTTAACGGAAAAGAAAGGGTGGTCGGATCTTGAATTAATGTATTTTCTATCTAGTCTGGCGGACGAGGTTGTGAGCGCATATCGTGACCTTTCTGATACGTTAGAGCCCAAAGTATTGTCAGTATATCGTGAAAACTTGACTAAAGGTGATTTTGATCTTTCAGATGTTGATGACCTGTTTACGCAATTGATCAAGCTGCGGGATGAGACAACTCGATTGCGGGAGGAGCGGAAAAGGAAACAAAAGGAGTCTGAATTGGAGCATGATGGGCAGGCTAAAGAGTGTTCTCTCCGTGGTTCAGATAAGAGTTCTGCGTTGCATGTTATGCCTATGCGTGAAGCTGCGCCTTTGTATGTTCCACCGAAAGGAGAAGGTACGGATGATGATAAGTTGTCGAAGGACGCGAAAGGGTATTTTGTGTATAATTGGGTATATACGCCATGGAATAGAGCAGATGTCATGGCATTGAAAAATTCTTTACCTGATCTTCGGAAGAATCCGGCGGCATTTTATGAAGGGGTGTAAGGGGCTATATCGTCTTGTGTAATGACTCTTGTAGATATAGATTTGTTTTTTGGGCTAATCTTACCACCCGATATGTGGAGGCAAATTCGTAAACCTAATGACGAAACAATTTTGGGGGGGACATGGAAAGAAATAAGTAGAGCAGATTTAGATAGGGAACCAGCATGTAAGCCTTGTCAGCTAATTCTAGATCTCCCGGCAGCTATCCTGCATAAATTAAAAACGCTTGTTCCCTCCAAAAATATTGATTGGACCATGTTAACGTCGTGCAAACAGAAACCCGATGAAACGGTTTCAGATTTCTTTACGCGCTTCGAGGAGGCCTTTCATGATTACAGTGGTCAATCTTTAACAGACGATACGGGTCGGCATTTGTTTGTAGATAAGTATGTGGCTAATCTCCTACCAGAGATTGCAAAGCGATTGAAGTCGAGTGAGAGTTCCTGGGCCACGGCGACCCCTGCGTCCTTGTTAACTATGGCTCAGTATTATGAGCGGCAGGAAGTGGAGGCTAAAGAAAGTGTAGAGAAAAAGACAAAGGAATTGAAAATGAAGGTGATGTTGGCGCAGGTTCGGGGAACACAGGGTAGAGGGAATGATAGAGGTAGACGAGGTGGCGGAAATGCACTCACTTGGGAAACCATTGGGACCCGGAGCCTTCCCAGGATTCAGCTCCCCCAATGCCGTACCCTACTCATCAGTGGTGTGGTTGAAGGAGATGTGGGCACTGGTGGAGAAGATGGGGTCGAGCGTGTGTCCGGCAGGGTGGGTGTGAGCGGTGATGAGTTGTTTGAGGCCGAGGTTGGCGAGGTTGGCGATCTGCGTGGTGGAGTTGGGGTCGTTGTTGTTCTCGGGTGGAAGTTCAGGTCCCAGAGGAGGATTTAGTCCATGGAGGCGATGGCATGCGTGCTGGCGAGGTCAGCGATGGAGTCGCTAAACTGTGCCCAGGGTTCAGGGGGTCTGTAGAGGAGGGGTCCCTCAGAGGGTGGTATTGGGGTCGGTGTGGTTCCGGAAGTGCAGGTGTTTCGGTGGTGCTGAGGGTGTCATCTGAGTGGGTGGAGACCTTAAGGGTGGACTTGTGGATGATGGCTATTCCTCCTCCGATTCCATTGGGGCAGTCCCTGCAGGTGATCTTGTATCCGTCCGGGATGCCTATGGCAATGTCGGGGGTCGAAGATTTGTTCCACCAGGTCTCGGTCAGGAAGGCAACGTCTGGGGCAGAGGTGTCGAGCAGGTCTCAGAGCTCGACGGCGTGTTTGCGTGCAGAGCGTGTATTTAGAAGTATGCAACGGAGGTGGCTGGATCCGGTCCTTGGTGGTTTGGTGGCTCTGTCGCAGGTGAAGCTGCAGGTGCAGCAGGAGAATGGTCCATGGGTGCGTTTCGGGGCATCCTGGGAGCAGCTGTGGTCTCAGCCAGCGTTTGGTGCGAGGAGAGTGCTGGGGTTGTATTGGAGTCTGGCGTTGTGGTGTTCACGGGGTCCAGGGGGTCTGGATGATGGGCTTGCCTCTGGCGCACCGGAGGCGCCCGCTGTGCGGCCGCCATTTAAGGCGGGGAGGGAGGGAGGAGCAGCTGGGAGACAGGAGTGGGGCGGCGAATGGACGGCGAGGTGGCGGGCCACAGGGGAGCAGCGGCAGGAAGGAGCGAGGGATACAGAAGAGAGAAGGGTTGAGGGGGAAACGAGCTGGGCGCGGTGAAAAACGAGGGCACAACGAAGCAGAATACAGAACTACAAATGAGGGCGCAACAGTACAGAAGCCAAAAAACAGAGAGACAGTGAAATTAACAACAGGGCACATCACACAGTCAGCAAACAGTCAGGGGGATAACAGGATCGAACTCACGTTTGGGAGCAGACAGCTGGGGGAAGGTGCTGGCACACAGGTGGAGCTGTGCGGCAGGAGGGGAGGAACATGGTCTGCAAGCAGGGTCAGGGGTCTGGACTGTTAAGAACCTTTCAGACGGTCCTCTGAGTTATACCAAACTTTATACACTCCGTATTTAGAAACATTTTTGGAGGGCTGCCGCAGATCCTGTTAGCAGGTATCCTTATTGTCATGTTTCTGCTACGCAATGGACATCCCAGTCACCAAGGAGATGGAAACAGTACCCCTTGAGCAAAAATACAGTGATCACATGGTACAACTTCGAGGCACACCTCGCCTAACGGAACTAAGTGCTTCTTGGTTCTTATTGTTTAGACCAGTCTGGATGAACTGCATCTTACCTGTCCTCCGATGCCTGTTTTGCGGTGAAGAATGAGTGTTGGATCTCTGTCTGACACTTCCATCATGTGCGAGTCCATGCGTTACTGGACCCGATAACAGCCCATGTTCTGCAGTGTCCCCAGCGTATTCCCATCTTGATGTCGGCATTCTTAGAGCCACCGCAGGTAGTATCAACGCCTGTTGGTGCAGACACTGGCTCCTCCTCTGACACCCAGGCCTTGGATGGTGCACAGGCTGCCCTAACACTGGCTGTGGACAGTACGGAAAATCATCTGTGCTCAATTGACATAATGTGTGAGGTGTTACAGGGACAGCCAACTGCGGAAGCAAGCAACGAGAATGTTGTGTCTACCAGCCAGGTCACATAAACATTTGACTCATTTGGCCTGTTGTGTGCTGGAAACAAATTTGTCTTTTGAAAAAGAAAAAGAAAAATAGAACTCTATATCAAAATTGACAGTCTTTTTGCTCATGTATGGCTTTCTAAATGCTTGTAGTAGTTTGGTATATATTTA
This sequence comes from Lissotriton vulgaris, assembly GCF_964263255.1. Taxonomy (NCBI): domain Eukaryota; kingdom Metazoa; phylum Chordata; class Amphibia; order Caudata; family Salamandridae; genus Lissotriton; species Lissotriton vulgaris. The sequence continues at coordinate 583,757,396 of NC_141696.1, forward strand.
CGGACATATTCGAGCTGTAGCTTAAGGCTCAATTTCTAATATTTTTCTAAACACTCTCCAAGCGTTTTTCAAATGATTCCTGAAAGGAACAAGAAGGACTTGTATCTGTATACTAATAGTTATTAGGCAGTTTTACAGTCTAACGGTTACGTAAGTTGTAGCGCTTTTCAGAAGATTACTGTTGAGGAATTCCACACTGTAATTTAACTTTTTCTTTATTTCTTTTATTATACCAGAATGTTTTAGAAGCGACCTGTGCACGGCATTGGCATAATGCCAATGTTGTTGCTTCCCCTTTAATATTACTTAATATAATTGAGGATACTGTAGCAAAATTGAAAATAAATTTCATCCCCAAATCCAAGGCAGGGTCACCCCGTATTCATGTTGAATCTATTTAGGCACATCAGGCAAAACAGTTATGGATGGTACACTATAAATCATCGTACTGATTGAAGCAAATGCTGTGCCCAGGTGGCACAATCTTCTACCAGGGGAACCGACCCTAAAGATGGGCACATTGTGAGAATGTTGTTTATCTTGGGCTCCTGTATAGGGAAACACTGCTTCAAGGTGATTTGTTTTTTGTGCAATCCAGAACAGAATATCCTCCCTTCCGGTGGAAAACGTACCCATAGTTGCATTAATAGTTACCGTACTAATTGCAGGTACAACCATATGCTGCTGTGCAGCTTGAACAGCTCCTGCTGGGGTTGCTGTGATTGTTCACATAACAAACTGTGTTAACTATTTGTATAGTCTAATTATACCTGTGTAAAGTGTATGAAGTTCTGCTGCTATGAGAATTCCTATTTGTAGATATGGTATATATTTTGCTTGGACTGGCCTTGCTGCCCCTTCATTGCTGATGGGTCCCAGTCGCACATTTTCTAGTGCATATGGTAGGTTGCCTTGAAACCAATTTGTGTGTTCCCTAAATGTTAATGCTACTTATAAATCTTCATAAGCTCTATAATTGTTTGATGTGACTGATTCAGTGTATGTGTGAAAAACTCCATTGCTGGAATCTGCTGCTGGAATTTTTACCCATGAATTGAATAACTTTGTTCTTTACACTTCATGGGTCTCTATCACTAAGGTAACATCTCCTCCCATGAGAGGAAACCCTTCTTGTTTTATTATCTGTGTTAATGCATGTCTGCAATTAAGCGAAATAACCACGAGTACTGGATTAGCCATTTCAATAAATGTGTTACAGAGGAGGGAAACTACAGTGGGGTGATCCTTTGAAAGGTTCAAGCTTGAACAACCTAAATACAGAAATAGAGGTTCCCTATTTTGATTAGGAGGATTTTTCCCTAACACCATGGACATCTCCATTTAAGGTGACTAAGGGCTTAGGGTGCACATAGGAAATCTACTCAGGAGACCCATTAAATATGCACCAGACCCAACCAATGATCCCTCTTATTTATTTCCTCCATGTGCTGTAATAAAGGTGCTCGGTGCACTGCAGCTAAGTAACACCTTAATATGCAAGCACATGTGGTATGCAGGCTACCAAAATTGGCGATTTATTAAGGGTGCCATGGACTCTCATGCAAATGAGAAAAAAATACTCCCTGTACATCTGAGTTGGTATTAAAAAACACCCATTACAGGGGTGCAGTGGTCTCCTTGCACTCCAGACCATGGGTGCCACAGCATCTAGTCTAGTGCCCTATTTGTTCTGCCTAGAATTCCTCTTTATTTGGTATCTCCATGTCCCTCTTATCTCCTCCTTGCACCTTTTCTTATCCCTATCCACTACCACTCAATCTCTCTCATTTGTCCTTATCTCCTTCCTTCCTTGTTTTCGTTTTTTCTTCTCCCTTTGCTGATCCTTACCCTCCCCACTTTTCTTTTTTTTTAATTTCTGTTCTACTCCACTTCTCCCTCATCCTGCTCCTCTCTTCAATCTATGTCCTCCTCTTCTCTCTCTCACAGACTCCATCTAATCCCCTTGTTCTTTCTCATTCCAATCCACCTCTACAATATCTATACCTTGAATATGCTTCTCTCTCACCTCCCTCATTTCTTTTCTAGTCTCCGACCTTGTTTGTCACCTATTAGCCTACCTATCCTCTTTTGGTTGTTTGATTGTACTTTTCTTCCTTATTCCTTTCACTCCCTTTTTTCTATCCTTTCTACATTTAACTTCCCTTTCCTTCTTTTCCCTCTATATCTTGGGTATTCATGTGTTCCTTTCTCCGTCTCACTTCTATAGCTTATCCTCTCCATATGTGCCTCCTCTTCTCTCAACACTCACATCTCCCCTTTCTCTTCTCTCCATGTTTCTATTATGTTTCTCCTGTCCTATCTATTATCTTTTCTTTCTTTCTAATCCCCAGACTTATCTTTTCTTCTTTTCTCTACACTCCCATCTTTCTTTCCATTCTTTCTTTACTATCTCCTTGTTCATTCTCTAATGCTGTCACTCCTCTTCCTTTATTCTCTTTACTCAATATCACAATCTCCTCCGTCAATTGATTCTCTCCTTAATATCTTGCCTCCTTTCAATGTCATTCTATCCACCTCTGTTTAATCTCACCCTTCTGTTTTTCTTCAACTCAGCTGCCTTTTCACCTCATCCATCAGCTTTCACTCTGTATCCCTGGCTCTTTTCTACAGTATGACAAGGTCCTTCACAACCCATTGAATGAATGTTTGCCTTCTGCTCTGCTGTATACTCTGTTTTGAGTTTTACTAGTGCCTGCCTGGGACTAGTTTCATTCTCTGTTTGAATGACTCTACCCCAACCCCTCGCAGAGGAAAAGACCACACAGAGCTATACTCAGGGAGACCCTTCACAAAATTGTTTCAAAATCAGGGAAGTCTTTTGCTGCTTGTGTTGTGGTTCAGGGAGAATGTGGCCTGGCATTTTGGGCTTGACTGTTCTTATGGAGCAGAGTCAAGACTGATTTACATATGGCTGGGTCCAAATTGAGTTGGCCTGGTGGGAAAAAGAACGACGGATTGGAATGCTACCCAGAGGGATTGCCTGTGGTTAGACAGGGTTGTGGGCCAAGAAATTAGGCCTCTTCGAGGCAGGCGTAACAGTAGAGCAAATTCGAAAAGTCTCCATATTTTTCAAACTTTGTATGTGTGTTCCAGTGTGCTGCACACACACAGGGGGGCAAGTCGTAAAGGATATTTTTGGCACTAGAAGGATCCCCTTACAGTACAAAACCTATGCTTGACAGAAGCCTCACACCCTTGTACTGGGCTAGGGCCACTGAAATTATGCAAGGTTGTGTCCCTTTCCCCAGAACTATGCATTTGGTACAAGTACCACATAATCCATCATGTACTGTTTAATCTTTTAGATTTTAAACCCAAAAAGTGTTTCTAGCTTGAATGTCTCAAAAGCTACTAAAACCATCACTATTTCTATTGCTGCAAAGCAGAAGACCCTGTGCTAAGGTTAACCGGTGCTGTATTTGGGTGTTAAATTGGTACTAATGAGGTGCACCATTTCCCCATTGTTAGCAAGTGTGAAAATGCTAAAATAGTATAGCAATACTATCACAGAATATGCCACATTACACTGCATAAATTGTGTTTTCTTACCCCATAATTCAACCCTGATACATAATTTTGTCCTCTCCTGACGCATAATTCCTGTGGCTCTGACTATGGTGCAAGGTACAGGTGGGAGAGTCAACAAATTAACAGGGGCAGCTGAGCCAAGCTCATACACAAGCCGAGCCTTGTAAATATGTGGCATGTCATTCATGCAGCACAGATCATGTAATAATATTGTGAGGTGTTTTCAAAATTCAAAAATTAAAATGTGGAATTGTTTCACCTTATTCAGGGCCACTAGAATTATTTGATCCTGCCGCAGTGTTTTTTTTCTCTTAATTATGGATTTGCCGTACTTGCCACATAATCCATCAACTGCTGCATATTCAGCAGCTTTTGAACCCAAACATTGTTTTAGGTGAAATAAATCAAAGGTTATTAAAATGTGCCCAGTGCTTGCACGCCGAGCAACGCCCTTAGCAGATGTTAATTGGTCATCTTTTAGTTGATCATTTCTACATTTGGTTGTCAAACTGGTAGTAATTAAGCGAAACCTGTGTAAAAATGAGAAAACAATGAAGTAATACAAACGAAAAATGTAACGCATTATGCCATGTAATTTGTAATTTCCTGCAGCATAATTTAGTCTTTCTTGAGAAAAACATTCACATGGAACTCATTTAAACATAGATATATGGGTATCACAGATTGTTTCTGTGCGGACTTAATCAAAAGCACATCAATGAAATATTTCAAACATTTGGGAGAAGCAATGATAACTCAGCCAGAATGTAACACTGTGCAGCCGAACCGTGTTTATTCAACATAATCAAAAAATCAGACAATCAAATCAGTTGTGTACAATAAAAAGGTAGTAGCAGACCCCAAGGGTGTAGTCAGCCAAGACTAGGAAAAATTGAAAGAAGTGTGAATCATCAGAAAAAGAGATTGTTTCTGTGCGGACTAAATCAAAAACACATCAATGAAATATTTCAAACATTTGGGAGAAGCAATGATAACTCAGCCAGAATGTAACACTGTGCAGCCGAACCGTGTTTTTTCAACATAATCAAAAAATCAGACAATCAAATCAGTTGTGTACAATAAGAAGGTAGTAGTAGACCCCAAGGGTGTAGTCAGCCAAGACTAGGAAAAATTGAAAGAAGTGTGAATCATCAGAAAAAGGGGAGTGATTGGTTTGGATCACATGTGAAACAGCACATTTACATACAAACATTCATGTATACAATAATGCAATAATTGTATCTGTGAACAGCAAAAAACATTGTTAGTCTCTATACTTGTGTAGACAAAGATTCGACTCTGTTAGAATATTAGGGTCACATTAGGACTGAAGATAACAGGGATTGGCTTAATGGAATATGGCATGTAGTATCTGCTGATTGGAGGGGTCGGGAATGTCAACAGAAAGTCCCATCCTCAAGTCCTCTGGGATGTGGACTAAATCATTATTATTCAACCGTCTGTATGAAGCTCATGGAAAGCGGATATCAATATTGGCCACAATCTTAATGTCCATGGATTAGGATGCTGGGTGGACTCCAAAAGAGAAGGGAAGGGTTAAATAATACCAGAATCCCTTTTAGAGCCAAAGTGCTCGTATTGGCACTGACGAGACAGCTTGATTCTGGAATATTGATATCCGCCTTCCATTTATTGAAGCAATTGGATTCTTGTGTGAGTTGTGTGTACTGCAATATTTAGCAGAAGGAAACAGAGCATTGCAACCAGCGTTACAAAAATGGTGGAAAAGGTGAATAATTCAACCATTATAATTAATGCATTCATTATATGGTCACATATATGTGCACTCCTTCCAAGCACTACCTATCGTAGCGAACATAGGGTGAATATGGTTCTGCCAGATACATTGGAGTGGTCTAACTCCCCATTTACTTGTGTGTGTTTCATCCGGAAGCCAGTCTGGTGTAGAACAGGCCACCTTCCCTCACAGGATAGTGATGCGAGTCAGTGGGGCTAGAATTCAGGCATGGGGTGACCATGACAATTTATGGAAATCCTCTGCAGAACAAAGGCTTGGGGCAGTGTGTGCAATAAAACTGGACCCATTCACACTGTGCCTGAATCTAATACTGGCTGTCATTGTTGATTCTAACAATTCAGAGCTGTCTCTGAACAAACAACAATATGCAAAGGCAGTTTTTGCACTGTACTTGGTCCCCATTGGTCTTACCTTGCTGTATTACTGTGTCGACCTAAGGATGACATCGGGCATGAACTTTATACATAGATTTTATGCAGGAGATGGTAGTCCTGCTGTGCTTCCAAGAATCCTCATGCATAATGTAGGGAAAACCTGTGTTCTGAATGCAGTGTAATAGCTAGGTAAAAGTTCAGTCCCTGTAAACCATGACAAGTGTAATGTAGGGAGAGAATATAGGTGAAGGGTAAAGAGTTTACTGAGGCTATATATTACAGTATCTATATGGAATATAACACCCACTCTTTTTACGAATGGACGACATAGTTAAATTCTAACCGTACACTAGGTGGGCTAGATACTTGTACGCAAAATTATAAATCATTGTTCTCTCATTTTGTAAAAAAAAACCTTTTGTTTTAAAATTTTAAAAAAGGTTTAAAAAGTGTTTAGAAAAATATTAGAAATTGAGCCTTAAGCTACAGCTCGAATATGTCCGTAAATATATACCAAACTACTACAAGCATTTAGAAAGCCATACATGAGCAAAAAGACTGTCAATTTTGATATAGAGTTCTATTTTTCTTTTTCTTTTTCAAAAGACAAATTTGTTTCCAGCACACAACAGGCCAAATGAGTCAAATGTTTATGTGACCTGGCTGGTAGACACAACATTCTCGTTGCTTGCTTCCGCAGTTGGCTGTCCCTGTAACACCTCACACATTATGTCAATTGAGCACAGATGATTTTCCGTACTGTCCACAGCCAGTGTTAGGGCAGCCTGTGCACCATCCAAGGCCTGGGTGTCAGAGGAGGAGCCAGTGTCTGCACCAACAGGCGTTGATACTACCTGCGGTGGCTCTAAGAATGCCGACATCAAGATGGGAATACGCTGGGGACACTGCAGAACATGGGCTGTTATCGGGTCCAGTAACGCATGGACTCGCACATGATGGAAGTGTCAGACAGAGATCCAACACTCATTCTTCACCGCAAAACAGGCATCGGAGGACAGGTAAGATGCAGTTCATCCAGACTGGTCTAAACAATAAGAACCAAGAAGCACTTAGTTCCGTTAGGCGAGGTGTGCCTCGAAGTTGTACCATGTGATCACTGTATTTTTGCTCAAGGGGTACTGTTTCCATCTCCTTGGTGACTGGGATGTCCATTGCGTAGCAGAAACATGACAATAAGGATACCTGCTAACAGGATCTGCGGCAGCCCTCCAAAAATGTTTCTAAATACGGAGTGTATAAAGTTTGGTATAACTCAGAGGACCGTCTGAAAGGTTCTTAACAGTCCAGACCCCTGACCCTGCTTGCAGACCATGTTCCTCCCCTCCTGCCGCACAGCTCCACCTGTGTGCCAGCACCTTCCCCCAGCTGTCTGCTCCCAAACGTGAGTTCGATCCTGTTATCCCCCTGACTGTTTGCTGACTGTGTGATGTGCCCTGTTGTTAATTTCACTGTCTCTCTGTTTTTTGGCTTCTGTACTGTTGCGCCCTCATTTGTAGTTCTGTATTCTGCTTCGTTGTGCCCTCGTTTTTCACCGCGCCCAGCTCGTTTCCCCCTCAACCCTTCTCTCTTCTGTATCCCTCGCTCCTTCCTGCCGCTGCTCCCCTGTGGCCCGCCACCTCGCCGTCCATTCGCCGCCCCACTCCTGTCTCCCAGCTGCTCCTCCCTCCCTCCCCGCCTTAAATGGCGGCCGCACAGCGGGCGCCTCCGGTGCGCCAGAGGCAAGCCCATCATCCAGACCCCCTGGACCCCGTGAACACCACAACGCCAGACTCCAATACAACCCCAGCACTCTCCTCGCACCAAACGCTGGCTGAGACCACAGCTGCTCCCAGGATGCCCCGAAACGCACCCATGGACCATTCTCCTGCTGCACCTGCAGCTTCACCTGCGACAGAGCCACCAAACCACCAAGGACCGGATCCAGCCACCTCCGTTGCATACTTCTAAATACACGCTCTGCACGCAAACACGCCGTCGAGCTCTGAGACCTGCTCGACACCTCTGCCCCAGACGTTGCCTTCCTGACCGAGACCTGGTGGAACAAATCTTCGACCCCCGACATTGCCATAGGCATCCCGGACGGATACAAGATCACCTGCAGGGACTGCCCCAATGGAATCGGAGGAGGAATAGCTATCATCCACAAGTCCACCCTTAAGGTCTCCACCCACTCAGATGACACCCTCAGCACCACCGAAACACCTGCACTTCCGGAACCACACCGACCCCAATACCACCCTCTGAGGGACCCCTCCTCTACAGACCCCCTGAACCCTGGGCACAGTTTAGCGACTCCATCGCTGACCTCGCCAGCACGCATGCCATCGCCTCCATGGACTAAATCCTCCTCTGGGACCTGAACTTCCACCCGAGAACAACAACGACCCCAACTCCACCACGCAGATCGCCAACCTCGCCAACCTCGGCCTCAAACAACTCATCACCGCTCACACCCACCCTGCCGGACACACGCTCGACCCCATCTTCTCCACCAGTGCCCACATCTCCTTCAACCACACCACTGATGAGTAGGGTACGGCATTGGGGGAGCTGAATCCTGGGAAGGCTCCGGGTCCCAATGGTTTCCCAAGTGAGTTTTTTAAACAGTTCTTTGTTCAGCTGGGCCCGCATTTTCGGCCGGTGGTGGCGAAGGCGCGGGAGCACGGTTCGCTTTCCCGGACTGGAGGCACACGGAAGTGGTAGTGTTTCTTAAGCCGGGTAGACCCCCAGAGCAACTTACATCATATTGCCCCATTTCCCTTCTCAACGTGAAGGCAAAGGTGTTAGCCAAGGCTTTGGCCAATCGACTTCGGCTACATATAACCACGCTGGTGCACCCGGACCGGGTCGGGTTTATGCCCCAGAGGGCGACACGCCATAATATCGGGTGAGCGCATGTCCCAGTATCGGCCAGTGGGCGACTGGGAGATCCGGCTGCGCTGCTGCTGGCACACATGGACAGGGTCTTTGACTCCCTGAGCTGGGTATACCTGTTTGCTCTTCTGTGAAAACTTAACCTCGGCCCGCTTTTTTTTTACATATCTGCAACTGCTTTACACTGACTTAAGGGCATCGGTGCGGGTAGGAGGGGCAATTTCTCACTCCTTCTCTATCCAGCAGGGTACGTGACAGGGTTGCCCCCTTTCCCCTTATCTCTTTGCGCTCACCATGGACCCGTTGGCGGCCTGGGTGCACATTGATGCCCAACTACGGGGGTTCGAATGGGCGCCGGGCCTCACAGATAAAATAACACTGAACGCGGACGATGTCCTTTTCTTTCTTACTGCTCTGGATCGGTCAGGACCATGGCTGCTGCGCATTTTGCAGATCTTCGGAGATACCTCTGGACTATATATGAATGCCTGCAAATCCACGTTGTGGGTACTTGGGGAACGATCAAGGGTGGGAGCATGGGCCTCAACCCTTCAACTGGCGAAGGCGGGGGGGTGAAGTATCTGGGGTCTTCCTGTCTGACGTGCCGGCGATTTCTAGGGAACGCAATCTCGTTCCAGTATGGGATCGTACCCAAGAGGACCTCAAGGTGTGGTTCCATATGCCCCTAATTTTTTTGGGCAGATCTGTCATCTTCAAGATGGTGGCGTTCCCTCGTCTACTATATCACTTGCAAAATCATCCATACCGGCTCTCGCCCCGCTTGTTCAGACAGGTTAACTCAGTGCTGGGAGGGTTCTTATGGGAAGGGGGCGCGGTGAGGGTGGCCCTACCCACCTGTTTCTTATCCACATATACAGGGGGTCTGGCTACCTCGGACGTCCTCTCCTATTATCAGGCTGCACACCTGCTGGTCCTTAACGAGTGGTGGTACGGGGACAGGAGGATCCAGCCTACGCAGTTGAACGACAGCTCATGGGCAACAAATCACTGCATAGGCTACTATACTCTGCACCGCTTCGGCACCCTCTGCCTCCGGTCACGCAGGTGGTGTTTCACATCTGGAGGCAGGTTCAGAGCAGGATGGGGTGGTGGAACGTCTTGACACAGGACACTCCTCTATGGGGCAATGGTGTTTGTCTCAGTTGGTGGCACTGCATGGCTTCCAGGGCTGGGACTCCATAGGTATTTCGACTCTCGGGGATGTTATGACAGATCTGACACTTAAATCGTTCCAAGATTTGCAGGACGAATATGGGATGCCACGATCCCAGATCTTCGCCTACCTGCGGTTTAGACATGCTCTAGCACCTAGCCTGGAGAGCCTGAAGTCTCTCCCCAATTTTAGCCCCATAAAAGCTAAGGTCTTTATGGGGGAGCTACCAGATCGTAACATCTCCTGTATATACCAAACTCTGATCATCCACTGCTCCACCAACCTGCAGAGGCTCAAGACTGCGTGAAAAGTAGACGTGGGTGAACTTGAGGAAGAGGATTGGGCAGAGGCCCTAGCGAGACCGTGCGGGGCGACCATAGCTACGTGCCTGCGATTGATACAATTCAAATACTTACACAGAGTATATTTCACTAGAAGGCGTTTGTGGAGGGCTGGAATGATTGATTCCCCCGGATGTCTCCGCTGTTGGCGGGAGGAGGGATCGCTTCTACACATAGTCCGGAGTTGCCTTTCATTACATCGCTTCTGGAGAGGGGTGTTTTCCCATCTGTCAGAGGTTTTGGGTTGGGAGCTTCCCTTCACACCACAACTAGCCTTGTTACATGTTCTAGAGGGAGTGGGAGGTAACAGATATAAGCGCCACCTCATGCTATTAGGGCTCACACTGGCAAAGAGGGATATTGCCAGAGCCTGGAAGGCGCCCCGAGCTCCGTCACTGGCTGCATGGAAAAACGGGATAGATTTTTGTATGGGGCTCGAACAGCCAGTCTTTATTGCCAGAGGGTGCCCACGCAATCATTATAGGATATGGAAAAGGTGGGCGGACTACAGGGGATTGGATCTGGACCCATCACCAGAGGGCGAGGCCCGTTTGCCAGACTGATGGGCATGTGGACTCCAGGAGATGCTGGGTGGTCGATGGGTATGATGTGTAGCACTAGCTGTATTGTACAACTTTATTTTGACATGGACGCAATCATTGGGGAGTTGGGAGGGAGTTGTTCTAATGGGGTTTATTCACCTCTTTAAATGTCAGCGACATTTTCATTGTACAATTGATGTGTGCAGGAGTCTCTGGATATCAAGAGCTATGCAAGGTATGTGAACGTGACAAATAAAAATTTGTTTAAAAAAAATAAGGTTTTATTAAATCGTAGAAAGGTTTAACTCTTTATGCGTAATCCAAAATGTATGTTCTGCCAAATTTAAGAAATCCCAGTATTGATTGTGAGTTTTTCAATGATTTTGGAGGTTGGAGCAGTGAACAGTTTTCTAAAAAGTTAGCTGCCTGCATTTTAGCTTCACTTGAAAGCTCATATCCTAGAAAAAGGACATTAAGGTGGGCTATTTTTGATTTTTAAAGTTGAATTTATAGCCTCAGAGGCGAATCCCAAAATTATGGTATTCACTCTGTTCAAGTGTTCCTTCAGGTCATCGTCCGTTAGATAAATATCATCCACATAGGACAATGCCTCCTCATCCAGATTTTGAAGTAATTCAGTTACCCTGACTGAAAACACCCTGGGGGGTTCTTATACCCCTGGGGGAGTCGACAAATTGCCCGGGGGACCCTAGTGCTGAGAATGCTGTCAAATATCTGTTGTCAGGCACTATATTTTGGCAAAAGAATCCATTTGCAATATCTATTGTTGTTTTGTGTTTTTTACGCACAATTGTATTCATTAATGCAGCACTGTGTGCATTTTGAACTGCAAAAGTCTTAGTGCAAGTGTTTAAATATCTGTAATCTAAAACTAAACAATATGAATTGTCTGGTTTCAATCCTGGAAACAAAGGGCTATTCATTTGATCACCCCTTGATACTCAAGTTGATCTAAGATCTCCCTGACCTGATTTTTAGCTTCTTGATTTATAGGATACTGCCTTTGTGCAGTTGGAGTATTTTTTGGTGGAATAAAATGGTGGGTTGAATCCTCATCCCAGCCAACATGGTTTTTGTATATTGCCGGGCCTGGGCTACCACCCCCTCCCGCGCATATGTATATTTTAAATATTTTGGAACATGGTCGGAGAATGCTGGTAAAATTACTGTTTCTCCCCTTGGGCAATCCATGACAAATGCGAGCGCCCAATCTTGCTCAGCTAACAAAATATCATAGCCAAATGTCAGGTTCTCCCAAAAGAGATCTCTAAGTGTCCTACATTTGTCCCTCTCCATCTGGACTGTTATTTCAAACAATTTATGTGGGACACTTACCCTAGTATCAGGTGTTTCCACAGTGATATAATAATTCAAGTCCGCTGTCACCAGAAATTCCATCAGGTTCTGGTGAGCTACTGTTACTTCTGCCGCACTGTCTACCATGTCAGAGCCCATTCCCCATTCAGTAGTCGAGTCCTCAGAATCCTGGGCATGTCTGATCTTTAGACCTACAACCTTCTTCTTTTTGAACTGTGGTTTTGGTTTGGCTTTATCTTCTTTTTTGGAAGTATAGTCTGGAGCGTTCTGCTAGTCTCTGGACTTTGTACGCTCTTCTTGTCTGTCTGGCCGTCATTCCATCTCTGAGCTTTTTGATGAATCCTGAAAGGAACGAGAGGAACATGTATCAGTATCCTGATACCTGTCAGATTTCCTAATATTATCCTTATTCCTAAGGTTATACCTCCTTTCGGAGGGCTCTTGTGGAGGAGATTTACCTCTGGACTGAGATCTGTTTTCCTTAATATTTTGTTTTTTGTTACTGTCCCACTTCTTTTTAGAAGTAGTAAGTGTCTGCTTGAAAGTCTCCTTCTCGGGACTACCCATCAGTTGTGGTTTTAACGGTTTTCCACCCAAGCAGTCCCTTCCTAACTCTGCATATGCAGTTTCAATTAATTTGGGCAGTTTGTGCTCCTGTAGTAAAGGACTGAGCACCCTTAGGCATTGGCGGATGGCCACTGATGCCTCCTCCCCTTTAATATTTGCTAATATTATTGGTGATACCTGGGCATAGTTACCTAGTAACTTCATCCCCAAGTTCAGAGCTGGTTCTGCTCGGTACTCGTTCTGTATTTGTTTTATTACATCTGGTATTACTGCTAATGACGGGGTACCATGAGTTCTGGTATATATGGCAGCGAAACTGTACCCCACGAGGTACAATCCTCTATCTAAGATATGATCCCCGTGGGCAAGGAGATTGTCAGCATTCTGTGTTTTTTATAAGGGCTAGTATTTGGGAATACTGCTTCTAGCTGTGTTATTTTCTGAGCTATCCAGAATAGCATTTGTTCACGTTTTGCGGGCATTTTACCCATTACTGCATGTAACGTTTGTGGTGTAAGTTTAGTTGCAGTCTTTTGAACGTGAGCTGTATTTGTTGTTACCATCGCTGGCTGGACTGTAAGTGTCCTCATGATGGATTGCATCATGTTTCTTTAAAGTTTCATTAGTTCTTTGTGAAGTATGATTAAGTCTAGTCCTGGCATTGTTTCAGTGGCAGGCTGTGGTGTGTAGGCTGCTAATATTGCCATGCTGCTCCTTCTCTCCCGAGCGAACCGAGTCTTACTCTGCCTCTTATATGGGGTATGGTGCCTTTAAACCAGTATAAGTGTTCCTGGTACGTGAGCAGAACTTCAATGTCCTCATATGGACAGTATTCCGCTGGTGCTTCACCTTGTGTGTAGAAGTGAAATGTTTTTGTTCTTGCATTTGCTGCAGGGAAAGTAACCCACAAATAAAATACTTCTGTTCTGTATGATTTGTGTGCCTCAATCACGAAAGCGACTATGCCACTCCTAGGTGTTAGACCATGCGCAACAGTTCAGGGTGACTGCATTTCTAATATTCTCTGCAATTGAAATTGCATTTGCATCTTCCTCTTCATCTGAGCGGTGTAAATTTTGCACAGCCCCTCCCGCGTTATCTGCGTCTTCAGTCATTGTTTTAAGGAAGAAGTATTTTCTAAGGAAATTAAGGTTAGGTGTTTTATACAATTTTAGGAACTCTCTGTGCTTCAAGCTTGATTAACCAACAGCTAATAAATTGGAATTTTCACCTAATCAGCTATGGCAGAGTTTAGCCTACCCACTCCATACGTCCCTGGTGTTTTGTGAATAGGGATTTCTGAGAATAGCACGACTGATCTACTCGGATTATACTGTTAAATAAGTACCCAACCAATGTTGGTGGTGCCATATCGTCTAGTTCCTATAGAAAATATACAGGGTCCGCCCGTTTAGACAATATACACTGTAGGATTGGTGTCAGACGAACTCTGATCATCCCCACCAGGTATGTTAACCGTGTTTGTACCAACTACCTCACAGTGCCACTAGAATCTCCTTTTACCTGGGAGAGAATAATTCTCGGCAACCATCGAACATGACAACCTTGATTCCTCAGGACTGTGGAGACAATATACTATCTTTCGCTCAGTCACTCGTGCTTACCTATTTTGCTTCAGAGAGATACACAGAATAAAACAGGCTGGGCGTTCTCAATAGGCATTTATTGAACAGTTGTTATTCTGGCGTAAAATAGATGTGCTGCATCCCTGTTAGATAGCATAAGATATAAATGATTAACAGTACTATAAAGGTAAATGGATGGTATAGTTCTACCATCTTACTAGAATCATGAATACATTCAAGTATATAAAACACATGATAAAAGATGCTTACTCCTAAGATGCCTCCCTAACTAGATGTACCTAAGTGTATGTAGCATGGATGTAGGTGTTAGGCCAAGAATTCATCTAGGATTTAGTCAATCCCTTTACCTAAAATGTGAGACTATAGGACCCCGTCTTGGTCTCGAGCTGGACACTCCAAGAGGGATGTTAAACCACTGTGAGCTGGAGAATCTGCATGCAGGAACCTCAGTGACTCTGGTCAGTGTATCGGCCGGAAAGTCTTGGTCTCCTTTGTCTATCTTGGCAAGATGTGATGTATATATACCCATAGGTCTCCCCAGGGGTCCTACCTTACTGTATTACTGTATCGGCCTAAGGATGACGTCAGGCATGTACTTTATACATAGATTTTAAACAGGAGATGGTAGTCCTGCTGTGCTTCTTAGAATCCTCAGGTATAATGTATGAGATTTCGAACTAGGGAAAACCCATGTTCTGAAGGCAGTATAATATTTAGGTATAAGGTCAGTCCCTGTAAACCGTGACAAGTGTAATGTAGGGAGAGAATATAGGTGATGTGTAAAGAGTTTACAGAGGGCTATATTATGGTACCTTTATGGAATATAACAATGCAAGCACATAAGCTAAATGAGCAAACAGTCACTGCCTAAAAAATGTCAACTTTAAACATGAACTTGTAAAAATGGGAGCGTTTGTGCCTGGGTCCTATTAACCTCATGAGACTGCACTCCATACACTGTAATGTCTTATAGTACAAAAGGAATCCAACCTCAAATGGTTCATTCACATGCAAGAGGGGGTGCTGCAACTTCAAAATAAGAAGAAAGTTCCAAAGAACATTGTAGAGCTGCAATGTGCCATAGATACCTCATGATACAGGAAGGATTACGCTTTACAGCAATAGTCTCCAGAGACTTGTAAGACTTGAGAATTGATTTGTTTGTCAACAAACTAATCTGTGAATTGGGAGGACCAGAGGCAAAACACAGGACCAACTGCTCTAGATAACACTCATGATCTGAGCATAAGAGCAGGAAAACCCCTTGCCAGCAAGTACCAACACAGACAAGCACAAAATGTCCAGAGCACCAAGGAGGAGGAAGCACAGTTCTGTGGGTGAATAGCACTCTCCAGCCGGCATAACGCAACACGAAATATCTTGTGTTGTACAATTTCACACAAAAAGTGTCCTTTACAGACATGGTGAACAAACATGTGCACAAACAATTCATGAGCAGTGCAAGGGGCGGGTGGTGTGTGAGCTGTACCTGTTATGTTCTACTTACCAGTGCTGTGCACTTTAAGAAAATGCATCATTTCAGTTGAAGTTGTACGGTTGTGTTCCCATACCGATCTGAAAGTGTCTAAGAATATTTATATTTTAGATTATCAGAGCACACATTTCATTCCCATTTTCTTGTGCCTGCCTCAGCATTCCCCATTCAGATTCAGATTCTCCATACCCAATACTTGGGTATGGAGAATCTCAGTATTAAAGTAAAGGAGACAAGCATTTGCAATGCAATAGGTCTTGCATGTATGCAAGTTTAAGCTATTGGCATTGTAAAGGACAATGCGTTTTATTTATGTTTTAAAAACCAAAACATAAATAAAAGGCATTGTCATTTACAATGCCAAAAGCTCAAACTCGCGTAAATGCAAGACCTATTGCATTGCAAATGGTAGGCATCACGTACAACTGGAGGGTGGGTGGGCGGTTGGGGGGATACAGGAAGGGAGAAGGCACAGACAAAGGAAAGGAGGGCAGGGGGTAAACAAGACACAACAACAGGAGGGGGGTAAAGAAGGCACCAAAGCTCACCGTGACTGCAGTAAGAGAAACTGAATAATGAAAATAGTGCTCACAGTCTAAATAAGACGTACTGTGTAACAACCGCAGAAAAGGGGCCAGTCGCCATGGGAGGTGACAAATGAAGAGGAAGCAGTACTAAGGAGGGACTAACAAGCCTATTTACCAATCAGAAACCAGAATTTCAGACAGACAATGACACAAGCCAGTGACAAATGTGGGCGGAGATTGGGCGGGCTTCTATTCGCTACTCCACTACAACAAGTCTTGCAGAGCAGAGCAGGCGCATTGGCTCTAGGCTTCACCTAAAAAAACGCGGCTCAGTAAAGGACTTGAGAAACATTTATTACTAAAATGTTTTGACCTGAAAAAATGTGTCCTATGCCTAAACAAATGTTTCCAGAAGTACATTTTACACAACTACAATTACCTTACCCATTGATGGTCCCATTAGAGATGATAAGCTGTGTGCTATCAGCATTGGTTTATGGAAGTTGCAGGCAATCATCTGGTAGCATATCCGAAGCAGGTGAGTGGCATCTTTACTGGATGTACCTGTGAGCTGGGGAAACACTGATTCTACGTGAAGGAGAAAGTAGCTTTTTACCAAGAAAATGCAACACACCTTTCAATTTTTTACTTTTCTCCCTGGTGTAAACCAAAAAAAGGAGTACTATCATGTTATAGGAGGACTCTCACCTGTAGCATCCTCCTCAGCCCAGGAGCCTGCAAGTGAATATGGCATACATGGAGCTCTGGATTGTACTTCTCTATTTTTCCACTTACAATCACACACTCTTCTCTGATGATGTCATAACTGTTAATAACCACACCTTAACACCTTCCAGGCAGTTACATACTTCCTCTGTTGAGTCCAACCAGAACTGCAAGGGTCCTAGTACACAAAGTCTCACAACACTACATCACCCACATACCATATTGTGGCATGCTCTATCATTGAGTCTTCTGCCAGATACTCCATGTTTCTGGGCAGGCTCAACTTTGACCTTCAAAGCAGCACTAGACAGTAGCACTATCTACTACCTCGCTGGAGTAAGTTATCACTCAATAGCATTGTATTGCTTTTAATCTTGCCAAGCGGACCCCATACTGAAGGAATCAAATATGTAGAAAGGTTAAAAAGAAATTATTCTCACAGAGATCCCCCCACTTTTTGGAGGTGCCAGCTTGAAGGTCAAGGTTAAATCTGCTCAGATCCATGGAGTATCTTTGTGAGGACTTGATGATGAAGCATGCCACCATAGAATATAGTGGGCGAGATTCCTCTTATAAAAAGCATTGTACTCTCATTTACACCAGGGAGACACATAAAAAAATTAAAGAGTGGGCTGCCTTTTCTTGGAAAACATATGTACATTGGAAGCAGAGCCAACCCTCTATAACACTTCTTTTCTCCACATTCCTTGATAAGATGTAGAAAGGATCTTTGCCTTGCAATAAAATGTGAGGATTTCTGTCCTAATAAATCCTTGTTTTGCAGGATGTATCCTCACCATCAAAGGAAAATTTCAGCAGAAATGCAGTTCACAAAATTGCAATTGCAATTCATCAGCAAAGGTACATAGTTGTTACCTAATCCTCATGCAAAGGTGTCACCTGCATTTAAAGGGGAACACTGACTCCAATTTACCTTTGTACCTGCAGTTTATAGTGAAATACGACTAAATCAGCTCCTAACTCACCCTCAAATTAACCTTTGGACCTGCAGTTTATAGTGAAATACCACTAAATCAGTTCCTATTTAACAGACAACTTGATTGTTTGGGGATTACCATTTACCTGAATAGAATTGTTCAAATATAGTCCCCTAGAATGGCAGTAAAGTGAAAGGAAGGGGCAGAATTAGGCATCATCACACCTTATAAGGTTGGTACAGTACTGGAGCGAGGTGTCCATGACCACATTTTGGATGTTTTCCTCTGTTACTAATCGTCGCTAAGCTCGGACTACCCTGGTGAACTAGTGCCTCTCCTTGATTAGTAAACGGCATCTAGGGGAAACTAGGGTGAAGCTACGGCAGACACTAAAACAATGCAGTAATTGAGGCAGGGATGTGTTATGGAAAGGGGTTCTGAGCCATAATGGAGTGGCTGGTTCTTTAAAGTTTAGGCATTGTTAGACCTGTCAGCCTTAGGATGGTCTTCTCCAACTTTATTCCTGCTTACCCCCAGTTTCGCTGAATTATTTTTGTTTAGGTAGCTGCCCTCGTCAGCCAGGCTAACTTGAATCCAATGGCCCCTAAGTGGGAAGGGTGTGCCAGATGTGGGCCCCATGCTCACTGCACCACTGAATTCAAGCTAGCCTGGCTGATGACGGGTGATATCCCAAAACTGCTCCCAGGATGCTTGTGTCCGGTCCAGATAGGACCTGGCTTGGAAGTTCTGGATGGATTGTTCCCATGGAGAACAGGGTCAAGACTGATTTGCATATGACTGAGTCTTAACTGGGGTGGGTGGTGATCAAAAAAACTATGGATTAAACTCAAATCTTTGTGACTGGGGTGAATGTTCGCATTGTTCTGCATTCCATCCATAAGTTGTTCCTTTTGGTGTTATTGCCTTAAGTGGGAAGGGTAGGCCGATACTTGTTTCCATGCTCACGGTGCCACTAGATTCAAGCTAGCCTGGCTGATGAGGGGTGATGCCCCATAACCGGTCCCAGGATGCTTGTTTCCGGTCCAGGTATGTATTTGTATAGCATACTTTTATGATTTTTATTTAATCGAATAAAGTGCTTTTTGACTTGACTTGACTCCATGGAGGACCTGGCTTGGCAGTTCGGGGCTGGACTGTTTCCATGAGGAAACAGAGTCAATACTGATTTACATATGGCTGGGTCCAAACTGGGGCGGCGTGGTGAGCAAAGGAATGATGGATTAAACACATATCTTTGTCAATGGGGGTGAATGTTTGCCATTGTTCAGCATTCCGTTCATCAATTGTTCCTTTTGCTGCTTTTAGAAATTTGGTATTTTTCTAGTCTTAGCTCTGCATGCCTGCAGCATGTTTCCAATGCACGTCTGGGGCGGGTGACAACTAGACTGTATGCATTCCCTCTAGGCCTCCCCACTCAAAGGGGACTTTGGTGGGATTGAGTGGCCCTTAACATTCTGATGAGTCATCCTGGGCAGGATTGAAGAGAGGAGCTGACACACCTGAATAGGCTGTGTCCTGTCCCCCCCAAAAAGACTTAATAACCCCTGCAGTGAGTCTGGAGACAGGGCTGGTGAGGGAGGCTCTCTAAACACTTCAAAGCCCCTCTTTGAAGTGTCACCCACTTCAAAGGCACCACTGGGTATAATACTTGGATTCTGACCCTACTTCTTCAGTACACTACTGGACCTGTAAAGAACTCTGCCAGGAGGAAAAATTTCTGTACTTCTGAATGGACTGCTGGACCTCTGCTCTGGAAGAATTGCTTTTCTGCTGTGCTGTCCTTTGCCCTGACTGAGGAAGAACTGAACCCATCTCACTTGAACCCAGAGTTCCTGCAAGGGCTTGCTGGCTTGCCCCCTGCTCTGAGTCTCAGGGACATCAAAGACTTAAAAACATCCTGCAACCGCATGTGGACTTTGCTTGCTGCAAGTGGTGCCAATTCAGTACTGTTTGCGGGTCTTTCTGACACCGTAGCTGACCACAATGAAGCCGGCAGGCAGAACTGTTTGGATTTGTTGTTCACTATGCTGTGATAGCCCCTGACGGAGCTATCAACTTCAAGGAACTGTATTTCAATTCTATTTTTGTTGATTTAGATTTCTGAGAACTGTATGGTGTTTTTTGTGTTTTTGGTCTTGTTTTGAATATATAGAAATATTGGCTATTTTTCTAAACTGGTGTGGTGTCCTTTTGTAGTGATTACACTGTATTACTGTTGGTTATGTGCAAATGGTTTACATGCTACCTCTCAGATAAGCCTGACTGCTCATGCCAAGCTACAGAGAGGATAAGCAGGGGTTATTTTAGGAATGTAATTCCATTCCCCTGACTAGGAAGAAGGGTCCCTACTTGGACAAAGGTGCAAACCCTTGCCAACTAGAGACACCCATTTCTAACAATATAGCTTTTTTTTCTCTCCCAATGCCCTATTGCATATTGTTGCTATGCACCAATGTGAATTCCCCTAGGGTCAAGGATCGCATGATGTTACGTCATGTGAAGTCACCGAGTCAAAGGGTATGTGATGTCATTTCCACTACTTCTGGCATTTTGGTGAATCAACGTCTTTGAGGGAGTAGAATATTAGAGAGAAGGAGGGGCCTCAGAGCCCATACTGAAAGAGTAAAAAACGTTTACAGTAAATTTGTTAATGTTGTTGGAGAGGATAGGTGTAGGTTTTTCAGAAGTGCTCTGGCTTCAAAGCCCCATCTCTATAGCCCTACCTTCCTCTCTCACTTCCCTTGTACAATTACCCTGTTAATTAGTGCAGGTTGAAATGTCTGCTTTGGGCTTGAAAACGTGATAGGTATTATCTCCGCCATAGTGGAGGAGCCACCGCTGGTGCTCTCACAGAAGAACAAGCCCTCAGAGTTTCATCCCCGCACCTGAATGTCGCCTTGCGTTCAATTGCTTACGAAACACTCCGTTTGAAATTCAGCTGTTTCAAGTTCCCCCCCGCCGCCTTAGACAGACAACCCCATTTCTTACTCAACTCCCATCAACATCTGCGATCAGGAGGTGCTGTTTGAAGAGGAGATCACACTAATTCTGGCCTTGAAAAGTTGACAGGTATGCTTTAAATGAAGAAAAGGTCAAGCGAAAGAAGACTGATAAGGGCCTTCTAAATGTGTATATAATTTTATCCAAATTAAGAGGAATTGAAGATTTGATGGAAGAAGTAAACCATATGCCAAGATTTTTATGTGAAGAGGGCTCCAAGTGAAATTGGACAGGAAAAAATCCTCTTTAAAAGTATATTTGGATAAGGGCAAGATTTCACACTTGTCGTTATTTAATCTATAGCCAGAGACTAAAGAATATGCTTTAACTTCATTCAAAAAGGCTGGCATGGAACTATGGGGTTGGGAAAGGAATAAAGAACGTCATCAGCATAGGCAGCTAATTTGATCTGTACCGAATTAGAGGAGTAACCTGTGATGGATTTATTCTGACTTATTTTAGACAAAAAGGAAAGGCGATAAAGGACAGCCTTGTCTCACTCCTCTATGTAGGGTAAAGTAAGGAGATGTAAGACCGCGTGCAAAAATGGCAGCCTTCGGATTTGAATACAACAAAGAGAGCAAAGATAGGATTTTCGGGCCAAAACCAAACCATTTTAATGTCTGAAAAATGAAAGGCCAATACAGTCTATCAAAAGCCTTCTCCGCATATTGAGAAGCTTACCTTTCTTACAACCAAATGGCACCCTCTATATCTATCAGGGTGGGGTCATCTTGACACCATTAAAATGATGTTGACACCTAATATCCTCTATCTTCTTTTTAATATACCACTGCCTATTCCCACTAAATCCATACTAATATAATAAAGAGAGAGCCCAAACCTTTGAGGCGGGTAATCTCAGGAACCAGAGCACCAATCACAACACCCAATACAGCGTTGGAAAGGGCAGTTGCAGCAGAAGGACATAGGCTATGCAGATGCCCACCATATACATGTAAAAGGTAACAGAACCGTCCCAGCAAAGTAGTCCCTTGTGGGCGTGTCTGCGTTGTGCTGTGGGCGTGTGCTGGGGGCATGACCAGTACGTTCCGCCCTTCATGCCATGTCTCATATTGTGTGCTAATCCCACCCTGCTCCCTTTAAATACCCCTGCACCCCATAATCATAACCTACCCTTACTCCTTAAAATACCCCAACACCCTTAAACACTAACCCATCTTAACCCTATAAATATACCCTGTACCCCAAAACCCAAACCTATCCCTAAACCCTAAAAATGCCCCTGTACCCCAAAACCTAGCCCTGAACCCTATAAATACCCCTGTACCTCAAAACCCAAACCTACCCCTGAACCCTAAAAATACCCCTGTACCCCCAAACCTAGCTCTGAACCCTAAAAATACCACTGTACCCCCAAACCTACCCCTGAACCCTAAAAATACCCCTGTACCTAAAAAACGCAAACCTATCCCTAAACCCTAAAACTACCCCTGTACCCCATAACCCATAACTATATCTGAACCCTTAAAATACCCAAACACCCCAAAACATATACCTCAGTACCCCAAAACATATACCCCTATACCCATACTTACCTTATCCAAACATTTAAAAAAACATGCTTTTACCATTCATGCATTTACAGCGGATTTCGTTGTAAATGTATGCGTGGTAAAAGCATATAAAATGTAATGCCATGCGTTATAATGGCATTGGGGAGTCATGGTACTTTCATAATGAAAGTATGCAGAGTGATGGTATGCGAAAAGAAAGTTGCAGAATAATGGGTGTTTACCCATCTCCAGCAATATACTCATATTTTTTCACCACCCATTTGAAAAATGCACAGGTCTCTCTCATTGATGGCCAGCACCGACATACACTTTTATACACACCTCCTGCCACAAGTTCTAGAATTGCGAACTTTAGAGCTGGGGAGCTACGTTCGAATCTCAACATCCTCGATTCCAGGCAAATCGCTTTGTCTCCCCGTGCCTACCACAAATGAATGTGTTCTTCTGTAATGTAAATTGTGCTCATGCCATGTTGGCGAGTTTGCGCTATATAATATTGCAAGGAAAAATAAAGTAGGGAAACTCGAGTTCACACACTACTGAACACGCACTCTTAAGTGCATCAGCAGTGCACTGTGAATCGGAGCGTTTCACAGACCTGTCACAGATAAGAAATGCTATCAAAACGAAATCCTACAAAACAATATACTACTGGCCGGCAGCAATTCATACCCGGACAACGTCGGGACGGGCTGCGAGTGGTTTCATAAAATCAATTCTATTCTTTCTTCTTTTCTATGGATGAATAAAAACCCCAGAATGTCCTTACTAAAGTTGTCGCGTCCGAAATCTGAAGGAGGTGTTCGCTTCCCTGATTTTCCGAAATATCACAAGGTCTTTTTGTTGAAACGCTTATCCAAGTAGTTACCTGTCCCTTCACCTGATTTGCCTCTTTGGATCGATTTAGAGAACTTCTTTTTCCTGTTTTCTTTCCAAGAATATTTATCTTTTACGAGAAAACCGCAAAACTTACATACGCCAATCATTAAATATTCATGTAATAGTTTGAATAAACTTCTTCATATTGAGCCACACGATTTTAATACATTTCTCAATTCCACCATATGGCATAGCAAATTTATTTGCATCAAGGGAAAACCGATTTATTGGAAAACCTGGATGGATAAACAAATTTTATGGGTACATCAATTATTTGAAAATGACACCTCTCCCACTTTTTCAAAGGCCGGTTCTCTTTTCCACTTACCACTATCATTCTTGCATACATTTCTAACCCTACATTCTGCTATGCTAGATTCCTACTCATATTTTCACTCCCTATCTCCTACCCCTCAGCCACTAGATCACGCCTGGTCAAATATCATCTCCAGGTCGCCGAAGGCCTCCACCCTTTACACTTATTGATTATCCCCGCTCTTATTAAGATCCAAAACTAAGATTGAACTTTCCTGGTAGACTGATTTAGTCATAAAACTGGCCCATATCTATTTGGGATAACATTTGGACGAAAATTGGAAAGTCTTCTAAAGCAGCTAGCACCACACAAACTTTTTTTATTTATAATAGATTACTATTAACACCAGTTTCCTTGCATAAAATACATTCTGACACTCCCAATACTTGTTGGTCTTGTTCATCTTCTCAAGCAGACCTTGAACATTTACTTTTTTCTTGTCCACAAGTTTTGCAGTTTTGGAAAGCAGTCTGGTCCCAGATTAATTCTATTTTTGGGACTAACTTTTCCCTGACATTTGCAAATATTTTTCTGGGTAGTCTTTCCAATAGCTGGAATAAACCCAAATCACAAACGCACATCATTGATTTGTTAGTTGCTACTGCCTTCCAGCAGATCACAAAAAATTGGAAAGATGCCTCTAAACTCTCGTATTTAGCTTGGTGGTACTCTGTTTGCCATAATCACAGACTTGACACAACGTTTGTATTTCCCATGTCTCTGAAGCAGAAACGATTAATTTTATGGGCTCCTGTTACGTTGTTTCTGGATAATAGTGCTAAAAGTGCCTTTGCTCCAGTACCATCTATTCAGAAAGTTACTCAACCCCCTTGATTTATTCAAATGTAATCTTGATTCGATCAAATGGAACCTTGTTTTAACTACGTGCTTATTAATTTTTAAATTATTGTTCCCGTTTTCCTTTCCCTACCCTTTTTACCTTTGCCATCGATCTTCTTGTCTTTTGTGATTTTTTGCATATATCCCATTTATAGTATGTTTAGTAATACCTCCAGTTGATGTTATATTACTTGTTATCTGATGCTTCTTTTTGTTTCACTTCTAATAAACTTTCTTTTGAAACTTAAATAAATGTGTATATACATTACCAGGATGGATTTGTGGCACTTGAAGCCAGCAACGGTCAAGAAGGTGAAGCCCTCTGCCCCTAAGACATTCTGGGCCTCATTTATGAGAAGTGACGCATTGGTGCGTGAAAGCAGCGATGCGTAGCTTCTCAGTGCGCCCTCCTTGCGACATGATTGATGGGTCATAATTACTGTATGACGCATCATGTCGCAAGAAGTTACAGATACGTCAGTATTTCTGACGTATCTTTAGGCACAAAAGTGACGCATTTCTGGAGTGTGTCATAAAAGTGACGCAACTCCACCAATGTGTCCTTTCACATGGAAGGGCCTGCGTCAGTCTTACGCCTGCTGTGAGGCAGGCGTAAGATATTGACTCATTTGCGTCCTGGAAGTGGCGCAATGAAATCTCATACATTTCACTGGGTCACTTCTATGACCCTTTCTTGTGTCAATACACCCCCCTTGCATATATTATACCTGGCGCAGGTATAATATGGCGCAGGGGTTTACAAAGTGACGCATCTACCTAGATGCGTCACTTTGTAAATATGGCGCAACAAGGCGCATTGTTTACACCACTGGTGCGTCACAAAAAGTGACGCACTGGCGGCGTAAAAGTGTCACACAGCCTCATAAATGAGGCCCCCTGGCTTTATAGAATGTGCTGAATCGCAATCCAGAAAAAAGTGCAATACCAGAGAAGATCAGCCTCATTCAGGGCATACAGTTACAGGTCCAGCCATTATTACTTTAATGTGTGCGCTAAATACAGCCCTGCAATTTATATACAAATACAATTATAACACAGACAAAATAAATATAAATGTTTGTAAGAATCCTTTTCAGCGATATAAAACCCGATATGTTACTCTGGACTCGGCTGCATTTACCTGGGTTGTGACTAGCAGACAGCGGATAATCTACAGGGCATTACCTAGACGAAAAGTTATTGATTTATTTGTTTGGCCTTCACAGAGTATTTTATCTTGCTAATTGTCTTCGAATGCCAAGGGACCTGTTTACACTCGGAGAATAAAAATTGATTATTTTGCAGCACGCCTCTGTGCCACATCTCAATTTGTCACCGTGTTGTAGGATGGTGCACCGGAGATGAGACGAGCCTGAACATTTTTACCAAATGGCAATCCGAGATGAAAACAGGAGGTTTCTCTCTTTCAGTTATCCGATTTTAGTATAAAAAGAACTCTTAAAGTTGCTGCAAGTGAGCAACGACATCAGTATGAATTTAAATACATTGCCCAATGCCTGCACTTTAAAGTGACGACGCTTCTTGAAGGAGTGTGCAAAATATTGTATTGCTCACTAAACTTTTAAAAACAAACCCTGTATAACAAGAATATAGAAGATGCGTCTTGAGTTGCTCCTTTTTCATCTTTTAAAGGAGTAGAATTACTCATGAACCCCTACAGACTGAGAGCATTGTTTTAAGATCATGTGACATATCTTGAGAACAACCCAGGTAAATTAGGTATGCGAGCAATGTAATATATAGCTCTAATACTTAACGATAAAATGTACTAATGTAAATTCAGAGTGAAAATATCTCACAAAATATTCTTAACTTTCTTTCCCTTTTAAACTGAAAATCAACCGCCTTACAAACATCAGCGTTTCAAGCTGAGGAAAGGTAAGGGAAATCACTGAAATACAGTTTATAGTTTCAGAAACCTGTGACCTCTCTCCGGCTAAGTCTGATAGAGGCATGGCTAGCACAATAAAATTAAGAGCCACTGATGGACACCCTCTTTTTTTAATTCAAAAGATTGTGTTTGCATTTGTCATACAAAGACATAAACAAAAGGCAGATAGAGCATTATCCATTGGAGGTGGAGAGAGTACAGCAGTATTATGCAACCAAATGGGTAAAACATCTAGGGGCAGATTTACAATAACTGGCACATCCCCGCGTATCAGCAGGGATGCACCAGTTATTGTGCGCTGCAGCTCCGCCACCCTGGATGCGCCGCATTTATAATGCGGCGCACCAGGGGGCAAAAACGGCATATATGCGTCATGCATCTGTGCCTTAAAATCGGCGCATTGCTGAAGTTGCGTCGCAAGCGCGACGCAGCTCCAGCAATTCTCTGGGGGGCTCTATCTCCACAATGCTGCGTCAATCCTTACGCCTGCTTCAAACAGGCGCAGGGTTTTGACGCAGCATGGGCCCAAAAGTGACTGAGTGAAATCTTGTAGATTTCACTCAGCCACTTATTGGAGGCGTTCCTGCGCCGGAACGCCCCCCCCCCGCGATTGGAACGCCTCCTTCTGGCGCAGGGCTTTACAACGTGACGCATCTGGGAGATGCGTCACATTGTAAATACCCCGCACCATGGTGCAGGATTTGTGCTGCCACTGCGTCATAAAAGTGATGCAACGGGCGGCGTAAATGAGGCGCAAGGGGCTTGTAAATCTGCCCCATAGAGTCCGGCAATGACGAGTGCTTTGACCAGTGAGGAGTAGACTGAATAACGCTCAAATACATTTGAATGGTGAGTATTCAACAGCCGCCGAGGACTGACTCAGGGTTTTACCAGTAGAAAAGCTTCAGGGACTACAGGCTGAGGCAGCGTGTGCACCCGTGAAATGAGGGCCAGCCTCTTCGAATGAATCTTCTAGATCACATGCAGGGATGCAGCTCCTGGCCTCCAATATTTCTTCAACCCCTGATTCCAAAATCGATATTCATTCTGGGATAACTCAGCACCAGTACTGACATTCCCAAAAGGATATTAAGGAAGCCTTTTTTAGATCTGATGGCACTCACACATGCATACGTACGCAACGTCCTATACAAATTAGAAACCCTGATGAAATATGCGCCCAACCACCGAATCTGAGACCTGCTGCTTTGATTCCCTTGATAAAAAAAACAAACAACTGTAATAGTTTTTCCCTTCTGTGCTTCATTGCCATGAATTTAATGAATTCCTGTATTTTTATACATGTATCCTTTTAATATTGTAATTATGCATTTGTTTTATCTGTACTTTTATGATTGCATCTAACAATCGAATAAAGATATTTTGATTGATTGATTCCCTTACATACTAAATGACACTGAAAATGTTATGCAGTGCAAGAGAGGAGCATTACCTGCGCTGAACAATAACTTCTTTACACGCATTTGAGACATCGATCTGATAGACACCATCATTTTTTAGATTCAGTTCCCTTGATAGAAACATTACTTACAAGGGGATTATTCATCGACTGCACCCACACTCTAGCTCCAGGATTATCAGTTGAACCAAATCCACCGGTTCCGCGCATTGTTAACAGAGTTGGAGCAGTTCCCTTTTGAATCGCACCACTGAAAACAGGCATAATGACCAATTGAGTGATTCGATCACTTTTCTGGATTATGATTTCAGAATCGCCACTGTTCAACAGGATGACTTTTATTTCTCCTTGATAATCACTGTCAATTACCCCACCAAGCACCTGGATGCCTTTTAATGCCAAACCAGATCTCGGGGCAATCAATCCAAAATGTTCTGCTGGTATTTGAACACCAATTCCTGTTTCACTTATCACAATACTGTTGATTTTTAGAACAGTCATTTTCAAAGAATGCAGGTCTAAGCCTGCAGATCCAGGGGTAGCTCTATGTGGAGCCAAAGCTCTGGGAGTGATTTCCCAATAAGAAACTGTATTTTTAACTGAACTAGGTTGAACATCAACGTGGGGAGGAAACAAACGCATTAAAGGAGAATTTGCATACAAATGAGGTCTGTTATTCAAAATCAATAAAGCATCTGATAAATGGTCTCTCCAGTTCTTTAGGGTACGTCTGACAATTTGCATAACTGGTCTTTTACTAATCCATTCATTCTCTCAATCAAACCCGCAGCCTGCGGGTAATAAGGAATGTGCAACACCCAAACAATATTGTTTTCTGCACAATAATTTTGTACCAATCTTCCTTTGAAATGTGATGCATTGTCAGACTGCACCTGAAGTGGAGTACCATAATATAATGTAATCAAATCCAATGTCTTCATTGTATTTAGTTTGGTAGCTCTCTTGCATGGAAAAGCGATTAGAAAGCCGCTATAAGTATCAACAACTGTACAGACATATTGGCAATTTTTACTCATGGGCAGAGGACCAATATAATTAGGCTGTTCGGAATTCGGTTTAAACCGAATGTAAACGATAATACCCTACCGATTGAAAATAAGGTGACCTGGTTTAAACCGAGTGTCACTGTTTTTTTACATATTTCGAGTGTCACTGATTTTTTTTTACATATTTGTTGCTCCGCTTGGCCACTTGAGGGAGCCAAAGGAGCACAAAAAAGAACTATCCTTGAGGAATGTCCTCCCACTGCTGCGGATTTAAGCCAGCAGGGTCGCGGGACAGCAGAGAGAAGCCCACACCCCGCATTCGCTGGACAAAGGCAGCAGAGTGTCTCCTGTCGCGCCTCTGTCTGAGAACAGCCCGAGGGGTGCCACCAACAAAAGGAGCTTTCATAGCTCATAAAGGGACAGCGGCGTCACTAGGGGGTGCGGGGGGTGCGGACCGCTCCGGGTGACACCAATCTGGTTACACTACCATTCCCCAACCCTGCTTTTGTCGTGTTAGACCAGACTCGCACCAGAGGTTTTTTGATGAAAAAGGATGAAGAATTTGCTTGGCAGCATCTGCCGCTCGCGCACCTGAGGAGATTGGTCTGAAGCAGGGCCGACGCGCATCTGATTCACTTGGCTCCTGTACACCGGTTCATTAATTGGCAGAGGCCGCCCCCCCCCCTCCTCCTCCCTCTGTTTGGATGAGAAGCAGCCTGGTAGGCTTCCCAAACACACATATCCGAGTCTAATTGCTTGTCTCTTTGCAGGTCTCGGGGAAAGTTACATGCCCGAGTCAAGTGAGTGTAAGTGAAACATGTAAACAAACAAGAAAATGGAGCGACTGGCAGCAGCACACATGTCATGAGGAGGAGTGAAGGGGGAGGGAGAGGGAGAGAGAGATGTATGGGAGGGGAGGAAGACGAAAGCCGTCGATGAAAGAAGCAAGAGGGAGAACAGGGGTATCGAAGGAAGGGAAAGAAGAAGAGAAGGAAGGAATGTATCGATGGATGGTAGGAGAGGGGTGGAATCAAGGTGGGGGTGAAGGGAGGAGCGGAAAGAAGGAATGAGGTTATGAAGGGAGGGAAAGCGGGAAGGAAAGATAAAAAACTTTATAGAAGTAAGGAGGTAAATAAGGATAGGGAAGACGAGAGAAATATTAACTCTGTGAAAGGAAGGCGAAAAAAGTAAGGGAATTAAAGAGGAAGGGATTTGTGAAGGGAGAGACGGAAGGAACAGATATAGGAAAGAAGGAAGGAAAGAAGAAGAAGATTATGAATGAAGGAAAGGACGGAGTGGGGGATGTTCTTCAGAGAAGTGCAGAAGGAAAGGGTGAAAGAAAGAAAGACAAAAAAAGAGAAAGAAAAAGAGTAAAAGGAAGACTGGGGGAAAGAATGAAGGGAAGATGAAGGAGGGGATAGAGGAAGGATGAGAGCAAACAGAAGTGAAAAGGAGAAAAGAGGAGAGGGCACTGAACAGAAAAACAAAAATGATGGAAAGGTGTATAAGCCATGAGAATGCAGGGAGAAAGAATGAAAGGGTAACAATGAGAAAAATAAGAGGGGCGGGAGCTAGGAAGAGGGCAACATTGTTTTGATGGAATTAGTGGTGAGACCGAAGGAGAAATAGGGAGAGAGGGAAAGAGAGGGTGAGTGAGACAGAGAGAATGGGAGAGTGGAAACAAAGAGCTGGAAAGTACAGAACTGATGGTCTCAGAATGGGGCAGATAAGTGGGGGAAAGAAAAAAGGGAAGGAGAACGAAGAGTAGAAGATAAAAAAGAAGGCAAAGGAGTCTAGAAGTAAATGACTGCAAAAGATGAAGAGGGAGAAGCCAACGAGTCGAAAGGTTGAGAAGGAGATAGGAAGACAATTAGGAGGTACAGGCATAAGAAAGACTGTAGA
Source organism: Lissotriton vulgaris (assembly GCF_964263255.1). Taxonomy (NCBI): domain Eukaryota; kingdom Metazoa; phylum Chordata; class Amphibia; order Caudata; family Salamandridae; genus Lissotriton; species Lissotriton vulgaris. The sequence goes on from NC_141696.1 coordinate 583,788,084, forward strand.
AGAGCTTAGAGTCACTTTATTTCCTTGTGTTCGGATTGGATGCACACTTTTTTAAATATTGACATACCTTTTTTGTGAAGTTACTTTAGTTATTAGTAATAAACAACATTTATGCTGTTGACTATTAAAATGCGATTGTTTACAAAAAAAGGCAAAGTATGAGAGCGGTTAAAAGAACAGCTAGTAAGAAATGAGAAAAGAGTAAAGGAAGTTAATTGGGCACGAAGGTGTCAGTCAAGAAGCAACTAGAGAAGAAGTGCTTGTGCCATCATTGCCTAAATGAGAATTAGGCAACCGAACACCCATAGTGCAAACCACCTCACGGAGAGCACACGAAGAAGTATGAACAGGACCAAAGTGGGCTCCCAAGAGACCCTTGCCTCAGCTCCCACTCGATCCAAGCATGTTGTAACCCCAACTAGGTCTACGTCACTGGGTGCGTCTGGTGTGTCTATGGGAGGCCAGGTCTGCTCATGCCCCGTCAGGCCATGGCACTCTAATGAGACGCCAGCATCACGGTTCTTTCCTGACTTGCTGTAATTTGAGGCTGGGGCCCCGGTGTTGCTCTGGCCTTTGGGGAATTCTTGCCTCGGCCCCCTGCTTCGTGGGGCCTGCCTGGGAAGTAGCAGTGTCATCCCCTGCTGGGCTTTGGTCTTTAGGTTATGGGGCCAACAAAGGAGGGTGTGAATACGCGCGGGGAGGGCTGATTTGTGGCCTTTGTGCCATTCACACCTCAGGCTATTGTGGGCTGGGAGGGGGATAAGAGAAGCAGCCTTCCTAGCAGCCAGGTGTTGTCACCTCAGCCCCAGTGTCTTTTAGGCCTTGTTGGGGGGGTGCGTGGCTTAAAGACTGGATATGGCACCGCACAAAAATGTGTGTCTATAAAAGTACAGAAAGCACTGAGTGGAACAGTGTGTGGCGGAAACAAACAGACTCTTCGAGTGGCCGATGCTTCCAAATAGTAGACTGCACGCCAATGCCATCTCTGTTTGAACTTGCTTTTGTCCCGTTCAGTGGGTTGTGTCGGGCGCCGGCAGTGCCTTATTAAACCAGCCACAGAATCTTGCACACAACTTGTTAAGTTTAGTTTAAAGCCTCGACCTAGTGACGGAGGATGGGTAGGGAGACAGGACTGACTGTCCGCTCAATTACCAGCTCCCAGTATGACAGAAAATAGTGCCATTATAATAACCAATACCCTGAAAGGGAACGATAACAAAATAATGTTACCGTATAATCGCGAGTTAAAGTGAACAGGCGGTGCATTGCGGCAACAACTTTCCATAAAATATTTGGCTGCGCACCACGGGTTAACGGAGCCTCGGCTCGGTCGTATTATCACTAACAAAGCTGTCATTACGGACGCCGGGCATGAATATTTTACAGGGTTGGCGTCTGCCCGGTTCTCCAACAGGCTGGGCCCAAGCTGCACTTAGAGGCTCTGCAGGGGCATGCCTCTCCCTCCCACGCCAAGGGGTTGTTGGGCCCACTATGCTCCTTCAGAGAAGTTGTGGACGTGGACATTCACCACAGAAACCCACAGGACCAGAAAGTAACTAATCGGACTAAACTGAGAGATACAGGCTGTCTGAGAGGGTAAGGCAGAAGGAACCTGCTCCGAAACCCTTGGGCTCACCCTGTACTTACCCTGAATATGGTCAGCACTGTATACAAGGGGTAAGATGCAGTTCACTTAAGTTACATTACACAAAAGCCCTACCAGCACAGACAAGCAGCCAAGGACTACGTATGCCTGGAGAACTTTGAAAAGGACTGAGCGACCAGCCAAGGTGGCTTGGACTCCCAAGGCAGAAAAATGTAACCATCTCACAAGAGAAGGGTGAGGCTTTAGTGTGGAAAAAGGGGATTGAGGGTGGGCAGAGAGACACACAAGGGTACGGGTGGGGTGGGTGCAATGGGAACAAGCATTGAAAATGCAATAAGTCTCGCCTTGATTAAGTTAAAGTCATTTGCTTTCCTAATGGTATTGTATAGCAAAGCAAATGGCTTTAACTTAATGAAAGGCGAGACCTATTGCATTTTTAATGCTTGTTTGAACAGTCGCCTTCAGGCGAGGCCCGTGCATGCTACTGTTGAATATGTGGCGTCTCTCACTGGGGTCTCTGCGCCTAAATAAGCTTCTGATGGCAATGGCGTCATGTAACCCTATTCGATAGCTAGGTGAGGCTTAAATGGCGGCGGATGAAGCTAATGTATTACATTGTGTGCCTGTAATACTCATAACTTTTTTTTGCTAGAGGAAGTCTTTTTTTAACCCCATTTTTTTGACTTGCATATGCCCCTTCAGCCACATTGCAATTTCATAATAGCATTTAAAAAAGTTCTCTACGTATATTTGACAAACACTTGCTGAGTGACCAATGCACGCTTCCATTTAAAACAAGCCTTTACAATGCAATAGGTCTTGCATTTAAGCAGTTTGAGCTATTCACATTGCAAATAACAATGCCTTTTATTTTTGTTTGCGTTTTACAATGCCAGTAGCTTAAACTTGCATAAATGCGAAAACTATTGCATTGCAAATGCTTGTTAAATCTGAGCTGCAGAATCAAAGAACAATGGAAAGTATTTCATGACTTTATTAAGCTTCTGAAATGTAGAGCAGTATACAATTTCTGATAAACAATTGAAAAAGCAATCATGAAAGCAAAGCGTTTCATAAACACCGGCAAAACACCGTTTCAGTTGTTTTTTATGGCGCGAAAATTTGAAATCACTGAAAAGCACTGTTTTTTTCAGGTATTGAAATCACTGGAAAACACTGACAAAACACCACCAGAATTTACCCAAAATAGAAACTGAAAACAGGGAAGCCTAAATATAATCGATCTGCCAAATTTGTGCGGGGGATTTACCTCGATGTAGCTGCCCTTTCACTATTCTAGGCACCTCTCTTTGTCGAGAATGTTGACATATAGGGCAATGAAGTATTGCTGTTTTAATCAAATCAAGAGGAATATGAATGCCTCTATCAGTAGCCCACCTGCTAGTAATTTTCTCTCCAAAATGTCCTACTTTTTGGTGGGCCCATTTCGCCAATCCCGCCAAATCAGAATTTTGTTGGTCTACCACTGCCTCAGAAATGTTAGATTTCTCATCTGCAATGTTATTAAATAACTTGTCAAGCGAGTCAATAGGCATATGAGCATCAACATGAAAAACTGTGACATTGCTTTGAGGAAGTAATTCGTAAATTTCCTGCCACAATTCTTTACCCCAGATTGTTTTGTTATGAACCATCCAATTATGAGACTGCCATGTAGGTAACCAGACTACCAATCCATTCGCAGTCGACCATGAATCAATAAAAATATGACATGTTCCTGGCAACTCTTGTTTTAAAACTTGGTACACAGCATACAATTCCGCAAACTGACTACTTAGCCCTTCACCAGTAGTACTCAACAATTTCTGAGTCGTGGGATTATACGAGACTGCTTTCCAATGTCTCTTTTCTCCTATGTACCTGGCTGAACCATCCGTAAACCATACATGTTTTCTATCCTCCACGGACAGATCATCGAACGGCATACCCCACTTAACGAGAGATTCCTGTATTATAGGTACGGAGAACTCTTTCTGTCTCTCTTCCATCGGCGCCTGCACCACTTTCTCATGCAACATTGCAACTCCTTTTGGGCCCACGCGAGCCCGATCTTGTATAAACCACTTCCATTTTATGATGCTCACTTCCTGAGCATGACCAATCCTATGAGTTTTCGGCGAACTCAAAACCCACTGCATTATTGGAATTTCTGGTCTCAAAATCACATCATGTCCTAATGTTAATTGCTCAGTATCCACCAGAGCCCAATAGCATGCAAGCAACTGCTTCTCAAAAGGTGTATAACGCTTACCAGCCTCAGGTAACTTTTTAGTCCAAAAACCTAGGGGTACTCTAGTTTTACCCTGCTTTTGTCATAGGCTCCAATTTGCATACATAACTTGTACAGATACATTCAGATCCACATCACCATCACGCACTGGCCACAAATCCAAAGCATGCTGAATCGCTTCTTTCCCCAAATCAAACGCATCTTGTTGTGCTCTGTTCCATTCAAACACATTCTTTTTACGTGTAACTTTGTACAAAGGGGCCAGAATGTGACTCAAATGTGGAATGTGTTGACGCCAAAAGCCAAATAAACCAATGAATCTTTGGGCTTCTTTTCTGTTTTTGGGAACTGCAAATTCTGCAATTTTCTGTTTTACTTGTGGAATCACTTCTCGATTCCCTTCATGCCAATAAATACCCAAGAACTTCACTTGCAATTTATCAGGATTAATTTCCCAGCTTTGTTTTGTAAATGTGCAACAATTCGTTCTAACTGTATTCGCACCTGATCTTGTGTCCCACCTTGAATTAGTATATCATCTATATATTGACACACCTGAATATTTGGATCCACAGTCACCTCATCTAAATGCTCTGCTACTATCCTGTGACAGATTGTCAGACTATGTACATAGCCCTGGGGAAGACTTCTAAACGTCATTTGACGGCCATTCCATGTAAAACTGAATTGTTCTTGACATTCGGGGGCAATTGGAATAGAAAAGAAAGCATTAGCAATGTCAATGCTTACATACCATGTACCTGAATGTTTCTGGATTCTTTCAATTAAAGTAATAACATCAGGGACTGCAACAGTCAGAGAAGGTGTATGTTTGTTCATTTCTCGATAATCAACAGTCATGCGCCAAGAATTATCACTTTTGCGTACCGGCCAAACAGGATTGTTCCAGGCCGAGGTAATGGGAATTACCACTCCTGCATCCATCAAGTCTTGAATGGTAGCACTGATCACATCGTGCCCACTGGGAATACGGTATTGTTTCATTGAAACCACCTTCGTGGCTTGGGGAATTTTAATCGGAGGCATTTTTAAGCGTCCGACTCTCACAGAGTTTGTTGATATATAATGCTTGTGTCCAAATTTGTAACATCTGTCATCTAAATACAATGCCATACCTTTCAAAATGTAAATTCCAATTATATATTCATTAAGAGGTACCACCAATACATTAAACTCTTTTCGGGGGTTCCTACCTATTCTCAATTCGAGTTTAGTTTGTACTGCGGGGGTTTCTTTACCACCTAATCCAGTAATCGTGTAGCCTTGTCCTTTAAACTTTTTGGGATTTCCAGAAATTAGAGTGGCCTCCGCTCCAGTATCCACCAATGCTGGGGCCCTCTGTATATTTCGATGTCTCCAATAAATTTCAATGTCTACATAAGGCCTGTAATCTTTATGAGCCCAATTTTGGACTGGAGCTTGACCTACTTCCTAGTCTCGTTTACTGTGTTCTGTCGCCCAAGTCAAATCAGGATAAAGACTCTCATATCGTTTAGGTAATGTCACCTCTCGTTCATACACTTTCTCTTCAAGAAAAGGATTTTTGTCATTTGAAAAATATTGTGATCTCCGTTCAAGGGATCGTGATCTTTTGTCTCTCAATCTCATCTCTGGGAATTGATCTCTCTCTCTTCCATCTCTGCGTACAGACTGATCTCCTTTCTCTTCTCTGTCTCTCTCTCGCTCTCTTCTGGAATGGGACGATTCATCTCGTGTCCTACTCCACTCTCTCTCTCTCCCACTCTCTCTGCCTCTCTCTCGACGTGGCGTAGCATCATCCCCACTGCCCTCAGAACGATTAAGATCATAGTCCTGTTTACGGACCTTCCTAGCACCTTCCTTCCTGTCCAGGCCACGTTTGCGAAAAATAACCCATAACAGATTATTAGGTAAATCATGAATGTCATCAGCTTCAACACCATCTTTTATCAGAGCTTGAAACATGTCACGTCTAGAGAATCTGAAATCATTAGTGCGACCTGCCGGTTCAGACTGTCGTTCAGGTTTAATCCACTCACCCAACTCACCGAGTTCACGCACAGCCTCAATCACTTCAGACAAAGCATTACCAGTCTGATTAATCAACAAAGTCATCATCACTTGTTTGTACGCAGTAGAAGAAGTACAAATGATTCTGTTCCTCACAGAGGCATTAAGCAAACCATCCATTAACCTATTCGCTGTACCAAAAAAGATAGTGGTCTTCATAACTTCCTCCTTCAATCGCTGAGAAGCATCTCTCAAAGTATACCACGGCTTCTCATCAAGAGGCCAATCAGATTCAGTAGGGTACTTGTGATTACAACCTTCTACGGCTAACTGCAGCAGATTAGTCTGATCATTGTTATTATAATTACAAAAACATTCCTGAACCGTTGGATCAGAACTCAAAGTACAAAATTTCACAGCATCACCTTTATCCAACGAGATATCTAAAGCACCTAAATCAAAAAGACAAACCATCCAAGTAAGCAAGGATTCACCCGACTTCTGCCGGAATCTATCCAAAATGTCATTTAATTATTGTTGAGTATAATCCTCCAAGCTGTCAAGAGGAATTCCCTGGGGAACGTTAGGATTGCCCTGTAATTTACGTCGATAAATCGGTTGAGCAGAAATCTCAGTACGGTCTTTAGAGTGACAATGACGTCTAGTGCGAGAAGGCGCACGCGCAGCATTCTCTTCAGCCGAAGAAAATGAATCAGACGAATTCCAAATGTCTCCATCCCATTCGTCAGGGTACCAATCGAGCCCTGCTTTCGCAACAACCATACGCACTTTTCTGGTGTTAATTCTACCACGTCTGTGTCGATACTTGTATTTCGCAATGCGCACAGCAGCCCTCTCGGCTACAGCTTGATACGTTTCTAACTTGTCAGCAAGCAATTTATTCTGACATCCTAAAAGGGTAACATCATTTTGAACTTGAACAAACTGTTCTTCCAAGGTTTTATTCTCACGTTGTAATCGAGAACAATTCTCATGTACAAGCCTGTACGCATTCAATAAAATCCAACCTCTATGTCCCAATATGGGAAGCTCTTCACCTTTTACCACCGGAACTTTCTGCAGGCACGCAACAACCTGAGCTGGCTCAGCATCTACCAAACATGAATTCCAGTTCTCACTCAAACCAGTAGAATTAGCCCATTCATGAGCAAGCGCTTCATAAGCAGTTGACTCCCAACCAGGAATTTACACAGGCAACTGAAAAGACTGTTTCGATTTTCTCGAAAACATCATACAATCGTAACAAACAAACAAGAACAAATAAAAAATAATATCAAGGAAAAAACTGTACAATCAAACAAATATATACAAAATCATTCACGGCGAGAACCAAAGGACTCCCATACGGAATCACGAAGGGACACCCGCACCCATCAATCGAAAACGGTTCGTGACGTCAAATGTAACGACCGGATTCTCAGAACAGGCAGCTCACCAACCGTGGCTAACCCAATCGTCACGTAACGACACTCTTCTCAGGTCACTATTTACAAGATATCTAGAATACTCACCTGAGAAAGTGAAAAGAAGCTATTTACAAGCCTGTATAATCAAAGATACCACTAACATCTTATCGATTCCATATCTTATCCTATAATTACCTCATCTTATATTCTTTAAAGTCACCCGACGATATCTTTAACATCACCCAACAATGTCTTTAACGTCACCCGACGATATCTTTAACGTCACCCGACGATATCTTCAACGTCACCTGACGATGTCTTTAACGTCACCCGACGATGTCTTTAACGTCACCCGACGATATCTTTAACGTCACCCGACGATATCTTTAACGTCACCCGACGAAATACACTAATTGGGATACTAATGGGGATTCACCTTTAAGAGTTATTTCCCAAATGAAGTTCACACTCTCCCCTCATCATCAGTTACCTTTGCAGAAGGGCATATCCCATCCTTCTGTATGCCAGCACCTGGTTAAAAGGAAAGGTTAATCTCATTAATAAAAACAACATTCAAAGATATTTATCATTAAATCTTTATTCTACAATCAAGCATGACAGAATGAGCAAAAGACACATGAATTAAGTTAGTCGCTACCTATAACCTAAAAGGGGATAGAAATGAATGGTTAGATATATTCCGCTCATCTTAACTCTCTGCTTGACAAACTTAAGTCTGGATCACCTCTGGATCCATGCCCCCTTAAGGTCCTCAAAGACTGCAGACAGACTATCCTTCCCCCTTTGATGGAAGTGATGAACTTGGCCATTTCAGAGGGGATTTATCCCCTCTCTTGGAAATTGGCCACAGTCAAGCCCCTACTTAAGAAACCTACCCTGGACCCTGGGACATTAAAGAACTTTCGTCCCATCTCCCTTCTTCCTGCCCCTGCTAAACTTTTGGAGACTCATCTTAACCTCCACCTGAGCTCTTTCCTTGACAGTACCAACTCTCTTGATCCCTCACAGCATGGTTTTCGGAGGACCCATAGCACTGAGTCGGCACTTACAGTGGTAGTCGATAGCATTCGCTCTAAGGTCGACACCGGTCAGACAACCTTACTGGTGTTACTTGACCTTACGGCGGCTTTCGACACCCTGTCTCCAAATATTCTTGTTAACCGACTCAGTGAGCTGGGAGTCAAGGATTCTGCACTCAATCTTCTTGCCTCCTTTCTTGACCAACGGAAGCAAAGGGTCAAGCTTGGCGAGTATATGTCATCTGTCAAGGCCGTGAAGTGTGGGGTCCCCCAGGGCTCTTCACTGAGCCCGACGCTTTTTAACATTTACGTCGCCCCTCTCGCCAGGCTTATAAGATCCTTTGGCCTGGAAGTTCTCTCCTACGCCGACGACACGCAGATTATGGCTTCCATCTCCCAATCTGTGAGCCAAACCGCGTACAATTTTAAAAACTGTATGGAGGCGGTCGCCGGATGGATGCTTAAGAACTTCCTTAAGTTAAATGGCGAGAAAACGGAGGTCCTTGTTTTTGGAGGCAAAAGTGAGATCTGGTCTATGGATTGGTGGCCGTCTGTCCTCGGGGCCTGTCCTACGCCCACTTTCTCTGCCCGTAACCTTGGGATCATATTGGACACCTCTCTTTCCTTGGACAAACAGGTCAGTAGGACAGTGTCCACTTGCTGTAATGCCCTGAGGGTTTTAAGGAAGATCTCTCACTACCTTTCCCCTGAGGCACGCAAACAGGTAGTAATAGCGGTCATTGCCTCGAGACTGGACTATTGCAATGCCCTATACTTTGGCATCAGCAGTGGTCTCATTCAGCGCCTCCAGACCGTACAGAATGCGGCTGCCCGGTTTGTTGTAGGTGCTCCTAAACGTTCCTCGGGCACTACCATCAGAAAAGACCTGCATTGGCTCCCCATGCAGGCAAGGATCAACTTTAAGGCTCTATGCCTTACTCATCGTGCCCTTAATGAATCTGGACCGGAGGCTATTCGTGCCCTGGTGGCCCACTATGTCCCTGGGAGAGAACTTTGCTCTTCCAACAAAAACCTGCTTGTGGTTCCTCGTATATCCAAGGTCCGGTGGGGAGGAAGGTCTTTTCGCTTCCTTGCGCCTAGACTCTGGAATACGCTCCCTAGTGATCTCAAGCTGATCTCCTCTCACCTTCAGTTTCGCAGGGCACTTAAGACTTGGCTATTTCTAGCAGCCTATCTCTGAGTTCCCCCCCTGGTTGATATCTGAGCTCTCTGGTTACCATCTTCAGCGCCTTGATGCCTATGGGTTTAGTTGCGCTTTCTGTATACAAATTGCCATTAATAATAATAATAATAATAATAATAATAATATATTCTACACTAAGCTCAGAACGCCTCACCTTAGATGTGTGTCTTTCCATTTCAGCAGCGGAGCTGATCCCTCTCTCTCTCTCGCTTTGTCTTCAATGTGCTCGGGACTCTGCTCTCCCTCTATGGCTCACAAATACATGTCTGCAGCGCTACGCCTCATCTACGCTGCCATGGTTCCGAAGTACTCAAACCTTGTTCTGGACTTAGTCTCTGCCACTCCAGTATGAAGTCACTACAGGATTCTCAATCACTCTCCTTCTTCGTTTCAGGATTTCAATTAGCTGATGGTATCACTCTCTATGCACCAGCCTTTGGACCAACTTTTTCGATCCACCCCATATGCTGCTCTCTCTACTCTCTCTCTACTTGCTCCTTGATAATATAGAGCTCACTTTCTCTATGGAAAATTACGGTATTAGGCCGACTCCCACCAAATTCCTGTACCAGTCCCCGGCTCCCTTCGCCTTCCACAGTGGCCACCTGCGTATTGCGTCTAGAGACGGGGAGACAAACACATTTCTTTGATAAGCGCCAGTCTTGACCGGTTCCTCTCTAGAGAATAACAGATGAATTCTAAACACTACCTTTACCCTGCAAGCGCCTCGGACAGTCGAGGCAGAAATACAAAATGGCTTCTCTCTAGCTTTCGTGCCTGTAGGCCCAAGAAAACGGAAAAAGGCACTAAACCCTGTCAAACCGCATAGTTAAGCCCTACAAATGAACACAAATGCAACTAGGACTGAGATGGTAGTGGATTATAGTCACCACCAGTCTGAAAATAGACTAAAATTACCCTGTCGCTACACCTACGAACAGCCCTCTTCTACCACCGATCCTCGCACACATAAGCTCATCCCTCCTATACTTGCAAACCCCCACAGGCCCGCAACTCAAAATAACAGAGGAGTCATCGTCAATAATCTTTGTAATATCCCACTCACCCAGAAACACACATCTTCCCCTGTAACCCCTCGTCTTAAATGCTCACTCCTGAATTGTAGTTCGGCTTCGAAACACGCAACTGACATAGCCGACCTCATTACCTCGGCTAACCTTGACCTCATCATTCTCACCAAAACATGGCTTACAGACTCTTCCTCGCCCCTCATCGACGTCCTAGTTCCCCCTAACTATGACATCATCAGACTAGACAGGGCAGGCGCAAGAGTGGAGGGCGTATTGCATGCATACACTGGAACAGCATCACCATAAACGGAGCCATACCCTTGGTACTCCCTTCCTGTGAATACTTCTGTCTCAACCTCAATAGTAATGGTAAACCTGTGTGCTTGCTCCACATCATATACCATCTACCTGGCGATAACTTACTATTCATTGAAAACCTCATGAACCTGATCACATCACTCACCGGTCGACGAAATGCACACATTTTCCTTGGTGACTTTAACCTCCACTGGAACGACCCTAGTGACACAGTGGTCAACAGCCTCAAAAACTTCCTCAACGCCTTAGACCTCATCCAATTATGCAATAGTCCTACACACAACAAAGGTGCAATCTTGGACATAATAATCTCTAAGATCGATTCCACCCATCTTGAATCAATCCTCCATTGCGACTGGTCTGATCATCACATCATCACCTTTTTCATCAATGAAACAATTAAGCTGACCCCTGATCAAGCTACAAAACCCAAGGTTTGGAAAAGAGACTGGAAAAAGCTCAACACAATCACTTTACCCGCCTCTAGCAAGATTCGACTTCTACACCCTGCTGGAACTTCTAACATAACCGACCTCACCAATCACTACCTAAACTCCATGACCACAATAATTAAGGAATTTGCTCCCCTGCAATTAAAGAGAGTCTCCAGGAAAGACTCTAAACCTTGGTTCAACGGTCTCCTTAATGAGGACAGACGTTCTCTCAGAACTGCTGAATGCAACTGGAGATAAGTACCATCTACCAAGCACCTCCTGACTCTAAAAAGAAAGAGAAATGCTTATTTTCGCAAGGTCAAACAAACTAAAGCTGACTAACTGATCAAATCGCAATTTAAGGACCTACCTCAACGGTCTCTTGATCTAACTCAGACACAACCATCTTGTGATGACTTTACTAACCAATTTAACCTAAAGACGGAGAACATCAAGAACGATCTCCTCAAGGACCTGATTTCTCAATCTTGCCCCCTCACCAAATTCCCTCCCTTACCCCCAAACGCTTCTCAACAAATCCCACCCAAGTTTACAGTGTAAAATAATGCAACATGGGCATACTTTCACTCCTATTTCGAAGAAGCTATAGGAAAATTGCTCAGCACCTTGAAACCTTCCTATCACCTCACTGCCCCTCTCCCCGCAAAGCTGGTTAAAGATCTTACACCGCTTTTATTACCTTTATGGACCAAGATAATCAACAGCTCTCTTCAACAAGGCTGCATTCCTGATTCACTAAAGATAGGGCAAGTGTCCCCCATCCTTAATAAACCCACAGCTGATCCTTTGGACCTCAACAACTACCGCCCTATCTCCAATATTCCCACCCTGGCCAAACTGATGGAAAAATGTGTTCATCACCAACTGACAAATCATAGCGACCACTTCAACCTCCTAAAAAAACCCCAATCTGGCTTCCGTGCAAATCATAGCACGGAATCAGCTATGACACACATCATTGATGATGCAGTTCAACTCCTAGATCGTAATGAAGCATGTCTCCTAATCCTATTAGATCTCTCCTCAGCGTTCGACACGGTCAAACATGAACACTTGTTAGATCTGTTGAAACACAGAATGGGTCTTTCAGGTCCTGTGCTCGATTGGTTCACCTCCTTTTTTGCAAAACCGGACTAAAAAATTCAAGATCAACAACACACTGTCCAAACCAGTTCCGGTCACACTAGGAGTCCCACAAGGATCCTCCATATCCCCTACACTCTTCAACCTCTTCATGGAGCCTCTTACCGATCTTCTATAAACATCCAACGTGCAATTCCACATGTATGCAGACAATAACCAACTCTAGCTCAAGATCAATACCCTAGACAACATTACTTTGCTCAAAAATACACTTAAGACCACCCAAACCTGGCTGGCAGTGAATCACCTCAAACTGAATGCTTCAAAAACGGAATTCCTCCTCATTGCTCCCCCCGCCAAAGTCCCCACTATGCACAATCTGATAAAACACCTTACAGCACTAGATGTTCAACCAACTATTGTGAACTCGGCGAAATCACTTGGCATAGCTTTGGATTGTAACCTTAATATGCAGAAGCATATTAGTAATGCTACGAGGGGATAAGATCGACACACTAAGGAAGCTTAAGCCCTTCCTACCCCCAAATGACTTCAAGTTAGCGGTGCAGGCCTTAGTTCTACCACGGCTAGACTATGGCAGTGTCTCGTTATGCGGTCTTCCCAAATCCTCCACAGCTCCTCTTAGAGCCTCCACCAACACCGCAGCAAGACTCATCACTGGCTCAAAAAAAGGGCCCACATCTCCCCGGATCTGAAATATTTAAACTGGCTGCCATTTGAAGCCAGAATCCACCTGAAAATAGCTTGCATGACGCACAAGGCCCTACACCACAGTGCACCAAGTTATCTCACACAAAAACTCACAATTTCTGGAGGATCAAGATCGACAAGAAGTGCGGAAAACTTCCTTCTGAAGCCACAAAAATTCAAGAAGAAATAAACTTATAATCGTTCATTTTCAGGAATGGCACCCAGGATATGAAATTCCCTGCCACCAGAAATTAGACGAAACTCTTCCATCCCTTCCTTCAAACTGGAAGTAAAAGGCATCCTTATGGCAAAATTTACATAATCATTGCCTTATATGTCAATAGAGAACCGTTATTCCGCTTAGCCTAACTACTAATCAAATGCTTATCTTTTATATGTACAACCTTATTCCACTGATTGTGACTGCTTATCTCAATGTTCTACCATCATCCTTTAATATCGACCGGCTAAGTCTTACACATTTTTTAACTTTACCTTCTACCTATGCTTGTCTCTGGAGCTAATCAATATTGTCCTGTTTACCCATAATGTCTGAGTTATCCTGTGTTCATGTACTAAGCATTTTGACTTTACTCTTACGGTCCTGCCTATTTTTATTGTTCTGATATGCCTATACACATTGATTGTAATGCACTTGTTTTCTTATGGTTCTACTTATTTGTATGGACCTCTTATACCTATAAACATTTATTGTAAAGCGCTCTGATACCCGTAAGGGTCTTGTTTGCGCTATATAAACCTTTCAAAATAAATAAACAAATAAATTGCGAGAGCGAAGGGGGGGTGACAGGGAGCACCCCTGCCTTGGGCCTCTGGCTATATTGAAAGCAGGAGAATGGGTGCCATTGATCAGTATGCTGGCTTGTAGGTCAGTATAGAGTAGGTGAATTCAGGTCAAAAATGGCATGGGAAATCCCATCCTCTTGAGTACAGAAGCCACATAGTCCCACTCCAGGGAGTCGAACGCTTTGGTGGCATCTAGAAAGACGGCCACCACATTTGTGTCAGGGTCAATGTCCTGTAAGACAGCAAATAGAGTTCTGAGGTTATGAGACGTCCCTCTGCCAGGAATGAAGCCTGACTGGTCTGACAGTACTAGGGCAGTCATAAGGGGGATAATGCGGTTCGCTATTATTTTGGCTAAGATTTTAGCATCAACGCTTATAAGGGATAGGATCCTGTACAAGTTTCACCAGTCGGTCGGCTTGCCAGGTTTCAAGAAAGAAATGATGAGAGCTTCGCGCATTGTCTGAGGGAGGGTTCCAGTTTCCCTGGCTTCTTTGTAAACCTGCCGAAGGAGTGGGATGAGGGTGGAGCTGAACATTTTGTAAAACTCAGCAGTAAGTCCGTCGGGGACGGGAGCTCAGCCAGATTGTAGCTGCATGATGACAGCCCTAATCTTGTCATCCTCGAAGTCTGCAAAGAGAAATTCTCTCTGAGCATCTCCAAGCCAGCCTATTGTGGTTTCTTCAAAGAAGGGGGTAAAGTCTACAGGGTGTGTGCGGTGGGATTTGTATAATGTCCTGTACAAGTTGCAAAATGTAGCTAAGATGCCAGAAGTGTCTCTGAGGAGGGTTTCCTCTTTGTCAGTTACTTCTAGAATGGTATTCGAGAATCTGAGTGGGTGGGTTATCACTGCGAGTTCCTTTCCCGGTCTCTCTCCCTCCCTGAATTGTCAGGTCTGGTGGTATTTCTCCCTGAATTTACATTCTCTGTCCGCTGTCTCCTGGTATTCCGTGATCTTGTCCCGCACCTGCGCTTGTAATTCCGGGGTGGGTGTTCTCTGCAGTTGATAATGTAAGTCGTGTAGGTCTCGTTCTAGATTACGGAGTGAGTTGTGGATGTCTTTTAATATCCCACCACCCTTGGCAATGCATACTCTGCGTATGATGACTTCAAATGTCTCCCATACTGTGGTGTAGTGCGTCACGGACTGTATGTTACTTGGGAAGAAGTCCTCTATTTCTTCCTCAAGCTTGGTTTTAAAGATGGGCTCCAAGAGTGCCAGGGTGGGTAGGCGCCAGGACGTATATGGGGAGTCCTCGCAGGGGGGAGTAAGAGTTAGTAGCACAGGTGAATAGTCTGAGTAGGTGCTAGGCAAGTGTGTTGCTTGGGTGAGCCACAATGTCAGGCGTCTAGATAGGATCCATCCATCAATGCGTGACCATGAGGAGTGTGCTGTGGAATAACAAGTGCCTTCTCTGCCATTAGGGTGAAGATTGCGCCAAGGGTTGATCAACCCGTGATCTATGACAATATCCTTTAAATGGCGCTGGGTGTTTGAATAGTGGTGTGGTTGTGGTGTTATCAGTCCATGGGAGGGTCCAATGTGACATTGAAATCCCCTCCCCAAACCACATGCGTGGACCCAATGTCTAGGATTTTCCCCCATAAGGCAAGACAGAATTCAGGAATGTCGATAATAGGGTCATAACAGCATACAAATGTTATGGAGTGGGAAATCAGACGTCCCCATAAGATACAGTACCGTCCTACTGGGTCTGTGTATGAACCGACGGTGGTGTGTGGGAGATTATGTTTGATTAGTATGGTGGTGCCTCTGGCATACGTGGAGCACGAGGAGAAGCAGCGATATGACATCCACCAAGCTGCAAACGTAGGTGGTGATGAGGGGTCTGGATGTGTCTCTTGTAACATAGCACATTGTATATTGTGTCTAGGATATGCCTTCGCTTGCGGGGGTTGCCTAGTCCCTGTACATTCCATGTTAGGATGTTATAACTAGAGGGGTTATTGCAATTCATTTTGGGCGTGTGTTATGTCGTGTGTTATGTCCTGAGCGGGGGGGTTCGTAATCGTTTTGCTTGAGCGTACTGCATATTTATAGTGGATTATCATTGTGGTGTCGTCTAGTGGCATGAAAATAATGATCCCCTCCCTCCCTCACCCACATCAGCAGCCCAAACTTGCTGTTACGTGTTGCCCTCCCTCCCCGCCCGTGCAACCCCATAACAAAACTCGCAACAGGGGAGCGTATAACAACATCTATAACAGCAGAAAAACAAATCAGCTTAGGGATCTCCTGTGGAGGTAGAGGCTAAAGGGGGGCACAGAGTCTCTTCAATGGTGAGAGGGTGCTCAGGGGCAGCTATAATTCCTCACAATACCGGGTGTGCCGTCTTTTCGTGGTGGGGCAGTTGGTGGGCGACTTCCCCGCATGATGTCCCCAGCGGGGTCATTCTGCCTTTTGCAATGTGGGTTCCACGTACCGGGTATGTAGCAGGCAGCGGCTGCTAAAACGAATCCACCGATTGGCTGTCTGTTTACCACACTCCACGACAGGGGTCCAAACCCACAGACATGCTTCCAACTTGTCAGTTCCCTGGATGTGATCCTTATACTATGAGTTTAACCATTTGGTTCACTACAACTATTTATAGGAATCGCACTGCTTAAAAAACGAGTGTTCGCACACCATGCATGCACCTTGAGTGCGATTTGTTGATATTGTGTCTTATGACTTGCCATGTTTATTAATTTTGTTAACACTGCACCATTATGAGCTTTGACGTTTATGTGTATTATTTATGGACAAATGAGTCATCTTGTATAAACATATGTGTATTGGCGCAAGGGTATTTTGTTAAAATTGTAGAATGACTTAGTGTATTGTTTACAAACATCACGAAACCTGGAAAATTATCCCATATTGCCGCAAAATATTTGCATATGTAGACACAAGTTCTTGAGATGTGGAATTTTATCCCTTGTGGCTCAAGGCATATATTCATGACACTCCTAATTCTTGTGCTTCAACATAAACAATCAGAATATTCTTTAAAACATTGCACACAATGCTCACTCTACCTCTCTCTAATGCAAAGCCGGTCTTTCTACTCTTTCTTTTTCATCCTTTCCTGCCAATTCATCAAAAACCGTAATCAACACTGATGCCTTTCGTGATGACCGGTTTGAAGCACCCGTAATGCCATCTCCCTTTAATGCACATCGTCAGTTTTACACCTGGTTTTGACTTATTGTTGCATCAACAAGATCACAGAATAATACTGTTTTTTGCACATCATTGCAGAAAACAAAGAGCTGCCCAGATCATGTTGCCTTGTTCATAGCATTGTCTCTGTTAAACTGTCAAACACTGAAGACCCTACATGGGTAAGACTTATCCTCCAGGATTTAAATGTGCTGCTACACACATGGTCAGCGACTGGCTGCCGCCCCCCTCCCAAATGACCACACCAACTCCTGGACACATGAACACAAAACATGGTTATCTTTGGAAGGCGGGGGGGTCGCGGGACCCCCCCGGCCGTATTTATTAAGTTATAAAATTAAAACATTTTAATAGCATGATAATTACTTTATACAAAAATCACCAGGACATTAGATACAATGTTGTCAACAAGTATGAGAGACTAACCTTAACAGAGACTCTAATACAGGTTGTTTCCTAACCGAACTAACATCCTAAGCTAGATTTTTGTATACTACATTTCTGGCCATATGGCAAGGTCGCTAACCGGTGTCAGGTCCTAGTAGCTGCGCCTCACCTAAAGATGTGCGCATGCGTAGCCGGGCCTGGTAATTACCCGGTCCACGCCGTGAACTCCATTTACCCACTAAAGGAGGGCCCTTACTCTGCGCCATCCGGTGACGTCATGAGTATGCGCGCGCGGGGTGGCTACCAGCCTAAGGAAAGCGTGACTACTCCAGCCCGCGCCCCTTTGAACAGCAATTACCTTGCCCCTGAAGTTCTATGAGGTGCCAAGGGCACCTCCCCTTGGGCGGGAACCTCCATGGGATGATGCCCGCCCCCTCAGACCTTAAAATAGCTGCTCACCGGTCATGACCTTACTGCATGCCCCAAACCTAATAAATACGACGACCTATGGAAGAAAAGAGCTAAAGGACAACTACTCTAACTAATATCACATCAAAATCGACATATCGCTACAAAGGAAAAAAGGTCCTACACAACATCACAGTACAGCAAAATAAAGCACATTTCACTAAATGGGAAAAAAGGCCTAAAATAACAATTATCAAACAAATACTTTAGTCACATAAAGCTCGCTAAACCAGGCCTTGTGCTAACAATAACCCAGCAAAGTATATATACATTGAACTAATACAGCTTCAACCAAGTAGTTCCAGGGATGGTGGGTGGGAAAACAAGAAGCCCCGAGCGCGGGGCACGACACGCTGTGGGGGAGCATCCAGAGAACAAGAGGGTCTCCTGGGCGCTCCCCGCTTCTTTATCCCCAAGGGGCCAGGTGAGGGCGGACACGCCCCCACCCAGCCCCTCCTGCATCCCGCCCCCCCCCCCGACCCGGAAGCCCAACAATGACATCCGGGTCAAGGGGGGGCACCAACCAATCGGTGACGAGGCGCGCCCGGACGGGCACGCCCCTCCACCGAGAAGCTCTGAGGAGGGGGACGGTCGCCGCGCCGCCATGCGGGCGGGGGGGCCAAGAGCCCCCCCTTTTCACATGGTCAGCGACTGGCTGCCGCCCCCCTCCCAAATGACCACACCAACTCCTGGACACATGAACACAAAACATGGTTATCTTTGGAAGGCGGGGGGGTCGCGGGACCCCCCCGGCCGTATTTATTAAGTTATAAAATAAAAAAATTTTAATAGCATGATAAATACTTTATACAAAAATCAGCAGGACATTAGATACAATGTTGTCAACAAATATGAGAGACTAACCTTAACAGAGACTCTAATACAGGTTGTTTCCTAACCGAACTAACATCCTAAGCTAGATTTTTGTATACTACATTTCTGGCCATATGGCAAGGTCGCTAACCGGTGTCAGGTCCTAGTAGCTGCGCCTCACCTAAAGATGTGCGCATGCGTAGCCGGGCCTGGTAATTACCCGGTCCACGCCGTGAAACAATTACTAGCTGCGCCTTACCCAGAGATATGCGCATGCGCAGCCGGGCCTGGTAATTACCCGGTCCACACCGTGAACTCCATTTACCCACTAAAGGAGGGCCCTTACTCTGCGCCATCCGGTGACGTCATGAGTATGCGCGCGCGGGGTGGCTACCAGCATAAGGAAAGCGTGACTACTCCAACCCGCGCCCCTTTGAACAGCAATTACCTTGCCCCTGAAGTTCTATGAGGTGCCAAGGGCACCTCCCCTTGGGAGGGAACCTCCATGGGATGATGCCCGCCCCCTCAGACTTTAAAATAGCTGCTCACCGGTCATGACCTTACCGCATGCCCCAAACCTAATAAATACGACGACCTATGGAAGAAAAGAGCTAAAGGACAACTACTCTAACTAATATCACATCAAAATCGACATATCGCTACAAAGGAAAAAAGGTCCTACACAACATCACAGTACAGCATAATAAAGCACATTTCACTAAACGGGAAAAAAGGCCTAAAAGAACAATTATCAAACAAATACTTTAGTCACATAAAGCTCGCTAAACCAGGCCTTGTGCTAACAATAACCCAGCAAAGTATATATACATTGAACTAATACAGCTTCAACCAAGTAGTTCCAGGGATGGTGGGTGGGAAAACAAAAAGCCCCGAGCGCGGGGCACGACACGCTGTGGGGGAGCGATCAGAGAACAAGAGGGTCTCCTGGGCGCTCCCCGCTTCTTTATCCCCAAGGGGCCAGGTGAGGGCGGACACGCCCCCACCCAGCCCCTCCTGCATCCCGCCCCCCCGACCCGGAAGCCCAACAATGACATCCGGGTCAAGGGGGGGCGCCAACCAATCGGTGACGAGGCGCCCCCGGACGGGCACGCCCCTCCACCGAGAAGCTCTGAGGAGGGGGACGGTCGCCGCGCCGCCATGCGGGCGGGGGGGCCAAGAGCCCCCCCTTTTCACATGGTCAGCGACTGGCTGCCACCCCCCTCCCAAATGACCACACCAACTCCTGGACACATGAACACAAAACATGGTTATCTTTGGAAGGCGGGGGGGTCGCGGGACCCCCCCGGCCGTATTTATTAAGTTATAAAATTAAAAAAGGAAAGCGTGACTACTCCAACCCGCGCCCCTTTGAACAGCAATTACCTTGCCCCTGAAGTTCTATGAGGTGCCAAGGGCACCTCCCCTTGGGTGGGAACCTCCATGGGATGATGCCCGCCCCCTCAGACCTTAAAATAGCTGCTCACCGGTCATGACCTTACCGCCACAGGCCAGCATTGTTAACCGACGATCTGGCCTCCCCCTACTCAAGAATTCACCCAGGAGTGTGTTTACCCAGCATAACCCTCCAACCAGGCCCAGAGATTATTAGACCAAAGGACATTCCCTGACTCTGTTAAATGAACCCCATCCTTCAGGTAGAACCTTTCGCCCCAGATACATCCATGTGGAATTGTCTGCAACCGGGGGGCTCGAAATAGTTTGTCCAACTGAGTGTTTATCCTCTTTACCGAGTGATTCAAAGCCCTGACCGAGTCCCCCCCTCGCCACTGCCAACGAGGAATAAGTTGAGACCAGACTACAATGCAACCCGGGCAAGTCTTGGCCACCCACCCTGCCGTGGAGATGATCTCTTCAATCAGGATGCGCCTTCCTAACTTCGCCAGATCATTCTCCCCTACATGGAGTATCACTACCGACGGGGTGGAGGGCTGTTGGGCTAAAAGTCTCTGGAAGAAACCCCTGAACTGGCTGAGGCACAGACCCCCCCTCCCAAAGAATGAGATAGCCAGCCCTTTACGCGCTGCCCTTTCCTGACGGTCTCCTGAAAGAAAAACACGCTCGGCACGCCTCACGTAAGAGTGCCCTACAATCCAGATAACCTTTGTCTTGTGTTCCTCCTGTTGCTCGTGCTGTAATGGTACTGTCCGCTGATGTCCGGTGGTGAGTTCCTCCCCCGCGTCACAGGTTTGAGAAACTGAAAACCAAAAGATACTAAGCGTGAGCACCAAATTGTCACAACATGTCAATTCGCATATAACGTTTATAACATTCGGATGTCCATCTCCCGATGCTCTTCACATCCTCAGCTGAGAGACCCCTTAACGCCGCTTCAGTTGCAGCCCCTATCCTAAAGGAGTGGGTGCCAAATTCTCTAGGATCTAACCCTGCCTGTCTGACTGTTAACTCAAGGACTCTCCTAAACTGGAATCTAGTCAACGGTGTCCCATCAGCGTGACACAACAGTGCACCCCCCGCCGTGCCCCCCCGCTGTCCATGGAAGATCTCCACATGGGAGACTGGGCAGCAAGGGTTGGCCCGGGCCCGTTGGAGCACTATGGTGTGGCCCGAGATTCCTGATCGGTTTTGGACTTCTGAATTATCACCCACATAGTATCCTCTCTGATGGTAATACTAGACCGCTGCAGGCCACCCAATTTATCCTCTTTTGATCCTGCCACCAGTTCGCTAATCCTTAAGGCCCCATAAAAGGCCAGGGAAAATGCAGCTTTGAACAAGAGGACCTCCCACTGCGAGCTACAGACCTGGTGCAATGCCTCAATCCAATGGGCCTTCTCGTGTCTACAGAGTGTCCCAGCAGCCGGCGCCAACCCCTCAGAACCTTGCGAACTATAAAGGTATTCGTGGGATCTCGCATGCCCCTAGTCTGTGCAAAGAAAGAGACTGCTGCCCTGTGCCTGCTTGCCGCTGTCACTGTGCGTCCTTCCTTGTGCATCCATTCTAAATAGGCCTCAAAATTGGCCTCCTGAGCCCACTTAACTGCCCATTCCTGACCCAAGAAATTACAGTAAGACAAAAACGCCCCTTCGTATGCTGTCCTGGTCCTGGGGGCTAAGCTAGCAACCACGAGGTCCTGTAATCTGGGGCACCAATCTGCCAAAGAACTGCCGGGAAGTGTGTTGGCAAAGGGTCTGCTGCAGGAAGATGTTCCCTGAAGACCTGCATTTGAAAACGAGAAAGGGAATCGGCTGCATTGTTGAGGATGCCAGGCACATGCTTGGCTCTGAAAACTACATTCCACTTTAAGCATTGCAGCACAATCTCTTTTATCAGGCGTAGTATAAACGGACAGCGAGCCCCTTGTTGGTTTATACATTCTACCACTGTCATATTATCCGACCAGAAGACCACTGATTGGTTACATAGATGTTCTGCCCAGACCTTCAATGCAACCCATATCGGGAACAGTTCCAAGAAGCCAATGTTGGTTGTCAGACCCCGTGCTCTCCATTCTTCCGGCCACCGCTGGGCGACCCATTTGTTCCCAAGGATGGCACCGAAGCCCACACTCCCCGCCGCATCAGTCCACAGGCCTAACTCTGCCGATGAAGCAGGGGGAGCTGACCACACTACCCTGCCATTAAAGCCCTCCAGGAATGCCATCCATATATGCATGTCCTGGCACACCTCAGATGACAGCCTAGTGCGGTGATGCTTCTCCCGCAACCCTCTCATCGCCTGAGCAATGGAGCGTGAGAACGGGCGGGCCATAGGGATGACCCGTAGGGCAAAGTTCAACTGCCCCACCACTTCCTGCAGTTGCTGCAAAGAAACCTTGTTCTTTCCTAGGCATTGGCGCAGAGCTGCCTTAAACTTAGACACCTTATCCCTGGGCAACCTGAAGCATCCCTCAATGGAGTCAATTTCGATGCCAAGGAATTCCAGGCAGGTGGCCGGTCCAACCATTTTCCCTGGAGCCAGCGGGACCCCAAAAGCACGCATGAGCACGCAAAATTCCTGCAATGCCCAAGCACACTCCTGAGAGTCCGCTGCCCCCAAGAAAAGGAAGTCATCCAAGTAATGCATGACCTGTTGGTGGCCAGTGACCTGTCTCATAGCCCATTCAAGGAATGAGCTAAATGTCTCAAAGTATGCACATGATATGGAACAGCCCATAGGCATACATTTGTCCATGTAAAACTTGCCATCAAAAGTGAAGCCCAAGAGGTGGTGATCTAAGGGATGTACAGGGAGAAGGCGGAAAGCAGATTCTATGTCAGATTTAGCCATTAATGCACGTGTCCCCAGAGCACGCAGTAAATCAACCGCCTGATCAAATGAGGCATACTTGACACTACAAATCCCTTCATCAATCGCATCATTCAAGGATGTCCCTCTCGGGGCCGATAGGTTGTGGATCAGTCTAAATTGGCCCCTTTCCTTCTTGGGTACTACCCCCAAAGGAGAGCACACAAAATTGGGAACAGGCACCTCTTGGAAGGGGCCTGCTATCCTACCCAGGGACAACTCTTTGGAAATCTTAGCGGCCACCACCTCTGGATTCTGTGATACTGAAAGTTGATTCCTGCAATGTGGGCTGCCTGTGTAACCCATTGCTGGGATCCTAAATCCTTGAGAAAAACCTTCCTGCAGTAGAGTGGCCGCTGTGCGATCAGGGTATCTATTCAACCAGGGGATCATTGCAAAAACGTCTATTGGCGTTGGAGGGGCCAGCTGGACTGAATTACTCAGGCTTCCCTCTACCCCTGTGACCGTGATTACCTTGCTTGTTCCTACACGTTGTCTCGGGATGGGATGGGTGACCACAGATTGAACACGCATGCCTAAATCTACAGGTACCTTGGGGCCTTGAGCAGGAGCGCTTGTTAAAGTCCCAACACACCCCTTTCCTCTCAGACCCCTTATTCTTCCCGGGGACCTCATTCCCCTGGTATGACCGAAAGGGCTGTTGGGGCCTGGCGGAGAATACCCTGGGAGCGCTTGTAGACTGTGTAGGGGCCGTGTCCCCTGAGAACTGCTGGTGCCATGACATGGAATCCACCGTGTCCCATGCTAAAGATGCATTAAATTCTTTGGCCTTCCTGAAATTAATATCATACTCATTCCAGGCATCGCCGGTATACTGATCGCTCCACCTCACAATCCTACTCATGTAACAAGACATAGCTGCTTGGACGTTTGGGGGCCGTTCGGCCGTGATCGCGGCAAGGACAGCAAAGGCCCTGATCCAATTCTTCAAAGTTTCCTCTACCTTGAACCTGGAGCATTGTGCCCTCCATTCACTTGGATGCATCCATTCCGTCATTAACTTAGCCTGTTCCATCTCCCTATTGTCCAACAACAAAGAATAAATGTATACATACTTCCCCGCCCAAATCATTTCCTTCACTGCCTGAGACACATGTTGCCCCAAGTTTTCACTCCTGGATGGCACTACGCCTTCCCCCAAAAGGGGCAGCGCCACCTCCTTACCAATCACGGGCGCCTGTGTTGGTGGGACACTTTCTCCACTTGGCTGGGCTGGACTGGAACCTGTAAGTGAAGAAGATATGGGCACCGCAATACTATCAGCCGCTGTCGCAGCCTTAATTTTCTCCACCAGCTTAACTGCTTCAGCCGCATGGTCGGCTGAGGGAAGACACACACCCCCTTTTCGTAGCCAAGGAAATAATGCCGCTATCTGAGACTCCAACTCAACAGGGACTGGGTCCGGACTGCTGGCCGCACATCCGGGACCCCAGGAGGCACATCAGTGGGTCCAGGCATATTAGGTAATGGGGGCGGTGACGATGGCCCACCCGGGACTGGTACCAGTCCCCCAGGTGCAGGGGGGGTAGGTGCTGCAGGAGGAGCTGGAGCAGCAGGGGGCACCGGTGCCATTGGTGCTGGGATCGCTGGCAGTGGTGCCACTGGAACCGGTATCGTGGGCACTGGTACAGCGGGCACTGGTTCTAAAGGGACCGGGGTTGGGGCACTGAACCTCGGCTTTTTTGCCCTGGATTTCTTAGGTGGGGTAACAAAATCACCCCTTGGCAAAGGAGCCGTTCTCTCCCGTACTGGCCTCCCTGATGGGCCAGGAGGGTCAGCGAACCTATCATTCATGCGGGCCTCTAGTTCATCAACCTTACCCAATCTTTTGTTAATGTGAGCCATTTCCCGCATTACAGCCTGCATCATCGCCTCCATGCTAGACCCCCTTTTGCCACCCCTTTGCCCTGGCATGATCGCACGCCTCTGCCCTACACTCCTTATGTTAACAGACCGTGTGCTCAGTACCTTAACCAGCTGGAGGATGTACAGGGGGCTGTAAGCACCATGCAGCAGCAACCGCAATGCCCCGGCTTATCCGGTTTGTCAGGGGTGAGTAAACTCTAACGTAGACCCACCCGGCGGCAACTAGAAGCTATGAAATGCTAGCCCCCCGCCTTCCTCTTACCGATCAATCCTGCGTGCACCAAGCCGGTATTGGATCAGCCACCACGTCTTATGTCCTCCTCCTTGTGCGAAGAGCCCCCCAAGAATTGTCGTTATCCGCCTGTAACAGAAGATTGAATACATACCGAGGAACAACACAGGAGCGGATTTATGAACACACCAAAAGGAAATATAGAAGGCATACACCCCCTCAATACACTCTGTGTGAATGTCAATCAAACAATCATAAGATCATCCAATGTGCAATATCTCACACTTAAACCAGCAAAGTCTATATTCAGCAATTTCGAACTTTTAAAAGCAGTTCTTTACACTTAAATTCCCCTTCTCTCCCCAAGGGTCTCCCATCCAGGTCCTGCCCTGGTCGACCCTGCTTCGCCACCTCCCTGTGAAAGCCTGCGCTAACAAAAACCCGATTGTGGCGCGAGACGCGGGAAAAAACAAGCGTTAACACTGTGTTTTCGCTAATCCGCCTGTACGGCGTGCAATCCTACCGGTATCCCAACAAAAGGGTAACACACCGCCTTCACTGCCCGGGTCCGTATGCGCCCCCGAGATCAACACGCCGGCCTTTCAACACTGCCGACTGGCAAACCAATCTCCCACGCGGCGCTCCCCCTCCCGCAAAATACCTGCTACTTGACCAATCCTGAGCCCTACGATCGCTCTCCAAACCCGTGCGTGTCCCGGTAACCTCCACTCCTAACGCCAGCAAGAGCGCGATGCCTCCAACGGCCTACGACGATTTCCTGGAGCAATTCGGCGGCCCCGGTATTCCCGCACGAAACACGAAGCCTGCAAAATAAACGAAAAAATGGTTAATAAAACAAGAAGCCCCGAGCGCAGGGCACGACACGCTGTGGGGGAGCGTCCAGAGAACAAGAGGGTCTCCTGGCGCTCCCCGCTTCTTTATCCCCAAGGGGCCAGGTGAGGGCGGACACGCCCCCACCCAGCCCCTCCTGCATCCTGCCCCCCCCCCGACCCGGAAGCCCAACAATGACATCCGGGTCAAGGGGGGGCGCCAACCAATCGGTGACGAGGCGCACCCGGACGGGCACGCCCCTCCACCGAGAAGCTCTGAGGAGGGGGACGGTCGTCGCGCCGCCATGCGGGCGGGGGGGCCAAGAGCCCCCCCTTTTCATATACATAGTTACCATGACACTGATGGGCAACAGTTCTCCTACAGAATAAATCCAATACGCTGTACCAAAAGCGTGAGCATCTGCCCTACCTCATCCATCACTGTCAGCCCTCCTCCCTCCTTTTTCCCTCACACTGCGGTAAGCTCTAATACCTCTTGCAATTGTGACTACCAACAGCACTGTTAACTTGCGTAATTCTAAAAAACACCTCTTTTCTCACTCCTGTAGTACCCGGCTGGGTCCAGTGTGAGTATTCTTACCTTTATTCTTCTGCACTCAACCAGTGTTTGCACTTTTTTCACATGGCTGCGCATACCTTTTGTTCCAGGTACATCAGTTTTCCCTTGGCTATTTATTTGTTTAACTACCAATAGTGATCCATTTGGACTATAATTTACACCACTCTTTTTAATATTGCAGACGTCCCTATATCATTAGGTCCTGAAGAGACCCTGTATGTATGGAAGGGTCGAAATGTTGCCGACATTAAAAGAAACGAATCAATAACCCAATACTGACTATTGTTTACAGTGTTGTAGAACATTGTTGAAAGTATAAAAAGGATGTTTCATGAAAATATTGGAAACCATACTATAACTGTAACTAGATGTCACTACATTTTCCTGTTTTGGTTCCAAATCTGCACTGGGGACACTAAGCACTATTGTTTATGTATATTTGAATTTTGTCTGAATATTTTATATAAACTATCAATACACAAATACAGTATACTCAGCTACGTTTTTGTCTGATGTCCATGTAACCCATCTCAGAGGAGGTCTTACATCGGAAGAACCTGGATACCAGCATGTTCCACTCAGCAACAGAACGGATACATGACCTTAAGATTAATTGAAGAAGCCATATAATAGAAGCATAAACCAGGAAAACCGATCCGTCCCTAATTGCAAATCCCAGGAAATTTGAAATTAATGAAAATGTTGGGAACATAAGAAAACTGAGACAAAGGGTGACGAAAGAAATAAGGCCACTGCATTAAAATTTGGAAATGAACTTCAAACGAAGCATATGCCTTAAGCAGAAGCCGTTACTTCTTTGATACAGTTCACGCTTGGATTCGGTATACTGAAAATCATATAAAGTTAACGCTCATGAGAGATATACAGAATTCCTGAGGAAGGCATAGACGAAACGCGTTGAAAGGAATTTTCTGTTTCTGTATACAATCATGAACTACTGTATTGTAATTTAGAAAGTTGTATCATATTATCCATTTTGTATTTCATGTATGTGTAATATAATTTTTGTATTATATATTTGATACTTAAAGGAGAAAAATAAGGTAATGAATTCATGAAACATCAAAAAAATAATAATGCAATAAAATAGAAAGTGAAAATACACATGTTATCATGTGGTATGAATTATACAATTATTTGACGTCTAAATGATGACTTGAACCATGCACAAAACCCTGTGCTAATCTTTTGTTTCTAAAAAATAGTTTCCTTACCAGGGTTTATCCTGTTAGGTAGGGGCCCCTTTCTTCCTTACACAGTCCATATAACCCACGTACATTGCCATTGTGCATCCTTATTACTTATATCATATCTCATTGTTTCCACAAGAACCACTGTTTCTTGCTATATAATATGTACCCTGGTTCTTCGTGAGTAGGGTTTCCCTTGTTTTTGTTAATCATTAGTTCAGGGCAGCATCGTCGAGCGTAAGGGTGATTAATAGATGCCTGGCACAATGATTGCAGTGGCTCTGGTGGGCGCCACACGGTAATCCTTACAGGCTGTGCAGGGATTTATGGAGGCACTGAAGGAGTGTTAACGCTACCAGCAAGATCTGTGAGAGGGGTCGGAGCGCCATAGGTATATGATATAGGTCAGCTTGCGCTTGCAGCCCTCAAGTGTTCAGTGCAGTTTGGCCGTGCAGAGTAAGAGCATTTGTGGTGCCAAATCTCTGTTATGTCCGAGGGGGAGGCAGGGGGTGCCTCGGTCCCTCACAGCAGCGGCGAACTTCTTAACGGCCCCCACTCACCAGGGAAGTTGCACTTCGCCCGCAGTGATACCAATGGCGGCTTTTGGTAAAGATGCTATTTGTCGGCCTCCGACCTCCGTGGCAGCAGCCATGCGCACTTGGCTGAGGCGGCAGCCGGGTCAGGCGTCAGTGTTGTGAAAGTGCATGGGCGCGTTGGAATATTTTGCTGCGGCGCCCCTGTATGTCTAGCCTGGTCTTGAGGGTTGGGGCTGCAGGTCTCGGGGTCTGTGTCCCTCCATTGTTCAGTGGCACTCCGGTGAATCACCGTATGATGTGTAGGTCCCAGGCACTTCTCCAGAGCCGGCGGCCGTTACTCATAGCGTGCAGCCGCCACCTTGGGAGATCGGTTGCGCTGGACTTGGGGGAGGTTTTCTTAGCAATTAAGGCAGATTCACTGGTGGCCACTGCCTTGAAAGATGACGGCAGTGCTCCTGTAGTATTGTGGCACTTGTTTGAGGTCTCTGGAGCAGCTGTGAGGAAGATAATGGTTTTTATGAGCCCTGAGATGCAAGAGCCTCACCCAAGTGCGGCATCTTGCTGTGCACCCTCTAGTGTCCCCAGAAAAAATAATACTTTAATTTGCTGAGAACAATAAACAAAAAAAGAAAATTACACAGTCTGTCAGCAACTTGATATATCATTAACCGTCAATCAGCAAATAGTTCCTACCTCTGACAGACAATATAGTGCAGAATCAAAATCCATTAATGACTACACATGTATAATCACTACTTTATGGAATGCTAAGACTGATGTCTAATTTATCTCTGACAAATACAGATATTACTCAATATGTTACATCCAACATCAAGAAGAACAGAACTTAAAGGTTTATGAGATAACTTGAAAAAAATATTTAGCTCAAACATAAATGACACTGTTTAGGATTAAATATTGTCAATGTTAAGGGCGTGGTGGACACCTTCACAACACAACAGTTCAGTTCCAAACAATGTGCCCAGCACGTCCTAGTATAGAAGTCAGGAACTCTTTCTGTATTCTCCTTTTCTTGCTTTCCAGTCCGGCTGCTCGGGAAGAGTTTTACACAGCTGTCCAGGGCTGTTTTTTGTTTGTTTGCAGTGATAATCAATGTGCATGGCAGGGTGAGATCGGTAAGTTGAAAGTAAAAGTAAAGTGAGCCTATTGTCTCATTTTACTTTCATTTCCATCAGTGCTAGGTGCATATTTTAGCTCCTGATCGCTTATTTTCATCGGAGAGGTATCACTGGAAAGGGGAGACTCTCCCTTCCCATCATTATCTCTCTCTAATAGATTCCTGATCATAGATCACTGAAGGACGGTGATTCCCAAACAAGTCTCCACCCACTAAATCCCAGGGATGGAGAAGAGCCTACCCTGGGATTATGGAAGTGTTTCCCAAAGCAAAATATTAACTCAGGAATTGAGTCCCCCTCGGGGTGGTTGTTGGAATTATCCCCAATTATCCAAACTAGGGACATGCAAAGCTAATAAGATTGTCATGGTAAACATATAAAAAAAAGGTGTGGTGTGGCCCACCTTGGCAGCGGGCCATGTCCCCACCCTAAAGGAGACAAACAGTCTTTTTGCCCATTTGGTGAAATATTGGGAACTTTTTCCCCAGCTACCCCCGAGAAGTGTAGCGAGCCTACTAGGCACCAAGGAAAAAAGAGTGGGCAGACTGCCAATGCATAAGGCCATGTCTCCACTCCAAAGCAGTATTACTATCCCTCCGATGAGCATATGGGGTGATTATCCCAAATTGGTCTAAAGGGGAAACAGAAAACTTACTAAACACATGTAGGAAAAAAAGTAGAAAAAATGGATGGGGGGGGGGGATCACCCAGGCATTGGACTGTGTCTCCACCACAGAATAGGGTCAACCGTTTTAACCACCCCAGGGGATAGATTGGGGGTGTTTATCCCAGTAGGGCAGAGAGCCTAGAAAACCCCAGGGTGAAAAGGACCAACAACAGGGAGATCAGCAGCCTGCCCAAGTATCTGACCATAGCGACTATGCATGGTCCCTGGTTTTATACAAACCACACAAATGGGGTGCTGTTTTATTTCAAGATGTACGGGAATGCTGTATGGTAAGACGTTTGACGATTCAAGTAGATTCCAGAACTTTCCCTATCAGAAAAGTGAGGAAAATGTGTGATTTTAGCCAAAGGTTGAAGTCTGCAGGGCATTTTGTGAAATACAAGCCAGTGGTATCCATGCACCCTTGACCCTCAAGTGGGTCTAGTTTTAAAATAATGTCTGAGTTTTGTAGGTTTCATTGGGTGGCGGCCTAGCCCAGGTCCAACTTCTGCAGCTACCGACATAGACAAAATAGGTTGATTTTGATAGGTGAAATTTGATATCTACATATTGGGTTTATCGGCCTTTCCTGTCACAGGAGCTTGGCCCACGCACACAACTGGGGTATGAGTCTTATAGGAAGACATGTGGGGACACAGAGTAGTAGATCAATTGCCTTTCTCTCTATTGTTTTATTCCAAATGTAAGCTATAATGCATTAATGAACACATTATTCTAAATGCCCTCTGGATCACATGGTAGTATTAGTTACCTCAAATTCAGATGTGTTCAAATAAACATTATTCCTAAACTCAGTATTTTGTGCACATTTAAAAATTAGGGAGATTTCATTCATACCCATTTTTCATTCTCAATGAAATCTCATTATAAGCTGCACGTCTGTTGTTGGCTCTGGGCATTTTGTATGCTTAGAAAAGCAGCAAACATCATACATCTCTGCGACCAATAGGGTCTGACAGAAGTAATGGTAAGTCAGCCACTAGGGCAACACTTTTAAGATTAATTGTCATTAAATCATATATTTTCCTACTTAGTTTATATTTTTTTAATAATGCGATGATTATTTTCATTGTGGAAACCAATGACAATCTATACAAATGACCTCTTGTAAAAAAAATATTTTTTCTAGTTTACAGAAATGTATTACTTTACAGAAATGTATTGATTTCCATGGGTTTCATACCTGTCTCTGCCATACACTGCAATTAGGTTAAACCCACAAAAAATATGAAAAATTGACTACTAATTAGAAAAATGCAAATACTTTTTGCAACTCTGCTTGCTCGTGAAAGGTTTGAAGATGGTGATCCTACCACAAGAAACCTTTTGTTGATGCCATTTTTTACACAGCACTTTTCCCATTTTCCATAGTAAAACCCCAAGTTTAGTTACATTTTAGAGATTTTCATAGTTCTCTCAAGAGGGTACACAAACCATGGGCACTTTTAGAATTCCAAACATTTAGGGCAAAAAGGTGCAAATAGGAGTTGTATAATTTTTGTGTAAAAAAAGTATGAAGGTTTAAGTAAGACCTATCTGAAAATGTCTAAAAAAGTGCTTAGTATTCGAGGGGGATGAAGCAGCCAATTGGTTAAAATGCTTACCCACTGAAAATGTGGTACATATGGATTTGTTGGTTAACTTACATAATGTCATTTAAATGGTAAAAGGGTGACAATAGTATGGCTTTCTCCTGAAACATCTGACAATCACAAAAGAGTCAGAAAAAACCTTGCCTAAAAAAATCAAAACTTTGGCAATACGATATCTTCAAATTGAAGACGTATTGAAAGGAACATCTTATTGACTTTTACTATTGTAATCATAACCTGCTTTAGAAGGAAACTGTTTATATATTTTGCACAAAAATGTACCTACTGATCAAATGTCACGCTAGGCATAAACAGCAAGACTACATTGTTAAATGTTAGTAAGACTAGTCTTATCAAACATTCAAAATAAATGTAATTTACTACTGCAAAGTAAGCTACCAAGACACAGTGAAAAAGGAACAATTCTACTTTGCCTGCTTCAAACTGGGTGGAAGAAAACTCATTAATTGAAAACAATACAAGTTATAAAGTATCCTTTCAAACCTCAAACACACTGTAACGTGTCCAGTTTTACAAACATATGTAAAAGTTTTGCTGGACAAAATTCAACAATAAGAAAGATTAGCACCTGAAACACAGAAAGTAACACAGGAAAATAAAACAGCGAAACCAGTTAATGGCCATAAAGAGAATCAACAACGAGGCAGAAATAACTATATGTGAAGTGGAAAGTGTGATGCTCAAATTAATTTCAGCAGAACCGTATTACAACACGCGATTCCCACAACTTGGAAGTTGCCAATGAGGAACTTGAAGTGCAATTTGACATCAAATTCTACACGATCAACATCATGACATGTAGGGAAACAGCTGTAACAACATAAACATATTGCTATACATTAGTAGACAACCAGAAACTGAAAAACGTTTTTTTATTACACCAACACTGCATGTGTGCATTCTTTAACTGGAGGTGCACTTTCATGTGTAGTAACAGCTACCACAGGATTAGCTGTAAAGAACATTAAACGTGTAGCAATACATAGCTTGTTCATGCTACAAGTGGAAACTGATAATACAACTAAACAAATAATAGTGAAGCAAGACAGCAATTTAGGAGGAGTTTAGTCTCAATTAATATCTTGATAACTCAGAAAGTGAGCATGGTGTCTAAATGAATGTTAATACGTTTGCATTTAAGTTTTTAGAAGTTCTACAGGCGAACTGAAGTACTGTTTTTGAAGAAAAACACAGTGATTTTCATAATCTACCAAAATTAACACGTCAAAGGACAGTATGTTTTTCAAATGTTAACCAAAGAAGCTAGGAAAAACACTGGAAGTACTGGAAATGCAAATGAATGGATATACTTGATTTAAGATTAGCTTATTGGAAAATGAGTGGTAACATAAAGGGGCACAAGTCCGAAAAAAATAAGTTAGGAGATTAACAAAGTTAGGAAGTATGCAAGTGTCATCATAGTGCGTTAGCTCACAGGGTATGACATCACGGCACGTAACATCACACATGGCATCAAAGAAAGTGGCATCACAAGAAATGACATCAGATCTTAAGACATCACATGTTTAGCAGGCCTATCATGAGTACATTTGCGAGCATTACAATATTTAACAAATGAGAATTTGCGTCAGAGTTGTGCCTAAAAAGTGCAAAATTCCAACGCAAACCCTTGGCCTCAATTTATACATGTACTTTTTTACAACCATGCCACAAAGAAGTTGACAACAGGGAGAAACGTGGCAGTAAATCTGATCTGCTTAATTGGTTGCAAATAATGCATTTGAAAATATCCTATGGGGTTAGGGCACCAGATCTTTGTGTGCCAACTAAATCTCATGGAATAATAATAATGGTAAGATACATTTGCAGAATAAAGTATTTGCTGGAGAGATCTGTATTGAATCAAAGAAGCACAGAGGTCTATTATGTCTCCTACAAAGCACATTATGTAACGCAGAGATAACCGATTTTCATTTTATGTAAATGTGTTCTTGCTATATCCTTTAGGTAGTTGCAGTTCATATATTGCAATCCTTCTAATATAGCACAGTGAGCTATGAAGGATATGTGCTCCTATGCTTTGTAATCCTCACTGTCTTATGTAACAAATCATACACATTGATTTACACACATATTATTCATTGTCAATGTATAAAGTGTACATGTGATGTAAAGCATTCAGACACCCTACATTAGGATGAGTAGCACTATAGTGCAATAAAGGAAATGAAACCAAATAATGTTTTTTAAGTTGATATGTGTGTAAATACTGGGACAGACCAACGTATCTGACAGTGTATGCATACCTCTTATATACAGGGACTAAATGAAATCAAAAGCATGCGTCTCTTAAGTACCTGTAAAAATGATTACCTGTATTCTTTTGTTTCCCATCCATTGCAGGTAGGGGTGAGGCTCGCGATTGCTCCCAGCCAGTACAGTCCAACAAAATGAGGGCTAATTGACCCTTTTCTTCGGCCTCTTTTATGGGCCTAGCTGGAATGTGATAAGCCCTCTCCCTGCCTGCATGTTGCTGCTCGGGTGAAAGAAAATTACACTGGGACAAGTTTAGCATATTTCTGTGGGGCCCAATTTCTTCACAGTGTAGACAGCCTCCACCCTGTGAAAAGAGTGAACACACAGGGACTCATTTATGAGGCCCAACCGGCACTATTGCACCGCCGGAACGTCACTTTTTTGATGTTCCAGTGGCGCAATGTACCACTGGCATATTTATAAGGCCACATAAGCCATGTTATGTGGCTTTTCATGGCCTTATATATATGTCCCCCTTTCACATAGAGAACTGCGTGAAAGGGGCGTTCCATGGGTGTTGCTGGAGGCCTTCCCAGCAACATCCATAGCTTTTTAACACTGCCCAAGATTTACGAGAAATGGTAAGTCTGAGGCAGAGCCAAAAATGTACCCTTCCTCAGGGTAGGCGCAAGGGAGGCACAGCGAGGAGAATATCTTTATTTCTGCTTGTTTTTCCTTTCTATGTGTGCTGTATTCTGCAGCACACATAGAAAGGGGAAAAAGCCTCTTGTGATTGTTTTTGTGCAGGAAGGTTTTCCTTCCTGCACAAAAATAATCATCCCGGCAATGCAGGCAGCCTTGCACCATGGTGCAAAGGTGCCTGTGTTGGCACACGGCAAACCATTGTGCACAGGTGCAGGGGAAAAGGACAGGAATAAGCTGTATCTAACCGATACAGTTCATTCCTGCCCTTTTCATTTGCTGTAGAGCAGTGCAGCAGCAAGTCCTGCTGCGCTACCCTTCAAAAACTGCGCAAAACCATTCAAGATGCTCATATTGAATATTTAAATATATAAGCCCATTTGCTAAAGAAAATACTTAAATCAAGGCAAGGTACTTTTCTAACCTATTCTTAGAAAGTTATTAGGTATTACGGAGACTTAGCAGACAGGCCCGAGATCTTGGCATTGTATTGTATGGGAAAATTATAGAAGTATATTAAACTCAAAAACAAATATAAAAAATATGTTTATGATAAATATAAGGGTAAATTAGTTTTATATATTTATTTTAAATATAGAACAACGTTTTAAAAATGAGCATTGTTGACTTATTTTTTAATTAACTATTTTATTAATGCAAATATTACATTAACCTGGAATGATTTGTGGCTCCTGTTGTGTTCTAGTTTACATTACGCCTGCCACGCAAAGATGCGTGAGGCGTGGCACCTCATGACCTGGATAATAAAAGAGGCCCACGCACGCACGTACGCCAGTTGGCGTCAGCGAGCGGAGCCACAAACAGCACCCAGTGTCCTTGTGTGTTATTACGGCCTTCGGCCACGTGTCAGGTTCATAGGCCCCAGATTGCCCCTGAGTGTAGCAAGCCCTGTGGACCCCCATATCCCACCGGCCCCCACAACACAACAGCTGGCGACGAGGGTGGGCGTACCCTCGCTGTGTGTGTGTGTCCTGCGCCCACACTGCTGGGGCGGCCGCGAGCTCTGTCATCAGCTTGCGGCGCTCGTGCCCTTCAGATCCGCCGGCAGTGCGGCAACGTGACCTGGGCCCGGACCGGTGTCTCCGGACAGGGGCACCCCCGACAGGTGAGCTGCGACGCCTCGCATGTGCGTGCCCCGCAGGGGTTGGCCTTATCGGCGCACTGTGACGGAGCCCCGGTGGGGGGGGAGTAAGCCAAAACTCCTGCCGCCTGCTGCAACACCCGGCATTGGAAGCCCCGGCCAGCGCCGCATACTGGCAGGCAGCCGATGCGGGAAGCGCGCTGCCAGGTGAAACCGCGGGGGAGGGTTCGCGCCGCACGAAGGCCCAGGCCACGCCTCCCCGTCTCCACGCTCCCCGGGCACATGAGGCTTGGACCACAGGAGTCGCCCAGAAGGCACATCCTTGCACGGAGAAGGCCCAACGCCTCTGAAAGAGGGAGAAGTACCCCGAGTGAAGGGGAAACACGCCGAACAAACCAGGGACAGCATAGCAAGCAAACCAGGCTCAGCTGAACTCCATAGCCAGCAAGCATTGGTAAAAGGCCACTTCCCACGTCAGTAGGTGGAACAGAGCACTGAGCAGACATCACCAACGCGCCACACTCGTCCACTGCACGGCACACTAAAACCACAAACATGGCCACAATACCCCCAATCGAACCATTCATAGTGGAGGGGTCACCATCGTCATTGGCCCCAAAGTGGAAGGACTGGGTAGACCGGCTACTAATTTTCTTTGAGGCCACCAAAGTTCACAAAGAAAAGAAACGAGCCAAGATACTCCACTTAGGGGGAAAAGACATTCACAATATTGCCAAAACTCTAGTGGAAGTCCCACCAAAAAATTACCACTCGCTCATAAATGCTCTGAATGCATACTTCGAGCCCATGGCCAACCAGGACTATGAGAGATTCAGATTCCGACAAGCTAGGCAGTTGCCGGAAGAGTCCCTAGACACGTATCATGCACGGCTAAAGAACCTGGCGTCGACCTGTGGGTTTGCGGACGTCACAGAGGAAATACAGGGACAGATCATCCAAGGATGTGCCTCTGCCAAACTCAGAGAGCGCATTTCTGGAAGAGTCTGGGAAACCCCTGGCAGACATTCTCACACTTGGCCAAACCAAAGAGCTATCAAAGGCCCGGGCGGCCTACATGGAACCGGCACTTCAAGCACCGGTGAAAGCAGAACCGGTCAACAAAATGACAGTGAGACCCCCAACGAAATGGACCAAGAAAAACACAGGAGCTGCTGCAGTGACGTCGGGAAAGACCTGCGGATACTGCGGGGGACCTCCTCACCAAGCTGCGGACTGCCCGGCAAAAGGAAAGCGATGCTCAGGATGTGGTCGGTTCAATCACTTCGAGAAGGTGTGTCGGGCCAAGAAATTCCAGAAACCTAGGCAGGTGGTAAACGCTGTGCCAGAAGGTGATCCCAGTCCGAGTGACATGGATGGTGACGAGGAGGAATAAAAGACAGTGCACAAAGTGCACATGATTGGCACTGCAATCCGCCGAGCCCGGCGACTGCCTCAGTGTGGCATCAGAGTGGATGAACAAGAGCTCATGGCTGTAGTAGACACAGGCGTGACCATCAACATCATGGCCGCCACTCTCTATCAAACACTCGATCGGCCCCTGGCTTTGAGCCCATCACCCATCACTGTGTTCGCATATGGACAGGACACCCCGCTCAATATTCGAGGGAAGTTCAAGACGACCGTCTCGCATGGAAACCGATCCATCACCGCCAACATCGTCATATCAGAGGACGGGCAAGGCATGCTGCTCGGGTGCAAGGCAGCGGAGGACCTAGGAGTTGTCAAGTTTGCCTTCGGAGTACACCAGGAATCAATTCAACAACTCATAACAGAATTCTCCGACATATTCACGGGCATCAGAAAGTTCACGGGGAACAAAATACACCTCCACATAGACCACACCGTTCAGCCGGTGGCGTTGAGGCACCGCCGCATCGCATTCCACCTCAGACCCCTCGTAGAAGAAGAGCTCAAGAAGCTAGAAGCGGCCGGAATAATAGAAAAGGTAACGGGTCCCACTCCCTGGGTTTCACCCATAGTGGTCACGCGGAAACCGAAGCAACCAGGAGCGGTAAGAATCTGCGTAGACATGCGCCTACCCAACGCCGCCATCAAAAGGGAGCGCCATATAACGCCCACCATCGACGACCTCATAGGAGAAATGGCAGGAGCCAGCTGGTTCTCAAAACTCGACCTACGGTCCGGATATCACCAGCTGGTGCTGGATGAAGAATCACGCAACATCACGACCTTCTCGATGCATGTGGGCCTTCGAAGGTACACCCGCCTCAGCTTTGGCGTCTCCAGCGCGGCCGAAGTATTTCAAAACGTCATCTAAGAGCTCATAACGGACGGATGTATGACGTTAGCACGCATACTATTACCACGCATACCTTTACAACGCGGTATTTACAACGAATACCGTTACAACGCATAGCGCTTTGAGGTGCTGGATAGTGGTAAGTATAATTTTATATTCCAACTCCAGTCCCCGTGGACACTAGGGAAGGTGTTGGATATAAAATTAAACTTATTCCCTATCCTAGAGCGCCCCCCAACGCAATGCGTTGTAATGGTATGCGTGGTAATGCCTGCGTTGTAATGGTAGTGCGTTGTAACAAATGCGTGCTAAACGTTGTATACCATAACGGACATACCAGGGGTGATCAATGTCAGCGATGACATCATGATATACGCCCGCACCATCTAGGAACACAACAACCGGCTGATGCAAGTATTCCGAAGACTAAGGGAAGCCGGCCTCACGCTACATCGCGAAAAGTGCGAATTCCTGAAACGAAAGCTGCAGTTTTTCAGGTACACCTTCTCAGCCGGAGGGGTCAACCCGGATCCGGACAAGGTAAAGGATATCAAAGACGCTGCACCCCCCACCACAGTCACGGAATTCCGAAGCTTCCTAGGAATGGTGAACTACTGCAGAAGGTTCATCCGGGACCTTGCCAATTTAACACTACCACTGAGAGAACTTACAAAGGACGCTACGCCGTGAAGATGGGGTCCGGAGCAGGCCAAAGCATTCCAAAATATCAAAGAGGCCCTGTCAGAGGCTACTACCCTAGCCTTCTTCAACCCCTGTAATTTTGACACCAGTGGCGGTGGATGCCGGTCCGGTGGGCCTAGGGACCGTCTTAATGCAAAGGCAGAGAGCAGATGAGGACTGGATCCCGGTGGCATTCGCCAGCCGTTCCCTCACAGACACTGAACAATGATATTCTCAAATTGAGAAAGAGGCGATAGCTATCCACTGGGGTTGCCGGCACTTCCACCTGTATGTTTACGGCAAGCCGTTTGTGGTGGCCACAGACCACAAACCTCTGGTGGCTCTCTTCTCAGGAACCTCCACGAAACCTCTGCCCCGCATTGAAAAATGGATGCTCCAACTCCAAGTCTACAACTGCAGAGTGGAGTATCAACCCGGATCCAGGATTCCCGCAGACTACTTGTCACGCCACCCGTGAGCCGCCACTCGGGAAGAAATGGAGGACGCCGCGGACACCGAAGCATACGTGAGATGTATAACTGCCCGATCATGCCCGATGCCCATGTCGGTGGAGAGCATTGCAGAGGCCACCAGGAGAGATGACAGCCTACAAAGAGCCATAGTAGCACTTCAGAGTGGAAATTGGCTCCGAGCCAAGGAACAATGGAAGATACTAACACCTGAGGCACAACGCATCACGGATTGCCTTCATCACGTGAGGGATGAACTCAATGAAGATGACACGGGATGCTTACTGCGAGGTCACCGACTCGTAATACCGTTGCCTTTGACGGCTCAAGCAGTGCAGCTGGCACACGTTGGCCATCAAGGAATGGTCAAAACGAAATCCAGACTGAGAAACAAAGTGTGGTTCCCCCTCATGGACAATCTCGTGGAAGCTGCTGTGAGATCGTGTACTGCCTGTCAGGTCACGGGAGATGTGCCGAGGGAAGCACCTGTCATTGCGGAGCCTCGGCCACAACGTTCCTGGAAGTGCGTCAGCATGGACTTTGGCAGCCTCCCCGATGGGCGACACACCATGGTAGTCATTGATGACCACTCCAAGTACCCGGAGGTGGAAAGAGTATCATCCACCAGTGCCACGGAAGTTATCCCCAAAATCGAGAAAATCCTGGCAGCGCATGGACTGGTGAAAGAATTACGAACGGACAATGGCCCTCCCTTCCAGGGACAAGAGTTTGCTAGCTACCTCAATGCCTCAGGAATCAGACATCGCCGAATAACCCCCCGATGGTCCTAGGCAAATGGCGAGGTGGAAAGTTTCATGCGAACTCTCAACAAGGTGATCAGAATAGCTCATGATAAAGGACAGTCGCTAGAACTGGCCATCTTCACATTCCTGAGGAGCTATCGACAGACCCCTCACATGACCACGGGGGTTGCGCCCGGACATGCTCTTATGGGGCGAGTGGTTGCGGATTCCATCCCCGACCATCCTCACTGGAGGCCAGAGTCATCCAACGAAAGCCAGATCGAGGCCCGGCGTAAGGAAGCCTATGCCCAAGCCAGCATATGCCCAAGCCAGCAAATGGAGGCGAGCCAGGACGCCACGGATCAACTGAGGAGACCTCGTGCTACTGAAGAAGCGGATCACAAGCGGGAAATTCAGACTAACCTATGAGACGGAGCCCTGGAAAGCGGTCAACGTGAAAGGGACTCGAGTCATTGCGGCTCGAGGCCAAGATGTCGTAACCCGCAATGTGTCCTATTTCAAACTGTTTCACCCTGAGACCCTGGCCATCTCACCACCTGAGCCACCAGAGATCAGTGCGCCAGCGAGTCCAGCGTCTGTGGGGTCCCCAACGCCTGGAGGCTGCTCCTCTGAAGAAGAGTCCCCAGAGTTGCCAAGTGGCGACAACGTCACTCCCAGAGAACCCGCGAGTGTCGTCGAGGAGCCGAGCGGGGAAGATTGTAGAGCCCGTAACAGTAGCTCCCCATCCCCGGCTGGGGCTGGGGTCACGCTGAACAGGGGAGCATCCCAATATCGACTGAGAAGAAACCCAGAGCCATCCTGTCGTCTCCGACATCATTTCACGTAAGACTGTTCCTTAGCATCCTTACTCCTATAATAAATCAGAGAGTATAAAGTGAATCCAAGAGACTGGTGCCGAGTACCTGCAGTATGTACGTCTGTGTTTTGTTCTATACAGGTTGATCATTTTGTTTTTTTTTATGGTTGAAGAGGAATGTTGTGTTCTAGTTTACATTACGCCCGCCACGCAAGATGCGTGCAGCGTGGTACCACGTGACCCGGATAATAAAAGGGGCCCACGTACGCCAGTTGACATTAGCGAGCGGAGCCACAAACAGCACCCAGTGTCCTTGTGTGTTATTACGGCCTTCGGCCACGTGTCAGGTTCATAGGCCCCAGATTGCCCCTGAGTGTAGCAAGCCCTGTGGACCCCCATATCCTACAGGCCCCCACAACACAACAGCTCCTTGTTTCTGTTTTGTCTCTAGTCCTCAATATGAGCTACCATCTATCTTCCTGACGGCCATTTTCTCCAATATTTCGAGTGTAGGAGAGTAGGGTCTGCTATCCTATGGTCACCCCAAATTTTTGCTTTTTGCTTCACTGGTTTATGACTTAATGTGGCTGTGGGCGTGCTAATCAGACCCACAGCCTGCTGTTCTCTCTCTAAATTACTGCCAATGCACTCTCTAGGTGCATTACGAATTGGAACTGGTTCACCTTATAGGCCCCTGTAACAGTGTACCATAGGTGCCCAGGGCATAGGTGTAGCCAAGGCCTACCAGGGGCAGCAGCATGTATTGTGCCACCCCTGGCCTGGCCTCCATATTTGACACAACTGGCTGATCACTCAGCTGGGGTAAGTTGGTGTAATCACCTCTTACTTAGTTATAGTATCCCTATATCTAGCCTTAACTGGACACATGTTAACCTATAAGCCACTCCTATGGAAGGCCTCTGCAATCCTGGAGGCAGAGTGCGTGGTTTCATGTGAGACGGTGCTCTAGCACGAGCTGAGTCTGTCTGCAGCTGTCGGGAACAACTCCCTTAGCGGTTCCGGGAGAGTGCCATACCATATACTCTTAAGTGCATTATAATCCTCGCGGTTATATGCTAACTTTGGTTTGGCTTTATCAAAACATGTCGAGTAAGGTGTCATACGATTTGGAATACTATCCCCTCGACAGTTCTGTTGACGGGGATAGCATTCCACCCTTCTAGAGGGACATGACACGTACAAAACCTGAACCCCGGTTAAAGTTAAACTCGAGCCTCAGCATCACAAAATGGATGCTGCCACCACGGACACAATTCTGACCTCCTGCTGCTGGGAGTCCTTCCAGCGAGGGAGGCTTGGACAAAGGGTTTCATTGCCTTGGGAGGTGCGAGCACCACCCCAGACAGGATTTTGTGTATTGGGTAGGACAGGGCTGAATAGAATCAGACATGCCCGGGGCACACAAGGTGTCCTCGTGCATAAGCCAGTCCAAACCGGTGCTGGGGCTTTCCAGCCCCAGTCCTGGCGCGGAGCTGGACAAAGGAAAGTGGGTGTAACCGCCCTCCTTCCAGGTCCCACCCAGAGGAGGGACCTAGCAGGTGATCCACCCCTCAGATTGGGAATAAGAGTGGGAGCAGTGCCATAGCACCTTAGATCATCCTGAATCAACTTGAAACTAAGAAGACGACTGGACTTCGACATTTTGCTGCACAGAAGACTGATGAGCATCTCCCTTGTGGCCTAGGAGTGGCCACCCTGTGAACACAGGCACCATCCAGTCACTCGACATCTGCTTTGCCGGCGCCTCCTGCCGGAGCCCGAGCCTAGAGCCTGACGAGACTCAGACTCCCAGATTTCTCACAGCCCGATCCACAGTCCCTGCAAAGAAGGGACCCGTGGAGGCACCGAGAGACGTGGGACCGGACATCTCAAAAGACCCCTGAGAAGCTGACTGCACAGCACCCGAGGCACCCTTGATGCTGTGCTTTGGGGTTTGAGAAGCCCCACAACCGAGCAGCACTGGCACCGGAGATCAGCCCCCCAGCAACTCCACGATTTGCGTGGGGCCCTTTTGCATCGTGCCACTTGACGCGCCATCCCAGCCACTTGCCACGTGGTCAGCGGCAATCTTGGCGAGGAAACCTACAATTTACACTGAGGGTCTGGTTGCTCCAGACTTGCCCTCGCTCCTGTAAAAAGGAGCACCCGCTCTGACCTTGCTGGTCCGAGTGAGAAGCTTGCATCGATTCCTGCGTGGCTTGCATTAGCCAAGGCATGTTTGCTCCGATCAAGAAGCCAAGACCGCCATCAGCTAGAGCCTTTGAGGGACAGCTTGTGACCAATGCCTGGACGTCCTTGACCTCTTCGTGTCTACGTGGCTGCAGAGACAATCTTCACCTCATCGCCTGTTTGCAACCGACATCGCCTGGTTCCATCCTGGTTCCACGGTAGTCACTGGCTAGTGACTTTGAACATTGTCCCCTCTGCTTTCAGGTCTTCACCACTTCAGATCCACCCTTCGATCCACCGGAACTCTTCTCGTCTCGACGCCTGCAGCATCTTCAACTCCAAGCACCATCGACCTGCGTGACGAAACCCGACACTACTTCGCACCCGCTTCCTGTGGGTGGGGTAACTCAGCAACGCGGATGTTCCTACACTGGTATACACCTCTAGTGCCTAGGTCTAAAGTTTTGTCCTTCTAGGTCAGCCGGAAGGTTCCTTAAACACTAACTTTGTAACTTTTACGCACCATTGACATTGCATTGGTGTATGCGTGCACTTTCCGCACTGCACCCGAGTCCCACGGGCCTTTCCCGACTTCTTCACTGTTAGTCCTGAACAGCTCCAGCGATTTCCAAGGCCCTAGGCCTACTTCGTTTCAGCTAGGTGGTTCTTATACCACTATTTTAGTATATGGTTTAGGTGGAACCTAGGGCTCATCCATATTGTGCAACTTTTGTGTATTTAAACTGTGTTTTGTTTTAACGCATTTGCTTCTGTGCTCATAAAGAGTATAGGGGATTTTGTAGTAAATAAATATATATATATATATTCAATATATATCTGTGTGGTGTCCTTTCATTTGGTATTCAAGGGGATTGTGTATGGTAAAACAGCTTGCTTCACATGCCTTTACAGAGTTTAGCCTAAGACTGCTTTGTCCACGCTACTAGGATAGCTGGACTTACAACCACTCATCATAAGGGTTGCTTGGCATGGTACAAGGTGATCACTAGAACTAGTGAGCATCATATACCAGGCCAACTTCTCACATTGGTGAGCAGCGGTTGGGATTTGAGCTTGCTGTTGTTTTACCATTACAATCTTTGAGAGTATCATTTGAAAGATCATACAGGAACCTGCTTGGTATATATAAAACAAGACTAGTATACTTAAGTTCAACTGAACTTAGTTGTTGTAGAGGATAGGGAGTAGCACACCCTGACTACAACTACTAGATAGGTTTAGTAGGTAAACACCAGTGTAGGTAGATTGCAACATATCTACCCACACTAGAACAATGTCTGGAGCAGAGGGGTCCACTGGGACTGTCCCTGTTGAGAGTGACCCTCCAAGGGCACCATCCAAATTTGCTATGCTTAATTTTAAGGAATTGAGGCAGCTTTGTGCCTCAAGAGGTCTCAAGACAGGGCCAACCCCTACTACAGACCACCTTATAGAGCTTTTAGACCAGTCTGAAGCTCTAAAGACCTCTAAAGCAGACCCCACATGGAATGCTGAAGGAGACTCTGCCACTGAAGA
The DNA here is from genome assembly GCF_964263255.1 of Lissotriton vulgaris. Taxonomy (NCBI): domain Eukaryota; kingdom Metazoa; phylum Chordata; class Amphibia; order Caudata; family Salamandridae; genus Lissotriton; species Lissotriton vulgaris. The sequence goes on from NC_141696.1 coordinate 583,832,624, forward strand.
TGACAATACTGACACTCCTGTCCCCATAGTCCAGGTAGATGAGGATGACCAAGTCACTGGAGATACTCAGCCTGAGGATGAGGAGGAGGAAGAAGAGGAGACAGAAGGGGGGAGCAGTGATTATAATGATGGCAGAAATAGTCAGGTGCCAGCCAGCAGGCTTAGCCAGGCTAACTTAAGTGTATTTGGGACTGAGCTAAGGATGACCTTACCCAGACCCCCAAGTGGACTTAACCAGGAGCATAGGAGGAGGAGGAATCACTCAGGTGAATTCAATACCTCCCAGGCTTCCAGAGGCTCTCATGGTCACTCCAGAAGGGGGATGACTAGCCCTCAGAGAAGGGAACATGAGGCCAACATGAGAGAGGCTGAGCTTAGGATCCAGAAGAGGGAACTAGAGGTTGCCCTGGCCCAAGAGAAACTTGCTAGAGCAAGACAGCCTAGAGAGAGTGGGTTAGTACCCACTGGTGGCAGCATTATCCCAAAGGATAAAGACAGGTCTTTTGATAACAGAAACCTGAGTAAGATTGTGCCCGCCCTACAAAGCTGGGGATGATATCCACAAATGGATGACTGCACTTGAGAGAGCCCGCAGAGTACAGCAGATCCCTCAGGAGCAGTGGGCAGCAATCTTGTGGCTCTCCTTTGAAGGTAGAGGCCGAGACAGACTCCTCACAGTTAGTGATGGGGATTCTAGAAACTACCTGGTCCTGAAGAGTGCTCTGATTAATGGGTTAGGCTTAACCACTGAACAGTACAGGTTAATGTTCAGAGAGACCCAGAAGACACAGACTCCGGACTGGTCTGAATTTGTTGAATGTGCCACTAAGGCTCTGGAGGGATGGTTGCTGGGAAGTAATATTACAGACTATGAAGGATTGTACAATTTGCTTATGAGAGAACAAATTTTAAATAATTGTCAGAACCAGCAGTTGCATCAACATTTGGTTGACTCAGATCTGACCTCTCCCCAAGAATTGGGAAAGAGGGCAGACAAATGGGTTAGAACCAGAGTTAAGCAAAAGAACCAGAACCAGGGTGGTGACCAAAAGAAAACAGACCAGAAGGGTGGGGAGCAGAAAGCTAAAGACCAGAAGTCTTCAACAGGGCCCCAAACTAATACTGAGGGTGGGTCCCAAACTTCCAAGAAGAAGAAGAAAGAAGGTCAAAGAAAACCCTGGTGTAGTACATGTAAAAACACCTCTCACTGGACAAGTGAGTGTAAAAAGGGTTGAGCCCCCAGCACTGCAGCCCCTAAGGCCCCTGCACCCACTAGTACAGTCAGCAGTGCTGGTCCTCAAACTAAGGGGGTAGTGGGTATCACCTTCGGAACTGAGGGAGATTCTGGCCTAGTCAGAACCCCTACACAGGCTGTTCTGATTTGTGATGGGGACATAGATTTGCCCCCTACTATAAGCCCCAGTAATCTGGGCAAGTACAGACAGACACCTTTGATTAATGAAAAGGTGGCTCAAGCATACAGGGACACATGTGCCAGTGTCACTATGGTGACACCTAGCTTTGTGGACCGTGGACAATACATACCAGGTGACAATTACCTGGTGACCAATGCCAGCAATGTCACTATTACACATAGTGTGGCAATTGTTAATTTCTCCTTGGGAGGGGTAACTGGCCTGAAAAAAGTTGTGGTTAGTGCTGATCTCCCATTTGAATGTTTGTTGGGCAATGACCTGGAGAGCTCTCTATGGTCAGAAGTTGAGTACAGGACGCATGCAGAGATGTTAGGGATATCATCACATGTCCTTGCTGTGACCAGGTCACAGGCCAAAAAGTGCCTCTCTGAACCTCAGGTCTTGGATCCTAGAACAATGGACCAAGCACCTTCCAAGAAGAAGAACAGGAGGGTAAAGGCTGTGCCTTCCCAACTGCCTACAAGTGAGGATCAGCCTTCACAGGAAGATGATCTTGAGACCCCTGAAGGAACTGTTCCTGAAGAACTTGAACCTGATCGGGTCGAGTTTCTGGGGACAGGGGGACCGTCTCGGGCAGACTTGGGGCAGGCTCAGTTAACTTGTCCTTCTCTTGAACACCTCAGACAGCAGGTTGCTGCTGAGGCTGCTGGGAATGCTCAAGGTACCCATAGAGTGTATTGGGATGATGGGCTCCTTTATTCAGAGGGTAGAGACCCCAAGCCTGGTGCAACCAGGAGGTTGGTTATACCTCTGCAATTTAGGGGCTTCCTTCTTACCTTGGCCCATGATATTCCCTTAGCAGGATACCTAGGCCAGAATAAGACTTGGGACAGGCTTGTCCCTCACTTTCACTGGCCTCACATGTCTGAAGACACCAAGGAGTTTTGTCGCTCCTGTGTAACCTGCCAAGCCAGTGGTAAAGCAGGTGGCACAACAAAGGGCCCCCTGATACCACTACCTGTGGTGGGGGTTCCCTTTGAAAGAGTGGGGATTGATATTGTAGGTCCTATGGATCCCCCTACAGCATCTGGGTACAGATTCATACTGGTGGTGGTGGACCATGCCACCAGGTACCCAGAGGCAATTCCACTTAGGACCACAACAGCTCCTGTTGCGGCCAGAGCCTTACTTGGAGTTTTCTCCAGAGTGGGGTTTCCTAAGGAGGTAGTATCTGATAGAGGTGCCAACTTCATGTCAGGATACTTAACAGCTATGTTGAAGGAATGTTGTGTCAAGTACAAGTTCACCACTCCTTATCATCCACAGTGTAATTGGCTTGTTGAGAGATTTAACAAGACCCTAAAGGGTATGATCAAAGGATTACCAGAAAAGCTCAGGCGGAGATGGGACATCCTTCTACCCTGCCTTCTGTTTGCTTAGAGAGAGGTCCCACAAAAGGGGGTTGGCTTCAGCCCCTTTGAATTGTTGGTTGGGCACCCTATAAGAGGACCCCTATGTCTGGTGAAGGAAGGATGGGAGTTACCTCTCAAAAAGCCTAAACAAGACATAGTGGACTATATACTTGGTCTCTGCTCCAGGATGGCTGAATATATGGAGAAGGCATCCAAAAACCTTGAGGCTAGCCAAGAATTACAGAAAGCTTGGCATGACCAAAAGGCTGTCTTGACTGAGTATCAGCCTGGACAGAAGGTATGGATGTTGGAGCCAGTGGCCCCAGCAGCACTCCAAGACAAATGGTCTGGACCCCATACAATTGTTGAGAAAAAGGGAGAGGTTACCTACTTGATGGACCTAGGAACTCCCAGGAGCCCCCACTGGGTGCTCCATATCAACAGACTGAAGGCATATGTTGACAGGGCAGACATGGGCTTGCTCATGGCTACAGATGAGGGGCAGGAGGAAGAGAGTGACCCTCTCCCAGACCTGTTAACTCAGAACCCTGAAGATCGCTCAGTTGATGGTGTGGCCTTAGATGGCAGCCTCACTGACCATCAGCAACATGACTGTAGAAAAGTTTTGCAGTCATACAGACATATGTTCTCATTGACACCCAGTCAGACTAACTGGTGTACCCATGTGGTGGACACTGGTGACAGTCGTCCTGTAAAAAGCAAGATTTACAGGCAACCTGACCACGTCAGGGACTGTATAAAGACTGAGGTGCAAAAGATGCTGGAATTAGGTGTTATTGAGCCTTCAGAGAGCCCCTGGGCTAGCCCAGTGGTTTTGGTCCCCAAACCTCACACCAAAGATGGCAAGAGAGAGATGAGGTTCTGTGTGGATTACAGAGGACTCAATGCTGTCACTAGGACATGACATGAGTCCCTTTCTCACTGCTCCATCAGGATTCAAGCAAGCCGGGCCGAAGAGGCTGAAATGCCAGAAACCGGTCCCCGGTAGCTTGTCTCCTTTCTGGTAAAGAATTGGCTTGGTAGTTTAGTCTGCCCTGTTCCCATGATGCACTGGGCCAGGGACAGACTGATTTGCATATAGCCAGGTTCTGAGCTGGGATGGGGCAGTGAGATAAATAACGGTGATGGATCAAGCCCTGATCTTTGGACTGGGTAAGAGTGGTCTGCTCAATTCAGACACTCTGTTCATCACCACCCCCTTTTGTAAATCGATTTTGGCCACTATAGGTGTGGCAGGGTATACTCAGACATGAGTCCCTTTCTCACTGCTCCATCAGGATTCAAGCAAGCCGGGCCGAAGAGGCTGAAATGCCAGAAACCGGTCCCCGGTAGCTTGTCTCCTTTCTGGTAAAGAATTGGCTTGGTAGTTTAGTCTGCCCTGTTCCCATGATGCACTGGGCCAGGGACAGACTGATTTGCATATAGCCAGGTTCTGAGCTGGGATGGGGCAGTGAGATAAATAACGGTGATGGATCAAGCCCTGATCTTTGGACTGGGTAAGAGTGGTCTGCTCAATTCAGACACTCTGTTCATCACCACCCCCTTTTGTAAATCGATTTTGGCCACTATAGGTGTGGCAGGGTATACTCAGACATGAGTCCCTTTCTCACTGCTCCATCAGGATTCAAGCAAGCCGGGCCGAAGAGGCTGAAATGCCAGAAACCGGTCCCCGGTAGCTTGTCTCCTTTCTGGTAAAGAATTGGCTTGGTAGTTTAGTCTGCCCTGTTCCCATGATGCACTGGGCCAGGGACAGACTGATTTGCATATAGCCAGGTTCTGAGCTGGGATGGGGCAGTGAGATAAATAACGGTGATGGATCAAGCCCTGATCTTTGGACTGGGTAAGAGTGGTCTGCTCAATTCAGACACTCTGTTCATCACCACCCCCTTTTGTAAGTCACTAGGACAGATGCACACCCTATTCCAAGGGCAGATGAGCTCATTGACAAGTTGACTTCTGCCAAATATTTGAGCACATTTGATTTGACAGCTGGCTATTGGCAAATCAGATTATCTGAGGACTCAAAAGCCAAGACAGCATTTTCTACCCCAAGAGGACATTACCAATTTGTGGTGATGCCCTTTGGTCTGAAAAATGCACCTGCCACCTTCCAAAGTTTGGTGAATCAAGTCCTTACTGGGTTGGATGACTTTTGCGCAGCATATCTGGATGGTATTGCTGTCTTCAGCTCCACCTGGGAGGATCACCTGGTCCACCTGAAGGAAGTGCTAGAGGCTCTGCAAAAGGCAGGCCTCACTATCAAGGCCACAAAGTGCCAGATAGGGCAGAGTAAGGTTGTGTACTTGGGCCACCTTGTAGGTGGAGGCCAAGTTTAGCCACTGGAGAGTAAGATCCAGACCATAAAGGACTGGTCCACTCCAACTACCCAGACTCAGGTCAGAGCTTTCTTGGGCCTGACTGGGTACTACATGAAGTTTGTTAGGAACTATGGGTCCATTGTGACTCCTCTTAATGATCTGACATCCAAGAAGATGCCCAAAAAGGTGCAGTGGACAGTAAACTGTCAAAAGGCATTTGATGACCTGAAGAAGGCCATGTGCTCTGCACCTATCCTGAAGAGTCCTGACTACTCAAGAGAGTTCATTGTCCAAACAGATGCTTCTGAGTTGGGAGTGGGAGCTGTGATTTCACAACTTAATGTAGATGGTCAAGACCAGCCCATTGCTTTTATTAGCAGAAGGCTGACCCCCAGGGAGAAACGTTGGTCAGCTATTGAGAGGGAGGCCTTTGCTGTGGTGTGGGCCCTGAAGAAGTTGAGACCATACTTGTTTGGCACTCACTTCAAGATTCAGACCGACCATAAGCCCCTCTTATGGCTTAATCAGATGAAGGGTGAAAACCCCAAACTACTCAGGTGGTCCATTTCCCTACAGGGGATGGACTTTACAGTGGAGCACCGCCCAGGGACTGACCATGGCAACGCAGATGGTCTCTCCAGGTACTTCCACCTAGAACATGAAGACACAATTGGTCAAGGTTAGTCTAATGTCCCTGCATTGGGGGGGGGGGTTGTGTAGGAGAGTAGGGTCTGCTATCCTATGGTCACCCCAAATGTTTGCTTTTTGCTTCACTGGTTTATGACTAATTGTGGCTGTGGGCCTGATAATCAGACCCACAGCCTGCTGTTCTCTCTCTAAATTATTGCCAATGCACTCTAGGTGCATTACGAATTGGAACTGGTTCACCTTATAGGCCCCTGTAACAGTGTACCATAGGTACCCAGGGCATAGGTGTAGCCAAGGCCTACCAGGGGCAGCAGCATGTATTGTGCCACCCCTGGCCTGGCCTCCATATTTGACACAACTGGCTGATCACTCAGCTGGGGTAAGTTGGTGTAATCACCTCTTATTTAGATATAGTATCCCTATATCTAACCTTCACTGGACACATGTTAACCTATAAGCCACTCCTATGGAAGGCCTCTGCAATCCTGGAGGCAGAGTGCGTGGTTTCATGTGAGACGGTGCTCTAGCATGAGCTGAGCCTGTCTGCAGCTGTCGGGAACAACTCCCTTAGCTGCTCCAGGATAGGGCCATACCATATACTCTTAAGTGCATTATAATCCTCGCGGTTATATGCTAACTTTGGTTTGGCTTTATCAAAACATGTCGAGTAAGGTGTCATACGATTTGGAATACTATCCCCTCAACAGTTCTGTAGACGGTGATAGTATTCCACCCTTCTAGAGGGACACGACATGTACATAACCTGAACCCCGGTTAAAGTTAAACTCGAGCCTCAGCATCACAAAATGGATGCTGCCACCACAGGCACAAGTCTGACCTCCTGCTGCTGGGAGTCCTTCCAGTGAGGGAGGCTTGGACAAAGGGTTTCTTGCCTTGGGAGGTGCGAGCACCACCCCAGACAGGATTTTGTGTATTGGGTAGGACAGGGCTGAATAGAATCAGACATGCCCGGGGCACACAAGGTGTCCTCGTGCATAAGCCAGTCCAAACCGGTGCTGGGGCTTTCCAGCCCCAGTCCTGGTGTGGAGCTGGCAAAGGAAAGGGGGTGTAACCGCCCCCCTTCCTGGTCCCACCCAGAGGAGGGACCTAGCTGGTGATCCACCCCTCAGAATGGGAATAAGAGTGGGAGCAGTGCCATAGCACCTTAGATCATCCTGAATCAACTTGAAACTAAGAAGACGACTGGAGTTTGACATTGTGCTGCACAGAAGACTGAAGAGCATCTCCCTTGTGGCCTAGGAGTGGCCACCCTGTGAACACAGGCACCATCCAGCAACTCGACGTCTGCTTTGCCGCCGCCTCCTGCTGAAGCCCAAGCCTAGAGCCTGACGAGACCCAGACTCTCTGATTTCTCACAGCCCGATCCACAGTCCCTGCAAAGAAGGGACCCATGGAGGCACCGAGAGACGTGGGACCGGACATCTCGAAAGACCCCCGAGAAGCTGACTTTGCAGCACCCGAGGCACCCTCAACGCTGTGCTTTGGGGTTTAAGAAGCCCCACAACCGAGCAGCCCTTGCACCGAAGATCAGCCCCCTAGCATCTCCACGATCTGCGTGGGGCCCTTTTGCATCGTGCCACTCAACGCGCCATCCCGGCCACTTGCCACGTGGTCAGTGGCCTCTTGGCAACAAAACCTACAATTTACACTGCGGGTCTGGTTGCTCCAGACTTGCCCTCGCTCCTGCAAAAAGGACCACCCGCTCTGACCTTGCTGGTCCGAGTGAGAAGCTTGCATCGATTCCTGCGTGGCTTGCATTAGCCAAGGCCTGTTTGCTCCGATCAAGAAGCCGACACCGCCAACAGCTAGAGCCTTTGTGGGACAGCTCGTGACCAACGCCTGGACATCCTTGACCTCTTCGTGTCCACGTGGCTGCAGAGACAATCTTCACCTCATTGCCTGTTTGCACCCGATATCGCCTGGTTCCATCCTGGTTCCACGGTAGTCACTGGCTAGTGGCTTTGAACATTGTCCCCTCTGCTTTCAGGTCTTCACCACTTCAGATCCATAATAAGGTTGACTTACAACTAATCATCATAAAGGTTTCTTGGCATGGTACAAGGTGATCACTAGAACTAGTGAGCATCATATACCAGGCCAACTTCTCACATCGAGTATGACTTTCTTTCACTTTCGTAAGAGTTTTGCATAATTTCCTGACAGTTGGCTGAGTTTGAGAGGCTGGCTTCACGAGTGCTAACCGGAACTTCACAAACCAGACGAGGGCTGGTTTGGATCGCAAACTCAAACTGGGCTTGCAAATTCGATGTAGAAATTGCAATTTTTATATACGAACGTGCATGCTAGTGTGCTCATTGAAATTCAGAAAAAGGCAAGGGGTGCCTATGGAACACAGTGGCATTTTGCAACTTTGCAATGGGTTCACTCCTATTTATGAGCAGCACATAAACCTGTCTTCCCAACAAATAACAAAAATAAGTTGTTTTTGTATTCCTCCTCTTTCTTGTTTACTTTCTTTTTGGTTTTAATCCCAGTTCTTCTATTCTTTGCTTGAAAAACACAAAAGCATAAAAAAGTAAGAATATGAAGAGGATCTTGTTATAGCCAACTTAAGAGGTACAACATTAGAAACCTTTCTCCGTACTTTCATTTCTCTTTTTGAGAATTAACGATTTTGCATTGTACACTTAAAGTGATTAAAATATTTGGACATTGGGCCAGATGTACTAAACACGTCACAAAAGACTGGTCAAATACCATTTATAATGTATAATGTTGTGTTCTGCAAACCGACCTGTGTACTAATATGTCTGTTCACTAAAGGCCAATTTGATATAACTCCTGAATATTAATATGGTGGAACACATATTTAAACCCTCTAATATTTGCTTCCATCACAGAGATGCTGGTCTGCTTGGGTCAGCAGATCACCATGCCTGTGATTGCTTTTAGATGAAGCAATCTTTTTTTTTAATGCAGCCCATTTTCGTTAACTACAAATGGGATGCATTTTTTTAAATGATACGTTTTATAAACATGTTTTTAAGACTAGGCAATAGTCCTTGGGACCACTGCGTTGTCTAACAAATGTTGTTGTCCCTTGGGGACCCCTTCCACTTTGTGAGTGGGTAACCACTACTGTTTGTAGTTGGTAAGATATTAATGTTTTGAGACTGGATTTCTGTCTCAAAACATGTATACATACCATTCGAAATGACTGTTTAGAAGGGAGTCCCTGAACATGCCACTTCCAAATACAGATTCTGTGTGCATTCACAAACCTAAGTTGTGAATTGCAATTTATGTTTGGTATGTACCAAAAGATCATTTTATGATCTCAAACAGTCCATATCGGACCTTTTGTGAAAACAAAGGGGCATATTATCAAGGGGGTTTATATCCGCTTTTTTGGCTTTATAAGCCAAGAAAGCGGAGGTAAAATTATATCCCTATTACCTAGCTGTCGCTAACACCAGTTAGCGACAGCTAGTAGGAGATAGCGACCATCTTGGGCCCCGCTTTGCATGTCAGTGATATTTATCACTAATGACATGCAAAGTGGGCGTGCCAAGATGTTAGCGACTGGAAACAGTCAGTAACATCGCTATCTCCTATTACCAACTTTTGGAGATATTCCCGCTAAGCGCAAATATCTCCAAAAGCTAACACCTGCCCCTGAGCTGTTCTTAGCCATGTTATCCAATGGTAGGTGTATAACATGGCTAAGAGCATTAGCTCGGTAATGCTTGAATATCGCTGACTTTTCAGCGATATTCATGCATTCTGGCCGATTTTTATCGCTTAGGAGATAAACCTTGATAATAGCAAGGTTTCTAAGCGATAAAAATCACCGCAGCTGGGCGATAAAAATATCGCCGCTAAACCAACATAGCGATAATTATCGCTAGTTGTTGGTAATATGCCCCAAAATGCCTTAGTACACATGGCCCATAGTCTGTAACTGGTCGCTACAGCATGTGCGTTATCGCCACTGTGAATAACAAGTAGCTGTGACTTTTGGGGGTACACTTCCTAAAATGAAGCATGTTTTATGGCTTCAATACAGGGACAGTGTTTGGGGCATGAACTGCTCAGGCCAAGCTCCTAACCCGCCATCGGGGATCCATCCAGGATGGGCGTCGGCCATGTACAGCATGGGTTGGCTACAGTGCATGACTAAGCCAGCCCCCCCCCCCTCCCTGCCGCTGTGGGTGACATGGCCCATTTGAACTTTTATGGTGCAGGGTCCACAACCATGAACAGTGGGGGCTGGTCATTTAGCCTGACATCATATTAGCTTTGAGACGCCAGCCCCTCTGCTCATGGCCATCTGCAAAACCTCTTCTATTTGCAATGAGACCGACTTACCTTTACAATATTTTGGCTATGATATTTTTTTCTTTGTAATGTAAAAACGCTTGGCTGTAATGATTCAGAAATGGTAACCAGGGCCGGATTGGCAATTAATGCCTTTGTGCATTTCTGCAGGGGGTGGAGATAAAGGAGGCTGGTCTTTGAAGGCCAGTGACCCCCTCCAGTGTCATTCTCTTCAGCTTCCACAGGGTTAATGGCAACAGGATCAGTAACGGGCATCAGGAGGCTGTGCAGAGATGGAGAGGGTGCGAGAGAGAGGGGAAAAGAGAAAGGGAAGAACGAGAAATTGTGATGATGAATGATAACAGAGAGGAAGGGAGCGGGATTGTGTGAACATTTTTGCCAAGACACACTCCAACCCCTGGTGGGTAACGGGATATTTCCTTGAAGATTTGGAAGAAGTCTGGCACCAGATAGGAGAAAAGATGATGCAGAGCCCTGAACCTTGCACCCAGTGGCATTTCATATCTCCTTGACGGAATTCAATGTGGTTTTAGCGGATTTTGCTGTAATCTCGAAACATTTCTACTTCCAGAACAAAATATATTTGAGGATATGGTCAAACCAAAAAGGGATCATAGAAAGCTGTGATGGAGGCTGCAGTTTAGAAATTAGATATTCGTGTGAATGGCATATGTATGTGTTATTGCTGCTACTGGCGTGGTAACATGTTAAAACCCGGCACCTGTCTATCTTCATTTGACAACCTTGCTACGTACTGCATTTGTAATACTGCTTAATTTGCTAATCTTTATCTTTAGAGGTGAAAACTCATTGAACGTAAGCATTTCTGTAACCTTTGCGCAACTTGAGGAAAAATCCCATTAGTGTGCTAAATTATATAGCGCACAGTTTCCTCTGTGGAACGTGGTATTGACTAGAAGAAGGACATGCAAGGGAAGAGTGATAAACAAAATGTTATTATAGCAAAAAGAAGCCAATTAGGATTCGTTTAATTGGCCTGTCATTTTGTATTCATCATCATAATGTTTGTTTTACAATGCTTTATTAAATCTGGCTGAGAGACAAGGAGTCTTTTGGCAATGCACCATCCCTGTGCAACATATGGTGCTGCATGTAATGAATATTAATGCTGCTGAGTACAAACAAATTTGATGGGTTTGGAGAACAGGGTACCATTGGTATGGGATTTCGGACTGGTTTTCACAACCCCTTCTTGTCAGATTTCTTCAAGAGTTACCTGAACTTAGGATTTAAATTTGACACCCGTTTGCTTCCAACGCACTACATAAAATCTTATAACTATATCGGTCAGGAAATGTATTTGTTTACAGTATGATATCTAATCGTGTAAATTTGAATACTTTGTAAAACGGCTTTTCATTGAACTTTGAAAATGCAGATTAGCACAAAAGTAGAGGACATACACCAAGCAATATGCTGATGGTACTGTACAAGGATATAAACTTTTAATTATTGTGCTACAAAATAAAAATATCGAAGTCTAAATATTGTAAAGGTAGGTGTATATAGGCAAAAATAGATCTACTGCATCTAACTTCACGTATGTGTACCTTGACAATATACAAAAATATATATGTGTGTGTGTGTTTGTATATACATATACATATATATATATATCATATATATATATATATTCACTGAAAAAACCATAGGTTATAGACCATATATAGTTAGGAATTAGCATTTACAAAACCTTGAAAATTCACTGAAAAAACCATAGGTTATAGACCATATATAGTTAGTAATTAGCATTTACAAAACCTTATTTTACTCACACAAAACCATTGAAATTCGCATATATAGTTAGTTGCACTAACTATATATCGCGCACTCGCAATCCACTGCTGATGATGTCACATATTACGTCATTCATGACATGGTCAGTGACATCACTGATGACATCACTGATGACAACTCATATGACATCACTGATGACAACTCATATGACATCACTGATGACATCATCCAGTGACTGTATGTTTCTGTAAAGTTAAAATATGTCTTACATATTGAAGAATGAGTGGATGTATAAGTGTCTGGATGAAGGATTTAGTAGGTGCATGACTGACTGTATGAGAGAGTGATTAAATGTGTCTCACTGAGTGCATGGGTTAGTGACTAAACTGTCTTAATTTGTGCATCATTATATCTGTTGTTCTGTAAACTGCTGCATGTGTTGATCAGTAGCTATATGAGTAACTATATGGGTTATTGATTGCCCAAGTATTTGTATGGGAGAGTGAGTGTGTGTGTGTGTGTGTGTGGGTGGCTGGGAGGTGTGTGACTATGTGCAAAGATGTGTGAGCAGTTGATTCACTAGATGTATGGGTTCAAAACTGCATGTGGAAACAGCTGTATGGGTGGTTGACTGTGTGCATGAGTGTATTGGTGAGTGAATGGATATCTCAGTGCTACATGTCAAAGTAAGTATATATTATGTCAAAAATGTGTTAGAATATGTTAGAATAAGTAAGGTGTGTATAACTGTATAGTTGAGGAAATGGAGGTGTGATTGATTCTTTGCATGACTGACTAGGTGTATGAGTAACTCCATGGATGAGTGACAGTCTGTAAGTGTCTGTTTACACTGAGTGTATCTAAGGTTATATTAGAGTCTGAAGAGGTTCATCGTATTATCACATGAATGATGTCATCAGTGATGTCATCAGTGATGTCACTGACCATGTCATGAATGATGTAATATGTGACATCATCAGCAGTGGATTGCGAGTGCGCGATATATAGTTAGTGCAACTAACTATATATGCGAATTTCAATGGTTTTGTGTGAGTAAAATAAGGTTTTGTAAATGCTAATTCCTAACTATATATGGTCTATAACCTATGTTTTTTTCAAAAGCTATAAAATGTATTCTACTTTTAAAGGAAAAATATATTTTATATGTATTTATTAAAAAAAAATATGCATCTGCCAATCCCTGACCCCTTAATAGTGCACTGTGGTGGAAATGATTTGGGCACTATGACTGGGGTTGGTCTGGAAATGCTTTTAAAGGACACCTTTCATCCATTGATGACACTTTTTCCCCAAACTGCCTTGGTATATTCCAATTTATGCCAAAGACAGAAATGGAACTGGTCCAACCAATTTTGTCCACAATTTGAGAAAGCACGGAAACATGTGAATAAATCTGTTTCTGCTTACATGAGAGACTTTAGAATGGGTTCAATATACAACAACAACTTGTGTTACAACATACAAGGTGGGTTTCCAAAGGGAGGGAGGCGAAAGGACACTATTTACCACTCAAGGTGGTGGAAGGTCCAGTAGCAGCTTAGTGTCCGTACTAAGTACTAGAGATACCAACAAAAGGAGAGGGTGCTGCACTGTTCCTGGAAAGAGATGACGATTTAAGGAAGGTTTTAGGAAAAGATTTACCTGGCGTGACCAAGGGTGTTCCAATGGTACCCTGGGGCATCCATTATGTTGGATGTAATTGCCTCACACACCCCGAAGAGTGTCATGCTTCATCATCGGCGGTTGCTCCTCGTCGGGGAGGCGGTGCAACCCCGACGGGCTCACCTCAAAGAGGGGCTCTTTGGCGGAGATCTTTTTCCAACTGCCTTTTGGTGAAGTGGGGGTATGTGGGCAGGATGGTGTATTCCTATTGAACTGGTTAAAAATGTAGCAAGGGGTACCGGAATTGTCTTTATTCTGGGGGTCCTCTGGCTACAGTTAAAAGGTGGGGCTAGCTTCCTAGGTGTCAACTAGTTAGGGTTGTGTGACCCTAGAAGAGGCTAGGACTGCATGTGGTCAACATGTTTCTCGCTAGGGCTATAGTAACCGCGATTCTTCAGGACCAAAGTGAAAACAACAACATGCTAATCTCATATATGTTGTATTTGTTACCTTAGTGGATCCTCCTATGCCTATACATAGAGAAGGGATAAGGAAACAGTCATTATATTCAATACAAATATGTGAGTCACAAGAATGCCAGGGAGAAAATGTATACATATATACTGACATGCTGGTGGTACTGAGGGTGATTATCCACATCCATCGCATGCCAAGTGTACTGAGCGTGCAATGTTCAAGGTGAGTAGCACACACAATAACTAGAACTGTGACTAGGACTGTGATAAGTGAGGGTAATGCTTAAAAACATGGAGATTTCTTGTTAAAAATGCAGCAGTATATCCATGATTGCCTTCCTGTAGTGTTTGCAATAATGGGCAGGTCTAAAGTGCAGACACCAGTGGGCAGTTTAAACAAATGAAGTAAGCACCATACACTGTGACCTTGTTAAAAATGCAGCAGTATATCCATGATTGCCTTCCTGTAGTGTTTGCAGTAATGGGCAGGTCTAAAGTGCAGACACCAGTGGGCAGTTTAAACAAGTGAAGTAAGCAACATACACTGTGACCTGTGAATACAAAACCGACACTAGACCCACTTAGTATATTGCCCTACTCACCTAATGGTCATATATTAGAGGCCACATGAGGGATCGGCGGTGTGGTACTCCAGAGTTGAGCCCTTAAGATGTAGCTAGATAGGAGGTGGACAAAAGGGGAAAGAGAGCGTCCCTGTATTACAAATGAGTGGGCTGCCTCAAGCCCAGTAATCAGTATGGGACGAAGGGCTCCACGTATGTCCTGCGTGTAGCGCTAAGCGCACTCACCTTCAGCGCTCCGAGTCCGTGTGCGTTGACCTACCCCTTACCGCCGAGCTCGAGTAGATGACTGAGCTCGGCGGCGGGGCTATTTCAGCAACAGCGGACACCCTGCGTGTCACGTCTGAGTACCGCCCCCTGTTGTAGATCACGTGTGCGCGGCCGGTTTTGTAGCGGCCATCTTAAGAAGGTGTCGAGGTAGCGGAGTGCACTGGCTTTGGTACCGCTAATTCCGCTTAATGGGGACATAATAAAGAGGACCAAGCTGTAGTGCAGACAAGTCTGGGGCATGTATGCATAAGGTGTCGGGGGATATAATTAATATGCATGGTAATGTAAACATTAACGGTACAAAATAGGTTAATGCATGTAAGCAAAAAGGTTCGCCTGGTGTGGGTCATCTATCAGTTGCTTGGAGTGCTGCGCTGTAGATCACTCAACCTATTCAGGTAACCCCCAGACGATTAAGGTGTGGGTGGGGGGGGGTTTGAAAAACCAAAGATTAACCAGACCATGTACAAGCCTTCCAGTGTCTGAATAAGGTCCCTGTGTGTACTTGGAACAGGGAGCATATGGGTAGGGGGACCAATGGGTGGGTTTAGGTCAACAGTGGCAACAACATGGGTGGGTAGTGCCCTCGAGTTGAATAGGTTCGTTTAAAATGCTTGTGTCTGATGTCTAATCATAGGGAAATGGTTGGTAACAGTGTCTCATGGGGGAACTCCAGGAATTACAATGAATGCCAGGGAATGTCTTCGTTCAGCCCCTGTTTGTCAGAAGACAGCCGATGCACCCATCTCTGTTCCTTGTTGAAAAGGGCTTTTGTAGGGCAGTTAGGGCTGGATTCCAAAACTACCCATTTCAAAGAATTCTCATCGTGGTAGGGCTCAACTCTGGAGTACCACACCGCCGATCCCTCATGTGGCCTCTAATATATGACCATTAGGTGAGTAGGGCAATATACTAAGTGGGTCTAGTGTCGGTTTTGTATTCACAGGTCACAGTGTATGTTGCTTACTTCACTTGTTTAAACTGCCCACTGGTGTCTGCACTTTAGACCTGCCCATTACTGCAAACACTACAGGAAGGCAATCATGGATATACTGCTGCATTTTTAACAAGGTCACAGTGTATGGTGCTTACTTCATTTGTTTAAACTGCCCACTGGTGTCTGCACTTTAGACCTGCCCATTATTGCAAACACTACAGGAAGGCAATCATGGATATACTGCTGCATTTTTAACAAGAAATCTCCATGTTTTTAAGCATTACCCTCACTTATCACAGTCCTAGTCACAGTTCTAGTTATTGTGTGTGCTACTCACCTTGAACATTGCACGCTCAGTACACTTGGCATGCGATGGATGTGGATAATCACCCTCAGTACCACCAGCATGTCAGTATATATGTATACATTTTCTCCCTAGCATTCTTGTGACTCACATATTTGTATTGAATATAATGACTGTTTCCTTATCCCTTCTCTATGTATAGGCATAGGAGGATCCACTAAGGTAACAAATACAACATATATGAGATTAGCATGTTGTTGTTTTCACTTTGGTCCTAAAGAATCGCGGTTACTATAGCCCTAGCGAGAAACATGTTGACCACATGCACTCCTAGCCTCTTCTAGGGTCACACAACCCTAACTAGTTGACACCTAGGAAGCTAGCCCCACCTTTTAACTGTAGCCAGAGGACCCCCAGAATAAAGACAATTCCGGTACCCCTTGCTACATTTTTAACCAGTTCAATAGGAATAGACCATCCTGCCCACATACCCCCACTTCACCAAAAGGCAGTTGGAAAAAGATCTCCGCCAAAGAGCCCCTCTTTGAGGTGAGCCCGTCGGGGGTTGCACTGCCTCCCCGACGAGGAGCAACCGCCGATGATGAAGCATGACACTCTTCGGGGTGTGTGAGGCAATTACATCCAACATAATGGATGCCCCAGGGTACCATTGGAACACCCTTGGTCACGCCAGGTAAATCTTTTCCTAAAACCTTCCTTAAATCCTCATCTCTTTCCAGGAACAGTGCAGCACCCTCTCCTTTTGTTGGTTACAACATACAAGACATCTACAGAGGAGATGGTGTGCATTTCTCAGATGAGGGGAATAGAATATTCCTCCTGAATTTTAGACTGTGCATTGGAACCTACTTGTAGGTACCTAAATCAGCCACAAAACCCAAAAGCTCTTTTCAGAGCTACCATACCTCTGATCATTCAGAACGTTTATCTTTTTCTAACTTTTTACACTATTTTTCTCCAAAGTACGCTCCCCGGTACGCTTACCGGTGCGCGTACCGGGCGCTCCCTACGTGAAATTTACATTTTTTTTTTTGCCTATATGAGCGGCCTAAGCCCCCCTCAGAAAACCTAGAGGGTCAGGAAGTGTCTTCCCTGCCCCCTTCTACCCATTCCTAACATTGTTTGCCCTCCATCTTGTGTCTCAATTCTACCGAAACACAAAATGGAGGACTCCCGTTACGCTGCCGGTACGCGTACCGGGGCGCGCACCGGTAAGCGCTCGCTAAAAAACGGTGGGAAAGTAATTTACAGAAAAAACACTGGAGACACTTTCATCAAATATAGAATAGGCCCTACTACATAGCAATCCCAAACATTTACCCAAATTTGGTGGTATTCCATTGAGCCATTTGGGCTGTAGCCCTGTCTAAATATCCTGAGGTAAATTACATGACAAAAACACATATGAAACTGTTTGATTTTTAACCAATTAAAATGTTACTTACATTTTGTACTTTTATGTGCTGACATTTGATTGGTTAAGTACATGAATATATATAAAAGATGAGAAGGAAACACAGAAAAGATAGAACTATCTAGAAAAACTGTGTGATCTAAACAAGGGTACAGTCACGCATTCCGCAAGGAGTAATTCGTGGTGAAAAATAATATTTCCCATCAGATACCCGTCCTGTACCGCCCTACATCATTTGGGATCCTTCACCCGAAGGAAGTAGTAAACATCCACTATGGATTAGGTAGACTGTAGCCTAATCTGGTGAAAGGAAACTCGAATGTAGTGGCAAGATTGAGTGGCATCAGGGGGTAATCCGACTAGCAGTGCATAACATAACAGTGATAAAATAATAGTGCTGTGTACAAAATAGATGAGTAAGATTGGGTTGTGGAAGTGGAAGGGGACAATTTTAATAGAATTCTATCCAGAACCAAGACTAAAAACAGTGCAAAGTAGTGTTCAACAAATGACTACTAAGATGGATTGTAGGTCGACATGTTTCTGCAGTTGGTGTAGAGTCAAACGATCTCCTCCTGCTTCATCAGGACCTTAACGTAATGCTACTGCTTAGTGTAGAAAAAAGTGAAGGAAATAAAAGAAATTCATATCACCTGGAATGCGTCCATGTAGATGATCCAGATGGTCACACAATAACAGTGGACAGACAAACAAAGAAAGACACACAGTTAATGGCCATAGTCTATAGAACACTCAATTGTTGTGATAAATTACATTTGCCAATGGTTTTTTGGTCAGTAGTTTCTTTTAAGTAAACAATCATATGTTTATCGTCATATTCAGATCGAGGACAACGGATATAATTATATCCACTCACCCAATTTGTGGGGAATACACTCTCCACCTCACCTGGCTACAGCTCAGGTAGAAATGGAGCACCGCTCTATGGGAAGAGAAGAAGAAGAAAGGTGAAGGAAGGACTAACAAGCTGTATTAGTAACATTATATTGGTAAAAGAATTTTGTATCCGGTTGTTTTATATTAAGCACAACAAATGCTAATGTATCATTTGGTGAATGGCATTCAACCGAAGCTGGATTATATTGAAATATATATATTTTTTGCCTTGTTTGTTTCAGCGATGTCAGAGGGCAGCATGTACAAACAATGGGATGTTAACAAACGCGAGCCAGACGGTAGTTCGTGTGGGGCGTTTATATTTATAGTTGATATCCTATTTTATATATGCGCCAGCTTTTTGCTCGAGAAATGAAGCTCCACTCGAGAAACTAGGCACCGGGAGCAATCACATGAGTCTCGCAGGCGCACCAACTCGAACCGATCTGTTGTTCATGTGAGGCGTTTTTGATTGGATACTACACGCCAACTATAACTCACGACCTGTGGTTTGGTTTTGAAAGCTAGAGAAACGTCTCAAGCCATTTACTTAGTTAAGCCCCTTGTCTGTTAAGCGAGCCTGAAAGCATTAGGCGAGGCACTGTTCAAGACATTAAAATTCATCAAAGTGAATTGTTGTAGCGCGTTCCCCGGCTGGCTTACCTGTCCGTCGGTACTCCGGACATCCGTCTAGGCTGTCTTCGTGGGAGGTACCTGGACGGACAGGAAGCCGCCATAAAAACTCTACCATTGCGTGCCATGGAGTCACATGGTCACGTAAAAGAGACGTCAGGGTCTGATGGGATATGTAGTGCGTCTGGATTGCATCCTGCTTAAGACGTACTATGTAAATACGCAAACAGAAAAAGACTGCCGTCACAGTTGCACGGGACATGCAGTGCGCATGGATTTCATCCTGCTTGAGATGCAATGTGCACGTGCGTAAATAGAAAAAGCCTGCCGTCATAGTTGCACGTAGGAACCTGTAGTGAAATTGCAGAAGATCCAGCGCCTGATTGGTAACCAGTAACCATTACCTATGCGCAAAAGCTTGGTTGTATTTGTATGCGTGCTATATCGCGTGCATCAAGTAAACAGCCTGTATCATCATAATACCGCATGGAAACGTAGATATATATCCCGATGATCCCACAACTAAATGGTAACCAAAGCCTGTTACCTTCGCGACAAGCCAAGTTTATACTTCAAACAACTCGATGTTACTGGTAGTCATTTTTTTATGTATTCGCAGCATTGGATTTACTGCAAACTAATACGCCAGTATTGTGGGGCCATGTAAATTAACCAACTAACTAGAGATGTTGGACAATGTTCACACAGTAGTAAGAAGTATGATTTCAACAGTTGAAACCCATTGGTAGTGTTTCAGGAGCAGAATGAGGTATATGGAGCCAAAGTTTATTATAATGGATTGTGAGAAATATTTGTGTTGATAATTATCTATTAGGCAATAACCCGGCTGGCAATCCAAAAGCTGATTTCACAGTGACATCACCTCATATCACACACCTCAATTGCAATTGTTCTGACAATAATGGTGTTCTCTCACAGACAGCAATACAAGAACAGGACTGTAAGGGTTTTATCATTACAGTATATTAGATTCAAACAGGATTATAGTGACATCCACGGGATATCTTCATTCAGTCCCGTTTTATCAGTCTGCGGTTTGTACACCCATCTTTGTTCTCGTTTAAAAAGAATTGTACTTATGTCCGAGATATGTGTGGGGATCACTGGTTGTTCCAAAACGGTCCAACGTAGATCGGTGGGTAGATGATGGACTGATATGAAGTGGTTAGTAAGTCTAGTTGCTTGTTTATTGCAACGTATCGAACTCTTATCTTGCAGTTTGTGAACCTGCGTTGTTCTTTGCCTTTAAAAGGGGATAAAATGTGAAGGACAAGCTAGTCCACACGAGACCAAGAAGTGAAATTCCCAGAGCAGTACGTACCTCATGGGATATGCCTGCAGTCACTGGCCATCACCCCAGTGGCCAATGTGCGGCGTGAATTCAGACTTCAAGGTCTACAACGATTGACATTGGTACCGGACGAGCATGGGAACAACGCAGGTTCACAAACTGCAATAGTGCGAATCTAATCTACCTAATCAGTTGCCCATGTGAAAAGAGATATAAGGGTATGACCACTCGAAAAGTGAAGTTAAGGATATCGGAACATAAGAGTTCGGTACGTTGCAATAAACAAGCAACTAGACTTACTAACCACTTCATATCAGTCCATCCTTTCTCCAACTATATTATCTCCAATGTGTATTTAACGTCTCTTTATCATGTCCTGCCTCCATATTGTTTCTGCTTTCCTGACAGACTATGGTATGAATTCCATATACCACAATAACTTCTGAAACAACATGCAAGATATCTACAAAAAAGACGGTGTATATTAAATTTTAGACTCTGCATTGGTACCTACATGTTGGTACTTAAATAAAAAATAAAAAAACAACAAAAAGAACAATTAATAAACATACAATATTTGAAAAGTATATCATTCTTTTTTCCCATAGTACGCTCCCCGGACCGCTTTCCGGTGCGCGTACCGGGCGCTCCCCCGCAAAAAAAAACATTTTTTTTTTGTCCCCGCGGGGCCCTTTTAAAGCCCCCACATCAAACTTAGGGGGTCAGGGAGGATCTACTCTGCCCCCTTATGGTCATTTCCCCCTTTGTTTTGGCCACCTCTTGTGTCTTGATCCTACCAAGACACAAGATGGCGGCCGCTCCGGACTGTTTAGAATGTTTACAGACACCCAAGAGCCAATCAGCTTTCCGCGCGCAAGTCGCGTAGTGCGCCCGGAGCGCTCCCCGGTGCGCGTACCGGGGCGCGCTTACAGATATATATATTTTTTTGAACCTAAATTACTCAAAATTCACTAGAGCACATATCTTGAGACCTAGCAAAGGCACATCGGACTACCAGTCCCCACAATTTTGCCAAGTTTCATAGAAATCCATTCAGCCGTTCGAGCTAAAAGTGAGTCCAACCACCCCATGGAAAACTCAATGTTAAAAACACATTTTGGGACCCCCCTTTTTTCTCGGCCCCCACTTCACGAAACCCCCCCCCAAACTTTCAGGGGACGCTCAGAAACAAAATGTGCCATTTTCCTGAAAATTTCAACCAATTCCGTCCATCAACGCCAAAGTTATTCAACATAGAATTTTCAGAAATCCCTATTCAAAAAAATCCTAACTATATATACCTACTGGCGACCGCCAGTAGGTAATATATATGGCTGAAGGCGAAACGTGTTGGGCTAGTGACAAATGAGTGAAAAATAAAGCTAATGGTTTAAGCTTTACATCTGCCTGCTTGTGTGCCTCCTTACCCCCGGTGCTGGGCCGGACAAGTGAATATATATATATATATATATATATATATATATATATATATATATATATATATATATATATATATATATATATATTCACTGAAAAAACCATAGGTTTCACACCAGTTATAGTTAGGAATTAGCATTTAAAAAAACTATTAAATTCACTAAAAAAAACATAGGTTTCACATCAGTTATAGTTAGCTGGAAATTTTACTGTCATAAAACCATTGAAATTCCACGTTATAGTTAGTTGGACTCCCTATAACTTGCGCGTGTAATGCACTGCTGATGGCGTCACATATTACATCACTCATGACATGGTCAGTGACATCACTCATGACATCACTGATGACACCATCCAGTGAATGTGTGTCTTTCTGAAAAATAATTTTTTTTATATATGTATTTGTAAAGGACGATGGAAGAATAAATGGTTAAATAAGTGTGTAAATGGATGTTTTTTTTTCAAAAGAATTGATTGGTTAACTGCCTTATTAAGTGTATTTTAGTGTATATATATATTAGCAAGTAACTTTTAAATATTGTAATATATGTATCAGGGTCTCACTTTGTGTATAAGTGGCTGCATGGGTTGGTGACTGACTCACGGTTTGTATGTGTTTAGAAGACAGCATATGTGCAGGACTGTATGGGTGGATGAGTGTGTATATGTGTGTGTTAGTGAGTGAATGACTATCTCACTATTGTCTTTATCAGTAACAAGACATGTTTTTATCTAGTATATGTGAGTATTGATGTATATAAGTGAGTATATGAGAGAGTGAGAGATTGTAAGAGTTCCTGTTTAAATAACTATGTGTTTCTATAAGTGATTGTTTAAGAGAGTAAGTATGTGTAAGTTTCCTTAGAAGTAAGGTTGTAGTGTGTGTATACTTGTATATGCAAATAAATGGATGTTTATTAGTTTATTTGCATATGTGAGTATATGTGTGAGTAACTTTTTGATGACTGTCGGTGTGTAACAGGATGAATAGGTGTATCACGACATATGATGAGCGAGTATATGTATGAGTGACTATATGGAACTGTTGATGAATGTGTAAATGTATATATAAATGGTGGAATTATTGAATTGGTTGTTGTAACTGGTATGGGTATCTCCATTTTTTAAAATGTTTTAATTTATATTTTTCAATATGTTTTTCATGGGTTACATTACAGTGAAAGGAGGTCTGTCACTCTGTCACAAGGATGATGTCATCAGTGATGTCATGAGTGATGTCACTGACCATGTCATGAGTGATGTAATATGTGACGTCATCAGCAGTGCATTACACACGCAAGTTATAGTGAGTCCAACTAACTATAACGTGGAATTTCAATGGTTTTATGACAGTAAAATTTCCAGCTAACTATAACTGATGTGAAACCTATGGTTTTTTTAGTGAATTTAATAGGTTTTTTAAATGCTAAATCCTAACTATAACTGGTGTGAAACCTATGGTTTTTTCAGTGAATTTCATAGGTTTTTTAAATGCTAATTCCTAACTATAACTGGTATTTAACCTATGGTTTTTTCAGTGAATTTTATAGGTTTTTTTTTATACTAATTCCTAACTTTAAATCTCACTTTATAAGTAAGACTGTTAGCGCTCTAGTTGTTTAGAACACTCTGATACATTCTGTCATTGGGCTACAGTTTGGCTACATCTGGCTGATATTTGGGATATATTTTTTTTTGTCTCTGGTGGCCATCTTTGGGCTACATTGGGCTGCATTGAGCTACATTCGGGCTACATTTTGGCTCTAACATATATTAAGCCCAATGTAGCACAATACATATTTTTCTAAAGTTAATTTTTTTAAAAACCACTTCAGAATAGGGCTACCTGTCCCTACAATTATCCCATTTTTTTTTTGGAGCGCTCCCGGAGCGCGCCCCGGGGAGCGCCCCAAAAAGCGTACTTCTAAAAAGCGCCCCGGGGCGCGCTCCGGAGAGCGTCCCGTGAGCGCCAATATCGCAAACGAGAACATGATCGTGACGTATCGCGTAGCCGCGTGATACGCACGGCGTAAGCGCACCCGGAAGTACTCGAGCGAATACGATCGCGCAACGTAAACATCCGACGCGCTCACGCTACGCGACCCGGAGCGCGCCCCGGGGCGCGTAGCGTAAGCGCGTCGGTCATGTGACCTGAAAATAACACTTTTCATTGGTTCATAACAGTTTTGGTTTCATAATGATGAAGCCCCTGGTCTTGTGACCTGAAAATAACACTTCTCATTGGTTCAGGACAGTTTTTTTTTCCAAATGATGAAAGACCCCACCTTTTTTCCTTATTCTGACTTTGTCCTTTGACTGAGGAAGACCTGTTTGTACATCTCTGTACCTTTTTGATCTTAATAATGGCTTCAGTAGCAGCAGCAGCTGGTGCATCTGCCCCACCACCACCACCACCACCACCACCAACAGGACCAGCTCCAGTTTATATTGGTGGTTAAGAAGAGGAGGAGAAGGAAGAGGAAGAGGAGGAGGGGAGGAGAAGATGGCTTCCTGAAGAAAATACCCCATACAAGCCCAAGCCACACATTGTATGGGAGTTTTTTTCAATCCCAGAGGGGAAGAAAAAAGTCAATGCGGCCAAGGTAACTTGCCTAATCTGCAATGAAGAACTTTCAAGGGGCAACCCAAACAAAAAATATTCATTTGGTAACTATACCATGATTCGTCATATGACCAGAAAGCACCCTAACAACTATTCTCGTGCAGAGCTCAGGGAACTGGCCAGTAACCTTCCCCATTCTTCAAGGACCACCTCCCAAAGAAACAAACCCTCTTTATCAGGACCAGAAACATCAGAGATGATGCCTTGTATTCAGCCAAGATTTGCTGATTTTAAAATAACTTGTACTGCATGTGGCAAGCTTATCGCCTATGGTGAACAGAGCATAAAGCTAATCGTCCTTGCAGGTGACAACCACAAGTGCCCAAAAAAGAACTAATTTTTTGGGTTTTTTGTTTTTTTGCTCCAGTTGAGCCAGTTTCAATTCCCTTTTTTTTGTTTCTCCCCCTAAAAAAATACAAAAAAAATATAAAACTGTTTTGAAAAGACAAAAAAAGTACAAAATGTTCAAAAAACACAAAAAAAATATAAAACCAACAAAAAGAAGAAAAAAAAGTTCTTTTTAGAACTACCTCCAATTTCTAAAATATGGCTTTCTTTTTTAAAAACTCTGTCATTCTTTTTTCCTCATAGTGCGCTCCCCGGTACGCGCACCGGGGAGCGCACCGAGCGCTCCCCCCGCGCAAAAAAAAAAATATATATATTTTAAATGCCCCGCTGGTCCCTTTTGTTGCCCCCACATCAAACCTAGGGGGTCAGAGGGGGTCTATCCCTGACGCCTTATGGTCATTTCCCCCTTTGTTTTAGCCACCACTTGTGTCTCGATTTTACCGAGACACAAGATGGCGGCCGCTACGGACTGTTTCGAATGTTTACAGACACCCGAGAACCGATCAGCTTTCCGTGCGCACCTCACGTGACGCGCCCGGAGCGCTCCCCGGGGCGCGTACCGGGGCGCGGCTATAGATATATATATTTTTTTGAACCTAAATTACTCAAAATCTACAGGAGCACATATCTCGAGACATAGCAAAGGCACATCGGGCTACCAGTCCCTACAATTTTGCCAAATTTGGTGAAAATCCATTCAGCCGTTCGGGCTAAAAGTGAAATCGACCGCCGTATGGAAATTAACATGGAGAAAACGCGTTTTGGGACCCCCTTTTATCTCGGCCCCCGCTTGACGAATCCCCCCCAAACTTAGAGGGAAGGACCGGGGCGCCGCGAGGCCATTTTCAGGAAATTTTCAGGCAGATTCGTCAACCGGTGCCAAAGTTATTCCAAATAGAATTTTGAGAATTAACATTGAAAAAAATCCTAACTATAACTACCTACTGGCGACCGCCAGTAGGTAATATATATATATATATATATATATATATATATATATTACCTACTGGCGGTCGCCAGTAGGTATATATAGTTAGGATTTTTTCCCTATGGGATTTCTGAAAATTCTATGCCTAATAACTTTGGCGTTTGTGGACGGAATTGGCTGAAATTTTCAGGAAAATGGCACATTTTGTTTCTGAGCAGCCCTTGAAAATTTGGGGGGGTTTTGTGGAGGGGGGGGCCGAGAAAAAAGGGGGGTCCCAAAACGCGTTTTTTCCATGTTAATTTCCATAGGGCGGTTGGACTCACTTTTAGCCCGAACGGCTGAATGGATTTGCACGAAACTTGGCAAAATTGTAGGGACTGTTAGCCCGATGTGCCTTTGCTAGGTCTCAATATATGTGCTTCAGTGGATTTTGAGAAATTAACGTTTAAATCAAGATATATATCTGTAACAGCGCTCCGGGCAGCGATCCGGTTAGCGAACCTTTCGCGTATCGGAACTTTGCGATGCGAAGCTGATTGGCCCTCCGGTGTCTGTCAACATTCTAAACAGTCCGGAGCGGCCGCCATCTTGTCTCTCGGTAGGATCGAGAGACAAGAGGAGGCCAAAACAAAGGGGGAAATTACCATAAGGGGGCATAGTAGATCCTCGTTGACCCCCTAGGTTTTATGTGGAGGTTTTAAAAGGGCCTAGGAGGGTCCAAAAAAAAAATTTTTTTTTTGCGTGGTAAGCGCCAAGTTCGCGAACCGGAAAGCGTTCTGGGCAGCGAACTTTAAGGATAAAAGAATGATAGACTTTTCTAATACTGTATGTTAATTATTTGTTGTTTTTGTTCGTTTTTTTATTTATTTATTTATTTTGATTTAAAAAAAAATTATTTATTATTTTCATAGTTCATTAAAACTTCCAGCATTATATCATCTGGTATCTCATCAAACATGGATGTTTCTGTCTCTTGTAAGGTTTGAATAAATTGTTCGTCAAAAGATTGATCCATAAAATCTTCATCCACATTTTCTTCAGTTACAATGTCTTCGGATGTAATCTCGAAGGAAACATTAGTTTTTTCTTGCTCCCCTTCCATTTTTTTGCTGTAAATTGCATAAAAAAAATAATTAAATTAGAAGAGTTAGGGCACTGTTGGGTTTAAGTTCAGACAGGTAGTTCTGTTTTTTTAACAGTGAACTTAAAGTAAGTAAATTCATAATTATAGCAGAGAAGTGTAAGTCAATCAATAAATATAACAGAGGAGTCTATCTGTATCTATAACTATAGCAGGGGGACAGTAAATAATTATCAAAAACGTTTTTACAAATTAATTTAAAGTGCCACTTACAAATTATCAATTTAATTTTCAGGGAGGTGAAAAGGCTCTTGAAATGTAGTTCAGGAAGTAGTAGTCAAAATGGCTGTGTTTCCTTCTCTTCCTTTATATATATTCAGGTACATAACCAATCAAATGTCAGGAAAAAAAAATTGAAAATGAAAGTAACATTTTCATTGGTTGTCAATTCCAACACTTCAGATGTGTTTTGTGAAGTAATTTACCTCACGGTACTTAGAGAGGTCTACAGGCTTAATGGCTAAATGGAATTTCAATCAAATTTGTGAAAATGAAAGGGATTGTTATGTAGTATGAGCTAATCTATATTTGGTGAGAGTGTCTCTAGTCGTTTTTCTGTAAATTACTTTCCCACCTTTTTTTAGGACCGCTTTCCGGAAAGCGGCCCGGTTAGCGAACCTTAAGCGTCACGGGAGTCCACCATTTTGTGTTTCGGTCGCATTAAGATACAAGATGGAGGGCAAATAATGTTTAGAATGGGTAGAAGGGGTCATGGTAGACTTATCTTGACCCCCTAGGTTTTCTGAGGGTGGCTGAGGAGGCTTATATGTGCGGAAAAAAAACATTTTTTTTAAAAATCCGCGAGGTTAGCTTTCGGTTAGCGAACCGGGTAGCGCTCCGGGGAGCGTATTTTGTGGAAAATTAGTGAAAAAAGTTAGAGAAAAATAATAATTGTGAGTGATCAGATGTAGGGTAGCTCTGAGAAGAGCTTTTGGGTTTATGGTACATTTAGGTACTTATAAGTAGGTACCAATGCACAGTCTTAAATTCAGAATGAAAATTCTGTTGCCCTCATCTGAGAAGTGAACTCCATCTCCTCTGTAGATATCTTGCATGTAGTAACGCAAGTTATTGTTGTACAGAGAGCCCATTCCATGGTCTCTCATGTAAGCTGAAACAGATTTGTTTACATGCTTCCTCGCTTTCTCAATTTGTGGACAAAATTGGTTGGACCACCTCCATTTCTGTCTTTGGCATATATTGGAATATACCAAGGCAGTTTGAGGAAAAAGTGCCATTAATTGCTCAAAGGTGTCCTTTAAAAGCATTTCCAGACCTACCCCTGTCAAAGTGCCCAAATCATTACCTCCACAGTGCACTATTAACAGGTCAGGTTTTGGCAAATGCATAAAGGTTTTCACCAATGGTATCAATTGGTGACATTTTAATCCTCTTTGGCCCAACCACTTAATTTCCACATCTTGTAAATTGAGGTTAGGTAAATTTCTGTTCTCAGCATACCTTTGAGCCCAGTGGATGTAACTATGTCCAACAATCCAGACCTTAAACATGGTGGGAGAAGGTTGTTCTGCAGTCAGATGAAGTGTGGTAATGAAAGGGCAGTTGAAACAGTAGGAGTTTGTAAAGAAAAAAAACTGTGGATTTCCAATGCTAATGATTCATTAGCAGTGATTGGTGCATTTCCATTTCTGAAAACAGAAAGTTAGGGTGCATGGATGTGTTCTTTGAAACATGTAATTTTAATGGTCAAGGAAGAAACATTTAATGAAAGATTGCACTGGATACGCAGGTGCACTGAGAGTTCAGAGTTCAATTGAAACATTGTTGTGTGAATTTGCAAACATGAGAGGTCTTCCGGGAGGTGGTTGCTATGGAAACAAGGCAGAGAGGGCAGAGGGGGGAAGGGTTTTGATTTGAAAAAAGTGAGGGAAGAGGTATGATTGGCTAATATGAGAGATATGTGAAATGAATATCTGTATTTCTGTGCTTTCAATAGCTGCAGCCTTTGGAGTGCATCCTTTTGTCTTCTGCTGAAGACAATTTGGTGTATTTCTGAGACTGTTTTCAAAACTCAAAAAATATTTGCTAAGGTGAGAAAAGATTTATTTAATTTAGATAGAGAATAGTATGATTTAAGGAGAAAATGATGAAGAAAGCTGTGTTTTTAAAATGTGGTTTTGTCTCTAGTGATATACTAATAGAATTAGTTTCTTTGAGAAATTGTAATTGCATATTCGGTGTAGCATTCTGGCATGCAGTAACACAAGTTATTGTGGTACATGGAGCCCATTCCATGGTCTGTTATGTAAGCTGAAACAGATATGTTGTTTTTAAAAACGATTTAAGAAATCAATTACATTTCTGGATATGTACTGCTAGAGCTTCATAGGTTGTTTTGAGCCATATTTATAAGGCATTTGAGTGTCTTTGATGTTATGTTTTCCTTTTAAAATGTAAAGTGTTCCTCATGGGGCAAGTGTCTTGTAAATACGCTCCCACTTGTGCTTTGCAAATTTAGATTTTGATTATGGGAGTTACATAGCCATGTTAATAATGTCCAAACAATGGTGGTAGGGCATTCAAGAAAACGTTTTTCTGTGTCTCTAGGACATTTTCAGTCCTTTCCTCTTGAATGCAGGTATACAATTGATTTATATGCTGTGTTTAAAAACGAATTTTCAAATCAATTACATTTCTTGATATGTACTGTTAGAGATTCATAGGTTGTTTGGGGTCATATTTAGAAGGCATTTTAGTGTCTTTGATGTTATGTTTACCTTTTTAAATGGAAAGTGTTCCTCATGGGGCCCTGAGCAGTTCTTAGCCATGTTATTTAATGGGAAGTGGATATCATGGCTAAGAGTATTTGCTGGAAAATGCATGAATATTGCTGACTTTTCTGCGATATTCATGCATTGTGGGCGTTTTTTTTCGCATTTGCGAGCAGTTCTTAGCCATGTTATCCAATGGGAGGTGGATAACATGGCTAAGAGCATTTGCTGGAAAATGCATGAATATCGCTGACTTTTCAGCGATATTCATGCATTGCGGCCGTTTTTTTTCGCATTTGCGAGCAGTTCTTAGCCATGTTATCCAATGGGAGGTGGATAACATGGCTAAGAGCATTTGCTGGATAATGCATGAATATCGTTGACTTTTCAGTGATATTCATGCATTGCGGCCGTTTTTAATCGCATTTGTGATAAACAATTACATTTCTTGATATGTACTGTTAGAGCTTCATAGGTTGTTTGGGGTCATATTTAGAAGGCATTTCAGTGTCTTTGATGTTATGTTTACCTTTTTAAATGGAAAGCGTTCCTCATGGGGCAAGTGTCTTGTAAATACGCTCCCACTTGCGCTTGGCAAATTTAGATTTTGATTATGGGAGTTACCTAGCCATGTTAATAGTGTCCCAAAAATGGTGCTAGGACATTCCAGAAAACACTTTCATGTGTCTCAAGGACATTTTTAGTCATTTCTTCATGAATGCAGGTATACAATTGATTTATATGCTGTGTTTAAAAACGAATTTTGAAATCAATTAAATTTCTGGATATGTACTGTTAGAGCTTCATAGGTTGTTTGGGGTCATATTTAGAAGGCATTTTAGTGTCTTTGATGTTATTTTTCCCTTTTTAAATGGAAAGCGTTCCTCATGGGGCCCTGAGCAGTTCTTAGCCATGTTATTTAATAGGAAGTGGATAACATGGCTAAGAGCATTTGCTGGAAAATGCATGAATATCGCTGACTTTTCTGCGATATTCATGCATTGCGGCCGTTTTTTTTCGCATTTGCGAGCAGTTCTTAGCCATGTTATCCAATGGGAGGTGGATAACATGGCTAAGAGCATTTGCTGGAAAATGCATGAATATCGCTGACTTTTCTGCGATATTCATGCATTGCGGCCGTTTTTTTTCGCATTTGCGAGCAGTTCTTAGCCATGTTATCCAATGGGAGGTGGATAACATGGCTAAGAGCATTTGCTGGATAATGCATGAATATCGTTGACTTTTCAGCGATATTCATGCATTGCGGCCGTTTTTAATCGCATTTGTGATAAACAATTACATTTCTTGATATGTACTTTTAGAGCTTCATAGGTTGTTTGGGGTCATATTTAGAAGGCATTTTAGTGTCTTTGATGTTATGTTTACCTTTTTAAATGGAAAGCGTTCCTCTTGGGGCAAGTGTCTTGTAAATACGCTCCCACTTGCGCTTGGCAAATTTAGATTTTGATTATGGGAGTTACCTAGCCATGTTAATAGTGTCCCAAAAATGGTGCTAGGGCATTCCAGAAAACACTTTCATGTGTCTCAAGGACATTTTTTGTCATTTCTTCATGAATGCAGGTATACAATTGATTTATATGCTGTGTTTAAAAACGAATTTTGAAATCAATTAAATTTCAGGATATGTACTGTTAGAGCTTCATAGGTTGTTTGGGGTCATATTTAGAAGGCATTTTAGTGTCTTTGATGTTATTTTTCCCTTTTTAAATGGAAAGCGTTCCTCATGGGGCCCTGAGCAGTTCTTAGCCATGTTATTTAATAGGAAGTGGATAACATGGCTAAGAGCATTTGCTGGAAAATGCATGAATATCGCTGACTTTTCTGCGATATTCATGCATTGCGGCCATTTTTTTTCCCATTTGCAAGCACTTCTTAGCCATGTTATCCAATGGGAGGTGGATAACATGGCTAAGAGCATTTGCTTCAAAGGTTGTTTGGGGTCATACACCATTTTTGGGAAATTATTAACATGCCTATGTAACTCCCATAATCAAAATCTAAATTTGCCAACCGCAGGTGGGAGCGTATTTACAATAAATTTGCACCATGAAGAACGTAAAATAGCATAATAGACACTCAAATGCCTTATAAATATGACCCAAAACATCTTATGAAGCACTAGCAGTGCATATTTCCAGAAATGTATTGGTTTAATGATTTACTTCATTGGTAGGCCTTCACATGTTTTTTTACCTTGGTTTTTTACAGTGAAAATCTTATCTGCAACCATGTGTTGGCCTCACCTCAAATAAACAAAACAGGTGATGGACTGAATGTGGATCAATGACACACATTCACCCCAGTCTAAAGATCTGGGCCTAAACAAATCTTTAGATAGGCTACATCTTATCGTCATCCTGAATTAATCATTTAAAATATTAGGGAGTGATTTATGATTGTTGTATGCCTGTTTTGTACCATTGAGTGTCATTTTTGTGATGCAGTGCTGGTGGAAAACATTTGCTATGTTAAATAATTAGTAGGGCATTAAGTTTTAGATGACTGTTATTTATTTACTGTTTGGTAATAGTGGTTAATAACATTTTATATTATATTTTTCCACAGATTCAACTGCAGATTCTTTCATAGTTTGGAAAATGCCTACAAAAAGTAGAATAAGAAAGGCTAGAAAACGTCAAAGACAGCAGGATGATGTTTTATTGCAGCAGTCCTCTTCCCCAAATACTTGTCAAAACACCAAGAAAGGTCCGGGTAAGAGCACGAAATCATTCTTAAGAAATATTTGTAGTAAAAAAAGTTTTGCTCAAAAAAATGTTTCAGTCCACAAAAAGAAAAGTAATTTAAATGGAAAGGAGAGACCCATCACAAATGTTACTGGTAGAGGAAGAGATAACTCTGTGCATGATAGTAGAAGGAAACAACAGTTTAGGGACATTCGAAATCGAATGTTCCGTAATAGGATATTAGTTAATTTATTGAAAAATATTAAAAAGAAAGGCCAACAGAAAGCGGCATTTTATAAGAAGAAGAAAAATGTAGAGAAAATTATTGATCATGCTTTTGAAATTAAGCGAAAGTTGTTTATTTTGGTAATCAATAGAATTAGGAAACTAAGCAAGGTAATTTCTGATTTCAAAACAAAAAGTAGATGGAAGAGAGTAGTAAATCGTACTAACTTTTGTGAAGTTTTTTTCGGAGAATGGATGCATAGTTCAAGTTGTGAGGCATTTTTTAATGAAGAGAGTTATTTTCAGGATAATGATTTGGTGTTTGCAGTTGACACCAGTGGTCGAGCTTATGAAGTGAAGGATGGTTGTCCAGTTGAAAAAGAACAACTTGTGACAACAGAGACAGAAGAGGCGCTAAGTGATGAGGTTTTAGGAAGACGTCCTAAGGGTCCTGTGTACATTTGGAAGTGTAGTTCTATTTGCAGTGTGCGACAGGTTTCCATCAATTTGCTTTGTGATTTTATACGGACATTTAATAAGAAAAGTTTGAAGCAGAAAATGAAGTTGTTGCAAGATTTAGATCCTTGCAGAGTGAGACAAATGACAGGTTTGCGTGGTCATTCACTGGCTTGTCTTTCCAGGAGAGTATGCCAGAGTGTTTTTCATCATTTCAGGATGCTAGCAGTGCATCATAATAAAGTGAGAAAATTAGTGAGAATGTTGTATTATGCTAAGAGTCCAGCAATTATGCTTAAACAATTATGTGCTGCTCTTTTGCATGGTTGTGAAATAGATGTGAAGAATATTTGTGAAGAAATTGAGTTTTGTTACTTTGGTAGTAAAGATGAGAATGTTCAAATTGACCCTGAAGTAGAGGGTAATGTTGAAGATAATGTACAGGTTTCCAGTACAGATTATTTTCAGAAGGAAATTGCCACGTTTCAGATGAAATCAAGTGAGAGGCCTAATTTCTCTTGTGTATGTTGTCGACGCACTTATTATAAGAATCAGACTAAGTTAGTGGATTTATATGCAAAAAGTGAAAGGGAAAATAATAGTGAATGGAAGGATTTTGCCACATACTTGATGGTAGAAAATTGTTTTGATTTGGGAGTGGACCAACGTGTGTGTACTTATTGTTGTAACAAATTAAACCAAAACCAGATGCCTGCTAGGGCGGTTCATAATAATCTGGAATTGGTTGAGATTCCTTCAGAATTGAAGGATTTAAATACTTATGAATCTATTTTGATTCAAAGTATCCATCCCTTTCAGGCTATTGTAAGAATGGAGCCAAAGACAGGGAAGTTGCCTCCAGCAGATTTACAGAGAGGATTAAAGGGAAGAGTTGTTTATTTGCCTCTAGATTTGAACAAAAACATTAACACAATTGGAATAGAAAAAGTGGAAGAGGAACCTCTGGTTATCTTGGTTAATGGGGTTCCGACAAAGAATAAGAAAATATGGCAAGATTTAGTGGATGTTAGGAAAGTCAAAAAGGCAACAGTGTATTTGAAGAAAAATAATAAGTACTATAAGAATGTATATGTTGCAGAAGAGGAAGTAAGTGATGAAGAGGATAGCGATTTGTGTGCTGGCCAAATTGAGAAAGTAGAGGCCTCTAAAAGTGAAGAAATATATGAACATTATAGTGTTCATCCTTTGCATTCCAAGGAAGTCATGGGGAATGCTATTGAGTTGTTTCAAATGAAACAAGCCAAAGGGAGTCCCATTAGTGTTTGGGAGGAAAGTTTGGAAGCTCGGTGTTTCCCACAGCTATTTCCCACAGGTCAAGGAGGAAGATATGATGAGCGACCTCATCAAATTCCTGCGTCTGAATACCGGACTTTACGATTGTATGCAGAAGATCCTAGGTTTCGGCAATGCATTCCCTATTTGTTTCATCTCTTGTTTGAAAGCGATCTGTCAGGACTGTCATATGCAGTGAACCACATTTTAAAAAGTGGTATACAGATGCAAAACATCTCGGCAAGTGACTTTATCCATAAAGTCAATGTCCAAGACAGTATTTTGGATTCTCACTTAATTAATCTCATGGCGTGTCAGCGTGGTACTAATGAGTACTGGTACCGTCGTCATGGTGATTTAAAATGTATGCTGAGGAACTTAGGAACTCCAACATGGTTCCTCACTCTGAGCTGTGCCGAGTATGGCTGGGAAGACTTACTTGAATTTCTACGAGAGGCAAATGGAAATATTGAAAACATTGAATTCAAGACACCTGGAGAACTGTGTTCTTTGGATCCAGTGAATGTATGCAGGTACTTCAATCATAGATTTGAAGCTATGATGTCTTTCATCACAAATAAAAAGAATCCACCTCTTGGAGAGGTGTTGGATTTCTTCTGGAGAAAGGAGTACCAAGCAAGAGGTGCCCCTCATATACATATGTTGTTGTGGATCAAGGATGCACCTAAATTTGGAACAGATCCGGATGACTTAGTGATGAATTTCATAGAACAGTATTCTACGTGTGCTGTTCCAAACGCAACGGAGAAAAAAAGTCTAAGAGAACAAGTTCTACGTTTCCAAAGCCATCGTTGTGGAAAGTACTGTCGTCGTAAATTCAGAAACAAGGACAAGTTCTACACCAAATGTCGTTTCAACTTTCCACGACCGGTGATTTCTAAAGGAAGAGTGAACAGTTTGATGTCTTCGCTGCGACATAATGTGACGAGGAAATCACCCAAGAATACATACAATTTGAAAAGGAACGAAGAGTCCAAGTACATCAATGACTACAACCCAGTGATTTTGTCCATGTGGAATGCTAACATGGATATACAGTTTGTGGCTGACAACTGTATGGCTGTGGCTCGGTATGTGACATCTTACATCACCAAAAAAGAAAAGACCGAACTGAAGGATATGTGGGAGGACATTTCCCATGAAAAGAGCCTCAGCAAGAAGTTGTACAGTTTCAGTCTGAAGATGTTGTCGCATCGAGAAATCGGAGCTTACGAATGTTCTGATCGATTGTCTTCAGCAAGTCTCTATGCCAAATCCAGGAGTCTCGTTTGGGCGAGTCTTGGTCTTGCTGCAACGCGAAATCGAGTTCTAAAACCTGTCCGGGAAATTGAGTATTTGGCAGAAAAGGAACCAAACAGTACCGACATTTTGAAGACCAACATGTTGGATACATATTATCCAAATCGAAGCAGTCACCTTGAGAATGTTTGTCTATATGAGGTTCTCCAAAATTATATATTCAAGAGGAACATCAAAGAAGATATTGAGAAAGGAGTGTATGCTGTAATTGGAAGTGAGGGATGCCTGGTCAAGCAAAGAAAATGCCAATTAGTAAACCATCGAAAATTGAGTGGTGAATCTCCAGAAAAAAAGGAGTTTTTTTATTTAGCACTTTTGCAACTTTTCAAGCCTTGGCGTGCAGAAGAGGAACTGCTTGGAGATTTCCTCTATTACGAAGACTCTTTCAATGCAGCCAAGGAGTCCATAGAATGTCCTGCTTTTTCTAAATATCAAGAAATGCTAACTTTGGAAATTGAGCAGGAAGCAACGATTGCAGCCGAGATTGCCAGAGACAGTTCTCAGGACAGTCAGAGTTCTGTTTCATTGAGTCAAGATCCACTTGGAGGACCTATTATCGAAAATGAAGCTGCCACTGCTATGAATGAAGTAGAAAGAGCCATGGCACATGCTCAGGAGGATTCAGTTAACTTAGAAGACTTGGAAAAACAACTCAACGTTGAGCAGAGGAAAATATATGATGAAGTTACCAAGGAAATTGAGCACGGATTAAGTCATGAGAAGAACAAGTGCTCATGTACATCGTTGAAGCCTGTCCGACTGTACGTGAGTGGAGAAGCGGGAACTGGAAAAAGTTTCCTCATTAAAGCAATCTCTTGTTATTTGCAGGAAAGGACTGAGTCATCGCTGTCTTGTGTTGTCACCGCTCCTACTGGACTGGCAGCACATAACATTAAAGGTATTACTTTGCATCGTCTACTGATGCTGCCGGTGGAGCATGACAACAAATTACAATACAACAAGTTATCTGGAGATGCTTGCTGTGAAGTTTCAAGAGTCTTGAGGAAAATGAAACTACTTATCATTGACGAAGTAAGCATGGTTTCCAATGTCATGCTTGCCTTTGTGCATGTGAGAATGCAAGAAGTACTTAAAACTGAATATGATGTGTTATTTGGTGGGAAACACATCATTGTTTTCGGAGATCTTCTGCAGCTGACACCAGTAAAAGGTCAACCTGTGTTCAAAATACTCACGCATGAAGATACCAGGAAGTGCCTAGGGAGCATTGGCAACGTCAATATATGGTTAAACTTCAATTATGCTGAACTGCATCAAAATATGCGTCAGGCAAAGGATGAAGATTACAAGAATATTCTACAAGATATTAGAATTGGAAAAGTGACTGAGCATGGGAAAGAAGCTTTAAATGCACGATTACTGTCAAATTTATATCCCAAACAAGAGATTGTGCCTGAGAATATTTTTCAGAAAATTACTGAGAAGAAATCCGGGATATGTCTCATGCCAACTCTTGCAGAATGTGCCATCTTCAACAACAAAATGTTGAATTTAGAAAAGCAAGAGATTGTGAAACTTGAAGCTATCGACAAATTAGAGCATATGGGATCAACAATTATTTTGTCAGACAATTTGAAATCAAAATTGGATTCATTAGAGAAGACTATATCTAAAACAGCGGGTTTTGAAAAGACTTTGAATGTGTGTTTAAATTGCCGAATCATTTTGAGAAGGAATTTACATGTAGAAAGAGGTCTGGTAAATGGATCAATGGGTAATGTTGTTGATTTTGAGAAATACAGAAATAGAGATGGAGTAGAATTTTTAAGAATTAAATTTGATGGCATTGAGGAAGTACAGCAAATTGGTCGTTGTTCTGCTAGGTTTTTGCTTGTTAAAGACTTATATGTTCGCCGTAAACAGTTTCCTGTTTGCTTGGCATATGCGGTGACAATCCATAAATCGCAAGGTTTAAGTGTAGACTGTGCATTGGTGAATATTGGCAGTTCTGTGTTCAAGGAGGGTATGGCATATGTGGCATTGTCACGAGTTAGAACTTTATCGGGATTGTACTTGATTGACTGTGATGTCACAAACATTTGTGCGGATCTAGATTGTGTTAAGGAATACAATAGGTTAAGAAGAGAGTATGCGCCACATTTGCCTCAATATCCTTTGTTTGAGAAACGTGTGGTAGGCCGGAAACGTAGAAATAGCAGTAATAGTAGGGAGGTTGTTGCAAAAAGACTAAAAGTCAATGAACCGAAAATTGTTAGCAGAAAGAAAGTGGATTCTGTTGAAGATGTTGTCGGTTTTCAATTTGAAAACAGTTCTGGTGTCAACTGCTATGCAAATGTAGTGGTTAATGTTCTCTTTTCACTAGAGAGTTTAAAAGAACAGATTCTGTTGAATTCAGAACAAATTTTATGCTGTTTGTTGAATTCTGTTTTCGTAAAATGTAGCACTGATCGAACAAAAGTAGAAAGTGTGTCTGAAGTTCGTTATCTGTTAGATGAATGTTCAGGTCAAACAGTTTTCTCTGAAAATAATCAGCAAGATTGTCAGGAGTTTTTAATGTATATGCTTGATATATTGCAAGATGAGGGTGTAGATGTAGATCACCTGTTTGGGCTTTCTTATCAATGGCAGCATGACTGCGAGAATTGTAGGGTATCAAGTACTACTAGTGTAGACTCAGAAAGATTTATATATTTAACTTTGCCAGACAGTAAATCAGTCTCCTTTAATAAGCTAGTAAATGCAGCGGATCACAACATGGAGTGTAGCCAATGTAAATCTGAAATGATGTCAACATTACTTATACGTAGATATGGACAGTATGTCATTTTAATGATGCAACGATGTAGGCCTGATGGATCAAAATTGTCAACTTTAATAAAAAAAATTGTGGCTTCTCAGCTTTCAATATCAGGAAGGACTTTTGTAACTGTAGCAATTATCTATCACGATGGTCCTTCAACAACTTCAGGACATTATACAGCTTATTTAAAGTCTCGAAACGGCTGGTCATTCTGCAATGATTCCGTTGTAACTTTCAAAAAAAAATTGCCGTTTGACCTTAAAAATTCTTACCTGGTGTTTTTAAAACCAAAATTTTAAAGAAAGAATCTCGGGATTTCCTGTGAAGAATTGCAAAATGTTCATGAAGTTGAGGGAATGTAAGTCTGCAATGCTGTCTAGATTATTGGTCCAAAACTTTTAATTATAATGTCATTTTGTAAAATCCGACTATATAAACCTGATGCAAGTAAGTCTGCTTCATAGTAAGCAGTATCAGTGTCATAGGAAAAGGAGAACATGAGTGACAAAGAAGGGTAAGATATTAGTAGTCCAGGATTGTGAAAATTATCTTAAATGTTTTCTTTTTGAAAGTTGCGAAAATAGAAAATGACGGGATTTGATTGGAAGAATTACAAGACTTGTGAATAGCTGCAACATGATTTGGCCAAGTGGAAACACGTGGTAGAATGTGAGAAGTCTTTTCTTGTATGTAACATATTTTTCGAATCGTTGGAGGTTTTCTTTCAGAAAGTGGCGGGCTGACAATATTTATAGCACAACACAGTGGACGCTGTTCATAGGACATCCTTCGACGTCATTGAAAGTAAGTTAATTTTAAGGAGTTTTGAATTCAGATTTCTTATGTTGAATGGGTTTTTTAAACACAA
Organism: Lissotriton vulgaris; assembly: GCF_964263255.1. Taxonomy (NCBI): domain Eukaryota; kingdom Metazoa; phylum Chordata; class Amphibia; order Caudata; family Salamandridae; genus Lissotriton; species Lissotriton vulgaris. The sequence continues at coordinate 583,871,803 of NC_141696.1, forward strand.
TCATTTTGATTGTGTTTTTTTTTCCCCGCTGTTACATGATGAATACCTTCAAGTCACTGATTTAAGTGAAATTTGATACATTCTGAGAACAGCAAAAATAAACCATTTAACATGTATAATTAATGTTCTGCTTTTTGTACTTATGATATACATTTAGAAATGTGAGGTAGATATGGAGAAACTGAGTCTTCTGTAAGTGTCAATGTTAATGCTTACAGAGCTGTACTTCTGGGTACTGTTTTTTTTTAAAAAAAATGAATAGGCCTCACCTCAAAGAAAGCTCTTGAAAGCACACATCTTATTTGCATCCTGAAACAATCATTTAAAATGTTAGACTCAATTTTATGATGGCTTTACATCTTTTTTGCGCTGCTATTGCATCACTATTGTGAGACATTAGCAGTGCAAAAGAAGCACCATGTTCCAAAATAGGCCTCAGTTCATCAACATCAAGATACAGTTTGTTTAAAATATATATGTTTAGGATTGTGTAGGGGACGTAGAGAAGCAGAGGCTTCTGTAAATGTCAAAGTTGTTGAAAAACTGTTTGTTCTTGAACCTTTTCCCTTGTCTTTTCTAATTTTTAAATACATGTTTTAATATTTTTGGAAATGTTTGTTCTCTCTTTTACAGATTGAAAGTATGAAAAAATATTTTAAAAAGGTAACAAGAATTATAAGGTAAATGTTTTCTACTCTTTTTACCCGCAATGCACTGCTGATGATGGCACTGACCATGTCATGAATGATGTAATAAGAGGACATGACTTACTTCATTCTTAGGCCTTCACATGCATTATCTGCTCTGTATTCTTCAACAAGTGTAAAATTGATCTGTAACCCTGAGTAGGTCTCACCTTAAACAAACCTCAGGACAGATCACACCTTATCGTCATCCTGAATTAATAAATAGATCTATTAAACAGTATCTCTGGTTTACTCTCTATAGCTGTCTTTCTTTTAACATTACTCTCTGTTTACTTCCCTTATACTAACTCTTCTTTTTTTAAAAAAAATATTTTTTTGGTTCGCTTCAAGTTCGCGAACCGGGCAGCGAACGGGAAAGCGAACCAAAAGAAATAGAGCTTGCCAGAGTGATAAACATTCTAGCAATTTTATTTGAAAGGGGAGGTAGTTCTGAAAAGAACTTTTTTTTTTCTTTTTGTTGTTTTTTTTTTTTTTCTGAACATTTTTTGATTTTTTTGTATTTTTAGAACAGTTTTATGTTTTTTTGTGTTTTTTATGGAGGGGAAACAACAAAAAAACAGGCATTGAAAAGGGCTCAACAGGAGCAAAAAAAAAATTACTGCTTGGGTGCGTTAGGGCACTTATGGTTTTCGAACACCATATTGATCAAGTTCACGCTCATGTTCCCATACGAGAGCATAGCACCACAATATATACAGGTAAACTTCATATGTTTAAAGTTTGGCTGAATGTTTGGCACAGTTTCCTGTGCCTCTCTTCCTGTCAAAGATATTGTTGACGTAGATCTGGCCACAGGAGTTGTCGGGGGATTATCTTGTAGGTCCCTTAACTCTGCCCGGCTGTAGTTTAAGGGATGCCACCTGGCCATATGGCGATGCATAGTATAGTTGCCCATACTATATTTTTTCTCTGTGCCTCTAGACAATCTGTATTTACAGATGAGGCAGGTGGCATATTTAGCATTGACCTTCTTGTCCCCTGGAGGGATGGAAAAAAACTGCCATATGAAACTTGTTTTCCTTTTAGAAACACGGGGCAACTCCGGGATAAATTCTGGTTGATCTCTATCCTCTTCTTCTTCTTCCTCCTCTTCCTCCTCTCTGTTGGAGATAAATTGACTTGGTGGTCCTCTCTTCTTATGAGGAGGTGGAGGTGGTGGTGGGGGTGCACCAGCTGCAGCAAGTATAGAAGCCATTGCTGAACTCCAGGAAAATGGTCTTTCTCTCACCAAGATGAAAGTCAGAGTGAGGAAAGAAGGAGGGGTTTACATGATTTGGGACAAGCAAAAGTTCTGAACCAATGAAAAGTGTTATTTTTAGGTCACATGACCTAGTCATACATCATTTGGAAACCAAAAGTGAAATGAACCAATGAAAACTTTGATAAACAAGTCACATGACCTGTTCCGCTTACGTTACGCGGTGCGCGCCGCGTCTCGGATCGCTTCCGGTTCGCGGTCCGGAGCACTTCCGGGAGCGCTAACGCGGCGCGTCATTAGACGCATTACGCGACAACATGATACGTCGCGCTTCCGCGACGCGTCACAGTTCCGCTAACGTAACGTTTACCGGTTCGCGGACTAGGTCGCGGCATCAAGATGAGCTAACGGAAAGCTTCCCGGTTCGCGAACTGGAAGCGAAGAAAAAAAATATTTTAAAAAAAATTATTAATAAACATCTAAAATATATTTTAAGATTTAAAGAAGAATACATTTTACAGTTACAGATGTTAGCTTTTAAAAAACCAATGAAATTCACAGAAAAAACCATAGGTTATAGACCATATATAGTTAGGAATTTGCATTTACAAAACCTTGAAAATTCACTGAAAAAACCATAGGTTATAGACCATATATAGTTAGGGATTTGCATTTACAAAACCTTATTTTACTCGCATAAAACCATTGAAATTCCATATATAGTTAGTTGCGCTAACTATATATCGCGCACCCGCAATCCACTGCTGATGATGTCACATATTACATCATTCATGACATGGTCAGTGACATCACTGATGACATCACTGATGACAACATCCAGTGACTGTATGTTTCTGTAAAGTGTAAATATGTCTTACATATTGAAGAATGAGTGGATGTATAAGTGTCTGGATGAAGGATTTAGTAGGTGCATGACTGACTGTATGAGTGAGTGATTAAATATGTCTCACTGAGTGCATGGGTTAGTGACTAAACTGTCTTAATTTGTGCATTATTATGTCTGTTGTTCTGTAAACTGCTGCATGTGTTGATAAGTAGCTATATGAGTAACTATATGGGTTATTGATTGGTAGCCCAGGTATTTGTATGGGAGACTGAGTGTGTGTGTGGGTGGCTGGGAGGTGTATGACTCTGTGCATAGATGTGTGAGCAATTGATTCACTAGATGTATGGTTTCAAAAGTGCATGTGGAAACAGCTGTATGGGCGGTTGACTGTGTGCATGAGTGTATTGGTGAGTGAATGGATATCTCAGTGCTACATGTCAAAGTAAGTACATATGTAAAACACAGTACAAGTGAGAGTTGACATATATAAATAACTGTGCATAAGAGCCAGTGAATGTGTGAGTGGCTGTATGGATCATTGTGAACTTGTATCAGGGATTGTATAAGAGAGTAAATATGTGTTAGTATATGTTTGAATAAGTAAAGTTTGTATAACTGTATAGTTGAGGAAATGGAGGTGCGATTGATTCTTTGCATGACTGACTAGGTGTGTGAATAACTCCATGGATGAGTGACAGTCTGTGAGTGTCTGTTTACACTGATTGTATCTAAGGTTATATTAGAGTCTGAAGAGGTTCATCGTATTATCACATGAATGATATCATCAGTGATGTGATCAGTAATGTCAAATGAGATGTCATCAGTGATGTCATCAGTGATGTCATTTGAGATGTCATCAGTGATGTCATTTGAGATGTCATCAGTGATGTCATCAGTGATGTCACTGACCATGTCATGAATGATGTAATATGTGACATCATCAGCAGTGGATTGCGGGTGCGCGATATATAGTTAGCGCAACTAACTATATATGGAATTTCAATGGTTTTATGCGAGTAAAATAAGGTTTTGTAAATGCAAATCCCTAACTATATATGGTCTATAACCTATGGTTTTTTCAGTGAATATATATATATATATATGTATATATATATTACCTACTGGCGGTCGCCAGTAGGTAGTTATAGTTAGGATTTTTTTCAATGTTAAATCTCAAAATTCTATTTGGAATAACTTTGGCACCGGTTGACGAATCTGCCTCAAAATTTCCTCAAAATGGCCTCGCGGCGTTCCGGTCCTTCCCTGAAAGTTTGGCGGGGATTCGTCAAGCGGGGGCCGAGATAAAAGGGGGGTCCCAAAACGCGTTTTCCCCATGTTAATTTCCATAGGGCGGTCGATTTCACTTTTAGCCCGAACGGCTGAATGGATTTCCACCAAACTTGGCAAAATTGTAGGGACTGGTAGCCCGATGTGCCTTTGCTATGTCTCAAGATATGTGCTCCAGTGGATTTTGAGTAATTAAGGTTCAAAAAAATATATATATCTATAGCCGCGCTCCGGTACGCGCACCGGTACGCGCACCGGGCGCTTACCGCGACTTGCGCGCAGAAAGCTGATTGGCTCTGGGGTGTCTGTAAACATTCTAAACAGTCCGGAGCGGCCGCCATCTTGTGTCTCGGTAGGATCGAGACACGAGAGGTGGCCAAAACAAAGAGGGAAATGACCATAAGGGGGCAGAGTAGACCCCCCTTGACCCCCTAGGTTTGATGTGGGGGCCATAAAAGGGCCCCGCGGAGCAAAAAAAAAAAAAAAATGTTTTTGATTTTCGCGGGGTGAGCGCCCGGTACGCGCACCGGTACGCTCACCGGTAAGCGTACCGGGGAGCTTACCATGGGGAAAAAGAATGACAGTTTTAAAAGTAGCTGTTTAAAAAAAAAAATGTTTTGTTGTTTTTTTTATACATACACATACATATATATAAATGCATATGCATATATATATATGCATATATGTGTATATGTGTGCGTGTAGAGAGAGGTAGAGAGGTAGAGGTGTAGAGGTAGAGAGGTAGCGGTAGAGAGGTAGAGATTAGTAGAGAGAGAAGAAGAGAGAGGTAGAGAGGTAGAGAGTGAGTAATAGAGAGTAGAGAGTGAGTAGTAGAGAGTAGTAGAGAGCAGTAGAGAGAGTAGCAGAGAGTGAGTAGTAGAGAGTAGTACAGTGAATAGTAGAGTGAGTCGTAGAGAGTAGTAGAGAGTGAGTAGTAGAGAGTGAGTAGTAGAGAGTAGTAGAGAGTAATAGTAGAGTGAGTAGTAGAGAGCAGTAGAAAGTGAGTAGTAGAGAGTAGTAAAGAGTGAGTAGTAGAGAGTGAGTAGTAGAGAGTGAGTAGTAGAGAGTAGTAGAGAATGAGTAGCAGAGAGAATAGTAGTGAGTAGTAGAGAGTGAGTAGTAGAGTGAGTAGTAGAGACTAGTAGAGAGAGAGTAGTAGAGAGTGAGTAGTAGAGAGTAGTAGAGAGTGAGAAGTAGAGAGTGAGTAGTAGAGAGTAGTAGTGAGTAGTAAAGAGTGAGTAGTAGAGAGAGAGTAGTAGAGTGAGTAGTAGAGAGTAGTAGAGAGTGAGTAGTAGAGAGTGAGTAGTAGAGAGTAGTAGAGAGTAAGTAGTAGAGTGAGTAGTAGAGAGCAGTAGAAAGTGAGTAGTAGAGAGTAGTAAAGAGTGAGTAGTAGCGAGTGAGTAGTAGAGAGTGAGTAGTAGAGAGTAGTAGAGAATGAGTAGCAGAGAGAATAGTAGTGAGTAGTAGAGAGTGAGTATTAGAGTGAGTAGTAGAGACTAGTAGAGAGAGAGTAGTAGAGAGTGAGTAGTAGAGTGAGTAGTAGAGAGTAGTAGATAGTGAGTAGTAGGGAGTAGTGAGTAGCGAGTAGTAGGGAGTGAGTAGTAGAGAGAGAGTAATAGAGAGTAGTAGAGTAGTAGAGAATGAGTAGTAGACAGTGAGTATTTGAGAGTAGTGGAGTAGGAGAGAGTAAGTAGTAGAGAGTAGTGGAGAATATTCCAAAGTTTGGCACAGCACCACTTTCACAATGAGTCCAATCAAATCATATCACTTAGAGTCCTTTTTGAAGCGCTGAATCTTGGGGTATATTCAAATGCTTTTATTTTCCTTAAGTTTATGTACCACAGCCAGCCGAAACGTTTCGTTCTGTACAACAGAACTTCTTCAGGGCGTTCTTATTTCCTTCAAGTTATGTCGGTATCCAGTTGTCATATAACTAGATATTTCTTCCAAATGTTAGACAAGACATAAGTATATTCTTATTCAAAGTGACTAGGTATCAATTTTACCCACACAATTCGGGCAGACGAGTAATTTATAGCATCCTCAAAGTCTGTCTTTCAAAAATTCAAAAGTATAGGGCATGATAATCCAAATCCAAATGTTTCTCAAGAAAAGTCATTTACAATCGTTCGGAATATTGGTGTTTGGGCAGATATGATCCAGGGACCCCCAGTATGCAAGGGGAATTAGTCCCCCCTCTGCATACGCGCCAGTGGCCTGCATTGCAGAGAGGTGTAACAAGGGTGTGGCCTCATTACACTTCTCTGCAATGCAGCTCCCTCGCGCATACTGGAGGCTCCTGGTGGACTAGTTGACCCCAGGGACCCCCAGTATGCAAGGGGAATTAGTTCCGCCTCTGCAAACGCGGCAGTGGGCTGCGTTGCAGAGAGGTGTAACAAGTGGCATAGTCTCATTACACCTCTGCAATGCAGCCCCTGGCGCATACTGGAGGTTCCAGGTGGGCTAATTGGCCCCCATGGGCCCCCAGTATGAAAGGGGAATTAGTTCCCCCTCTTCAAACATGCACGGGGCTGCGTTGCAGAGAGGTGTAAAAAGGGTTGTGGCTTCATTACACCTCTCTGCAATGCAGTCCCCTGGCGCATCCTGGAGATTCCTGGTGGGCTTTCAGGTCTTATATAGTTAGGAATTAGCATTAAAAAACCTTTGAAATTCACTGAAAAAACCATAGGTTTCACACCAGTTATAGTTAGGAATTAGCATTTAAAAAACCTTTGAAATTCACTGAAAAAACCATAGGTTTCACACCAGTTATAGTTAGGAATTAGCATTTAAAAAACCTATTAAATTCACTGACAAAACCATAGGTTTCACACCAGTTATAGTTAGCTGGAAATTTTACTGACATAAAACCATTGAAATTCCCACGTTATAGTTAGTTGGACTCACTATAACTTGCGCGCCTGCAATGCACTGCTGATGACGTCACATATTACATCACTCATGACATGGTCAGTGACATCACTCATGACATCACTGATGACACCATCCTTGTGACAGAGTGACAGACCTAATTTCAGTGTAATGTAACGCTTGAAACACATATTCAAAAATAGAAACAAACATTTTCAAAAAAATGGAGATACCCAAACCAGTAACAACAACCAATTCAGTAATTCCACCATCTATATACACATCCACTCATTCACCAACAGTTCTATATAGTCACTCATATATATACTCACTCATCATATGTAGTGATACACCTATACATCCTGTTACACATCAGCAGTCATCCAAAAGTTACTCACACACATACTCACACATGCAAATAAACTATTGAACATCCATTTATTTGCATATACATTTATACACACACTACCACCTTACTTCTAAGGAAACTTACCCATACTTACTCTCTTAAACAATCACTTATAGAAACACATACTTATTTAAACAGGAACTTCTACAATCTCTCACTATATATACTATACTCACTTATATACATCAATACTCACATATACTAGATTAAAACATATGTCGTTACTAATGAAGACACTAGTGAGACAGTCATTCACTCACTAACACACACATATACACACTCATCCACCCATACAGTCCTGCACATATGCTGTCTTCAAAACACATACAAACAGTGAGTCAGTCACCAACCCCTGCAGCCACTTATACACAAAGAGAAACACTGATACAAACATTTAAATATTTAAACAATACTCGCTAATATATGTATTCACTAAGATACACGTAATAAGCCAGTTACCCAACCAATTTTTTTTTTAAAAAACATCCATTTACACACTTATTTAAACATTTATTCTTCCATCGACCTTTACAAATACATATATAAAACAAATTTATTTTTCAGAAAGACACACATTCACTGGATGGTGTCATCAGTGATGTCATGAGTGATGTCACTGACCATGTCATGAGTGATATAATATGTGACGTCATCAGCAGTGCATTGCAGGCGCGCAAGTTATAGTGAGTCCAACTAACTATAACGTGGGAATTTCAATGGTTTTATGTCAGTAAAATTTCCAGCTAACTATAACTGGTGTGAAACCTATGGTTTTGTCAGTGAATTTAATAGGTTTTTTAAATGCTAATTCCTAACTATAACTGGTGTGAAACCTATGGTTTTTTCAGTGAATATATATATGTATATATATGTATCTATGGATCATTTGTATCATAAGTAAGACAAAGTTTGAATCAAGTTTATTGTAAATAGTATTTGTACTTGCATACAACCCATGTTCGCAATGTTGTATTTGGGAAGACTCTGACCATTTCAACATGGCCTCTACGGATGTTGTTGGGCTAAACTGAGTGTTGGTCTAAGTCCTTCGATTATGTTGATGAACCTAATTAACATTGGGCGCGCTTTTTTGAAATTGCTTTGTGCTATTTATATGTGAACTAGTCCATTCTCCCGCTGACAGTGAGCAAGGGCGTTCACGCCCGAAACGCGTCTGTTCGGCGTTTTTTGCACCCCTGCACTTTATGCTTGAAAAATAAAATCAAAAATATAACCTGAAGACTGGCTTTGGACGCATTTATCGTTGTCTGCATACTGGGTAACGTGCATGAGGCGTTGTTTGCACAGTGACCGGTTGGAGGTACATATATATATATATATATATATATATATACTAGCAGCCCGTCTCAACCTTGTCCGGGAGCAATCAGGCTTCAGGGCCCCGTCCACCCCGGCCCCCGACCGCCCCGACATTGTCTGTGGGTCCCCCGGAGAAGCAGCCCGTCCCAACCTTGGCTTCAGGGCCCCCGCCCGCCCCGACATTGTCCGTGGGTCCCCTGGAGCCTTACCTCATCCGCCACACCTCCCTGTGCTCCTGAGTTCACCGGTCCGCCGCTCCTCGCCGTTCCTCCCCGCCTGTCCGCCGCTCCTCTCCGCTCCTCCCAGCCTGTCCGCCGCTCCTCACTGCTCCTCCCCGCCTGTCCACCGCTCCTCCCAACGCTCATGTCCGCCACTCCTCCTCGCGCTCCTGGACGCCGCTCCTCCTCACGCTCCTGATGTCAGCACGCACGTCGCGGCCGGCGCTACTTCCATGGGACTGCTTTTTTTTTCTCGTACAATTTTTAAATAACTTATATTTTTTAAATTTATATAGCCTATGTCTATCTGCACACCCTGCCAATTTCAACGATGTATCGGGTGTGTGGATTGGCGCTGTTGTTCCCGAGTTTGCCCGCCTCAAAAGTTCAAAGTTCTTCCTTTATAATAGTAGTATAGATATATATATATCTCCAAAGATGCCCTGGAGCTTTCGGGAGGGCACATGCTTACGAGTCTACCATCTGGTCTTCATTGTCTGACTCCCCACAGTCACCTTCAAAAAATCGTTTTGCCTGACGCATTTCGATGCACACGGCATCTCATCAGAGGCTTGCTATGTTGATTAGACGGAATCCGCCCTCTTTTATTTCCTTTGTTTTGCACGCAACTCTTGATAATTATCCCTAAGTGGGTGGGCCTGATTATGCACGTCGCATTGCATTATGGGAACAGAAGTTCCTTCGTTTGGGAACTTATGTCCTCTAGAGTGGCGTAACATCTTCCCTAAGTGGGTTCCCACTAACCAATAATTAAAAGCGCACATTTGTTCCTTCGTAGGATTCAGGATCCTCTGGAGAGTAATATTCAGGACTCGAAGCGCTACATGCCTAGGACCAGTTCAAGGCTCAGCTTCTCTATATCACTTTGAAGAGACGGTGCTCCTCCCACAATGAGGCCGCCGCTGAAACATACAAATCACCAAAGATGCCCTGGAGATTTCGGGAGGGCACACGATTCCGAGTCTACCATCCTGTCTACATTGTCTGACTCCCCACAGTCGCCTTTATTTAATCGTTTTGCCTGACGCGTTTCGATGCACATGGCATCTCAGCAGAGGCTTGCTATGTTGGTTATAGGCATTGGCGGATTTTGCGGATTGGCAATCCACGAATTTGCGGATTTGCGAATTTGCGGATTGCGAAAGCCGCAAAATCCGCGAATTCTTGCGGATTTTGCGGATTTTTTTTTGTGTTCGCACGGGTTTCTGCAAGTTCGCGAGGGTTTTGTACAATTTCGCAAATTGCGAAATTGTACAAAACCCTCGCGAACTTGCAGAAACCCGTGCAAACACAATGTGCCCAGCCTACTCATGTAACAGACATGCCGGCTGCACGGGTGGGGGGTGCACAGCACTTGCATCACCCTCTCTCTGCCGGCCATTGCGCGCATTGAAGCCCGTACATGCCAGTAACCCGATTCAAGGCCCCATTCTCCCGATTTTTTTTTTAAATCTCCCACTTTGCTCTTCTGAAATGTTGGCATGTATGATGTAACTATTTTACAATGGCGCCAGCAAGCTGCCAGCGCCGTTGTAAAATAGTTACAAAGTTAGCTTGCACAGGAAGCACTTAGATAAAATAAAGCAGCACCTGCTTCGTTTTATCTAGTGGTTCCTGTGCAAGCTAACTTTGTAACTATTTTACAACGGCACTGGCAGCTTGCTGGCGCCATTGTAAAATAGTTACATGAGTGGGGGTTCAACTTTTGAACCCGTTACGTCCGCGGATATTTTTTGCGGATTTTGTGGGAAATCCGCAAAATTTGCGGATTGCGGATTTCCCAAAAATCCACAAAATCCGCGGGCGTAACGGATTTCCCGCTCATGCCTAGTTGGTTATACGGAATCCGCCCTCTTTTATTTCCTTTGTTTTGCACGCAACTCTTCATAATTATCCCTAAGTGGGTGTGCCTGATTTATGAACGTCGCGTTGCATTATGGGAACAGAAGTTCCTTCTTTTGGGAACTTATGTCCTGGGTGCGTCACCGGCGTGGTCAACAAGGACGTCGGGAGCAGATATTGAAGGTGTGAGCAGTGGGTGTTAGTTAAGACAGTTGAGTGCCGCAATCCACATTGATGTAATCAAGTTACACGAACAGACTGAACGGCAGCTCATTTGAGAAGTACCAAAGCACTGCGAAGACCACAGGCCACCGGGGTGGCCACGCCCACAGCGGCGGAGTCTATTGAAATATCTGTGGTGCTGCGAACATTGCCGCTCATTCTGTGCTCAAGCCACAACCCCTGAAGAAGTGAGAAATCATGAAACACGTTGGGACAGCTGGTTGATGTATAGCGGGTTTGACTGTCTCTCCCCACCGCTACCTTCAATAAAATGTTTGGCGTAACCTTACCTGATGGAGGTCCTTTCCTACAGCAGGCAACTTTGTTTGATGGTGTTTAGCGGCTTGCCTGAGACGCGGGAAAAGTGACTGGCTGCTGTTCCAGCAGTCCTGTGGTTGCGCCACTGGCGTGGTCAAGAAGGACGTCGGGAGCCGATATTGAAGGTGTGAGCAGAGGGTGCGAGTTAAGACAGCTGAGCGCCGCAATCCACATGGATTTAATCAAGTTACATAAGCAGGACTGAACGGACTGAACGGCAGCTCACTTGAGAAGTACCAAAGCACTACGAAGACCACAGGCCACTGGGGTGGCCACACCCACAGTGGCGTAGTCTATTGAAATATCTGAAATATCTGTGTGCTGCGAACATTGCAGCTCATTCTGTGCTCAATCCACAACCCCTGAAGAAATGAGAAATCATGAAACACGTCAGGACAGCTGGTTGATGAATAGCGGGTTTGACGGTCTCTCCGCACCGTTACCTTCAATAAAATGTTTAGTGTAACCTTACCTGATGGTGGTCCTTTCCTACAACAGGCAACTTTGTTTGTTTGTGAGTAAGTGAATGCATGAATGTGTCAGTGTATGTATCAGTCATTCCTAGAATGTGTCAGAGTGTGTATGAATGAGGGTATGAATGTGTTATTAAATGTATTGGTATATTATAGAGTGTTCCAATGTATGTATCAGTGAGTCTCAGAGTGCCTCAGTATGTGTATGAGTGAGCGGGTGAATATGTGAGTGAATGTCAGTAAGTGCCTGGGTGTGTAAGTGTATGCTTCAATGAGTACATGGGTGTGTTAGTGTATGCATCAGTGTTTAACTAGGTGTGCCAGTTTTCTAAAAATAAAATCTAAAAATGCAACCTCAAAGTACTGTAAATACTAGAAAAACAATAAGGTAAAGAGAGTGACAATCATGAAAAGGTAGAAAAAATGCAGTAGATGGAATTGGAAATAGATAACAAACGAGAAACAATCATAACAAAATATAAAGAACAAATATAAATATAACACGACCACCTACACTACCCATTCACCACTGCACTACCCTAAAACTCCTACCCCAGCACAACCCCCTACACTACACAAACACCACTGGACTGCCCTAAACTCTAAATCTACCCCCATTACGAACCCCATACACTACATAAACACCACAGGAGGTGTGCTGGTATGTGGTAACTTTGCCACCTCCAGGTAATTGTGTTTTGAATGATCCAACAGTTACTATGTGCTATAGGCTACCACGTGTTCTGTACAGCAATTTTTTAATGTTTTCCACCCATTATTGTCTACCACTGTAGGTGTTGAACTGAAAAAACACTGTGGAAAGAGTGTAAGGGCGAAACCCCTGTAAGCCCTGACGAAGTTGCGAAAGTATATAGCAACGAAACATTTAGGCAATTTGATAATAGGCTGGCTATAATAGAAGCCATTTTTTATTTGATAGGCTTGCAGCCCAGAATAAATGTCATAGTGGCCAGCAAGCTTCTCAATTTTAATGGTGAGAATTACACTTTTGGTTGATTCTTTCACGGGGGTGTTTGTGTGGATGTGTACACATGTGGAAGTTATTATTTGTGTCTTCCGAAAAAGTGAAATTAAATATATATTTTTTTGATTTCACTTCTTTTTCTTTCCTTTCTTCTTTCCTTCACGAGTGAGAGGGAGTCACCGATGATGATAAGCGGGTAAAACTGGTAATCACTAGCCAGTAACCCCTTGTGGCGGTTCTTCCGTGAGGGGCTCTCTCTCTCTTCTCACATTTTTTCACTGTTTGGAATGTGTGGTTTGAAGGTGGTAGCTGATGTGTGGTTTGTTTATGAATTTGACACAGTGACTTATAGGAATAAGTGAAATTCCTATAAATAAGGAAACAAGAAAAAAGTGGGTTTCCTCATTAGGTCACATCTATATTGAAATTTGTGTCCGATAGGAGGAGGTCCTTGTTGTATGTATAGGCTTTGAGTGGGGGGCAGCCTCCTCCTTTTCTCCCCCCTGTGCTCCTAGTTGAGTGAAGTGTACCTGGTTGTGCCAATGTATATGTAAGTGTATTATTGGGTCTGTCACTACAAGAATGAGTGAATGCATGTTTGTGTCAGTGTATGTATTAGTGTGTCTCTGAATGTCTCAGTGCATGAAAGAGTTTGCCCATGGGTGAGCCAGTATATGTGTGATTTAGTGAATGCATCAGTGTGTCAGTGGCTGTGCCAGTGTATGCATCAGTGTGTCCATGAGTGTGTTTGTGTATGTATCAAAGTGTCACAGGGTGTTTCATTTTATGTATGACTGAATGACCGAGTGACTCTGTCAATGTATGACGGTGTGCAGGGGTGTGCTAGAATATCTTTCAGTGTGTCTGGGGGTACCTCAATGTATATATGAGTGAGTTACTATGTGAGTGTGGACTAGGGGTGGGGGCGGACCGGAATAACAGGCGTGGAGGCCGGATGTATTGCGCTATTGCAGCTGTTTTTATTGCTTGGTATCAAGGCAGACAAGAGGATTTTGAACAGAGGTGCAACTGGAGGGTCTTGAAGTCTGGTTCCCGGTGTTTAGGCTGAACAGGGTTGTTCTCAGCTGGGCTAGCCATCCGGGTTGGAGGGTCTTTGGGTCTTCGGGTGCGCTTCTGCTCTCTGGACTGGATCCGGTTTCGCCTCGGAGGGGGGAATGAGAGAGAACAGGGCGGTTAGTCCTTTTCGGCTTCTGGACCGTCAGAGTACTGACACCAACACCCGGGTGTGAGAGGACCAGAGAGAACGTGAGGGCGAGGACGGTAAGGGAGGGTTCAAGGATGGGGACAGAGAGAGGGGGAGGGGGACGAGCGTGACAAGGTGAAGGAAGTGTGTAGGGTCTAAAGTACAAAGGACCTGGTGCAGTGACACGTCTAGTTAATATATACAGTGCAGAGGTGATATCTCAGTGGGGGGATCTATGTACAACAACTTTACAATTATCTACAGGGAGACACGGAGAAAAAGATAACAGTGTACTCACGTGCCCCGCCGCACCTCTCCAGCGAGTTGCAGCCGCTCTCCAGCAACCTCCTGAGGACTCCACCAATCTTCGGTCCAGACGTCCTACTCTTCCTCGGTTCCACTCATAATCCTTCCGCTCTCCGTCTCAGGTTCTCCGTATGCTGTCTCCTGCCACGAGTCCGCCACCTCGAACGCTCTCCTCTATTCGTCGTCGGCTTTTCTGTGTGTCGGCTGGGGAAGGGGGCGGGACTTCCGGGGTCAGAGCAGATCGCTTCCGGTTCGTTGCGTGACCCCGCTGGTGGTTCCGTTTCCTGTAGGAAAAAAGAGAGAGGAGGAGTTCTGGTCGTCAGGGATGCTGGAGGGACGGGGTCAGCGGCCATGGACTCCCTACGTGGGTGCCGCCCCGTCGAGGTGAGAAGCGCTCCCCTTCCACAGTGAGTCAATGAATGCATGATAGTGTGCATGAGTGTCTTAGTGTATGTATCAGTGAGTTCTAGGGTGTGTAAGAATGTGTCTGTAAATTTATGGCTGAACAGATTAGTGTGTTTTGGGTGTGCCAGTGTATGTATCAGTGAGTCTCTGAATGTTTCAATGTGTGTATGAGTGAGTGGATGAATATGTAAGTGAATGCATTAGTGGGTGCCTATGTCAGTGCATCCTTCAATGAGTAGTAGGGTATGTTAGTGTATGCATGAGTATTTAACTGGGTGTGTGAGTCTGTACATCAGTAGCTTTTGTACATATATGCAGCGATCTGCAGAAGTGGTTTATGCTACCTTCTGGAGAGAATAAACCAACTCCTACACATGTTAAATGTAAGCTGTGTTGGAAACCGATTTCTAGAAGTGCTATAGAAAAGTACAGTTATGACATATCATGAATGTGGAAGCACATGAAGAGAAATCCTGAATGTGAGTAAGTGAATGCATGAATGTGTCAGTGTATGTATCAGTCATTCCTAGAATGTGTCAGAGTGTGTATGAATGAGGGTATGAATGTGTTATTAAATGTATTGGTATATTATAGAGTGTTCCAATGTATGTATCAGTGAGTCTCAGAGTGCCTCAGTATGTGTATGAGTGAGCGGGTGAATATGTGAGTGAATGTCAGTAAGTGCCTGGGTGTGTAAGTGTATGCTTCAATGAGTACATGGGTGTGTTAGTAACATGCTGCTAGAACCGAACCAAGCAGGCTTCCGCACGAACCACAGCACGGAGCTGGTGATGCTGTCAATCGTGGATGAACTTAGGAACAGAGCAGACAAGAAAATCCCGGGGGCCCTGGTGCTGTTGGACCTCTCCGCGGCATTTGATACTGTGTGTCATGAACAACTATTGTCGCGGATGAGGGATATCGGCATTCAGGGCATAGCACTGGCATGGTTCACATCCTTTCTTCAAGGGAGGACGCAGAAAGTGCAATTGGGTGACATGCTTTCTACCGCAACCTCGATCACTTGCGGGGTCCCACAAGGGTCGGCTCTGTCACCCCTATTATTCAATATATACCTGCAGCCTTTGATTCGGATGCTGAATCAAATGGACTGTCAGGTATATAACTACGCAGACGACACCCAGATTATTATCCAGCTGGAGGATAGCCAGAATGCCTTTACCAGACTGCAAAACATTCTGAGAAGCACAGCTAACTGGATGTCCGGTAACTCCCTAAAAATCAACCCGGACAAAACCGAGGTGTTGCCGATTACCATCGCTGGCAACCCTTGGTGTGATCGTTTCTGGCCTGGGGAGTTGGGCACGCCGCCAGAACCGGCGGAGGTGGTTAAGAGTCTGGGCATCCAGGTGGACAGTAAGCTGTCCATGAAAAAGCAAGTTTCAGCTGTGGTGGGCTGTTGCGTCGGCCTCCTTCGCCAACTTAGGAAAGTTTCCCCGTTGCTTTCTTTTTCCACCTTAAGGAGCGCGGTTTCTGCAATGATTTTGGCCAGGCTGGATTATGGCAATTCATTGTATATAGGACTCCCACAGGGCCTCTTAAATAGAATGCAGATGGTTATGAATGATGCTGCCAGGCTCATCTTCAAGAAACCAAGGAGTACCCAGGCATCCCCCCTCCTGCGGGAACTCCATTGGTTGCCAGTGAGGCAGAGATTAATGTTCAAGGGGCTCTGCATTGTACACAAGGCGCTTCATGGCAGAGCACCCACCTATTTGAAATCTCGTCTGTCCCTTTACAAACCAGGGAGGGCGCTTAGATCTGCTGACTCTATTTTTCTGGTTCAGCCACGCTGTAGACTGACTACTGTGGGTGGACGCGCTTTTTCACATACTTTGCCAGCTATGTGGAATAAATTACCGCTGAAACTCCGAAATGAAAAGAAACTAATGCCTTTCCGCAAACAACTAAAAACTGTGCTTTTCCAGCAAGCGTGGGGTGGCCTTTAAATGTAATTCTGATGCATCTTTTATTGTCTAGCTGATCCTAACAAAGCGCTTAGAGACCCCTGGGTTATAGGGCGCTATATAAGTCACAATAAATAAATAAATAAATGCATCAGTGTTTAACTAGGTGTGCCAGTTTTCTAAAAACAAAATCTAAAAATGCAACCTCAAAGTACTGTAAATACTAGAAAAACAATAAGGTAAAGAGAGTGACAATCATGAAAAGGTAGAAAAAATGCAGTAGATGGAATTGAGAAATAGATAACAAACGAGAAACAATCATAACAAAATATAAAGAACAAATATAAATATATTTCAATAAAACAATTAACATTCATAATTTACATAGAACTATCACAACTCTATATAAATATATATACAGGTATTACTAGTATCATAACTAACTATTATAACATAATTTAAACTTTTTCAATTAAGCTTTTTAATTTCTTGGGGAAATGGCTGCGCAGACTAATACATGGAGCCAGTTAATAATAAAACTAAAAGTTTCCGTTCTATTTGTTCCTATTTTACCACACCCACATTTTCAGAAAACCACACCCAAAACAGTGAGTTTGATGCTGTGGAACTGTTCTATTGTACCTTGATGAGAAAACAAAGGCACTGCCAGATAAGTTGAATATTACCTGTGTACGTAATAGCTTTCCAGAGGTATCCTCAATATGGAAGCACATCAATAACAACCTTGACCATACATATTTAAGAATATTAATGCCAAAAGCAACATCTTTTACTGACATAAGAGTATCATCATCTACACCCAACCAACCTTTTTCAAATATCACCACTGCAACAACTTGCATAGAGTCTGAAGAAATAGTTGTTCACTGTTCTAAATACTAACACCTTGTCTTGAAAGAAAACAATCAAATTATCACCATTTTGGAGAAGATAAAGGGACCCTGTTGATAAATCCTTCTTGTTTGTTGGTTTCATGTAAATGTAAATGTCAAATGTCAAGGTATTTGTAGAGCGCACTGTCACCAAGCGGTTTCCTGGCGCTATTACTCATACCGCTGAGGAACCCATCCTGGCTTTCCCTGTGAAGTGTCCACTCCTGGGCACCCCCAGGGTGAAGCCAGGCATCCCAGCGCTGTTGGGGCCGGTGTGGAGGTTAAGCAAGCTATTGCCCAGAGTCACAGAGTGGGACCCATGATTAGAGCAGGCGCCTTGGCGAGAATTGTCAGGTCCGAGGAAATTGAGCCCAAGAACCGCCGAGGCAGGAATTGAACCCTGGTCCCAGGCCAGAACTCTGCATCACGGTCTGCAGCGCTAACCATTGAGCCACACTCCTCCACTTCATGGTAAAAGCACAAGGAGTTGTGCTAATGTTATACTTGTTAACCTCATAAGTGCTGCGCCTAGTCCAACGGCCGAAGGCACCACTACCTCGGGAGTGCTGCAGTCGGCCGTTGGACGTTCGAACTGCACCTGCGCAATGGAACGTTCAGCACTGGAGCTGGACGTTCCATTGCTGCTAAGGTGTTAAAGACACAGGAAGTTCCTCAAGTGAAGGAGAAGCAGAAGATGTACCATCAGTGAACCATCTTTAAAAATTAAATATTCATCCACCAGCATTGAAGTTTAAATAGTGGTGTCCCAAGACATTATTTGAAAATATGAGGACATTATTTTCTAGTTGAAGAAATAGAAGAGTCTATTTTGTTAATTGTTGTCCTCTTTTGTTACTCTGATTTCTTAGAACATTTCCTACTTTGTGAAACATGTACTTGTTGCTTTTCTCCACTTGATATACAACTTCCATTTATAGATATAGCTGTACTCTCATTCTGCATTTTATGACATATTTTTTTGAGAAACTGCTGAGTACTCTTACCAGCTTTTTTTTTCCTCTGCACATTCTCTACCTTATTTTGTTTCTCTGTCTCACTTCGAAGTTGATAATACTATTTCCTCTGTATATTTCTGTTCTGCGTTTTGTCAGGCATTGTAGTTGTTCTCTTTCACAACTGTTTATGTGGAAAAGTAATAAACAATACATTAAGGTCCAGATTAAAGCATCTAATAATTAATTCACTAAGTAACTACTTTACCAACAAAATAATACAACATTTTAAGAAGGGGGTGAGAGCCAGTGTATGGGTCTGTGAATGGGTATAACAGCATATGTACAGATATGTCAGAGGATGTAAGAATATATCCATAGGTATGTGAATGGTTGGGACAGTATATAGCTATTTGAGAGGGTCTGGCAGTCTATGAATGGATATGTGAAAGGTTGTAAAAGCTGTTTAGGGTATGTAGATGGATATACAGGTCTGTACATGGGAATATCTGAGCATGTGAGAGTGTCTGTTTTGCTATGTCAATGGCTGTGACACTGTAAAGCTATGTGAGAGGGTGTGATAGTCTAAATGAGTATGTGAGAGGGTGTGTGAATCTCTATGGATATGTGAATGGGTATAAGAGTGTCTATATCTGTATGTGAAAAGATGTAAGAGTCTCTAAATGCGTTTGTGAGAGGGTGTGACAGTCTCTGTATGGGTATGTGAATAGGTGTCAGACTGTCTGAATAAGAAGTATGTGAAAGGGTGTGAGAAACTCTCAATGGGTATGTGAATAAATATAATTGTATGTATATGGGTGTGTTAGAGGGTGTGGGTGTGACAGTATCTGTACAATTATGTGAATGGTTTTGACAGTCTATGTATGGGTATGTGAAAGGGAGTAACTCTCTGTATGGGTATGTGAGTGAGTGTAACAAGGTCTGTATGGGCATGTGGACAGGCATAAAGGAGGTCTGAATGGGTATGTGACAGGGTGTGACTGTATGCATGGGTATATGAGAGGATGTCAGAGTCTATGTATCAGTATAAGAATGGATATGACAGTATCTGTATAAGTATGTGAATGGGAATAAAACAGGTCTGAGGGAGTATGGGAAAGATGTATACATCAGCTGTCTCCTGATTATGTAAATATATGCATCACTGTACCATTTGCTCAGTTACTGTATGCATACCTATATCATTATCTATGAAAAGTAATTATCTTTAACTATACCTTTCTCTCTTAGCAATAGCATCTGTGTGAACCAATCTACATATCTATGCATATCTCATTGCAGAACTGTAAACATAATAAAATGCCTTAATATCTCACAGCATACATTAGCATTTCACTCCTTGTGTCACTCTCTACATTGGTGTATACCTTAGTTTATTTTTTCTTCACCACGTTTTATTCATAGTTCCTGATCAATACACTTCACTTTATTTTCATCTTCTACTCATTTTCAACATTTCCTTTATTCAAACATCTTTCTAACTTTCATCCAGCTTAGTAACACTCAATCCTTCTGTATCCATTTTTTAATGCTATAACTTAATACACATAGCTGATAAATGTGATTGGTGGTGAGTATTTTCTTTCTCGGTATAAGGTTCTCAAGCTGGTTTCAAGAAAGCACACAAAACCCAAGCAGAAGAATGGTAAATCACTTTAATGCAAGGCAACCATTAAGGGAGGATCCTCTTGGCAAACTGAGATCTTTTTTTAAAACTATTCCTAAACACTATCACTTACACACCACTTTCTACAAATCCATAAATTTAGGCCCAAGCAATTATTATTCACCATTTCTTTCATGAACAATGGTCCCTTACATTGACATTCTAGCCTTATTTTGTTCCCTTCTCCAGATACTCCTGTAGCTCTGTTTCCACGGTAACCAAAACGGTACCATTCTCTGCTCCCAGTAGGTCAGAAGTTCACAACTGTCTAGAGCTGCAGGCTAACTTTCAAGGCACATTTTGCAGGTGGGGTTGAGTGTATACACTTACAAATGTACTCCTCATAACTGATCACACCGGCCCCTATTTTAAATGTATTGCACAACCTAGTTTTAATCACTACTTTACTTACACCTTCTAATCAAATGTAATGTGTTAAACTTTACCTGCTAGAGTCATTTTTTAACTGACATCATTTTGAATACTGCCTAAGTCAGCTGAGGACTTTACCTGTGTGCTACTCCTCCATCCTTCAAAATGGTTAGAGTGTGGATTGTGGGTCATTGCTTTGTGTTGTAGGTGAGAGAGTTTGGTCGAAACAGAGCTATTGACAGAGACCTAGGTTTGCCTAATGTGGATATTAATTGGCTTGACCAGCGAGGTTTAAAGTGGCACCATTTGCTTCCATTGGCTGAAAGCATTATGCAGAAGCAGCATCCAGACCTCATGATTGTGCACTGTGGCGGCAACAACCTGGGCACATTGACTGGGGTAGGACTAGAAATCCTAATGAAGAATACCTTTGAACAATTAATGCAACTTTACACTCACACTGTCTAGGTGCTTTCCAACATATGCCAGAAGCAGAAATGGAACTGGTCTTCTGAATTGTCTCCACATATAGAGAAACTCGGAAAACATGTTAATAAAACTGATTCTGCATTCCTCAGAGATCATAACATGGGCTCTGTCTACAATAATAACCTGTGCTTCAACATGCATGGAATATATAGGAGAGATAATGTTCACTTTGCCGATAAATGCAACAGAGTGTTTCTGAACAACTTGAAACTCTACATTAATTGTTATATGTAGTAATCATATACACAAAATGAACACAATAGCTCTTCTAAGAGCCACCCTATGTCCAAACTGTTATTTTTAACTGCAAATCCTCTTTTGAAATGTAATTATCGACGCTGCAGATCCCTCGTGGATTTGCAAATCAAAAGCACACATTCAATGCGAAAGAGCATATTTAATATTTCAAGTAAAGGGTTATGAATGCATATCACAGTGGGTATAACAAACTCTTAATGGATAATATATTAGGTGCATAAGTGGGTTTATCAATGGGAGTAACTGTGTCTTTTGGGTACATAAATGGCCATGACAATGTCTGTATGGGTATGTAAATGGGTGTTATACAGTATCTCTATCAGTATGTGAATGGGTGTGACAAAGTCTGTATGGGGTTTTGGATGGCTGTATCAGTGCCTGTATGGGTTTATTAATGGGCGTGACAGTAACTGTTTGGGTATGTGAATGAGTGTCACAGTTTATGTATGGCTTTGTGAACATGTGTCACAGTGTCTGTATAGGTTTGTAATGAGTGTGACAGAGTCTCTAGGGATGTATGAATGAGTTTGACTGTCTGTTTATGTACGTGAATGGGTGTGACAGTGTCTATATGGGTTTGTAAATGGGCGTTACAGAGTCTGTATGGGTTTGTGGAAGACTGTTAAAGGGTCTCTCTCAGTATGTGAATGGGTGTTTCAGTTTCTGTATAGGTTTTTAAATGGGGTTGAAAGTGTCTGTATAGGTTTGTGAATGGGTGTCACAGTGTAAATAGGTGTGACAGTGTCTTTATTGATATCAGAATGGGTGTGACATTGCCTGTATGGTTTTATGAATGGGTGTGAAAGAATGTCCATGGGCATGTGAATGGGTATAACACTGTATTTTTAGATGCGTGAATGGTTTTGACAGTTTCTCTCTGGGTCTGTGAATGGGTATGACAGTGTCTGTATGTGTTTTTCAATAGGTGTAACAATGACTGTAAAGGTTCGTGAATGGGTGTCACAGAGTCTCTGTGGGTACTTAAATCAGTGTCACAGTGTTTCTATGAGTATGTGAATGGCTGTGACAGTGTCTGTATGGGTTTCCCAATAGGTTTAACTGGGACTGCATACGTTTGTGAAAGGGTGTCACAGAGTGTCTATGGGTCTGTAAATGGCTGTCACAGTGCCTCTTTGATAATCAGAAAGGGTGCAATATTGTCTGTCTGGATTTTGTAAAAGGTGTAACTGTGCCTGTGTAGGTTTTTGAATGGGTGTCACAGAGTTTCTAGGAGTATGTAAATCTGTGTCACAGTGTCTCTATGAGTATGTGAATGGGTGTGACAGTGTCAGTATGGATTTCTGAATGGATGTGACTGTATGGGTTTGTGAATGGTTGTCACAGCATTTCTATGGGTATATTTTAATGGGTATGACAGTCTCTCTATAGCTATGTAAATGGCTGTGATAGTGTCTGCAAAAGTATAGAAGTGGGTATGAAAGTTTCTCAATGGGTATATAACGGGATGTGATAGCACCTGTATGGGTATCTGAATGGGTGTGAGAGTAAGAGTGAGTGTAAAAATTAATATATATAGTTGTTCTTTCAGTGGCGGTAACTCCGCGGATCCCCTGTGAAGTTACATGTGGGCTACTGTGAGCCCCGTGAGGGTTCTTCAGATTTCACGAGTGGCCCACAATTTCTTTTTTCAGATTTCTGACCCCAGGGCACATGCTCACACCTCTTTTATAAGAAGAACAAGAGGTCAGGAAACCTCTTGCCTGATCCCTTCGTTTAATTTTCAGGATCATGGACCGTTTCCCCTTAAACAAAATGGTGGCTGCAACTTTTCTGTGAAGGTGCGTTCAGCCAATCAGACGTTGTCCAGTGCATCCACGGATTACCAGCAAGTAGATCTGCTAGTAATCTGCATCCCCAGATATACAAATTTGTTTTCCAGTTAAAATCTCCAAAACTACTGAACAGATTTACACCAAATTACAAAAAGCAACATCTAGCGTCCTGTCAAATTTAGTGTAATTCTGTCCAGCGGTTCGGGATGTAGGCTTGTTCCAAGGTCCTATGGGAATTAGGATGGGAGGACGTGTTTTGGGACACCTTTTTTTGCTCAGGGTGTATGAGGTTTTTTGTGATGTATATTTTTGAGACATTTGGTAGACAATTGGGTATATGTATTCACATGCACTTACATTTGTTTGAATATGATTATAGTAAATAATTTTTTTTGAGAAATATTGTGATATTAATGATTTTGTTTACTGTGCTTTTGGAATTTAGTATGAATATATACTATAAATCCAAGATGACGGTTTTCAGCATCCTTACGGTATGGTGAGATATTCCAACAATGAGGTAAACAAGTAGGTTCTGTTTTGCTTTGTTTCACCCCAAATATTTAAACCTTCATTTTCTTATTTGTTGCAATTAGTTCATTTATACCAAGCTTTCATTTTCCACTGCTGTTAGTTCCCTTATCCAATCAATACCAGCCACTTGTAAACCTCTTTGGTTCGGGGTTCATAGCTGACTGTGTATTGTCCTCCAGGTTTCTGCAAGACTGTATTCCAGCATAATATTTCATTAGCTTAAGTTTTGGAATAAATTTGAATACACATATTCATGTCTCACTATATTTTAATGAACATTCTGGGCAGAATAAGAGACATTTATGATGGTTAGCGTGTTCATTTGTTTTTATATTGTTTCTTCCATGTTTAATTTAAAAATAATTTCAGCTGTTGCTTGATTGCATTACCTGTACCTCCTCCTTTTGTGTTTCTGTGCTTTGGATCTCTGTGTCTTAACCCCTTTTGCGGCCAACGGAAAACCTCCCGAAACTAAGTAGGCGAAACCAACTGAAAATATGTTCATGGAACATCAATGGGTTTGCCTCTAAATCATCTGATCCAGAACTTGTAAGCTATCTACGATCCTTCGACATTATATCCCTGCAAGAAACATGGCAACGAGAGCCTCCGCACTTGCATGGATTTCTACGCTTCTTCACCAGTGCGGTGAGAACAGCAAAATATGGCCACCTACAAGGGGGCCTAGTAACCTACGTCTCAATTGAAAGTGTCTATGACATCAAAGAATTGGGATCTAATACTCCTGACCTAAATATAATACATTTATCAACCACCAAATTAGGCAACAAGGGCACAAATCTCACACTGATTAACGTCTATATACACCCAAAAAGGAAAGGAAAAGTGGTGAAAGATCTATGCAAAAGCCTAGAGGAAATTATGAACGATACTGCGACAACGGACGTTATGATCACTGGGGACTTTAATCTTAATCTGATGGGAGGCTCAACAAGTGATGAGAATCATTACCACAATACAGCCTGGAAAATACCAGATCAAGAGGCTCCACAAACTTCCAAATATTCAAAGTTAGGAGAGGAGGTATTAGAGAACCTAGAGTGCTACAATCTTAGAGGACTAAATGGGAGATTTAAGGGAGATATTCCACCAGCATGTACTTTTCACACAGCCAGATTTAGCAAAATATTGGATTACACTTTTATATCACTATCCCTATTTCGCCATATTGACTCATTCCAAATAGGGGAAAAAGCTGACAGTGATCACTGTCCCCAGGAAATCACACTTAACATCAACAAACCAAAATTCGAACAATCGTTGGTACCAAATGACCTAATTTACACTATCAACTATAAAAGGATCAAGTATTCGGCAGTCATGGACGGAGACCTTCAAGAAATGGCAAAACGTCATTTCGATGAGAGAATTGGAGTAAGTGAGGTGGAAAAATGGGAGAGCTTCACAACCAGCATGGCATGTTACAATACAACCCCAAAGTATCAATATGCATTGAAGAATAGTAATATGACTTCTTTTACAAACAATCACAGATTAAAGATAAAAAGCTTAAAAAAACGCATTGCTCAGACCATGCACCAATTTAGGCATCTCCCAAAAAACATGACGAGAAACAACAATCTGCAAGAACTAAAAGCATCTTTAAAAAAAACAAAATGGGAAGCAAACCGAGCAATGGAGGATAATCTGTGGGCAAAATTATATTCAGATACTAAGCAGAATGATGGGGCAAAATTTTGGAAAACAATTAATTCCTTTATAAACCCCAGGCACGACGGAATCTCTTCTTATATCTCCGAACAAACATGGGTAAACTATCTTAAAGGTCATTTCACACAACATACTATCGACAACCTGGCGACAGAAATCGATGACAACGGACTAATACCATTGCGTGATTCTCAACACAAACAAGCAGGCCAAATCATGAACACAGGCACGACAAAATTACAAAAGACAATCGGGCTCCAAATTAAAAAAGGAAGGAGAGAGGGGGCACCAGGTACCAACGGAATCCCTCCCATCCTCTACAAATCGAATGAAAAGGAATGGACTGAAGCCCTCGAGCCACTGTTCTTGGAAATCAAACACTTCAATGTATTACCTGCCTCCTGGAAGGGTTCTATTATTTCCCCAATTTTTAAGGCAGGGGACAAATCGTTACCATGCAACTACAGGCTGGTTGCCCTTATGGATAACGAAGCAAAATATTTTGCTGGGATCCTATTGGAGGAATTGCAGGCCTGGGCTATAGAAAACTCGCTAATTCCTGCGAATCAGACTGGCTTTTCTAAATCTGTGGGGACATCAACAAACATTCTGGCTATGGGTCTGCTAATTGACAAATTAAAAACTACAAAAATGCCAATACACTTTTGCTTCATAGACTATAAGGCAGCCTTCGACCATATTAATCGGAATCTTTTATGGTCAAAACTGAAGAGTTGGGGAATACCAAAGCACTTATTAGACCTATTGATTAACTTGCATAGCGAAACATGGGTACAGGTAAAGCTGGGCGACGGCTCCCATTTGTCAGGACGCATTCCAACAAACAAAGGCCTCAAACAAGGATGTGTTCTGGCCCCAACGCTTTTCAACCTGTTCTTGGGAGACCTTGTTCCTGTGCTTATTAATTGCAATTCTCATGCACCCAAACTGGGAGGCCAAGTACTGCCCACGCTATTATATGCGGATGACTTGGTTTTAATCAGTCACACAAAAATAGGGATGCAAAATCTTGTGGATGCAACAAAAAGATACTCTGATGAGAATTACCTGACAATAAACTTGGAAAAGACCAAAACAATGTCAATCAATAAGAAAGGAAAAACACCACATAGCTGGTTTTGGAATAACAACCGCATAGAAGACACAACACTGTATAAGTACCTAGGGGTCAAAATTGATAACAGTGGCCAGTTTATTATTCAAAAAGAAAGCATCAGAGGAAAAGGCATCGCGATAGCAGTCTCGCTAAAAAAACTAAATGGCAAACTCACCAGCCCATCTCTTCTTCCGCTGGCGCAAGTTATACGAGCCAAACTTTTGCCCGCAATTACTTACGGCAGCGAGGTACAAAGAGGAAGAGATGCAGTATCTCTGGACAAGGCTGTGACATTAGCATACAGAATCATCTTCGCCTTGCCAAAATATACCTCCCCGGCTCAACTTAGATTAGAGTTTGGTGGCCAGAAGCAGTCTCTCGCAAGACAGGGGGCGTATATAATCACGTGGGACAAAATCAGGAAAGCAAAACAGGGGACCTTAAATAGTTTACTATGGTCAGAACTGCAGCGAAATCCGGCCTCGCAAGCTGCTAAGTATTTGGAAAAAAGCCTGTCGAACCTAGGCATACAGGAGCTGTGGAACACTTCAACTAATCACACCACAGTCAAAAGGCTGGTAAAGAGAACAACAAAGTACCTTTCATGGATTGAGGATAAGGCGACAGTTGCCAAGAGGTCACATGGCTGGTTCGTTTTAAACTCCTATTCTCAACAAGGACAACAGAGTTATCTCGATCTAGGATACTCAAGGACCATGAAATTGAAATTTTTAAAATTCAGATTGGGCCTGTTACCTTGTAGAACCCACCTTCCACATTGGCTGAGGGATAAAGTGGGCCACCTCTGTCGTTTATGTAGTAAGGCAAAGGAGGATATGCCACATTTGTTGTGCTCCTGCGACAAATTACTAGAGGAAAGAAAACGCTTGCTGAAATTTTTGTTTAACCAACGAGGAATACGCACTCGAAGGAATGCAGTCCTTGCCTGCTTCACACCCGATGATCCGCAGCTAAACTGCGGCCTTGTGAAGTATATGAAAGAGGTGGAGAAAAAGATGCAGAAACTTGACGCTTAACTTAACTTGCTGTTTTTTGTTTAGGTTGAACCATATGTAAAATGTTGTCTAACATTATCAAATCAATGAAGGCGGCGGATAGAGGACACTGGAACCCAACCTTTTTTAGATTCACAAAGAAAATCGATGCTAAGACGAACATCATTGCAAATTTGTATTTAATTTAGAAGATTTTAAAAATGAATTATATCGTTTTATAAGCAATATTACGTTTACGGTGAAAATGTACAGTATGTATATGTATTTTAAAATGGAGAAACTGCAATGGTTTTTATTAACTATGCAAAATAAATTCAAATTCAAACCCTTTTGCGGCCGGAATTCTGCGCCTGTGCGGCAAATTCCAATCACGGGCTTGGTCATGGCGGCTCCCGGCCATCATCAGCACACGCTCACCGTGACGCATGATGGACAGGAGCCATTATCAGCACGCAAGGGGTTAAAGTTTCTTCCCTTCCGGCCTTAAAAATTCAAATTCTTCAATAAGTGTTGCTTTTGTGCTGCAGCTTGTACCTAGTAGACCTGCATTCCTTCTGCTCTCCTCAGTATCAGTTTCCAATCTTAAACTTGTCTCTGTGTCAGTTGCTCTGCTTACCTGCAAAGATCTGTTGGTGTTAATTAATTTTTGTCATTTGAGGGTATCAAATGACTTGGCAAAGGTAAATATTTGCCCAAGTTTATAATATAATTTGTCTCTGAGGAATTTCTGGACCTTGAGTGCTTTGAGTATTTCTTCTTGCCTTTTAACCGCTCAATTGCCTCCATTTTTTTTTATATTTCAGCACCAATTCTTGTTGTGGATCTTTATCGATGTCATCACTTAGCCCATAAATCTGTTGTTTTAATTGGACCCTGTCAATGTCTGCCTACTTGACTAGGATGAGTACCAACCAAGTAGATTCATCTAAATCACTTTCTGCCCACTCACAGAGCATTTCAGGAATCGGATTTTCAAAACTTGGACCTACTAGAATTTGCAAGCCTCTTGGAATCCTCGCAATCTCAAGGTATTTCGTTACGGATTTATGTTCCCACCAGTTTATTTGTTCTGTTTTTTAAAGTTTTTCCCATAATTTTAATTTACTCCGTACATCATTGCCATTGTTATTTCTACTTATTCCTGCTGTTATGCCTGCTTCCTGTTACAATGTTTGCTTGTTGAAAATGTTTTCTCGCCAGTCTTTTCAATTCTTGCAGCATTTCGGCGGAACTGTTGATTTTGGCTCTGTGTTTATTTCTCTCCCAGCCAAGCCGTGAACAAGTATACAACCTCATCCCGATATCAGCTTCTCACCAGGTAGGTTTTCCAATGCTCAGGTAAGTTTTCTGACTCCCCATGGGGTCAATTAAGCCTTTTGGTGAACGGGGGCAGCAGCTGCTTGGCGTGCTGAGTGACTGATGCTCACTATGGCCTGTAGCAAGGTGGGTTGCTGGGCTGTCTGCCTTTGTGGAGATGGTCTGCGTCTACATCTTTTTAAATTCGATTTCCTAACTATACGTGTCCCTTTAACCTCTGGGTATTTCAGTGAATTTCTGAGGATTTTAAAATTGTATTTCATAACTATAACCTCCCAGTAACCTTTGTTTTTTCAGTGAATTTTCTAAAGTTTGTTAAATTTTATTTTCTAACTGTAACCTGTGACCTTTGAAAATGAGTGTGTGAGTGTGTGCAAGAGTTTCTTAGTGGGTGTGTGATTGGGTGTGTGAGTGTCTCAATAGATGTTTGAGTGGGTGTGTGAATGTCTGAATGGGTCTGGGTGTGCCTACATAAGTATCTCATTAGGTGTGTGAGTGGGTATATGAGTGGTTGAGTGGGTCTGTGAGTGGGTGTATGAGTGTCTGAGTGGGGGAATGAGGTTCTAAGTGAGTGTCTGAGTGGGTCTGTGAGTGGGTGTGTGAGTCTCTGAGTGTGTGTCTGTCTACATGGGTCTATGATTGAGTGCATGGGTGTCTGAGTAGGTATGTGAGTGTGTGAGTAAGTCTTTAGTTGGCTCTGTGTGTGGGTGTGTGAAGCTCTGTGAGTGTGTGTGTGTGTGAGGGGCTGAGTGAGTGTGTGAGTCTCTGAGTGGGTGTGTGAGTGGATGCAGGTGTGTCTAAGTGGGTCTGTGAGTGAGTGGATGAGTGGTTGAATGGGTCTGTGAGTGGGTGCATGAGTGTGTGAGTAGGTGTGAGTTTCTGATTGGGTCTGTAAGTGGGTGCACAAGTGTCTGTGTGGCTCTGTGAGTGGGTATTTGAGTGTCTGTGTGGGTCCATAAGTGGGTTTGTGAGTGAAGGTGTGAGTGGCTAGGCCACATTTGAATGGGATTGGGGGCCACCTTGCCTTTCTCCAGGACCAATTGTGGTCCAAGGAACACCATCCCCTGGGGCCTGCCTTTATTTATATATTTTTAGCAGGGGAGGGAGCTGTGTGACCCCCTCCTATGGCTGATTTTGACCACAGGGACCCCATCTCCAGGGCCCGGCCATATTTCTATAAAGGAGGAGGGCCACAAGCCTACCCTCCCTGGGTCGATTTCAACCCTGCGGACTCTTTCCCCTGGGGGCCGGCTGTAAACTAATGGGGCAGCATGAAGATGCTGGGGAAGATTTTTAAATGGCTCCCTATCAGCCTCTAGGAAACCATGATGCATCTCCCTCATCACAAACATGCTGGACTATGGAAGCACCATCTATGCTGGGATCAACCAAAAACTCACCAGCAGACTGCAGACCACTCAGAACTTGGCAGCTAAAATCACTCTCAACCTCCTATGCCACACACTTATTACACTATACCTGAAGAAGCATCGCTGACTACCCATAAACAAACAAGCACATTTCACACTTCTCATCCACATGTTCAGGGCACTACAATATACTGGCCCAGCATATCTCAACAATCTCACCTGCTTTCACAAACCATCCAGGTGCTTTCCAACATATGCCAGAAGCAGAAATGGAACTGGTCTTCTGAATTGTCTCCACATATAGAGAAACTCGGAAAACATGTTAATAAAACTGATTCTGCATTCCTCAGAGATCATAACATGGGCTCTGTCTACAATAATAACCTGTGCTTCAACATGCATGGAATATATAGGAGAGATAATGTTCACTTTGCCGATAAATGCAACAGAGTGTTTCTGAACAACTTGAAACTCTACATTAATTGTTATATGTAGTAATCATATACACAAAATGAACACAATAGCTCTTCTAAGAGCCACCCTATGTCCAAACTGTTATTTTTAACTGCAAATCCTCTTTTGAAATGCAATAATCGACGCTGCAGATCCCTCGTGGATTTGCAAATCAAAAGCACACATTCAACGCGAAAGAGCATATTTAATATTTCAAGTAAAGGGTTCTGAATGCATATCACAGTGGGTATAACAAACTCTTAATGGATAATATATTAGGTGCATAAGTGGGTTTATCAATGAGAGTAACTGTGTCTTTAGGGTACATAAATAGACATGACAATGTCTGTATGGGTATGTAAATGGGTGTTATACAGTATCTCTATCAGTATGTGAATGGCCGTGACAAAGTCTGTATGGGGTTTTGGATGGCTGTATCAGTGCCTGTATGGGTTTATTAATGGGCGTGACAGTAACTGTTTGGGTATGTGAATGAGTGTCACAGTTTATGTATGGCTTTGAGAACATGTGTCACAGAGTCTGTATAGGTTTGTAATGAGTGTGACAGAGTCTCTAGGGATGTATGAATGAGTTTGACTGTCTGTTTATGTACGTGAATGGGTGTGACAGTGTCTATATGGGTTTGTAAATGGGTGTTACAGAGTCTGTATGGGTTTGTGAAAGACTGTTAAAGGGTCTCTCTCAGTATGTGAATGGGTGTTTCAGTTTCTGTATAGGTTTTTAAATGGGGTTGAAAGTGTCTGTATAGGTTTGTGAATAGGTGTCACAGTGTAAATAGGTGTGACAGTGTCTTTATTGATATCTGAATGGGTGTGACATTGCCTGTATGTTTTTATGAATGGGTGTGAAAGAATGTCCATGGGTATGTGAATGGGTATGACACTGTATTTTTAGGTGCGTGAATGGTTTTGACAGTTTCTCTCTGGGTCTGTGAATGGGTATGACAGTGTCTGTATGTGTTTTTCAATAGGTGTAACAATGACTGTAAAGGTTTGTGAATGGGTGTCACAGAGTCTCTGTGGGTATTTAAATCAGTGTCACAGTGTTTCTATGAGTATGCGAATGGCTGTGACAGTGTCTGTATGGGTTTCCCAATAGGTTTAACTGTGACTGCATACGTTTGTGAAAGGGTGTCACAGAGTGTCTATGGGTCTGTAAATGGCTGTCACAGTTCCTCTTTGATAATCAGAAAGGGTGCAATATTGTCTGTCTGGATTTTGTAATAGGTGTAACTGTGCCTGTGTAGGTTTTTGAATGGGTGTCACAGAGTTTCTAGGAGTATGTAAATCTGTGTCACAGTGTCTCTATGAGTATGTGAATGGGTGTGATAGTGTCAGTATGGATTTCTGAATGGATGTGACTGTATGGGTTTGTGAATGGTTATCACAGCATTTCTATGGGTATATTTTAATGGGTATGACAGTCTCTCTATAGCTATGTGAATGGCTGTGATAGTGTCTGCAAAAGTATAGAAGTGGGTGTGAAAGTTTCTGTATGGGTATATAACGGGATGTGATAGCACCTGTATGGGTATCTGAATGGGTGTGAGAGTAAGAGTGAGTGTAAAAATTAATATATATAGTTGTTCTTTCAGTGGCGGTAACTCCGCGGATCCCCTGTGAAGTTACATGTGGGCTACAGTGAGCCCCGTGATGGTTCTTCAGATTTCACGAGTGGCCCACAATTTCTTTTTTCAGATTTCTGACCCCAGGGCACATGCTCACACCTCTTTTATAAGAAGAACAAGGGGTCAGGAAACCTCTTGCCTGATCCCTTCGTTTAATTTTCAGGATCATGGACCGTTTCCCCTTAAACAAAATGGTGGCTGCTAACTTTTCTGTGAAGGTGCGTTCAGCCAATCAGACGTTGTCCCGTGCATCCACGGATTACCAGCAAGTAGATCTGCTAGTAATCTGCGTCCCCAGATATACAAATTTGTTTTCCAGTTAAAATCTCCAAAACTACTCAACAGATTTACACCAAATTACAAAAAGCAACATCTAGCGTCCTGTCAAATTTAGTGTAATTCTGTCCAGCGGTTCGGGATGTAGGCTTGTTCCAAGGTCCTATGGGAATTAAGATGGGAGGACGTGTTTTGGGACACCTTTTTTGCTCAGGGTGTATGAGGTTTTTTGTGATGTATATTTTTGAGACATTTGGTAGACAATTGGGTATATGTATTCACATGCACTTACATTTGTTTGAATATGATTATAGTAAATACATTTTTTTGAGAAATATTGTGATATTAATGATTTTGTTTACTGTGCTTTTGGAATTTAGTATGAATATATACTATAAATCCAAGATGACGGTTTTCAGCATCCTTAAGGTATGGTGAGATATTCCAACAATGAGGTAAACAAGTAGGTTCTGTTTTGCTTTGTTTCACCCCAAATATTTAAACCTTCATTTTCTTATTTGTTGCAATTAGTTCATTTATACCAAGCTTTCATTTTCCACTGCTGTTAGTTCCCTTATCAAATCAATATCAGCCACTTGTAAACCTCTTTGGTTCGGGGTTCATAGCTGTCTGTGTATTGTCCTCCAGGTTTCTGCAAGACTGTATTCCAGCATAATATTTCATTAGCTTAAGTTTTGGAATAAATTTGAATACACATATTCATGTCTCACTATATTTTAATGAACATTCTGGGCAGAATAAGAGACATTTATGATGGTTAGCGTGTTTATTTGTTTTTATATTGTTTCTTCCATGTTTAATTTAAAAATAATTTCAGCTGTTGCTTGATTGCATTACCTGTACCTCCTCCTTTTGTGTTTCTGTGCTTTGGATCTCTGTGTCTTAACCCCTTTTGCGGCCGGAATTCTGCGCCTGTGCGGCAAATTCCGATCGCGGGCATGGTCATGGCGGCTCCCGTGTGGAAAAAGGTACGGCTATGACCTTTTTCAGGATTTGCCCGGCGCTAACCGCCTTTGTACCATTCAAACTACCAAGCAATGAGGCAGGCACCCGAGACCAGAAGGCAGGAAACAGAAGTTTTATTCCGACGGAGCAGAACACATCAGATCAGACAACAAGGTATCGTCTCGAGGTGCTCTAACAGCCTCTCTGAGGCCTGGCCTCTTATACCCTGGTTTATGACATGTCAGCATTCTTTGTTGCATAAAAGACTCTTTAAACTTATGGAATGACGTCCCCATAATCCTCGTGTCAAACCCACCCCCACATACATTCACAATAAAGGTCCTCACCCTGCTGATAACAGGAGGGGGCTATCACGCGGCTGAGTGTTCCGCCGATTCTTAGGATGTGTGCGCCTGGTCGTATCCCATGAGGTGGGGAGGCCATGATCAATAGTGGAGCCTTTGAAGAGGAGCGACTCCATATAATAAGGGGCAGTAAACGGTATCTCCCGGCTTAGGCGATGGCCTCGGACCTGTGTGGACAGTCGGACACGGGGCAGGGGTCATCAAAGGAGTGGTATTCATGCCGCGTGGACAATTGAGCGCGGAGGGAAGGTTTATCAACAGAGGGGCATTCATGGAGGGAGAGGAGGTGCTGGTCAGGCGCAGGCGTGACTCCCAAGGACAGGGGCATGCAGAAGGGTTATGCTCGTGAGAGGGAGGGAGGGGGAGCCAGGGTGCGCGGAGGATGCTTGCTGGGTCAGAGGGGCGCGCTGGCGGTAGATCGTGGGCAGGGAGACCATGATGCCTAAAATGGCCGTCGTGCGCGCTGTACGTGGGTGACAAGCTGGCGCAGACGATGTTTAGCCCGTAAACTAAAATTCCACAGTCCTCCCTTTTAACATGTCTCGCCAACTTGTCAGTTCGGATTTATCCCCATAAGACCACGTATTTCTACTTCATAAAGGGGACTCATGTGCTCATTTCGGAAGTCCAAAGTCTTTGGGCACATACAGTTAGAAACAAAACTGCACAAAGATGGCAGACACTGGATACCTAAACAACACCCACATAATATCACCACAGGTATCAGTACGAAGGAAAGCAACCTCCAACCCCAGTCCTTCAAAGTGTCCCAAAACCAGCTCCCAAGCGACCATCCTTCTTGTTCCTGGTGAACCTCCGAGGAAAGTCTGTGGAGGTGTTCAATTGCTTTGTAGACAGAAGGCGAGTTATCTGGCACGTAGGTGCAGCAGCTAGATCCGATGATGCGGCATGCTCCTCCTCGATCGGCCAGGACCACATCCAGAACCAGGCGTTTTTGAAGGGCCACAAGGCGGACCGCCTGAAGCTCCGCCGTGTTGTTAGCGAGGATGCCAGCCGTGATGTTGATCGTTGTTTCTACTGCCTGGGTCAGGTGTCGGATAGCGCGGCTGTTTGCCATTGGGCCCCACAGAGGAACAAGTCCCTTTGCTGCATCTAGGAACTGTGCTCCAGTGGAGTCGGCTTGTCCGATGTCATCTGCACGCCTCTGCCGGTGATGGTTGGCAGGTGCTACATATGTGGGTGGAAGAACGAAGGCAATGTAACAGATACCTTTCCAACCTTTCGGGAGCCAGGTGTAAGCTTTGGTGCCACACACAAAGTACATATTTGGAGAAGCAACAAAGGAGGTGGGGTCAACCGAGTTCAATGTTCTGGTGATTCGGCAGGAACTGTGACCCACCAGCTGTGTTCCCTGGCCTTCGAGACACACAAGACCTGTGACATTGATAACTGAAAGAGCCACGGTCAGAGTGGTGGTAGTTTGTTTCCGCAGATGAGAGAAGGTGGATCTAGCTGGATTGTGGAGTACCTGTACTTCGACTCGTTCTTTGGCTGGAATGTCTTTAAGGAAGGTGGCGCCTGTGAGCGCAGGACACAGAGCAGCAGAGGTCTTTCTGGTTTTGTTCAGCCAGAATCCAGAGTAGAAGTGCAACACTGTCTGGCTGGAGGTGGCGTTGTCTTTGTGGCTCTCTTGCATGAGGATCAACCAGGCGAGGCAGGAGCCGTGAACTGAGAAAGGAGAAGGGATGAAGGGGATGGAGTGTCCAGTGGCATGCGGGAGCAACCCGCAGATCCAGCAGTTCGTAGCGTTTGCAGCAAGGTTGTGTTGGTGCAACAGTTGCACGAAGGAATTGTTCCAAA
This sequence comes from Lissotriton vulgaris, assembly GCF_964263255.1. Lineage (NCBI taxonomy): Eukaryota > Metazoa > Chordata > Amphibia > Caudata > Salamandridae > Lissotriton > Lissotriton vulgaris. Next base: position 583,907,384 of record NC_141696.1, read on the forward strand.
ATTCCCTGCGCCTTTCTCGGAGCTGAGGCGACAGGGAGATTAGGTGATGCTCTTTCAGGGGTGTTGGTTGTGCAGTAGGTAGCAATGCCTCATGAGCCGGTGTGTTTTCCTCCAGAATCCAGAAGGAGGTCATGAGGAGGAGGCAGAAGAGGAAGACAATAAAGAGGGCGATTGTCTTTGATTTGTGCAAATTGTCAGTCTTTGGGTTTCTATAGTGGGTATTTCCTGTTGCTTCCATCATCTTCTTATCTGGCGCTTCCATCATCTTCTTATCTGGCGCTTCCATCATCTTCAAGGGGGCTCGGTAGCGGGCAGAACCACGGACTTCGTTTAGCTTCTCTCCCGGTAACCCTTGGTTGTGTTTAGGTCACGGTTCTGAGATTCAACTTAGTCCGTGGCCTACTTAGCCGAAGCTCCCTCCTTTCGACGCAAGAAATACCCTTCTCTGGTTGGCACAGTGGGGTCAGAGAATTTTGCAAGTTCAAGTGCCCCAGTATCGGGATAACAGTTCAATGTCGGTCGGTCTTTGATCAGGAGCTCTTCTTGGGTGTTGACGTTTTCGGTCGTGGTCAGGTTTGCAGAGACCTTCCGGCAGTGATGTGCGTGCAGCCAGTGCCTCTTCCCCTCCACTCGAAGCGCCGTCCGTGTGGTAATCAGCACTTGCCAGGGGCCCGTCCACCGGGGTTCCAGACTCTTGGTCCGTTGGAAGTTTCGTATTAGAACGAAATCTCCCGGTTGGATGTCATGGCCAGGGCCCCTGGAAGCATCGGGGATGGCCTGCTGCACCTGTTGATGAATGACAGACAACGTCTTAGTTAATTTGCACAAATAATCAGACAGTAGGACGTCCGGGACGTCGTGAATGGAGGGTGGTTTGGGAGCAGTCCAGAGGTTCATCGGTCGCCCGAATACAACCTCGTAGGGGGTCAAATGGTGTTTGGTGGGAGTAGAGCGCATCGATAGCAAGGCCAGAGGGAGAGCGTCTGGCCATTTAAGTCCGGTGGTTGCCACTATTTTTGACAATTTCAACTTCAGTGTGGCATTATGGCGTTCCACCAGGCCGGCGGATTGGGGGTGGAAGACTGCGTGAAATCTCTGTTTCACCCCCAATCCCTTTAGGATTAGTTGGATAACCTCAGCTATGAAGTGGGGGCCATTGTCGCTCCATAAAATTCGACAAAGGCCATAGCGAGGGAAGAATTCTTTCAGTAGTACTTTGGCAGTAGTCATGGCAGTGTTGTCACGGGTCGGATAAGCCTCTACCCATTTGCTGAAGGCACATACGATGACTAGTACATACTTCAAGCTTCGGCATCTCTCTAGTTGGATGTAGTCCATCTGAAGGACCTCAAAGGGGTGATTGGGGGTACCAAACCCTCCCCGGGGTACCACAGTTCCTTTCCCGGGGTTGTGTTGCAGACAGATAAGGCACTGCTGGACTAGGCGTCTGGCTGAGTCGGGGATTTTGTCGTTGTGCCAGACTTTGGAAATGAGTTCGATCATGGGTGCAGATCCTATGTGTGCGGGGGAATGAGCCATTGTCAGTATGGGGATCAGGTATGAGTCGGGTAGCAACCATTTGTTTGCATCTTTTGTTCGCCAGCAGCCCTCATCATCCTTCAAACCCACCCCGGCCCATTTAGTCAGTTCGTGAGGGGTGCTGGCCGACTGGATGTCTCTGATCATTTCCCTCGCGTCAGTCCATTTCTCTACTTGTGACCTGGTCACATATATACGTGTCACCGTCCTATTCTCAGCTGTGGTTCGCGCAGTGATGTCGGCCAGCGCATTCCCTTGTCCGACTAAGTCTGTCACCTTCTTGTGTGCCTGGCATTTGATCACCGCTAATCGTTTGGGGAGGAGAACTGCTTCAATCAGGGCGGAGACTAGATCTCCGTGGAGGATAGGGGTGCCGTGGGACGTCAGGAATCCCCTCTCTCTCCACAGGAGCCCAAAATGGTGAACCACCCTGAAGGCATACTGGCTGTCTGTATATACGTTCGCGGTGGTTCCTGTGGCTATGATGCATGCTCGTGTGAGGGCTATCAGCTCTGCTGCCTGGGCAGATCGTGGTGTGATGCAGGCTGTTTCAACTACTGTTCGGGCGGTCGTTACTGCATAGGCAGCTGAAGTGGTGCCATCTGGGAGTTTGATGCATGAGCCGTCTACCCATAGCTCTCCATCGGGGTCAGTGAAAGCGGTGTCTCGGAGGTCAACTCTACTCCTAGTCTGTTCGTCCGTGAGGGTCACACAGTCGTGTATGGGAGGAACGTCGGGGTCATTTTCAGGCAGGGGCAACAATGTGGCAGGATTCAAAGTCGTGCATCTCTTTAGTGTGATGTGGGGTGCAAGTAGCATCAGTTCGTACCCTGTCAGTCGTGCGCTAGTCAAATGTTGAGTCTTGGTTTGGTTCAGAAGGGTGTCGACAGCATGGGGTACTAACACGGTCAGAGAGTTTGAAAGTACAATTCCTTCGCTCTGACGGATAGAGACGGCAGCGGCAGCTACCGCTCAAAGGCAGGCAGGCAAAGCTCTGGCTACAGGATCAAGAGTGGCGGAGAAGTAGGCACAAGGGCGCTGCTTAGGACCTATAGACTGCGTCAGGACAGACAATGCACACCCCTCCCTTTCGTGAGTGAAGAGGGAGAAGGGTTTGGAGTAATCCGGGGTTCCCAGGACAGGCGCTGAACAGAGGGCATCTCGCAATTCCTTAAAGGATGCTTGACACTCAGGGGTCCAAGGGAGTTGGAAGGGGGCATCTTTGGTTAATAGGGCAAGTAGGGGTTTCACAATGAGGCTGAAATTAGGTAACCACTGTCTGCAAAAAGAGGTTAGGCCAACCAAAGAGCGAACTTGTTTTTGTGTTTTTGGGACGGGGGTGTCTAGGATGGTTTGGATTCGGTCAGGTGTGAGTTTCCTCCCTTCTTTGGACAGGAGATGGCCTAGGTATGTCACTTGTGGCTGGCAGAACTGTAATTTCTTTTTGGAAACTTTATGGCCGTTTTCTGCAAGAAAGTGTAGGAGTTGGACAGTGGCTGTGAGTGCAAGCGGGGTGGTGTCGGCCGCCAAAAGGATATCATCGACATATTGGATCAACACCACTCCATCTGGTAGCTGGAAGGCATCCAGCTGTCTTTTTAGGGCCTGGCTGTAAATGCTGGGGCTTTCAGTGTACCCCTGGGGAGCTCTACAAAATCGGTACGAGCGGGATTTTAAGGTGAAGCCGAAGAGATAACGGCTGTCTGGATGGATGGGGATAGAGAAAAATGCATTCTTGAGGTCGATAACAGTGAAGGTGGTGGCAGTGGACGGGATGAGGGTCAGAATGGTGGTGATATCTGAGACTACGGGTATTGGGGTACAACCACTTTGTTAATTTCTCGCAGGTCGATGATGAAGCGGTATGCTTTCTCATCTCCTTCGCCTTGCTTCTTAACAATAGGTAGGATTGGGCTGTTGCAGACGTTGCTAACCACCTCTTCAACCACTCCTGCATCCACCAGAGATTGAATGATTGCTACCAGTGCCTTCTCGCCCTCGGGAGATATCCGATACTGTGGGAGTTTCGGAAGCATAGCGTCCTGTCTTACTGTTATATGAATGGGGTCAATCATCATTTGTCCCACATCAGAGTCAATTTTGGCCCATAGGTGCGGAGGCAGGGTATCAAGTATGGACAGGTCAGCATCAGTTATGGAGCACATGTGTCGTGCAGGGCAAGATTTGGGTATGTCTGGGCTGTCGTACAGGATGACTCGGATCCCATCTGGGGAACACCTAATGGTAGCTCGAAAATGTTTCAGTAAGTCAATGCCCATGATGGCGTCAGGGGAGTTTGAGGAGAGCAGAAACGTTGTGTCAGTGGTGTTACTTTCTAGGTCAAAGGTGATAGGCACGGACAGGGGGTTAGTGGAGGGCGTCCCATCGAAACCTATCGATGTAATGTGTGAGCCAGACAAGGGTGCCCGTGGAATCAGTCGTTTCGATAACACACTACGTGTCACCCCAGTGTCTACCAAAAATGGAGACTCTGTACCCAGGACCTTAGCGGTGACATAAGGACCTTGCTGGTCAACACAGAGCTCGACTGGATCCCTCCCTTGCCCCTGGCAGTCCTATGCAAAATCGGGGGCATTCTCACCGTCGGATAGTTGATATTGGTTCTGTCGGGGGCGGTCAAAGGTGTTCAATCTCCCTGATCTGTCATTGTTGGTGTCCTTTGTGTGCCCTCGTCCTTGTCCTCTATTTCTCGGACCACCCGCCACATCCCTGGGGTCCCTATTTCTGTTCATCTCTAGCAGAACCGGACACTGGGATTTCCAATGGCTGAATCCTTTGCAGAAGGCGCATTGGTCATTGCTAATGTCCCTACGTCCGGTGTGGGGTGTTGGGGTGTGATCTTTAGGAGGTAGATTTCTGGGGGTGGTCGACTGGTAGTTCCCCCTTTGGTGTTCCCGTCCCACCGCTATACCTTGTTTCTGGGCTATCATCACCCTTTCTTTTAAATCTTTCTTCTTTTTCTCGGACGCCCTATCATTCTCATTCTTTTGGTGCTCGTAATACTGAGCCATCTGAAGGATAGCCGCGGGTTTGGAGGCCCCCCAACTACTCTCACTCGTTTGCAATTTTTGGGAGACCTCTTGTGATAGGCCCTTTACATAATTTTGTACAAACAGGTGCTGTCCGGTCGCGGTGGTCATGTCTTGGCCACTGTAGTCGGAGAACACTGTCTCGAATCGGGAGAAGTATTCTGACACATCTTCCTGGGGTTTCTGACGACAGGCCGTGACTATCGACCAATCTACCTTTTTCTCCGGGATCAGTGTCTTTAACTTCTGAACTAATTTGTCTGGGAGTTCTAGTATGTCCTTTACTGGTTTCCTTCCAGGCTCTCGCTGTCTATCTAGTTTACCGAGTTGGTCCCAGGTATGTCCAAACAGATCCGTGTGGTCAGCCTTCCGGATTTGCTTCCACACGTCAGCTGGCAGACATAACCCGAAGAACAAGTCAATGTCCGCTAAAGTCATTATCGTCGAACCCAAGGCTGTGCCTAATTCAGTATATAATGCTGTCGGGTTCTTTCTTAAATCAGGCAGAGTTTGTTTAAAGGTTAGGATATCTTGTCGGTCCCATGGTTGGTAAACCCAATTGTATACAACCCTTCCTTTCGCATCTGTGTGATTGATATCATCGCTAGTTCCCTGGCCACGTGGCGGGATCCAGTAAGGGGCCGCCTCTCTAATGGGCATCATAGTGTTGGCTACTTCTATTGAGGTCGTTTCGGGGACTGTAACCTTGGCTTCTGGTTTTTGTTCCGTGAGGTGGCGGAAGACCTCAAGCGTCTGCATGAAGAGCTCCGTCGCCTCACGTTCAGTCCCATCTCCAACATCAATTTTCCTATACAGCGTTGTCAGTTTAGCGGGGCCCTTACTTTGATACCTATCCTCATATGCGTTCAGGGTGTGGTAGCTAAGTCGCAAAATGAAATGCCGTCTGTGGCTGTCGGCATGCGAATTATACATGTTCATTGTGTATTCTTCGCTTTCCCTTCGTTCTACTAGTGTCTTTGCTATTTTGTCGATCCCATCCCGCACATCTTTGCTCAACCTATTTGGTCTGGCTGGTGGTTGTTTGCTAGCCTCGGGGTCATCTGGCGATGTTGTTAATGTGGCTGGTGCGGAGGCCGTGAGGGCTGGTGCACTAGCGCTGAGGTCACTTTCGCTCGCACTGGGGGCTTGCAAGCTTTGTTGGCAGGGGGCATATGGAGGGGGCATATAGATGATTGGGGGACCTAGTAGTAACTCATCGTTCGTCCGTTGTTTGGAGGGCAATTCAGGGTAGAGCGCAGAGGGGGTCCTAATAGGGCATTGACCTGTCGACCCTGATTCTTGGTTTTGTGCAGCTTCTTTTCTTTCTTTAATTTCTTCTTCTAATTGCTTAGCGGCTGGGTGGGCTGCCTTTCGTAATTCTTTCCCTATTTTTGCTTCTTCTCTTTTCTTTCGTTGTTCCGTTTCTTTGCGCCACATGCCAATACTATCAAGCATAGTGGGCGTGGTCTTATTTTTCTGGCGCGCTATTTCCAATGTTTTTATTTTATTTTCATCAAAGGAACCTATCAGTGGCCACTGACTTTCAGGGTTCTTCTTTGTATATTTATGCCATAGCTTAGTATAAGCTATAGCGACTAGTCCATGCTTAGTGAACATGTCCTTATTAGGGGTGCCCTCCAGCGGAGCTGGATGGTTCATCTCTAATAAGCGGTCCGGGCTGTACAGGCTACCAATCAGTGGGGAGAAGATAGGCATGATGGGTTACAACGGGGACAAAGGTCTGCACTACCTATCTTATCACGGCGGGCAAAGACTAGACAGAATATTTCTATTCTCCGTTGTTTGCCGGCAGTGAATACCTCAAAAGAACCAATACCGAACAATCAGTGTTCGGTCAATCAAACAATCAGTGGGGAGAATAAGTGGGTACGACGTGTTAAAGGTTTGCGTTACCCACTCTTTCTCTACCTGCAAAGAGAGACCTTGTTCTTCCCTGTTTGCAGACAGAGAATCTCCAGACAACAATCCACGAACGACAGTTCGGGAAAACAGTGGGGGAGGAAGATAGGCACGACGGATTACAATGGGGACAAAAGTCTGCGTTACCTATCCTTCACTGTTTGCAAAGAGAGAGCCTGTTGTTTTCTCCGTTTGCAGACGGTGAATCTCCAGAGGGATCAACAAAGCGAAATACTAGTATTATCCAAATCAAACAATCATTTCTTAATTTGTCGTGTCTACACGACCTTACCCGGACCGCATGGACGGTTTCCTGTCTTCCGAATCCAGCGCCCGATCGTCCTCTCTTCTTCGTGTGTTCGTGGCACTCCTGATGGTTCCTAGTCAGGACCGTAGATCACTCGAGAGAGGTCTGTTCGGAACCAGTGAAGGTCGGATGATCGGCTGTCAGACGAGGGTCTATCGGACACGAGCTCTCCCGATCGTTGCAGTCGTTCACTCTGTCGTCGGGACCTCTCCCACTGGATCCACGTGTTGCTGATGGGCCCCACGCTGTGGGATGCCAATTGTGGAAAAAGGTACGGCTATGACCTTTTTCAGGATTTGCCCAGCGCTAACCGCCTTTGTACCATTCAAACTACCAAGCAATGAGGCAGGCGCCGGAGACCAGAAGGCAGGAAACAGAAGTTTTATTCCGACGGAGCAGAACACATCAGATCAGACAACAAGGTATCGTCTCGAGGTGCTCTAACAGCCTCTCTGAGGCCTGGCCTCTTATACCCTGGTTTATGACATGTCAGCATTCTTTATTGCATAAAAGAATCTTTAAACTAATGGAATGACGTCCCCATAATCCTCGTGTCAAACCCACCCCCACATACATTCACAATAGAGGTCCTCACCCTGCTGATAACAGGAGGGGGCTATCACGCGGCTGAGTGTTCCGCCGATTCTTAGGATGTGTGCGCCTGGTCGTATCCCATGGGGTGGGGAGGCCATGATCAATAGTGGAGCCTTTGAAGAGGAGTGACTCCATACAATAAGGGGCAGTAAACGGTATCTCCCGGCTTAGGCGATGGCCTCGGACCTGTGTGGACAGTCGGACACGGGGCAGGGGTCATCAAAGGAGTGGTATTCATGCCGCGTGGACAATTGAGCGCGGAGGGAAGGTTTATCAACAGAGGGGTATTCATGGAGGGAGAGGAGGTGCTGGTCAGGCGCAGGCGTGACTCCCAAGGACAGGGGCATGCAGAAGGGTTATGCTCGTGAGAGGGAGGTAGGGGGAGCCAGGGTGCGCGGAGGATGCTTGCTGGGTCAGAGGGGCGCGCTGGCGGTAGATCGTGGGCAGGGAGACCATGATACCTAAAATGGCCGTCGTGCGCGCTGTACGTGGGTGACAAGCTGGCGCAGACGATGTTTAGCCCGTAAACTAAAATTCCACACCCGGCCATCATCAGCACACGCCCACCGTGACGCATGATGGACAGGAGCCATCATCAGCACGCAAGGGGTTAAAGTTTCTTCCCTTCCGGCCTTAAAAATTCAAATTCTTCAATAAGTGTTGCTTTTGTGCTGCAGCTTGTACCTAGTAGACCTGCATTCCTTCTGCTCTCCTCAGTATCAGTTTCCAATCTTAAACTTGTCTCTGTGTCAGTTGCTCTGCTTACCTGCAAAGATCTGTTGGTGTTAATTAATTTTTGTCATTTGAGGGTATCAAATGACTTGGCAAAGGTAAATATTTGCCCAAGTTTATAATATAATTTGTCTCTGAGGAATTTCTGGACCTTGAGTGCTTTGAGTATTTCTTCTTGCCTTTTAACCGCTCAATTGCCTCCTTTTTTTTATATTTCAGCACCAATTCTTGTTGTGGATCTTTATCGATGTCATCACTTAGCCCATAAATCTGCTGTTTTAATTGGACCCTGTCAATGTCTGCCTACTTGACTAGGATGAGTACCAACCAAGTAGATTCTTCTAAATCACTTTCTGCCCACTCACAGAGCATTTCAGGAATCGGATTTTCAAAACTTGGACCTACTAGAATTTGCAAGCCTCTTGGAATCCTCGCAATCTCAAGGTATTTTGTTACGGAGTTATGTTCCCACCATTTTATTTGTTCTGTTTTTTAAAGTTTTTCCCATAATTTTAATGTACTCCGTACATCATTGCCATTGTTATTTCTACTTATTCCTGCTGTTATGCCTGCTTCCTGTTACAATGTTTGCATGTTGAAACATTTTTCTCGCCAGTCTTTTCAATTCTTGCAGCATTTCGGCGGAACTGTTGATTTTGGCTCTGTGTTTATTTCTCTCCCAGCCAAGCCGTGAACAAGTATACAACCTCATCCCGATATCAGCTTCTCACCAGGTAGGTTTTCCAATGCTCAGGTAAGTTTTCTGACTCCCCATGGGGTCAATTAAGCCTTTTGGTGAACGGGGGCAGCAGCTGCTTGGCGTGCTGAGTGACTGATGCTCACTATGGCCTGTAGCAAGGTGGGTTGCTGGGCTGTCTGCCTTTGTGGAGATGGTCTGCGTCTCTTTGTTTTCCAGTGAATTTCTACATCTTTTTAAATTCTATTTCCTAACTATACGTGTCCCTTTAACCTCTGTGTATTTCAGTGAATTTCTGAGGATTTTAAAATTGTATTTCATAACTATAACCTCCCGGTAACATTTGTTTTTTCAGTGAATTTTCTAAAGTTTGTTAAATTTTATTTTCTAACTGTAACCTGTGACCTTTGAAAATGAGTGTGTGAGTGTGTGCAAGAGTTTCCTAGTGGGTGTGTGATTGGGTGTGTGAGTGTCTCAATAGATGTTTGAGTGGGTGTGTGAATGTCTGAATGGGTCTGGGTGTGCCTACATAAGTATCTAATTAGGTGTGTGAGTGGGTATATGAGTGGTTGAGTGGGTCTGTGAGTGGGTGCATGAGTGTCTGAGTGGGGGAATGAGGTTCTAAGTGAGTGTCTGAGTGGGTCTGTGAGTGGGTGTGTGAGTCTCTGAGTGTGTGTGTGTCTACATGGGTCTATGATTGAGTGCATGGGTGTCTGAGTAGGTATGTGAGTGTGTGAGTAAGTCTTTAGTTGGCTCTGTGTGTGGGTGTGTGAAGCTCTGTGAGTGGGTGTGTGTGTGAGGGGCTGAGTGAGTGTGTGAGTCTCTGAGTGGGTGTGTGAGTGGATGCAGGTGTGTCTAAGTGGGTCTGTGAGTGAGTGGATGAGTGGTTGAATGGGTCTGTGAGTGGGTGCATGAGTGTGTGAGTAGGTGTGAGTTTCTGAGTGGGTCTGTAAGTGGGTGCACAAGTGTCTGTGTGGCTCTGTGAGTGGGTGTTTGAGTGTCTGTGTGGGTCCATAAGTGGGTTTGTGAGTGAAGGTGTGAGTGGCTAGGCCACATTTGAATGGGATTGGGGGCCACCTTGCCTTTCTCCAGGACCAATTTTGGTCCAAGGAACCCCATCCCCTGGGGCCTGCCTTTATATATATATTTTTAGCAGGGGAAGGAGCTGTGTGACCCCCTCCTATGGCTGATTTTGACCACAGGGACCCCATCTCCAGGGCCCGGCCATATTTCTATAAAGGAGGAGGGCCACAAGCCTATCCTCCCTGGGTCGATTTCAACCCTGCGGACTCTTTCCCCTGGGGGCCGGCTGTAAACAAATGGGGCAGCATGAAGATGCTGAGGAAGGTTTTTAAATGGCTCCCTATCAGCCTCTAGGAAACCATGATGCATCTCCCTCATCACAATCATGCTGGACTATGGAAGCACCCTCTATGCTGGGATCAACCAAAAACTCACCAGCAGACTGCAGACCACTCAGAACTTGGCAGCTAAAATCACTCTCAACCTCCTATGCCACACACTTATTACACTATACCTGAAGAAGCATCGCTGACTACCCATAAACAAACAAGCACATTTCACACTTCTCATCCACATGTTCAGGGCACTACAATATACTGGCCCAGCATATCTCAACAATCTCACCTGCTTTCACAAACCATCCAGACACCTCGGCTCTTTCGTACTTCTACTTGCACACATCCAATGTATGTGAAAAGCCAGATAGTTCCTAAAGCATGGAACAACCTGTTGTAATACATAAGAGCCTCCTCTATACTTCTTGAATACTACAAGAAGCAGAAGACCTGACTTTTCGGGCAGTCCGACTGGGCACCAGGTTTGGCTAGACACATACCTTCCCAGTGCCAGGATGCCCTCCTTGGTGATAGTGCACTCTACATAGCTGCATAACTTAAATATGGCATAGCATAATATAGCATTACATAACATAAGATAATCCAACGCAACACATCACATCTATACACACTGGAGAGTGCATTCTCCCTCATAAAAAACTGTGATTTATTGTATTGTTACAAGTGACTTCTAACTTCAGAGCAACAACTCTACTGAAATATGTTAATACAGTTGACGAGTGATGTCATGATGATCTTGCAGTCATGGGACACCACTCAATTGCAGCTTCACTGAAACATGTATTCTCTCATAAAACTTTAAATAAGATGACAGCCAGGCGGCGATCATCAGCTATGAGTTCTCTTACATGTTACTAAAACCTGAAGCTGTTTTGATGAGTCATATTGATGAATTCTCTCTAGTATGTTTGGGGGAAAACTCCTCTATGTATTTCAAATCATTATCAACATCTTTTGAAAGCATAAAGATGGCAGATTCAGAAAAGATACTTATTTGCCTTGCGTTTTACTGTGCACATGAAAAAGTACTACAGTGACAGCAAGACAGTAAAATTAAATATGAAAATAAAGTATTTTTTCCATCTATCTGTTGCTAGCCAAAGACATATTAGGCCACACCTTGTCTGGCCACAAAACACCAGGTCAATCTGGTACTTTCCCTTGCCATCAAATTATGCTGTAATCCATTGTTGTGCAGCAGTACTTAATTTGTAAAATAATATCAGCTGATGCCCAAAGTTTCTCTCAGAAGCCCACAGCAAAGGTTGATGAATGTCGGGATTGCCGAGTAACAAGACTACGTAGTATGACTTCCACTTTATGACTCTTTCTTCCACCAGCAGACACTCTCAACCCATTATCTCACTCCTGCAGGTCATTTTTGATCTCTGGCTTCTCTATTTGTCGCTGCTTTTCTGTCTTCTCTTCTTCCTCCTTTCGCCCTTTTGTGGCTATTCTCTCTCTTGTTCTGGGTCTAGGTAGGACATGGGAAAGTAGTTGTAGGTTCCCAAAGATGAGTGCTGGTGTGCCCCACTGTGATAAATCGGGTTGTTGGTGGACTAGGGTGTGCACCCTTGTCAAGCAAAAGCCACAATCCCTTGCAGGGTGAACCACAAAAAGACACAAAACTATGCAGTGCTTAAGCCTGAGCAGCTTGGCACAAACAGCAGTCAGGCGTATCTTAGAGGCTATTTGTAAAAAAATGTATGCAGCACACAAACAGTAATATAATGAAAACACAGCACAAGAACAATCCCGAAACCAGTTTAGAAATATAAATGTAAAAAAATTATTTGAACCCAAATCACAAAAATCCAATTAGTAGAACCAAATTTTTAATTTTTAACATTTTAAGACACAACTAGTGCCTATACGACCAAACCACGGTCATCTAGTCGAGTGAGACTGGCTCAAAATCGTAAGTTAAGCCCTGCTGTGATGGAGCACGGTTAGGTTACAAGAAGTGGATTGGGTCCAGTCACTGTTTTCCTTCAGATGTAGAAAAATGTCTGAAGAAAAATATCTGAGAAGATAAAGTTAAGCAAGGCAAAACTGCATGGGGTGTCTGGGGTGAGAGCGTCGTCTTCAGATGAACTTGGATCAAAGCCACAGCGAATATTTCTAATTTCTAAGTTTGGACTTAGCCTAAATGGGAGTAAAAAAACTACAGCAGGATGAAGCAAGGGGTGTCCAAGGTGAGAGTGTCGTCTTCAGATGAACTTGGATCAAAGCCACATAAAAAGATTTCTAATTTCTAAGTTTGGACTTAGTAGCCTAAATGGGAGTAAAAAAACTCCAGCGGGATGAAGCAGAGGGCTGTAGCCAAAGACAGTTCCAGCAGGTTTGACCCCGCTTTGGTGAAGGACCGCTGAAACAGACTTGCTGCTATGGAGAAGAATATAGCGGGAGAAGCCAAAAAAGTCAATCCAACCGGCGATGCACCTCAGCTGGATAGGCAAGCCGGTCGATCCCAGTCTCCTACTGGTTCTTAGAGTACGTTTTGGCTAAATTCTGTTTGTACTCAGTTTTAGAAACCGGCCATCTAGGCACCTTTAGCACCACAACCAAGGGTTAAGGACTGGTTGGACACATCTTGGTGGTTCAAGACTCACCCAGGCTGGGTCCATTTGTGGGTTTAAGATGGTGGGAACCTATTATGTCCCTGTGGTTCTGAACAGAAGGTTGGCAAACTAGTCCTCGGAGTCACTACTGGTAGTCCTAGGTGCAGGTTTAAGAGCAGAGCTCAACAGCAAGGCTAGCCTCTGAGGGTTCAAGCCAGGCTCCCGACTGCAAATCAGTCCTTCCAGGTACAGCAGCAGTCTGGTAGAGTACACAGCAGGTCACAGCAGCAGGCAGTCTTCTTGGTGTCCTTCCGCAGGTCCAGTAGTGAACTGAAGAGTGGGTCAGAAGATTCTATTTTTATACCTTGGTGCCCTTCTTATGGAAGGTGGGTGATGTTTCTAGAAAGGTTCTTTGAATTGCACAGAATTTCATGACTCATCTGCCCTGGTACCAAGCAGGCTGCAGTGACAGTACAGGGTTGTTCGGCCCTTTGTGTGAAAGTAGAGCACAGGCTATTCAGTTGTAAGTGGGGCTGTGCTCAGCTTTGCCCCCTTCATCTTGCCAGCAGACGACCCCTTCAGGCACACCTTATCCCTCTATTGTGTGACTGTCTGTGAGGAATTCACAAAGTCTAACTGTCAGCTACACCCAGTCATTTGACTCAAGGCAGACTGCACGCACAAAGGGCTGGATGCAATAAAAAGCCAAGTTTCTAAAAGTGCCATTTTCAAACTTGTAAGGAAAAATCTGACTATACCTTGAAAGAGGGGTTATCACAACAAATTCATATGTACCACACCTAATATATCAACCTTCTCCCAATTAGAAATTACAGCTTATTAAATGTAATAAGAAATCACCAATGATAGCCAATGGGAGGGATAGGCCTCACAGTAGCGAAAAACACATTTGGAAGTGTTTCACTACCAGGACATGTAAAACTTAAAAGTACATGTTCAGACTTTTAATCACACCCAATGGGCTACCTAGTGCCTACCTGAGAGGTAACCTATATTTAATAAATGGGGAGTTTAAGGATTGGGAAGGGGGTTTAAATGCCAAGTCAACATAGCAGTGCAACACTGCATGCAGGCTGCAATGCCTGGCCTAGTACATGTTTCAGAGTACAACTGAAGTGGGTGGCATAATAAGTGCTTCATGACCACTGCTAGCATTTAATTTACAGGCCCTGGCACTCTACAATGAAAGTATTAGTGTACTAAATAAGCCAATCAGGTATATGCCAATCAAACCATGTTTAGGGGAGTAAGCACTAGCATTTTAGCACTGGTTAGCAGTGATAAATTGCACAGACTCCTAAGTCCAACAAAAGCAACAATCCAACAACAAATGGAGATAAGTAGGCACAAAGTTTGGGGAAGAGCACCCTAAGGCTGACAGGTCTAACATCCACCTGCAACAACTGCCTTTGATAAGAATTGAAACATAGTCTGCTTTTCTTGCATAAAGTCCTGAAGCCTTTACAGGTGCCAATTGTCCTAGAGCTGTATATTAGTAATGCACCTGCACATTCACCCTACACATATCCATAACAAATCTGTGAAGAAGAAGTAGAACTTTGGGATATCTTTCCTTAGCTTTAGGCAAAATAGTGTGAGGAGAAACAGAACAAGTCTGTTGATCTTTAAAAGAACTCAAACGCCATACATGATGCTGATTTAGTTGTAGCTCATCTTAAATGTCTCAGGGGCTAAGCCCCTCTTGTTTTCTGAACCATTTGTTTTTAATTATGACAAGAGTAAATATAATGTATAATTCACTCTTGGTAAACAAAAATGCTGACTTCTTTGGCTTGACAACAGTCTCTGTGTGAATGCTGGCATAGGGGTACTAGCCTTCAGGGAATGGTTGCAGAGCTGGAGAAATCACATCCCTGGCCTGGACCTCTGCACACCTATGTGCCTCCCTCATTTGCGAAGTACTAAAGTGTCACAGCTAAAGGTAGATCTGGGTGCTGCCGGCTTAAGCCCTGCAGTACTTTTGGCTACACCCAAATCAGTCTGAAACCATACCCTTTCACAGATTGTCACAGAGTTCGGAAAGGGTGGGGTTAAAAAGCAGAGAGTGAAACCTAGTCCCTGTGACAACGCAGATTTAAGGTTTCAGTTTCATGCCCCTGCTCCGGAAGCAGAAAGGAATAAGAGTCCAAGCGGGACCTGCAGCAAGCTATGTTAAAAAAAGCTTTTAACTGTTGTGTGCTGTTTGTGTGGGCAAGAGGGTGTCTGTCAGAGAGCACAGGTGCATGTGGGAGTGTGTCTGTGTGAGTGAAAGTGAGAGAGAATCAGTGGAGGGAGTAAATGAGTAAGAACCACTTTCCTACCTTGGGAAAACCATTTTCTTTGCATTTCACTGTTTTGCACCTGGGGAAACACAATGATTAATTTTTTTGTTGTTTAATTTGCAAGTGTGTGTGATTTTTGAAGTGGTTTTGGTAAGATCATCTGCGGTTCCACAGGGCAGCCCTCACTGTATGAGTACATATCGTTAAATCTGAAGGGGGACAGAAGAGCTAGTTATTTTAAGAGGTCCTACTCCTGTGCTCCTCTGAGTATTCATGTAAACCACGGAAAGGAGATTGTTCCTCTATGTAGCCGATGCACTCAAGGTTGCTATCTGGCCAGGGATCAAGTAGCTGGGAGATCTGTATTTCAGATCATAATGCCCTCACACACCTGTTACGGTGTCATGCTTCATCATGGGGTGCTCCTCGTCAGACCGGCACTGCAATGTCTGATGGGCCTGGTGGCTACTTTAGAGGAGTTCTTCAGATCGGAGGGCGCCATATGTGGTGGGTGCATGTGGGCTAAAAGATAGTGCATTGTTGTGTGTGCACAATGACTTAAAATAGGCACCGGACCCAGGAACAATTTAATTCAAAATGACTCCAGGACTAAGTATAAATAGTGGTGCTACCAGGAGGTCCTTAGGTACCAGGGTAGCTTTGTGTGTGCATGGTCAACATGTTTCATGCCTTCGAAGCCCAGACTTTGGACGGCACTTCATCAGGACCTTTATAAACAACAGTAAGTAGTCCCCAAAAAAGCGGGGCCCGGGGGTACTCCCCATAAGTTGAGGATGTCCAAATGACGTGTAGCTGATCCCGAATAAGGAACCAGTAAGAAGTCTCCACCTCAATGGAGGAGTTATATTACTTCATAAACGAAGGGGAGGGACCCGACCACTGTAGGGACACCTATGCAAAGGATCGGGCACTGCTGGCTCAACTGCGCATCTCCCCAGTGTCTGCACATTTGAGTACATATCGTGTCACTGCTCACTATCGTATTCTCTAGAGAACTACTAAAAACACAAGCTGCCGCAGCAGCCCGATCTGTGGCATTAGAAGTGTGGGGAGGTCAGTTGCGGGGCTTAAAGAGCTGCTCTGTCTCCTGGTGGAGTCATGTAACTGCTGTACTGTTTGTTATCAAAGTAAACAAGATCAATGCCATCAGCCATAACTGACGCTCTAATCAAGGACTCTAAAATTCCTGCAGATATGTTGGCTAAAAGCAAGGACTGCACATCTTGGCAGATATGTATTTTCTAATGTGGGGTTTCAGGGTTACTCCTGTGAGTGTTTTTTTCCATTATGATGGAGACCAACACATTGCCAGCATTTTCTTTAATTTAGTTTATCAGTGGCCCATCAGGGGTTCACCTTTTTGGTGCAACAACCATGGACAGAAACAGATCTGCTTTTAGGCATGGTGCCAGACAAGGTCTAGCTGCCAAGGTTTCGGATTGCTAAGTGTGACATTGTCGTATGTTCAGAGTAATTATGAGTGACATTACAATGACTATGAGTGACACTTTCTCGCGAGCAAAATCAAGCAATGAAGCCAAGGAAAATATTAAAATATCACAAATTACCCCCATTTGAACAACGAGAAACCCTAAGAAGATCCTAAAACTTCTGCAAAGCACCAGAAATGGAAGGGCACTAACCAAACACAGACTCCGCATCAGAGGGCAGGCAGGCACAGAAGCTGCTAAGAAGATGATCTCATTGATCTGTTCATTCAGGACCTGCACTAGCCTAAAAAAACAAGGTTTATAGCATAGCAAGTGCAACTAGGAGCTTATACCATCACTCTGTCTCTGGTTTCTAATGCAATAAGGTAAAAAAGAATGCTCAGAAGAGCCAGCGCAAAACCTGGAGCTGTTTTGCTCTAAACATGCGGTAGTGCAAATAAATGAATAAATACAAATTCAACAAAAGTGTAAAGCAAAGTCCTAAAAACAGTTGGAAATTACATTATACTAGTTTTGCACATATTCAAAGAAAGAATGTTTTGATTTATGACACGTTGT
This sequence comes from Lissotriton vulgaris, assembly GCF_964263255.1. Taxonomy (NCBI): domain Eukaryota; kingdom Metazoa; phylum Chordata; class Amphibia; order Caudata; family Salamandridae; genus Lissotriton; species Lissotriton vulgaris. The sequence goes on from NC_141696.1 coordinate 583,924,496, forward strand.
GGTCGCGTACTGAGCCCTTTCAAAACAGAAAACAATTCCTTTTTAGGTTTCGACTGGGGAACGGAGCGTAAGCTCCGCCCCCAGAGAAATCTCTAGTCTTCAGTAGGGACTCTTGGAATACGCCCTCTGTCCCATTGGCTAGCTCCATAAATGGAGGCTAGCCATTGGAACAGAGAGGCGTCCGTCATGGCCGGACCAGATTCGGGGGCGTTCCCGAGAATTTTTGGCTTTTGGCTACGTCATGCCACGTCAGCCAAAAGCCGGGAACGCCCCCGAATCTGGTCCGGCCGGGCCGTGCTTGCTGCTGTCCTGCCTTCCTCCGTGTCCCTCCTCCCGCCGTCCCCCCTTCCCCTCGCTGTCCTGTGCACGCTTCCCGCCTCCCGCCTCCCTCCCACCGTTCGTGTCCTCTCCCGCCCCCCTCCCGCCGTCCGTGTCCTCTCCCGCCCCCCCTCCCCCCCGTGCGCGACACCAACTGTAGCGAGTCTGCTGCAGCATTCAAACTGGTGTGGAGTTGCCAGCCTCGCTCTCTTTTGTCAGTTCGCTTACCCCGGGCTGATGCCCTGGCTCTCTTTTGTGAGTTCACTTACCCCCTTGGTATCGCCCGCCGTAGCGCGACATGATTTCAGACCGCTATCCGCCTCCAGCAGCGTAATGGCGCTTGGCAGCCAGTCACACAGAGCAGAAAATGAAATAGGATCAGGCTGCAGCACAAAGACGCATGCGCCGACACTCACCAACACCCACCCCGTGTGAGCACTTTATTTTCCGTAATGCACTCCAAATTGACTCATTTGGTTAGTTTCCATGGTGGAGGGGAGGCGGTACTGTGTTTTCTTTAACTGATGCTACACGGGGGTTACTTGCATTCAGAAGTTTGGGTGTAGTCACATTATATCTTAAAACACCACTTTTATAGTCCGCAATGTCAACTGCCTTTCCTAACTTTTAATTTAGCTTGTCTGACTGACGAGGTGGGGTTAATGTCAGCTTATTCGACGCTTTGCTCTTCCTAATATCACATTACGCTTCCCTAATCTTTGTGACCCTTTGTTTTGTGAGTGTCCATTAGCATAGTCAACTTCTGTCGTTATGTGGGTTGGTTTAGTTGGGGCTTCTTTTCACAGTCCTTGGCTCTCGTTTTAGGACTCTGCTTTTGGACTGGAGACATTGGCGGTAATGGCCCTTGCTCTTAAGAAGGGGAGTAAGTAGATGTTTCTGGAGTCCAACTAGGTTCCCCCTCAGCCACACCTGCAGGTACTGGGTGAGTCCGTGCGCGCATGCATGATCTGTTTGTGCGTCGAAGCTCAACGAGCCACAGCGAGTTCCCCGCAAGACTGCGTGTTGTATTTCTAATGTTACCTACTTCGTCAAAGTTCTGCTGTTTCGGGACCCGATCATGTCACAGTCACAGCGAGAGAGGCAGATACCTAATATAGGAGTGACGTTTTAATTGAGGGAAACCTATTTTGATTGTTGATAATTATGTCTTTATTCTTTACATTTTATTAGTTGTAGATTCCTTTTTCACAGCCAGCAGTACTAAACACCAAAGTCTAAAACAAAATGAAATTAAGTACTCTCATTTAACATTCTCCTGTCTCTGCTGTGGTATAACACAGGCTTGGCTCCAGGAGTTTGCTTCTTGGAGAACCTTGAAGAAGTAAACGGAGTGGACTACAGACAAAGGTTGGCATGTGAATGTCAGTGAATGGCTTCAGAGTCAGTTTTAGACAAATTCTGTTCAATGTGTATAGGTCTAAAAACCGTTTTGAAATGGTAACTTTGATTTTACGGATATTGTGTTCATATGTTTTAAGGGTAGGCCGCTCCCCACGCCGCACAGCATCACCTTTTGTGTGCGTGTCTCAGCCCGCTGCTGCTGTTGTTAGGTCGCTGACCCTCCCTGTCACTTGTTGTGCCTCTTCTGTATTTTTATTGTATTGTTCTCTGTCACTGTGTTTGCTTCTGTTGGGGTTGAGCTCACGCGCCAATGAAGCACCTGTTTGATTTCCTCCCTCCACGATGGCGCGTGACATCATTAAAAGGAAAGGCAATGCCATCCTTAGCTTATATACAGAACCGGTTGCTGCTGCTTCCCATCACAGTCTTTTTGTTAAATTCCTCTTTCTAAACGACGTGTGCTGTGGCTGCCTTCTCTGAACATACGTTGCAGGGGGCGCTTTTGTCCAAGGGCAAACATTCAAGTTCAGGCCGAGGTTTTCATTGTTTACATGCCAGGCTTGGCGGTTACCGGGGCCCGCTCAGAGCGGCGACTGACTTCCTGTTAGTAAAGAAAACCAAAATGAGGAAGTTCTCAAAACGACCAACCAAACGACACTATTTTTTATTTTTTTTTACCTTTCTGTTCTCACCTCACGAATGCACTCTTCATGACATATAGTCTGACCCACATGCAATGCAAATGTTTTTAAGCACGAGTCCTACAAAGAACAACAGGAATATCAACTTAAAGCAACGCTATGTCTGAGATGTTAGCGAATTTGACATGCTCAAGTGTAAATTTGGGAACAACAAAACGAAAGAAAACTAGACAAGAGAGAAATAAAGAGGCATAGCTACCCATGGTGCAGCAGGTGCAGTGGCAGCAAGGCCGAGGTTTTAAGGGAGTGAACTCACACTAATTATGGATGTCACTTACTAGCAAACGGGGTGGAAGGTTCATTTTGATTTCTTACTTTAGGGCCCTTTGCACTCTTCCAACAAAAATACCATAGAGAGGGAGACGTATAAGTTACATTTAGTGCCCGATTACGATGTTGTGGGGAAAGGGTCCGACCGACAGTCGCTTTCTCCTAGACCAAGTCGGAACCCATCCGACGACTCGGCCAGAAACACCCTACATACAAACAGCACCATATGGTTGGAGGGCGGGATGCACGTGCGCACGAAAGAAAAGTAAGGGGGGTATTCTGCAGGAACCAATCCATGCAGTTGTGCAGGCAGTGCAAGCCGCCACAAAGTGATGCAACCAAGGCATTGTTTTCAGAAGGCAGTCCTTCGAGGCAGGAGAGATGCAGGAATCACTACATGCAGTTGTGCAGGTAATGCAAGCCGCCATAAAGTGTTGAAAGCACTGTTTCGTTTTAAATTGAGGCCCTGCGAGGAAGTAGAGGTGCAGGAACCAATCCATGCAGTTGTGCAGGCAGTGCAAACATCCACAAAGTGACGCATGCAACCAGTGTGTTGTTTTAAAAGGCGGGCCCTGTGTGGGAGGAGAGGTGCAGATGTGGTAGAAAAGGCCTATGGACCTGAGACAGGAGTGCATCCCGTGACACGATACAGCTGTGCACGTAGGCGCTGCACACAGCTGGGCTAGAATACTGTAAACAGACTTAGGCATACAGCAATGAGAGGGCACTAGTGACTTTCTGTTCCTGTAGAGGCGCTTTAGGTGTAAATACTGCAGTGTTGTTTGGTATAGGATTTAAGATGCAATATTATTTTTTTTGGTTTAAATCTTGTACAGATATTGTATTGTTTGCTAAGAGCTGATTTTCGATAATAATGTTTTGAATAAACACAACCTGTGTGATGAATCCAAATTAGAGATATTCAGTATTGTCAGTGACTCAGCTGAGTTGGAGGGTGCGGGATCCAAATTGGGTGTCTCCCTGGCCCAAGCAATAAAGAGAGTGTTACTGATTCTTACTCAACTAGCTGGCTAACAGACATGTTATACCCAAACATCAGCTGATCAATTTTTGAAAATAGCCATATGTTGCTATCAAATACACATTTTCTTTTTGAAAAGAGCAAACGAAATGACAAAAGCTTATTAAGAAAAAATAAAACCTGTTTTGCCACAAATATCTTTTCATTTTTCGTAAATACACATTTGACAATCAAACTTCAATTTGTCATTTTCATCACATACTCACATGCATCACTGCCACACATGAATGCCATGTATCACTATCTCATGCCATGGAGGTCTACAATATGCCAAGAATCATCATGCTTGGATCAACATTAGACCAAGGGTGGGAATCCTGATGCCATGTGTGCAAACAACAAGAAGCAAGTAATTGCCACGGTTATACCTTGGCCACCACTATACTAGGTTGAGCAATATCATTCAGTGGTGGAAACCAATATTTCAAAAATTTACATCAATATGTCAGAGGTGGCATTTGCCAGCCGTTGCCATCATGAAATTGATTCTCACATTATGCAAAGCATTTCCACCTGTATGCCATGGCCACCAATACCAAAGGTGGGAACCATCAATACGCTAAGAATTCCAATCAATATGCCCGGGACAACATTTTGCCAGGAGTGGGAACCATCTTTTATATTGAAGCACACAATATGCAAATAATGAGTGCTAGGGAGTGAGAGTGACTAGGCAGTGCTAGGGAGTGCAGAGTGACTAGGGAGTGCTAGGGAGATAGGGAGTGCAGAGTGACTAGGGAGTGCAGAGTGCTAGGGAATGCAGAGTGACTGCAGAGTGCTAGGGAGTGCAGAGTGACTGCAGAGTGCTAGGGAGTGCAGAGTGCTAGGGAGTGCAGAGTGACTGCAGAGTGCTAGGGAGTGCAGAGTGACTAGGGTGTGCAGAGTGACTAGGGTGTGCAGAGTGACTAGGGAGTGCAGAGTGACTAGGGAGTGCTAGGAAGTGCAGAGTGACTAGGGAGTGCCATGGAGTGTTAGGGACTGCTGAGTGACTGCAGAGGCAAATGGCAATGTAAATAACAATGCCATTTATTTATCTGTTTTCAAAACCAACACATAAATACAAATTTTGTCATTTACAATGCCAATAGCTCTTACTTTTCCAAAGGCGAAACCATTGCATTGTAAATGCTTGTTTGAAAATGTAGATTGTTTAAAAAGATTTGTCATATAAATCTGTCCCTGCAAATGGACTAGCTGCTACCTTGATTATTTTAACATTACATAGATACAGAATAGAATGTAAACAAGGCTCGTGGATGTTACAGGAGTAATTATGCTTGTGCAGTGAAGAAGTTTGTTCTTTGCCACCTGTGTTGCTGGGCGGCCGGAAGAAAAACAATCAACAAATCATCCTGCCTCAGCCACACTACACCAACTCCCCAATACCACACCTCCATGCCCCCGGTTCTGGCAATCAATTATTAGCATGCTGCAGAGCATCAGTTTGGACTCCAGTCTGCTATCTTTCCCAGGTGGGGCCCAGGCCCTGCCGACTTGAGCTTCCCAAAAAAGAATGTGATAGGCCCCATCCTGGATCTGAGGCGCTTTCTTTACCGAGCCACAGGGAAGGTGGACCCAAGTGGGAAGCTGTGGAAAGCAGCAAAATACTATGAAATTTTAGTTATGCATTTAAAACAACCAACCTGAGCACGAACAACCAATAAATAAAAAACGTGACAAACTGTGTTCGCATGAAAACAGCGTGAAATACTTTTTTTTATGGACTAAGCCTGTGTCGTTTGGTTTGAGTAAAGCACTCAAGTCATGCCCACTTCCCGCAATTGCAGTGTGCGTGCGCTCCTGCTAAAGTACACAGACTTGTTACTTAAGTCAGTGTCAGCACCACCTCTGCAGCCTGGCGGAAAGCAAAGTGCGAAGCAGTAACTAAACTTACTTTAACTTTACGTCTTATCTCGGTCTTCTTTACAGTCAAGCCTGACTGTCTCACACAGTCTCCTCTCATGTCACTCTGGCAGACTCGCTGTAGATAACAGTCAAAACGCTATGAATTAAAGCATATTATCTTAAAGAATGAAAAATACCTGTCCATGAGTGACACCCACTCAGAGCAAGCCACCACTGTTTTATGGGCCAGCTGCCACGACTTCTCCGGCACCGGACTGATACAGGGACTCGCGGGTGGCATGAAAGCCAGCTGCCGTACAGGTTTCACACACAGTCGGCTGGGTGTGGTCCGGCCGGCGCATGATCGCTCAGAGGCACCAACGAATCGGGGCAAAACACTACTAACGGTGTGACTGAGTGAGCACTCAACTCTTTGGCTGCCAAACGCTAATAAACATAACTGCTGCCAAGAAAACATAACTGCCGCCTGCGAACACGTGATGTGGGCGGCCGGTGTTCTGAGAACCATTGTATCCCCGTGAGTGGCTGCACCCCCTACGTCACGGGGCGGAGAAGGGCAGACAGCGCCCGCGGGGTCCTTGTGCCAACATTGTTCACAGCCTCGAGCCGCCAGCAGCCCGAGGCGGTGTACGAGGCTGGAACACTTCAAAATTCATTTTAATTAATGCCAATTTAATCAACATCTATCTGATGGAGATTTGATTACAGCAGGAAAGGGAGAGGGGTCTGAGAAGAAGTCCGAGTGAGGCCGATCAGATGGACATAGCAAGGAAAGGCTAAAGAATTGAGGACACTTACTGGGGATACGCTGAGAGCTGTCAGAAATGGAATGTGTTTAACACGTACATTTTAAATAAATATGTAGCAGCTTTAATGCGGGGCAATACCGGCCTGCAGGTGGGGGATACGGAGACGGGCTGTGTATAGAGGTCGGCACAAGGCCCCGCGGGCGTTTTCTGCCCGAGACGCGAGCCATGTTCGAATAGAGCATGCGCAATGATGATGTCACGGAATGATGGTGGGCGTGGTACTACGTCATCGGCCGTAATATGCGCATGCGTACGCATGCGCAAAACAGGGGGGGCCACTGCCTCACGGGGGGCAGCAGATTATGGAACACCGGCCCAAAAGAGCACAGCCTCGGGGGCGCCGCAAATTTCAATGGAGCAGGATACTACAATACATTGTAGCAGACAATGCACACGGACATCATTACCTGTTTACGAGACTGCTGGTGGCAGGGCCCGGGCCAACAAGTCTGCAGAAAGCAGCAGAACCGGCGCACAGATGTCACAAGCGCAGGCACACGCACTAGCAGCCGGCGTACCCAGTTTCAGCGCTTGCACAGCACAGTGAGACGGTGGCCTTAAAATGCGTGACAATGCATTTCAGTGAGGTGTTGCGGAACACCACACTGAAATGCGTTGGTGTCACGTTTGATGCGTGATACTTGACAGGCATGAAGGTGCCCCAGCTGTATTAGGCCGTGATCGCAAGATAGGCCCCCATGTTCCTCAGCAAGTCACAGAAATAAAGAATGTGACAAGAAACAAGAACTAACAATCATTTGCAATGCAATAGGCCTCGCATTTACAAGAGTTTGCAAATACGGGACCTACTGCATTGCAAATACTTTTTTATAAAAGTGTCTCATGCCGCGGTTTCACTTTAATAACAGCCGCATGCACCTTTCTTTAGACACTGCTCATCTAAAGAAAGAGGTGTGGCCATTATTAAAGGGAAAGCTCCGTATGGGGTGCTTTTCCAAAATGGTAGTTGCAATGCAATTGGTCTAACATTTGTGAGAGTTTAAGCTACTGGCATTTATAATGCCAATAGCTCAAACTCTCGTAAATGCGAGTCTTATTTCATTTGAAAGAAGAGGCCACGATTGTCCCAGCCTGCTTTGAAAGTGAAAGTGCCCATGGCACACTGAATGTTGCAGGAAAGTCTGCCCCATGGGAGGTTACAGATGAAAGCAAGGCGGTACTAAGGACGGACTAACAAGCCTATTAATGAACCAGAAGCCAGCATTTACAAGGGACAATGACATAAGCCAATAACAAATATGGGTGGAGAGTGGGCGGGGTTTCAGGTCCATACTCGAATACAGCATCCCTTTGCAGAGCAGCGCACGTGCTGCTAAGGCTCAACTTAAAAACAAAATAAAAGGAGTCCAACACCCAGCTTTACCTCTTTTATGAGCTGTCTTTGTGTGAGCTGAGAAGTTGAGTTTACAGATTGCAGCCATCTTGGGCAGGGTCTTGATCTAAAAAGACCCACAACATCCTGGTAGCGCTTTCCATTAGCTGTCTCAAAGCAATAAAGCATTCTGATCTTGCCTCCAGTCTTCAGTGGTTCCTCCCTGCAGCAGCAGAAGGCAGTGTGGACGCAAACAAGGATGAGCCTGGCATCACAGAAGGTGAGGAACCAGCCAATGGCATACATGACCAGTCATTAGAACACAAAGGACACGTCTGAGGTATTGCAACAGCTGAACTTTGAAGCATATTATTTGTAGATGCCCATGGTTCCCTTTGTCAGTATGAACGGAAGCAAAGCTCTTGGTTAAGAGAACTGCATTACTGCACTGCATCAGCCTTGGCAAACTGCAACGCTTTGTATATAGAACTGGCAGCGCAAAGTGTGTGAATTCAGGGAAACCGAATAAGGCGCAGTCAGAATGAACGGCATGAACCCCTTGTGAGAGAGAACTGTTGACACACAAATTCAATACATGTGGAGCACCCAGCGGTATAGTGTGAACCATTATGTTCAATCAGTGTCTTTAAAACAGTGCACAGTCTAATCCTATAAGAAGAGAGGCTTGTGCGGATAACAGTCAGTCCTCATGAGAGGGAGTGCAAGACACGAGAACAATAGGTAAAGAAGATAGTGGTGTTACAAAAGAGTATTTGAAATGCCCTCAATGTCTCTTTTAGATGTGTGCTTCATTAGGGTAAATAATTCAATAGTCATAGAGCGAAAACTAGGATGCTTAAAGTCTAGTCAAGAACAGCGGTAGGTTGGAGTATCTAAGAGGACTATAAAGGGAGGTATTAAGATATGATGTAAACCTACATGTTGTGTTTATAACTTGCTTATCCTGATTGATTTCATTCAGAGCGCCAACAGGAACTAGCAAATGTGATCATCACCCAAAAAGCAATAAGAACATCTGGTGGCTGGTTTCACTATAACTGGTTTCATTTGTCCCATTCATGCCAGGACCTTGTTCATCCAGTGGGCTAGTGTGAGGATTCAGGGACGACGTCCGGCTATAATGTGCTGTTCATGGGGCCCCTGCTGTGGCGAACAGATACTCTGAAAAGAGACTCCAGCAAGGAGTAACTGTTTCCATCTCTGAGCCATTTGCATTCTAACTACAGCTGTACTATAGCACAGGGCTCACCAGAGGTGAACACAAAGGAAAGGGTACCTAGCTTCTCATCAAGAGTGTTTATTTGAAAATGTAGGTGTATTCAGAAAGCTGTAGTCTTGATTTTGGTTAATTTACACACCTGAGTATGTGGGCCTCATTAATAACATTATGTATGTTTCTAAGTCTTACTTACATGAACAAATACATTCATTTACAATTACAAATCCAATGTATTTTCGAATACAGAACAGTTGGTGTGTCACTCGCAAATGCTCTGATTAATTACCAGTAATCATCCTTACTTAGAGTTCTAGTCTTTCTCCTTCTTATCCTAACTACATAAGATCTGCCTTGTCCCTGCAACAGAGGCTGCTCTTCTGTTATGTTTCTACACTACCTTTTCCCTTGCTCTGCTTCCCCTCCCCGCGTGGTCCCCCCCCTTGCACGCAACTGTGATGTCACCAGCTAGAATGTTGGTCACCTTGGTGTTCTAAGGTGACAGTTTACTTTACAGTTGCTTTTGACAGTTCGAGCCTCTTAGCGCTTCCTGCTTATGGTGTGTCGTCTTAACTATCAATAAAGAAGTATACTTATTAAGTGACTCCTGAAATTCTGTACTTCTTAATATCTTCTTATTGGGCTCAGGGGCTATGCTCTCCTTGCCTTCAGGCCCATTATTAGTATAATGCCCTTGGCTACACACCAATCAGCCTATCACCAAACCCTTTCCCAACTCGCCACAGATTTGGGAAAGGATGGGGTGAAAAACCAGAGACTGGAACCTGGTCCCTGCGACTGCGCAGATTCGAGGTTTTAGTTTCATGTACCAGAAGCAGAAAGGAGTCAGATTTCAAACAGGACCTTCAGAAAGGAAGTAAAATAAAAAAAGCTTTTAAATGTTCTGCGCTGTGCATGTGGGTAAGATTGTGCGTCTATGGGTAAGAGTATGTCTGTGAGAGAAAGTGAGTGCATGTGGGAGCTTGTCTGTGTGTGTGAGAGTGAAAGTGAGAATAACTTGAGGGAGTCAGTGAGCAAGAATGAGTGTTAAAAAGAGTGAGTGTAAGTGAGAATGAATGATAATGAGTGAGGGTGATTGACAGGGAGTGAGGGTGAATGACAGGGGGGGTGAGTGTTACCGTGTATAAGACTAAATGAGTCGCAGTCTCAATGAGACAGGGTGAGAATCAATGAGACTGAATTTAACAGTGAGTCAGAATGAGTGGCACTGAGTAGGATGAGTGAGAATCATTCAGACTAGGTGAGTCAGTGAGTTTGAATGAATGAGAGTGAGATTGACTAAGAATGTTTGACGATGAGTGGTACTGAGTTAGACTGAAAATAAGTGAGACTGAGCTAGTGAGTGAATCAGAGTGAGTCACAGTCTGAGTGAGTCCGAGAATGAGTGAGACTACGCGCGTCCCCGCTAGTACGCCTTGTCTGGCCATGCTTCCAAAACGAAGGCTCACTGCTGAGCCATTGGAAGACGTCGAGATGTAGGAGCCGGCACCCCTGCTGAGTTTTCCCCAAGCGTTGCGATTCTGTAGCAGCCCCAGACTGCAGTCAGTGGTGAGAGGCAGTAAGAGGCTGTGAGGGACATATGTAATGTTGAAGTCTTTTCGCCCCTGAAGTATGTATATTGGCAGGATCTAGAGCTGATATTAGGGTGCTGCAGGGGATGTGGTGAGCCGCTCTGCCTGAGACTATCATTAATAATCCAGAACCTATGTGACCACATGAGATATAGTAAGCCGCACATTAGGAGCTTACAATTGCATTTCTCTACTGCTACATTGGTCCTGTGCTGCCCCTGCCTCCCCTCTCTTTGCTCTCTTGGTATAGGGGGTGTATTAACAGGGTGTGGTGGTCCCATATTGGTAAAACCTTTCCTTTTGTTTGGACCTTTGCATGCTTGGTCACGACTGGAGTTGATCCCTTCCACGAAAGGGGAGACCTACAGGTGTTGAGAACCAACTGCTGCTGGTTGGTGGTTACTGCTATACAGTCGGGGGACGCTTAAGCGCAAGCTTCTCGGTGGTAACGCAGTCCCTTTAAACCAGTCTACTGCCTCTCAGAAGCAATGCCAGAAGGGCACCTCAGAGAAACCACCAATGAAAGCACAAGAACTGCGACACACACAGCAGAGAATGGATACTAAAGTGCAGCAACTCCTGGAAGCTGGGTGCGTGGAGGTCTCTGCCACTCAGAGGGGACGTGAGAGCGGATCAGAAGTGGATAAATGTGGAGATATCAGTTTGACAGAAAAGTTAGAGAATGCAGAAAACAGTATCTTTTTGGAAGATTGCCTTAAAACGACTACAGCAGAGCCTGTCTCTACCCCCATCTGCTGCAAACAATGCCCTCTTTTTCCAATTTTCTAATTGCCCCCGGCAGCCTCAAGTGCAAGCAATCAGGCACAAGCTCTGCTGCCGCTACAGCCTGCTTTAGTCCCACCTCAACATCATCTGCCTACAGAAATTGGATTGGCTGATATATTCATAACACCAGCATTAGCCGGAGAGAAAGCTACTCTTCAGGATACACAACAAGATTCGCAACACGGCCAAACAGTGAAAAATATGTTTAAGCTCATTCTTTTCAAGATAAAAGAGCTTAGTTTAACGCTAACTCCAGAAATTTCATCCCTCCATGCAAGACTGTCAAATATTGAGGAAGCTATGAGCAACCTTCTGAAGCGGAAGATAAAGGCCGAGGAGTTGGTCTCTGCTTTAGCAGATAAAGTTGGCACCTTTAAACAGAAGAGTACGCAGATAAAGCAAAGATGCTTTGGAGTCCAAGCTTCAAGATTTGGAGAACTATAATAGACGCTCAAATCTTTGTTTGGTGGGAGTTACAGAATCGGTTGAAGGGTCCCAAGTGCAGAATTGGATAGAATCAGACTATCCCTGAGCTAACAGGGGATTTAACGAGTGCAGGGGCACATATGATACACTCTCAGCATCTTACTAATACAAAATACCTTCAAACTATTTTGGTCAATTTTGTCAATTTTAGATTACATGAAAAGATTTTGACTAAATTATATAAATTTTGATGGTTGGTGCACAGCCACAATTTAATTCTCTTTGTGTGATTTTAAAATTTGATTTTAGAATAGTTTGGGTGCTCCTTAGGTGGCATGTCGTCCTGGGACCACGTTTGAGTGAATACAATTAGTGATGTGCTTCCATGAATTGGACGCATCTCTTTTAGGGCACCCTTCTGGCAAAAACCCCGCGAGACACTATATTTACACCGGACCAGAACTTTGTCGGGAATATTGCTGCTTTTTTCCAGAGCAAAGTACAGGCTGTTTATGACGGTCTCGGCAACGTAGCCACCAACTCCAAACCAGCCTTAACATCTCGGTCACTCCTACCCAGGTCCCGGCAGTGGACACTGAGGAATCTTCACCTCCCACTTTCCCTGTCTTTCCTAGGTTTCCTATGCTAAAGGAGTCGGAGGTCGGGGACCTTCTCCTACAGATGAAATCAGGATCTCCATTGGATCCATGCCCTCCGCACATTCTGCATTCTATTCCATTAGCTATAACTGGAGTATTGACCTCTCTATTAAACAAGGCTATATGCTCGAACTCCTTCCCCTCAATCTGGAAGAAGGCCTGTATCCGCCCGATTCTGAAAAAACACTCACTCAATCCCTCCGAAACTAAAAACTATCGGCCCATCTCCTGTCTGCCTCTACCAGCTAAAATCCTTGAGAAAGCCATGAACTTAGAACTGATGACTTTTCTTATGAAGAATAATCTTCTTGACTCTACACAACATGGCTTTCGAGCATGCCATTCAACTGAGTCAGCCCTTATCATGGCAACAGAGGATATCAGGAAGACCATGGACGACGGTGGAAGAACGGCCCTCATATTACTTGATTTAACCGCGGCGTTCGACACCGTCAATTATTCGGTCCTACTGAGTCGTCTGGAAAATCTGGGCATCTCTGATGCCGCTCTAGCCCTCTTAGCATCATTTCTGACAGGCAGAATCCAACAAGTCCACTGGGATGGACTTAAATCAGAGGAATTTACTCTTCCTGGAGGAGTCCCACAAGGGTCGGCATTATCACCAACCTTGTTCAATTTATAAGTCACCCCCTTGGCGAAACTGATAAAATCCCATGGCTTGAGATTAGTGTCTTATGCAGACGACACGCAAATCATAGTGTCGGTCTCCGATTCCATTGAAGCAACCGCAGGCCGTTTCAGGAATTGCCTTCTCAGTGTAAAAAACTGGATGAGCCAAAACTTTCTCAAATTAAATACTGAGAAGACTGAAATCATAGAATTCGGTCAGAAGCCCTCGATATGGAGTCAGCTATGGTGGCCCCCGGAAGCCGGCTGTTGTCCTACCCCAGCCGAGAAGGTCAGAAACCTCGGTTTTTTACTGGACAAAAACCTCTCCTGCACAGCGCAGGTGAACCAAGTCACTTCAGCTTGTTTTCATATGATGAAGGTACTTAGAAAGATCTTGCCCTTTATTCCACCCACCTTAAAAAAGACTGTCATTGCTGCCCTAGTAATGTCTCGGGTTGATTATTGCAACTCTCTCTATCTCGGTACGGGAGAGAAGCAATTGATCAAGCTGCAGGCTATCCAGAACGCGGCCGCCAGGGTTCTCCTGAACCTGCCAAAGCGTCACCCCACCTCCCGGGCCATTCGAGAGCTGCACTGGCTGCCAATTAAGCGCAGAGTCCAGTTTAAGGCCCTCTGCTTGGCCCACAAAGCCGTTCACGGAAAAGGATCAGATGATCTGGCCAAACTCCTCCCGCGCTATGTGCCCAACCGAACTCTAAGATCGGCCAATCAAGACCTGATCTGCGTGCCTAGAATCCGGAAAGTGCGTTGGGGTGGAAAATCATTTTCTAATCAGGCCTCCAAACTCTGGAACTCATTGCCTGTCGAACTTCGCTCACAAGCCTCCAAACTGAGATTCAGAAAATCTTTGAAAACATGGCTGTTCTCCCTGCCCTGATCTGTCTCACATCACCTTCTATTCTACAGCGCCAAGATGCCGCGGCATTCGAGCGCTTAATAAAAACTTCAGTCAGTCAGTCAGTCAGTCAGTCCTTTGGTTCCTCAATGAAGACTCCTCCGATTGTTTGTTTTAAAAGATTCTTATTTTATTTCAATATATCTTTTCTTTGGAATTAGTTTCATTCCATTTTTTTCTTTTCAATAGTATACTTGACATTCAGAATATTCAAAACATTCCCATTTTAACCAGCTCCGATGCATTTTGGGCTATTTCGCCCTTCTTCCGGGAGCTTATCTACAAAAACATTACGAGGAAATCAGCAAATCTACAGAGGCGAAAGCGGATACTTTCACATTCGGGGAAGAGGGAGCATCACAAATTTATGCTCTTATTAATGAGGATATAGCACAAACCACCTCTAATCGCACCAAGGAACAAAACATCAAGCAACTTCTTTACTTATCGAAACGTGAAATTAATAAAAAATGACGTGCGCGCACTTGTAAAATATCATTGCGCACTGCACATACCCAGAGGCCTACGCATAGCTTTGAAGCCATCTTTATGTAAAAACTCAAAACACTTCCAAGAAAGATGGTACGCCATCTTAAATAAATGCAGCTTAGTCTTGATTTTATTAATCGGGGAGGAACTATCTAGTATTCTAAACTACTTAACTAAAGAGATCAAAGAAGTACAAAATGAATTAACTGACATGATGTCCACAGAAGAATGGTCAAAGACCTTGTTGGATATAAACACCCAATTGGAGAAACACTCCCGCGAAATTAATAAAAGGAAGTTAAGGAAATACCGAAGGGACACCCTTGACTACAAGCTCGGGGAGGTCAATACGTGGGCGGAAGTCTATGCACAGAGAAGAAGGAATAGACCGTACACCCAACAAACAGACACCTCATCATCTGGAAGTGATATATCCAACAGATTACAAAAAAGACCAACATCAAATATTCCTGAACCACAACAAACACCTAAGAATCAACAGCCCACAGTGGACACTAATACCACACAAGCAACAACCAGCTTGTCTTTTTTAGTGCAAGGCCAAGACGAAAGAGGAGACCCAGGAGGGGAAAAAGACAAGGAACACCCAAACACACAGAGCACAACACAACCAAAAAAAGACAAGAAGAAGGTCACATAGAAAGACACTTAGTTATCAACATCTCAGATGTTGCATTAAAACCTAATGAAATCAAGTTATTTGAAAAAAGGAACGTCCTTTGTTCCCACAACAATCACTCAACAATTGGAATTAGAGGTCAGTACCTTTAAATTTATGCGTAAACTGAAGCTTAGACATTTTTTTGAAAACATACTACTATTTCAAGAACCACAACAAACGGACCAACTAATGGGCTTACGACCTACCAGTACCTAACAAGCGCCTACAAGCCACAAATGTTTGGATCTTTATGAAAATCTTGTCAAGCAAGATTTAACAAAACTTGACTATAACAAGAAATTCAAAAGAAATATTACCCAAAAGGACACAGACATTCTTAAAAAGATTGCCAATAATAAAAACATTAAATGTATCAAAGCCAACAAAGGCGGAGCACTGGTGATTCTGAATACAGAAATGTATGAAAGAAAAGTTACGGAACACAATTCGGACAAAGAGACATACATGAAACTAGATGGGACCCCCACCATCAGATTCAAAGAGACGTTAAAAACCATATTGGACAATACGTTTGATGAAGGTACAATTAAAGAAAAAACCCGTAAATATCTCTTGCAAGAACATCCCAAAAGCCCAACGTTAAATATGGTTCAGAAAATTTACAAATGCTTGGAAGATCCTCCCCTTAGACCCATTGTGTCTACCAGAGGGAGCCTCCATGAACCGGTAGGAAAATTTCTTGATAAATACCTCCAACCAACGGTTAGAAAAATGACCAGCTACATTAAGGATACAACTGATTTTCTGTTGAGGCTCAAATCTATTGAAATCAATGAAAATGACAACTTACTCATGTGTACTGCGGATGTAAAATCGCTATACACGTCAATACCACACGCGGGAGGCATAAAAGCGATGGAACTGGCAATTCTAAACACAGACATAGAACCGTCCATGCAAAAAGTCTTGATGGAATTAGTGTATTTTACCCTGTATCTGTCAGAGCCGGACTCCGCAAGATCCGACTGCAGCAATATGGGGTCCACCTCCTGACCTCACCAACACCCCTTGTTTTACACAGGGTGTTCGAGTGATCAAGCGAGGGATAATAAGATAACAAAACAATAACCAGGAAGGGAAGGAAGGGGACAGCTGGGAAGGGATGGCTGAAATGAGAAAATACACACGGTTAATACACAGGCATTAATCCTACTCTCATTTCATTCTCGCTACCCTCCCTTCGTCCTGTATTCACCTGTATGTTTAGAAAAACACTGCTCCACTCTTTTATTAGTACCTCGTACTATCACGAATAAACAGCCCCCTATACGAAATAAAGACACGTATTACTGTTATGGCCAACAGTCAAAGGAGTAAGCATAATGGAGACCACACCAAGAACCACACCTACCCTCCTGGTTTGTTTGAAGTGTGAAATCGTGAATATTCCCAAAGTATATATTCCACTCTTTTAAAAGGCAGTTCCTTAGAAATGATAAGTGGTTCCCCAACAATAACGTGCTCCAAAGAAAAACGAACAGGTGTTCCAAAATAGAAATCAATACGTGTTGCCACACTCTGTACACGGTATGATGTAGCTTCCTACTACAATCATCCGTGATTCAGTCAAATAGGATATCCAAATACAACTCCAATTACGATGAACAAAAGTTCCAATATTACCAAACACGGCAGAATGTAGGGCGCTACCCCACTATCCTCCGCTCTGGTGAGTTTGATGTTATTTCCTCCCTTCGTCCTCCGAAACAATAGAACACTGTCTTAGCTTACCGTATCACTCAGTGCTAAGAAGGAACAGATCGAACACAATCACAGCGAGCCCGCTGTAATCTTTTAACAGAGGTTCCTCCCTTCTTCCTGCTCTGGAAGAACGAGACGCTAACAAAGAGCGTGGCTGTTCAATCACAGTCAGCCCTTCGGTACTTGTCGGCAATTGGCAGAAACTCCGTTCACACAGCCGAGGGAAAATTCAACCTTTCTTTCTGCTAGGTCCTCAGAAGTCGCTCTGGATACAGCGACACAACCTTCTTCCAGGAAACTCCAGCAAATACAAATTACGTGCAATGTCTAAAGGCCACGCCCCCTCTTTTATCCCACTAGAAAGTACAGGGAATTCTGGGCGATGTAGTTTTAACATTGGGCAGGCGCGATATTATTTCCAAATCCTGACAGTATCAAAGTTACTTTGAGTACAAAAATGAATGGTATCTTCAACTTTCTGGAACCTCTATGGGGAATTGCGCAGCACCGATATATGCAAATATTTATATGAAGCAGTATGAAGACACACACATCTACCCAAATCCAATATGGAAAACTAACACCAAGCTCTTAGTAAGATACATCGATGATGTTTTTATACTGTGGAATAACACCAGAGAGAAGCTACATGAGGCACTAGTAGCCTTGAATGACATAGATGACAGAATCCAATTTACTTGGGAGATACAAACAGAAAAAATAACATTTCTAGATGTGGAAATCACTCTGAAAGACACAAGCTTGGAGACTGATCTTTTCAGAAAAGCACCTGACAGAAACAATACTTTACATTATTCCAGTTTCCACCAAACATCTTTAAAACAGCATTTACCTTTCTCCCAAATGGTACGAGCAAAAAGAATAACAACTAATGAACTATAAGCAGTTGAAAGGATTGAAGAACTGGGACAAAGATTTGAAGTGAGGTGTTACCCAAAAAACATTGTGGAACAGGCCAAACAACGTCTATCTCTAATCCCTAGAACAAACCTGGTAAAGAACACAGAAAAGACACAAAACACCAGATTGGTAACGGTCTCTAAATACTCAACATTGAGCCCCGCATTCAAAAAGATCATTATGAAGCACTGGCCAAACCTCAGTATGGAACCCGACTTCATGGCTTTATTCACTCAACCACCAATATTCGCATACTCTAGAAATAACAACTTGGGAGAACTACTGAATAAAAGTACACCATGGGCAAAGGAGTATAAAGGAACCAGGGCCTGTATGAATTGCAACAATTGCAATAACATTATCAAAGGGAGTACAATAACACACCCCATGAAACGGTTCAATATCAAATTGAAAACCACAGCTACATGCGATATAGCAAACGTTATATATCTCTTAAAATGCCCATGCGGAAAAGCCTACGTCGGAAAAACTGATAGAAAGATCAAAATCCGCATCAACAAGCACAAATGAAACATCAGAACGCACCATGAAAAATCATCTGTCGCAGTACACTTCGATGAACTCAAACATCATATCTCACAATTAAAATGTGTGGTCCTAGAAACCGTCACAAAGAAAGAAGGCAGAGACAATAATAAATATCTCCTACAAAGGGAGAACTTCTGGATTCATAAATTGAACTCTATGAAACCATTTAAATGATCGATTGGAATTTACCTGTTATCTTTGACATGTAACATGTAATTAGCCATTTTTGGCTCTTGATGTGAGTTCCCATGTTGCCATTAGCATTCATGAATATCTATGTGCATCAGACACATTCAATAAGCATTTACAGTTTCACATTATTCTTTTAATCCTCCTTATCACCACGCATTTAACTTCCCCATATCACTTTCTCCCCGATACGTTTGTTATATTATACATTATGACTGTGACCATTCCAATATGGCCGCCATACTTCGTGCGTAAGACATAGTCCGTCATTTAACTCCACTTTGCCAAACCCGTGAATATCGTGGTAGACAGTCTGTACTTTATTGACACTGGCGATCGTACACGAATACAAGCTACACCTGGAACTGAACTGAAGAACGGGTAACTGTTGGCGTTTACTAAAAGTAAGTCCCCCGACCTGCCTGGAAGTGATGCCACGCGTTTTTCGGAGTACTCGAAGAGACGTGTCTTTCATAGACTTACTGTTACTTTTCCTTTCCAGTTCACATAATGGCATAGAAATTTACCCGATAAAACGTGAGTGCACGCAGCTCTTTCTCTCTTTTTTCTTATCAAAACACAAACCACTGGCACGAACAGCACCTTTTGTTTGTGGTCACGCACTAAGGTTTGCCACAATCAATGTACAAACGCATGAAATAGACCACATGCAATGATATTGTATTATTACCGTTTGATATATGATTGAATACATAGAAGCTATATCCTTTATATTTTTGTAGATAAGCTCCCGGAAGAAGGGCGAAATAGCCCGTAATGCATCTGAGCTGTTTAAAATATGAATGTTTTGAATATTCTGAATGTCAAGTATACTATTGAAAAGAATAAAATGGAATGAAACTAATTCCAAAGAAAAGATATAATGAAATAAAATAAGAATCTTTTCAAACAAACAATCTGAGGAGTCTTCATTGAGGAACCAAAGGAGTGCCCTAAAAGGGATGCGTCCAATTTATGGAAGCACATCACTAGTAAGATTTTGACTAAAGCCATTGAAAAAAGATCTTTCAAGGTGCAAACTGCTCCTCAATTTAGGATTTTCTCAGATATGACGGCATTTGCTGCAGAACCAAGAAGAGAATTTGTGCGGATGATTGACTCTTTCAAAACAAAAGTCAGCTATGCAACTATTGTGCAGCACTCCAAGCTGTAAGTTCTTGCGAATGACAAATTGCATATATTTGATGATGTAGGGAAAGCACAGGGGCTCCAGCAGCAAATGTCTAGTGCACTGTAAAACCACAACATGCTGGTATGTTTTGATGTCTGTAGGTCAAAGTAGTATCCATGGAGGGGAGGGGCTCCTAGTTTTAGTTATGAGGCCTCTTCAGAATATTATGGGAGGAGTGCCCCAGAGTTGGAAGACCTAGTGTCTTTTTGTTAACCAAGAACACACAAACACAAGTGCAAAGACATGGCACCTAGGGCACTTAGTGGGATTTGGGAGAAGATGTGAGCTATTCTTCCTAAGGGCACATGCGGGTGGGTCAGAGACAGTGAGATAGGTGGAGGTAGGGTAGGGCTCTGTGTGTGTAAATGGGGTAAAAAATTTAGAATTTATCTTCTTGTTTTGATAAAAGTAATAGGTCTGCAAGAGATAAGCAAATATCTGATGTAGTAAAGCGTCAGGAGAGACCCCCTCCTTTAATTCTCATTTCATAAGGATATGTGTCTATATATTAGGTATTATGTGCCTTGATCTGTTTAAGCACTTTAGGTACTTATTGTATCTCTGTACCCACAAGGTCGATCATAGAAGGAGGTGGAAAAGGGATATTACATAAATGCCGTGGGGATATTACCAAGTCCTGTTTTGACTATATGTTTAAGTATGGTTTTAGTTCTTCACCTTTGCTCAGAAAGCATTATGCACTTTATACTCTGTGTTTACATGAGTAATACCATGGAAGCACTCCACACTTTACATTCCCCACTTTGCACTTTATTTTTGTATAGGCACATTAACAAGGGGTTAAAACAATGAAACAAACGAGACTTATTATGCACTTAAGATCAGTTGGACTCATCATTAGGTTATTATGATTCTTTATGATAAAACTGCTGATGAAGGATATGTACTTCATTTTTCTGTGCACTTTAGTGGGTTTTGTGTTGGGGTGGGGTGGTGCCCCAGGGAATGGCTAATGGGACAAGGTAATGAGATAATTATGTCTTAAGGATCAACTCATAGTGGAAGTTCTAATATGAATGCACAATGCACTTTAAAAGAAGCGTTGGGAGATGTGATGAATTGTAGGCACATTTATTATTTAAATGCATAAAGATTCTATCTACATTGGCTCCCTAAATGTGAATTACCTCAATAATAAGATTAAAGCTCGAGACATAGATGAATGAATACGAGACTATACCCCTGATATTGTGTTAATTCAGGAGATGCATTATACAGGAACGACGGGATCTACACAAAATGTTTGGAGACTGGAGTAGTGGTCAATATTTTTCGTCAGCTAATGCCGCCCATAGGGCTATTGCAATTTTCATTAGCAAATCATTTAATTTTCAAATTACTTAATTTCAAGCAGATAAAGAATGGAGATGGGATCTGATTAGTGGGTTAATCAATCAGTATAGATTAACAATAGCTTCTATATATGCACCCATAGAAAGATAATCCAGCACCATTATTTGATCTTTGATATGCACTCATACAGATTCCATGGGCGGTAATAATAGGTGGTAATTTTAATTTTTTGCATAATCCTGAAATGGGTTTGTCCTCTGGGACCCGGCAGGGCTTTGCCGGAATTAATGCAAAAACTAGATCTCATTGATATATGGCAGGCTAGGTACCCAGAAACAAAAGAATACTCATGTTTTTCTGCCACATATAAAACTGCGGCCGGACTGGACTACTTTCTTACTTCCCATAATTTAAGATTAAATATTTATATGCATATTCAGAATGGCATTCCCGATCATGCACTGATAAAGATGGAGGTAACAGGGTTTGATAAAGATAAGTTAAGCTTGAGATGGGTCTTTAATCAAATTCATCTTGAGGACAAAGGTTGGTGCACTGAGGCTCACAATGAAATAAGATGTATTTTCAATAAAACAGAGCTACAGCTAAAGTAGAAAGTGCCTGGGCAGCCTTTAAGGCAACCATCCATGGCTATATAACCTCTAAAGATATTTAACAAAGCACTTTCAAAAGATAGAGAGCTCATATTTAGAACTAGGGATCCACCAGGCAAATGAACAATATATCAGAAATAAGAGCGCAAAAAGCAAATTGGCTCTCAAGCATGCACACAAAAGGATGCAAGAATACTATTATAACATAGGTTGTTTGGCCACACACTGTCAAAAGGTATAGAAGAAAGTGAATTCTTCATGTTTCTTCATTCATCATGTTTCAAACTTTCAGATGTGCTGTGAACAGTGAGATTGTGTTAAATTCCACTGACCTTGCTGGTGAAATGTCAATGAAATCTGTATATTGAAAGATTCTCCTAATAAATTAATGAAAAAAGAATGAATAAGACTAGGGGCCATGTGTATCAAGCCAAATTGCGATCGCAAATGCTGAAATTCTCAAAAAATCGCTATTTGAGAAACGCAAAACAACATTTTGATGCATATTGGCCAAAGTGAGTAGAATGAGTGCGACTAAGTGGAAGTGAGTAAGTGAGTGAGACTGGGGTAGTCAGAGCGAGACTGAATGGTAAGTTAGTCAGAGTAAGATTGGTAGAATGAGAATTCGAGGGGCTGAGTGTGAAGGAATGGGATTAAGTGAAACAGAGTAATTCTTACTGTCAATGAAGTGAGTCAGAGTGAGAATGAGTTTGAGTGAGACTAAATGAGTCAGAGTGGGACTGGGAGAGCGCCCTCACCTTGCCCTCCCCTGAAAGCATGTAGAAGTCAATTCAATTCAATTCAATAATCTTTATTTCGTTGCACTGCAACATAAAAGATGTACAATAAAAGAGATACATATATACAATACAAAAAAAACATAATCAATACTACAAGTCATCATTTAGGAGAATCTATGGTGGTTGGAATTATCACATAATTGAATAAATAGTTTAAAATACATTATGCAAAGTTAAAAAATCATTAAATCAAGTTTATAACAACCAAGGCATAGGGTTTAAAAATTATCAAAACAGTTAAAACCAAGAAAAACATATTCCGTGGTTCTAAACAGGTGCAGCTTTTTTTTTTTTCTTTTAAAAAGAAAGAGACTTTTTTAGTCTAACGAAGTTTACAGCCAAAAGAAATCTACTGATTCCAAACACAATTACTTGGCTGGTATCCGTTTTTAAAATTCTGCCAGCTTCCTTATGGGATCTAGAGCCAATGATATGACATAATGGGACTATCCATTTTTTCCTTGCTTTGCCATAGCTAGGACAAAAAAACAATACGTGCAAAACGTCTTCCCTGACGTTGTTAGGACATAAAGTGCAGTAATCGCTATTTGTCTTCCCCCAGCATTTCTCTGTCGTCTTAGTTCTCAGTGTTCCATATCTAAATTTTAAGTACAGGGTTTTAGCCAACGGTGGCTGGACCTCGTCAAGAAATGATTCGAAACAAGTCACATTTTTAACCATTAAAAATGATTCAGTTAGGGGGCCGTGTGTTCTAACATACACAGAGTCATGGCTCACATAAGACCAAAAAGACAGTTTGACAATTTTCTTGGAGGCCATAGTTAGGGACTCCGGCTCACTCCAAAAATGGGTTAGACCTAATTTGGATAACCACGTTCTCACGTGCTTGAACCAGTAAATTTGGTTACCACTGTCTAGGTCCAGAACTTCTTTTAACCCATTTTTATAGTCAATCAATTCAGGGGTTATCCATAGTCTAACCCATAATAATAAAGGTCTTAACATTGCGTGATGGTCAGTGTGCTTGATATTTAAATCTAAAAATAATGGAACCAATGGGGTATTGGTGGGAACTTTTAATAATCCCCTAATAAACTTATTCTCCAATGTTTCAAAAGTCTTTCTACATACTGGTCCCCATAGTTCGGCCCCGTACAGAACAGCTGATTGGACCTTATACCTAAAGATCTCTATTGCAGGGGTTACTGCCTTGTTCATACTTTTATTATGTCTTTTTAATATTGGGAGACAGTTTTGTTTATACACTATTGTTGATTTTTCCAGCTGTGGTCTCCATCCGATCGATGAGTCTAATAATACCCCTAAGTATGTAAAGCTCTGTTCGTAGTCTAGCTTATGACCATTTAACATCAGATTTTTTTTAAAACTTTTATGCGGGTTTAGTGCCATATATTTAGTTTTTTTAATATTAATGTCTAGCCCTTTTAAGGTACAGTATTGCTGGAACCTATCTAATAAAATCTGAAGGCCCCTAGGAGTTTGAGAGATGAGGATCGTATCATCAGCGAAAAAGAGGGACGGTACCCGTTCCCCTCCTAGTCGGGGTGAATCGTTATCACAATTCTCCATATGAGCCGCAATGTCATTAACAAAAAGGGAAAAGAGTGTGGGAGCCAATACGCATCCCTGACGTACTCCCCTTTTTATGGGAATTGGGTCTGTGAGTTCTCCATTAGGGCCCCACCTAACCTTAGCGTAGTTCTCCCGGTGCAGGCCCTTCACCAGTTTTAATAGTTCCTCGGGAAGTCCCTGTCTTTCCAGGGACTTCCAAAGCAGACCACGAGGTATTAGGTCAAATGCTGCTCGTAGATCTACAAAGGTCACATACAGGTGGCCCTTGCGGATGATGACATATTTCCAATACAAGCAGCACAACCTTAATACCTTGTCTATGGTCCCAGTTTTTTCCCTAAACCCCGCCTGATATTTTGATAAAACTAGTTTTTCATCTAACCACGTGTTTATACGATTTAATATATGCCTGGCATATATCTTTTGAGTTATATCTAAAAGACTAATGGGGCGATAATTGTCTGGATCGCCTCTATCCCCCTTTTTAAAAATAGTGATAATTTCTGCACCATCCCAAGTGTCTGGGATTTGGTCACCAGCCGCAATAGCATTAAATAAAAGATTTAAATATGGTGCCCAAACGTCAGTAATATGCAAAAAAAGGTCACCTGCAATTTTATCAAGGCCAGGTCCCTTCCCTTGTTTGACTGAAGCAATTGCCAACTCAGTTTCATGTAAGTCAAAGACTACCGGTAGGTGGGAATTCGCGGACTGAGTGGAAGTTGATTCTTCCAGAGAGATTACCTCGCTGGTTTTAGCTGCATTCAACGTTGTAAAATGTTTTACCCACGTGGCCTAGTCTAAAAAGACCTCTCTAGAGCCTTTCTCTCGTTTATTCCCCCTAGCCACTAATTCCCAGAAGTGCCTCTGGTCCTTAGGTTTAGCTGCTAGTAGCATGCTGGACCATAATTCGTCGTCCCAAGAGGATTTAGCTTTTACCAATAGTGAGTTATATAATTTTCTTTTGTCTTTAATTTCTACAGGGCTTTTTCTTTTAATGGCCTCAATCAAAACGGTTTTGGCAGCGCGGCATTCCTTGTTATACCAGGGTTTTCCAACTGGTTTTGCATTAACTATCCCAGACCCTTTTTTTGTTTTTTTGTTAAGAGATCAAGCAGTTGTTTAAAAAATATTTTGTGCAATTTAATAAATTCCCCAGATTCACATCTGAGTGAACAAAACGAATCAAATGTATTTACTAGAGTACTGTAAATGTTAGATAGAAGGTCCTCTCTTTCCAAAATGTATGCCCATTTAACAGCCCTTTGGTTATTACTAACAATGATGTTATCTAATGTTGGTAACTGTACTTGTCTGTCGCCTCCCTCTGTGTTTTCCTGCCCCTTTAGTAAGTTATTGATAAAGCTACTTTCAAGGGGATAATGGTCGCTATCAAATCTTTCCCTAACTTTTAGGTCAATTGTATATGGCCACAGGTCAAAAGAAATAATAACTTAATCTAAATTACTTTTATAATCTCGCCTCTTAAAGGTCGGTGCTTTCGGGCTATTGGATGGCATACGGCCATTACAAGCCCGCAGACCATGGCTCACAAGCAGCCTCGTAATCTGAAGGGCTATTGTGGTCCCAGCGACAGTCCCATTACCAGACAAGAGAGGTATCCCGTTAGCCACATCCTCATCTTCATACAAATTGACCATACCCGTAATCGGTTCAAAGTTACAGTTCATGTCCCCACATAAAATTACACTTGCATCAGGCTTTAGGGTGTCCATAAAACTCTCCAGTTTTTCAATACATGGTGACACCTTATGGGATGGATGAGGACAGTTATACACATTTATAAGGTTAATCACCCTTTTGTCCTCTGTAGTTATTTCCAGACCTAGTATATCTAGAGAGTCGGTATTTAGAATCTTTATACCGATGTTAATAGATACACTGATCCATATTAGTAGGCCTCCTGCGGCACGTCCTCTTGATGAAGGCACAGCCTCTATTTGGAATGTTTTATAACCCGATCTATGGATCTGGTCCGTAGCCCATGTCTCTTGTAATATACAAATATCAAAGGTGTTCATGTAGTTGTTCCAATTGGGGTCACATATTTTTGCGCGCACCCCCGCCACATTCCATGAAACTAGTGTAAACGGGGAGGGACCCTCATTTAACCCACAGATACCAACTGTTGTGGGTGGAGACAGGCTACCATTAGCCCCATTGCCAGTTACAGTAACAATATTTTCTGTCGTCAACAATCTACTTCCTTCATCCTCATTAGCTCCATCAGTAATATGATTATTTACACCACAACTATCTACCTCACGGTTCCTTAAACTTCAGTCGCATTCATCCAGACCACTGAATACATCAAACCTGTTAGATATTTCCAATGGCGTAAATGGTATTAAATGAGCCATTCTTCTGTATTCACTTGTGTCGCGTCTGGGGGGTATGGTGTTCCACCCGGAGAAAGCAGGGACTGGTACTGGTTGATACATGTGAACAGGGTTTCTAGCAGGCCCCATATTATAAAAATGATTGTCAAAGAGGGCATTGCTAGATACTGGTTGTTGTGGAAATACTATGGATCTTGGGTAAAAGTAAGTCAATGGGTGCGGTATAATACAATTGTTCGCATTACCATGTGGCCAAGATAATATATATTGGACTGCGTTTTTGTCTCTAACATTCACCACAACCACATCTCCCCCTATGTCCTTTGGTCTTCCGCCTAGCCAAGGCAGCCGTCGAACATGAACTATGTCTCCATTGATATTACTGGCTATAGGTCTATATGAAGATAGCCAGTGCATTATTTTGTTCTTTAGTTGATAGAAGCCTTCCCGCTTGTTTCACCGACAGTTCTGGTACCCCGGTGAGTACCACCACATAAGGTGCAGCTTCTGGCGGGAGTTCAGTGGGAGGTCTCTTGCCTTCCAACCCTTTTGTGTATCTAGCATCTTCCACCTCCAATCTTGGCAGACCGTTTGATAAATTGCCCACTTCCCTTGCTAGATTATTATTAACAGGGATATCAGGAATACGGTGCGAAATTGTGGGTAATCTTGGTGTTGGTGTTTTTGTCAGGTTTGTTTTGGGATTAGGAGGATGTTTGGGTACAGATAGTGCACTTGTAGGCTGTTTTTTAGTTGCAACTGATGTAGCTATTTTTGAATTGATAGAAGGAGTAGTGGTAGAGGGTGTTGCCACAGCGACGTCTGATGGAAAAATATGCGCCGGTGTGGTTGCTTGGCTGGAGATTAGAGCTGTTGTTGGACCTTTATTTCCTATGGTCCTGGTAGAATTCCCATGTATGGCCAAGTCTGCCTCTATTTTCCCCAGTCTTAACTCCACTCCTTTTAATCTTTTGACTATAGCTAACGTATAGCTCCTCACAATTAGTTCTATACTATCTAGTAATTTACTAGTAGAGTTTGCAGGAGACCCTTCAGCATTTGGAGTATTTTCAGTAGTGCACTCAGCAACCAAGTGCGATGTCGTTAATAGGAGTGCTGGAGTGTCTAATACTATTTGTGCAGCTTCTTTAGCAACTGTAGTTACCGTCGCTCCAGTGCTAGAAGAGTTTGACTTCTTCCCAAACTCAGAGTAGCTCAACTTAGGCTTACTTGGGTCTATCCTAGTGCGTCTCTTTTTGGGTGGTGGAGGTCCGTGAATTTTATGTGGCAGGGGCCTCGTGGTTTTACCTCTTACAACTTTCCCTGGCCTGGGTGTTGGTGAAATCAAGACTTTCGAAGCACCCGAGATGCTAGAGGAATCAAGAGAAATAGTGGCTGAATCAACTTGGGTTGAGTCGATAGCAGGTGCTAAACAGTCCCTTTGCAATAATGGCACACTGTCCCCAATTAGTGTAGCGTCCGTGGTATCGGCGCAAGGGTCATTGTTTATTGTGACAACGGGAGTGGGCTCAGAAAGTGACCTGTTCTTGAATTGTTCAATAGAACGAGGGCGATCAGCCTGACGTTCTGCCAAAAACAAGTCTTTCATTCCTTCAAAAGCAGCTTTCGTAAAGTAGTTGTCTAAGGTGCCATTCAATGAACTCCCTACTTTATCAGGGACAGTAGCAGGGGGAGGGCTGAGTGCAATAGTAGCCATAGCAACAGCGGCAACAATAGTACGAAAGTGGAAATAATTACGCACTTACTTATATGAAGTCCCACGAACAGGGGGACTGGCCCAGTCCAGTCTCCTCAGGCCTCTGAGGGCCTAAGAGGGCCAGCCCTATGCCTGGGCTTCGCCCGGCCAGTCCCGCTCGCGTCCCGCGAAGCGGGGCGCAGCTCTGCTTTTGTGCGCCTCCTGGCGCTGGCGCGGTGTCACAGAGCACGCCGCCACTGAGGCAGCCGGGAATTGTAGTCCCGGGGCGGCGGCACGGTTTGGCAGCGTTAGGATGACTCCTGGCGGTGGCGGCGTGCTCTCGTGTGGATGGCAGCCCCTGTATGACTCCTGGCGGTGGCGGCGTCTACCCAGGTAAGTGGCAGCTCTCCTTCCTTGTCTCCCCCACTCCGCCGGGCGCAGCTCTGCTTTTGTGCGCCTCCTGGCGCTGGCGCGGTGTCACAGAGCGCTCCGCCGCTGAGGCAGCCGGGAATTGTAGTCTCGGGACGGCAGCACGGTTTGGCAGCGTTAGGATGACTCCTGGCGGTGGCGGCGTGCTCTCGTGTGGATGGCAGCCCCTGTATGACTCCTGGTGGTGGCGGCGTCTACCCAGGTAAGTGGCAGCTCTCCTTCCTTGTCTCCCCCACTCCGCCGGGCGCAGCTCTGCTTTTGTGCGCCTCCTGGCGCTGGCGCGGTGTCACAGAGCGCACCGCCGCTGAGGCAGCCGGGAATTGTAGTCCCCGGGTGGCGGCGCGGTTTGGCAGCGTTAGGATGACTCCTGGCGGTGGCGGCGTGCTCTCGTGTGGATGGCAGCCCCTGTATGACTCCTGGCGGTGGCGGCGTCTACCCAGGTAAGTGGCAGCTCTCCTTCCTTGTCTCCCCCCAGAAGTAGAAGTCAAGATTGCTCACTGGAATTTTAGCCAAAGATTACACCCCATCACTTTTAAAGGTCACCAGCCACAGCTGTAACTGTTTAAAAAGGACAGATTCAAAGCACAAATAAACTACAAAAGTGGAGATACTGAGAGAATGAATTGTTTATGAAATATTATCTGTGTGAAAACATGAAATACTAGATTGAATATAACACATATTCCCGGATCTAGAATTGTCAGGCAAAAGGCTCAGGGGACCTCATTTATGAAAAGTGATGCATCGCTGCGTGAAAACAGCAATGCGTCACTTTTCATTGCGCCCTCCTTGCGACACCAATGATGCGTCATATTTACAGAATGATGCATCATGTCGCAAGGAGTTACAGATACGTCAGTATTTCTGACATATCTGTAGGCGCAAAAAGTGACGCATTGCTGGAGTGTGTCACAAAGATGACGCAACTCCAGCAATGTGTCCTTTCACATGGGGCAAGCCCCATGTGAAAGGACCTGCTGTGAGGCAGGAGTAAGAAATTGACGCATTTGCATCCTAGAAGTGGCTCGGTGAAATCTTATAGATTTCACTGCGTCACTTCTATGACCCTTTCTTGCACCAGAACGCCCCCCCCTGCATACATTATACCTGGCGCAGGTATAATGTGGCGCAGGAGTTTACAAAGTGACGCATCTACCTAGATGCGTCACTTTGTAAATATGGTGCAACAAGGCACATTTTTTATGCTGCTGATGCGTCACAAAAAGTGACGCACCGGCGGCGTAAAAGTGACGCACGGCCTCATAAATGAGGCCCAGGTTGTCTTATCCTTGGACGTTAAGCATTCAGAGACTGTCAGACGATTGCTGTTCGGAGAGGGCTGTCAATCAGATACATGTATTTACGACTTCATAAACTGTTCTTTTCTGTTTATCTCTGCACATTAGGTTATTGGTTTCCTTCACGTTACTTTCCAAATGATAACAATGACTAAAAGGAATGCCCACGGCAGGACAATAGCGGTATGGAAACTTGGCAATGCAATTTTTATGACGTACGACTTCCAAAAGCTCAAAATGTTCAGAAACTTTAGAAAAAACGTAAGAATTCTTCTGCAAATACTTTTTGCACATGGTTTTTTTGCTCAAAGTCCAAAGATTCGCAAGGGTGATAAATTCCAGACTAACAGGGAGATTCATCATCGCCCCGTTTTGCGAGTCTGTAATAGCGATTATTAAGGAATCGCTATTACAGACTCGCAAAACGGGAATCATGTACAAATCGCAATTTTGTTTGCGATTCCTACAGCTTCCTTATTTGCGATTAGCTAATTGCTAGTCGCAAATAAGGAATAACTCCCCATTCATTCCTATGGGCCTAAAGGCCCATAGGAATGAATGGGAAGACATATCCATGTGCGAATCGCTATTAGCGATTCGCATTCTGAGTTTGCGATTTCAAGGGTGCAGGGGTGTCCTAAGGACACCCTGTTGCACCCCTGAAATGATATTAGACGCTGGTGTTATGCACACACATGTCCCAAGGACATGTGTGTGTGTAACATACAACTTAGAAAAATGCACTTAAGGGCATTTTTCTAAGTTTCCGCTATTTACACAAGGTTTGACTTCGCGGTAAATAGCATGCCGAAATTGCGAAATCGCAATTTTTAAATGTTTCATGAATTGCATTTAAGGAATCTCAAATAGAGATTCCTTAAATGCAATTCCTCGCAAATTTGCGAATTCTATAATAGCGATTTTTGCATTTGGGATGATGAATCCCAAATGCAAAAATTGCGCTCGCAAAGGGCCAGATTCTCAGAATCTGGCCCTTTGCGAGCCGATTTTCCATTCATGAATCTGGCCGTAAATCCCATTGTGAACTTTGACACCATCAAAAACTTGGTATGCAAACCTGATATTTCATATACTCCCACAGGAACTTTGTGTGACGTATAATCAAGGAAATGTGGGTACCCTTTTACAGGTCTCTGTAGTGTGCGGAACGTTGTGAACCCTACATGAAATAAAAGGCACTATCAATGAGTTAAGTGTGAAAAGTAAGACACTTGAACCATAGAGCCACTTCAAATAATACTGAGGTTCTTACAAAAAATTTGCAATTCCATGAGTGAAATGTAAATGTGAAAACTATTCTTATGAACCCGCCACATTTTTACTTACTGATGCACGCCCCCAGTACTGCACTTGATGCCTTCAGAGAGGTCTAACGAATGGTTTAAATGATCATTCCGTCCCAGAAATTCTAGAGAGAAATGATTTGTGAGGAAGGTGACCGCACACCAAACGACAGATCACTGACATGAGAACTATTTAATTGGTGAGTTATGTCCCCGGATTCAGGCTTCTTAAGACAGGTAATGTCTTGTGACAATGGAACACCAGAGGGGGTAATTACGGTGAGCCGCGGCAGGTTGTGCCAGCGAATGATAAATGCGTTGAAGAGCTTTCAACAACATGAAAATCGTGACAGCATGTTGAAAAATATAGTAATGTCAAACGTACATACGAATAGAGGAGCTCTAACTTCCTCACAACAAAAGACAAATCACACAAGCAATCTGATTTCGACAATAAGTATAACCAGAGCCACTGCATTTATGCGATTGTGTGGTGATTTTCGCATAATTTAGGTTTGTTGCATTTGCCACATAATTCATCGTCAGCCACATAACCTGCAGATTTTCACAAAAAAATAGTTTCAAGCTCAAATGGTACAAAAGTTACAAGAAGTGCAACAAAACGCATTGCAGTGGAGTGAATGGCTTTTTGACAAGGTTGACTAGTTACTTTTTTGTTGGTTATTGCTATATTTGGAAATTAATCTAGAACTAACTGTAAAAATGTGGCTCTATATAAACTGGACCAAAGTAAGGTACGGTGTGTATAGAGTCCCCAATCTCCAGAGGTATAACAGAGGTTAAAGTCAGATCTGACCTTACTTTCTAAAGTGGTAGCTTGGTCGAGCAGTAAGGCAGTATCAGAGGACAGTGTAAAGTTTTTGTTGAACACACTCAGTCAGCAAAAGGTTTCACACACTCAAGAACTGAACTCAAGGCCAATTGGTTTTATATCAAAAGATATACAGCCTGATTCATGAAAACCGAATTCTGCGATTCTCAATTAGCAATTAACTGCGAATCGCAATTGAGAAATCGCAGAACGGTATTCATGATGTTTAGCGAGAAAAAAAGCGAATCGCACGCGGCCGCAAAAACCGTTTGCGATTATCGAAAATCGCAGAAAAATCGCAATTTCCGGCTACATCCATGTCGTATTTGCGATATCGCAAATAGCGATATCGCTAATTGCGAGATCGCAAAAAGCGAGATCGCAAAATTGCGAGATCGGGAAAACAGGAAGTCGCATTTCGAGCACAGTGATGACATCACAACCAGGAAGCAGCCAGTTCCCACCCCCATTCACCACAGTGAGGCAGACCTCGAGGCAGCCACAGAGACAGCTCCTGCAAGGACACCTTGGATTAACACTTCCAACTACACTGCAGCTATGGCTGAGGAGGCAGTACCTGGGCCCAGCAACATCACCGGGCGCAAGAGAAAACTAAAGTTCTCCGAGCAGGAGTTGGAGCACTTAATTGAAGGGGTGGTGGAGAACCACTCCAAACTGTTCGGGAGGGAGTCAAGGAGGGTGCCCGAGCAGGAGAAGCGCAGGATCTGGGTCGGGATAGCGGCCGCTGTGAACTCTGTGGGTGTGGCCGACAGGTCACTTGATGAACTGAAGAAACGGTGGTACGACCTCCGAGGTCGTGCCAAGGAGAAGGTAGCCGAGAGGCTTGGAGAGTCCCTGGCCACTGGAGGGGGAGGACCTACAGTCCCTCCAAACACCCCCATGGAGGATCGAGTTGAAGACACGCTGGAGGCTGAGGCGTGCATCGGAGTCACCCGATTGGACTCATCCCGCCCCACCCAAGAGAGCCAAGGTAAGTGGCATGCGACTGCGACCCTGTCCCCTATGAATGGCCATGACCCTATAGCCTCCCATAATGTTCCAAAGTCATGCCATCGGTGCACATCTGGTAATGCCCTAAAGCATTGTGGGACATGTAGTGTGGCCACAATGTACAAGTACCCCAATGCAGCCAGACAGGTTCAAAAGTACGCAATGCCATAGGCAGTCAGGGAATATCACCCAGCATGCATGTAGCAACTGCACGTGTGACAGATACATGCAACTAATGAACGTCCACTTCCCCTCACAGGTGGCGCAGACAGCAGCGACAGCGAGAGGCTGCACATAGATGAGGAAGCACAGGATGACGGGGAGGTGCCTTTACAAACACAGCCTCCTGCGTCTGCCGCAGCACCAACCCCTGCAGCCCGGCCCACTACCACTGTGCCTCCAGCCTCTGCCACAGCACCAACCCCTGCAGCCCGGCCCACTACCACTGTGCCTCCA
This sequence comes from Lissotriton vulgaris, assembly GCF_964263255.1. Taxonomy (NCBI): domain Eukaryota; kingdom Metazoa; phylum Chordata; class Amphibia; order Caudata; family Salamandridae; genus Lissotriton; species Lissotriton vulgaris. The sequence continues at coordinate 583,957,855 of NC_141696.1, forward strand.
GCCTCTGCCGCAGCACCAACCCCTGCAGCCCGGCCCACTACCACTGTGCCTCCAGCCTCTGCCACACCAGCAATGCCTAGCTTGACTCCACCAGCAGCTGGTGCATCAACATCAGGTCCCGCGACAGCGGCGACACAGCGGCCACCCACTGTGTCAGGCCAGCAGAGCAGGCGTGGCAGGGCTCGCCTGCAGACCAATGCTCCCAGCACCAGGAGGGGGAATGGACAGCTGCTGCCGAGCATGAGTGTCGAACGTCGAATGCTCCAGATTCACCAGCTGCAGGCACGCCGGCAAGGGGCCATACAGCTGCAGCTGTATAACATTGGCCGAAATGTGGCAGGTGTGGGGGACCGGCTGGACCGCATGACGGCAGCCATGGCAGGTGTGGGGGAGGGGATGGCCCGCATGACTGCAGCCATGGAGGCCAACACAGCTGCAATGATTTCACAGCGCAACACGGCCCGCCGCCGCCACCGTCAGCTACTGACCCGGCTGACGGCCTACACCCGGTCAAACTATGGTATTGGCAATGCCACCTCGCAGCTATCGCGCCGGTCCCTGGCGCAGCAGCAGCAGCTCATTCAATGCAGCGAGGATGTGGCCAGGGTACTTGAGCACCTGACCACTGCCGTGACGGCACTTCACCCTGCTCTACCTGCCACTGTCGGGGGTGACGATGCCAGTGAGGGGACATCAAGTGTGAGCAGCCACTCTGCCTCACACGTAGGGGCGCGGAGACGCAGCACCAGGCCCACTGCAGGGACACGTGCAGTGGCTGAGGAGGAGCCGGAGAGGCGCTCGGGTGCTTCGCGCCGGAGGCGCACCTGACTGAATTGTACTTGTACAGGCACAGGCTGAACATAAGCCTGCCCTGTGTATTGGACGCAGCAGTATGCTGAAATACTGTTTGCAATGGAAGGATGGCAACTGGAACCATTATTGTGATTCAAACAATAATATTTAATTTAGCATCACACATTGGCGTTGTGTCATTATTACATTTTGCATGCAATTGTGATTTGTTGGGTGAGGGGAGAGGGTGCACTAGAAACAGTTCATTGTGATGTGGTTGCGACGTCTGTGGCCTTCAGCTGGGTTCTACCCCCCTTGTGCATGGCGCGCATGTGCAGGTGGCCGGTCGTCCCCTTCCGATTCACTGCCAGAGATGTCAACAGGTATCCGGCGCTTGGTAGCAATGTTGTGTAGTATAGCACACACAGCCACAATGCGGCAGCACACTTCAGGACTGTAGTACATGGCCCCACCTGTCTTGTGAAGTATGCGGAATCTGCTCTTCAGTAGCCCAAAAGTTCTCTCAATGCAATTCCTTGTGCGTATGTGTGCTACGTTGTAACGCCGTTGCTGTGGTGTAGCAGGGTTGAGGTATGCGGTGAGGAGGTATTCACGCAGGGCGTAGCCACTGTCACCTGAATGAGAGGAGCAGAGGGTGAGTGCCTGTGCAGCGCAGCTACTTCATCGCACTGTGACATTGTGGGCAAAGTGTACTTAACAAGTAGGTGTCCTTCCCCAAAGTCTCCCCTGGCCAGTCGTGTGTGGAGGCCGCTGTGCCAGAATATGAATGAGTCATGTGTACTCCCCGGGTACTGTGGTAGGACTTGCGATTGCGGTACATGTACTCCGTTGCAGCTGGTGGGCAGATGTGGATGTGGGTACAGTCAATGCATCCTATCACGTGTGGGAAATGCGCAACATTGTAGAATTGAAGCTTGGTCTCATCCAATTCCTGTTGGCTTGTTGGAAATTTGATGTGGTGGTGTAGCTGGGTCAGCATTGCGTCAAGGAAACTCCCTAGGCAGCGGGACATGGTGGGCTGAGATATCCCCCCAGCAGCCGCAACTATCCCCTGGAAGCTCCCGGAGGCCAGGAGGTGCAGGCTACACAATACCTGGACATGTGTTGGCACGGCATTGGTCCGCCTTGTTGGGTGCTGCATCAGGGGGTCAAGGTCCTGAATTAGCTTGATGATCATTGCCCCATTCAGGCGGTACTTTGCGTAAATTTGCTCTCTGGTTTGGCCCAGCAGGTTGACCCGCTGGCGGAAGATCCTGGCCTGGATTCTGCGTCTCCTCCATGCTGCTCGCTGTAGCCTTCGCCGCCTGACCACCATGTACATTCCTGGCATTGTGACGCTCCTTATGCTGATGCTGCTTCTCCTTAAGTGTGTTTGGGCAGGCCAGCACCAGTTGCTGATAGGCCAACCGTTTTTCAATTTGTTTTTTACTATGGGTTTGATGGTTACCACCTGCTTTGGGTTGTCCTTAAATTGCGCCTCGCAAAATGCGATTTTGGGGTTTTTCGCTAATTGCGATTTGTCATGTATCCCGATTGCGAGGAATTTGCGATTTCGCTATTATTTTCGCAGAATCCGTGATTTCTCGCTATTTCCGATTCGCAAATGGTCTACTGCCGGGATTCTGCGAATCTTTTAGCGATTTCGCAATTCTGTGTTTCCTAATTCGCATTTTTCATGGAGAATTCCGATTATGGGAATTGCTCCCGCGATAGCATTTTCGCAGCTATTGCGAGCGCAATTTAGCTTCATGAATCAGGCCGTTTGTTGTTTTATTTTAGAACCAATAGGTATCAAAATATACTTTTCTCAATATGAGTGACTTTACGTAATTACTTTGCAGAAAGGTAATAGACTTTGTACATACAATAGCTACAGTGGTTGAAGTAGGCAACACAATGCTAAACACAATTTAACCTTGAGATCAATGAGTTTTTCTACATAAATGCAGTTGATTACGTCAAGGATTACTTTTCTTACCACAGGACTGGATCCTGGATTCAGTTCCGGGACCTAAGCTTTAAACAGTTGAGTAAAAGCGCTTTGGTTACAGTTGTGATTTTTAAAGCATATGAATGTATTTTCAAAGTTGACACTTTGAAAAAAGGACGTCTACGAAGGCAGGTAAGTAATTACGTTTTAGTATTTAATGCAATTTTTAAGGAATATTTCTAGTTTGCAAAAATCAACACAAGAAATTTCAGAGAAAAAACAGTCAATGGTTTCCTATGGAAGAAAATTCAAGTTACTGGTAAGTAGAGTTAAGATTACTTTTGCGGTTCAGTACTGGGCCACAAGGTACAGCACTGGCTTCTCTCTTGATCACAGGTGAGTATTTCAGAATTCGTTATTCGGCTGATTTTAGATGAATATTTTAAAGTTTCAAAACTCCACACTTGGGTAATTTCAGTGAAAACCAGTCAATGTTAGCCTACGGAAGGAAAGTGAGTTATCGGTTTTAAGGTGAGTACTCGACTGGTGAAGTTAAGGTTCTGGGCCAAGACTCAGGGGTCTCCCAGGGCTGGAAAGGTACAGTTGTTACACCCTCAGCGGTACATGGGCAGCCGGGTGCAGAGAGAATAGTCCCAATGCAACCCAATGGAGGGTAGGGGGCCTTTGGTTGGTGGCTGCAAGCAGGCAGGCCATGCGGCTGTGGGAGCTGAGCTCTTGGTCACTTACTCAGGGCAAGTGGGGGAGTAGAGTAGAGTAGTAGTTGCACTTCCAGCGGCACTCGGGCGGCTGGGTGCAGGGTGCTTTTGAGCCGTCGGGCGCTTAATGTTATTCAATGGGAAAGGTAAAAAGTGAACAAAGGCGGCAGGCTCAGGGACTGAGATTCTTCAGGTGCGACCACCACTTCAAGAGGTAAGTTGGGATCCTGGAGAAGAGGTAGGTACCCCAAAGGAGGGCACAGGGGGCTGTGGGGCGCCTGGTGCAGGGGTGTCTTTTGGTGTCATGAAATCTTACCCTCGACTGGTCACGGTTGGGGGGTCCCTGGTTCTGAGGCTGCAGGCATCGTCTGGGTCATGGAGGAGGATCTTTGGGCACTGAACTTCGGGTCCCAGTCACCGGGGGGACGTCCTCGTGGTCTTGGATCACTCGGGCACAGGCTGGGCTTGGCGGGTGCAGAGCGGGCTGGATTCGCGGTTTCTGGCTGGCACCAGGGGTATTGCTGTTGGAGCAGAACCACTGCTCATGGGAGTCCCAGTCTTTTGAAAGGTTCAAGGCAGGCAGGTCCTCCGAAGTTGTCGAGGTTGCTGTCCGTTGGAGACGCCAGAGTTTCGCAGGAGCAGGTTCAAGGAGCGTTAATACATAGCGCAAGGAGGACCAGGAGCCATATCAGCAGCCGTGAGGGGAACGGCCTCACAGACTTTGGGGCAAAACTCGTGCAGCGCCAGTGACATCGCAGCTGGGACTACACTTCCCAGGTGCCCCGGCGGTCGCGGCACGAGTGACACTGGCTGAGCGGCCGGAGGCGCCAAAAATCAGAGGAGCACTGAAGCGCTCATTGGGAGCGTTAATACATAGCGCAAGGAGGACCAGGAGCCATATCAGTAGCCGTGAGGGGAACGGCCTTACAGACTTTGGTTCAACAACAACAAGGGGCCCCAATTTAGTCAGCAGGGACCTCGGGGAACATACTTTTTTCAAACAACATTGGTCCCAAGCATAGGAGAGTTTCAGAACAAAATAAAATATAGACAGAGTCAATCTATATTTAGAGAGACATGTCCAGCCGGACAGTGGTCTTTCAGAGTTTTTACTCAAAATTCATGTATTTAAATCACACAAAGTACCTTCCAACGATCAGCCAGTGTGGAACACAAGCCTGTGCCCAGCACTTACAAAACGGGTACATAGGGTTGATGTAGACAGCAAAGAAGGGCTTTATAAGGCAAAGCAAGTTACTCTACCAACAATACAATTGTACAGAGTATCACAACTAAGCACTTTACAACACATAGTAATCACAGTTTAGTTTCAGTGCTTAAAAAGTCGACGGCGTTTCGGACCCCTAGTAAATCACAGGGTCCATCATCAGGACAATTACAATGAAAAGCCTTAAAGTGATTTAGCCTCTAAATGCCTAAAGGGGGGAAAAAGGGAAAATATGCACATTTAGTTGCACGAACTACGTTTACAAGAATAGATAAGTGACTCGTGGTGACCAGTGTGTGGCGCGACACTGGTAAGGTGTAAGAGATTAAAAAGTGATCTAGAGAGTGATGGACACGACAGCCTGAGTGGGGTTGCATTGCTGCAGCTTAGGTAGGAAGTGCGAGAGGTTAAGCTATCCCACGCTTAGGTGTGGAATTGCCGGAGGGAGTAGAACTGTCCTTGTGCTAAAACGGAGGTAAATAGTGAAAGTGCTGAAAAGGCGGACTTCGTGATCGAGCCCGTCGTGAATTTATACACAATACCGCAGTAATAACAGGGTCGAGTGCCCGGGAGCAATCGGAGGCAGAGGCGGCGGGGAAAGAATCATACACCTGAGATGACAGAGCGGGGAGAATTACGAGTGACAGCTTACCGGAGTGCCTCGAAGGGTAGAGGCCGAATGATTTGGAGGAAAGAGCGTAGCGGATATAAAACGTCCACCCTAAGGAAACAGAATTAGATATTAAGTGGTGGGGCCAGCGTGTTGGGGGCCCGGGGGTGATAAAGGAAGGATAAAATCTTACCACAATCGGGCAGCGGGAGCCGCGATACTAAGTGGTATTCATCGGCAGCCAGGGGACCTGGGGGGCAAGAATAGGGATTCAGGCTTGGGAATTACCGGGGAAAAAAGGGGACGTATTCGCCGGTGATCAACTGAGTAAACTTACTGGGTTAGTCGGTAAAGGATCTCGCTTCCTGGCGTGCGCAAGGAGGAGTGGCGAGGCAAGCTATATAATTACTTGCGATTGGTCCAAAGGAAGGAGGGGGCATAAAAATAAAAGAAGGACTGCCGCACCTGCCATCTTGGGTCAGTGAAGGGGTGAGTCAGGGCATAAAAATAAAAGTAGGACTAAGATCGACGATCAAAGTGGTGAAGTGGATGGCCAGTGACATGCTTGAAGAAGAGCTTATAAACATTACAATTAAGATTCAGTATTTACAACAGAGTACACATATGACTGATTCAGTACCCAATTTTAGATCAGAGCAGTCCATTCATCTTGTAGGTTGAGACCAGAGTTAAATCCATTTAAGCTCCTCTCTGTTCAAGAGGCGGGTGAGGTCCCCACCTCTGGGTGGGATGGTGATCTGAGAAATTACGGTCCACCGAATATCATTCTCCGTGTGTCCTTTTTCCAAAAAGTGTTCCACCAATGGGGCATTGGGTGTTTTGCAACGAATGCGACTCCGATGTTGGGATATCCTCAGCTTAATTTTCTGCTTGGTTTGGCCCACGTATATCATGTCGCATGGGCAGAGAATGGCATATACAATATTTTGACTGTTACAATTTGTGAATGTTTTTAATGCATTTCTCACATTTTTATACACAAATTCTTTACCATCTATTGAGAAGTCACATACAATGCAGGACCCACATCGCCGCCGGGACTACACTTCCCAGGTGCCCCGGCGGTCGCGGAGCGAGTGACGCTGGCTGAGCGCCCGGAGGCTCCATAAATCAGAGGAACGCCTCTCGCCCTTGCGAGTCGCACGCGGGAGCGTCCGGGAGAAGCCCGGGACAAGGGCGGGGCCGTTTTGTGGCCGTTCGGAGGCCGAAGGAGGCCGGGCTGGGCCACCCCCTTTGGCCCTTCCACAAGAACATTCCCGGATCAATGACTATTCCCAAGTAAGAGTGATAATCCGTCATTTAATTTTCATCTTCTTGAAAGTTGGCTTGGGGATCTGAACATCGCGGTTATTAATTTGGGGTTTTCCTTAGTTCACTGTTAAAAATGCCTGCCCCACCCAATAAAAGGCTGAAAGACACTAAGACCAATTTACCCAGTCTTACAGCAATAGACCGTATGCTCCAGAAAACTATAGTGGTGGTGGCAAACGCCATTGAGCACACCGAGCGACGACTCTCACTACCCGTCGGATCTCTACCCCTTTTGTCAATAGCAGACACTTCAATAATTACGAACAATACGATGGACAATACTAATATGGATTCTCTTTGTGCTCCATCTTTTGTTTCTCTCCCAGTTGTACATCAGGCCATTAGTAACTCAAACGGAGACAATATCACGGATAATGCTACCCAGGAAGTACAGCATTTGACTTCAACTAGTGCATCAGATCTTATCCTTTCTGTGCACCCCAAACGTTCTTCTTTGGGAATGATTAAACATGTCAGTAGTTCAAAAGAAGCTGATAAAGGGGGTGATATTAGCATTCCACACCAGCTGAGGGATCAAGACACATCATCCGATCGCAACACTAATGGTTCAAATGCTGATTCATTACTAGAAATTTCATCTGCTGAGGAGAGACCCCCCTCTGACCCAATAGCTGACAAACCTACCTCACTGAGTTTGGCCTCTTTAAATCGGCCAAAAAAGAGGAAACGTGTGGGGGGGTGCTCGACAAGGTCAAACCACTAAACTGCTAGGATTAGCCCACAATCCAATAATGTCCGAGGGCGCGGCTCGCTCTGTACTTGATAATAACAAGAGTGATCCCCAGCCGACTGTTCACAATATTGCTAAAGATTTACTGGGAAACATAGAGCATCTAGTTAAGTCCCTAATACTCCCGCTAACCCATAGGGTAAAAATTATATCAGAAAAGCTGGGGGAGATTGAAACCTCGATACAGAGGAATGCTGACCATACCAGGGAGCTTTTTACAAGTACTTATAAAAACCACAACGGTCTGTCAGTCCCATCAGCGCCCCCAAAGGGTGTGAAAAAAAGTAGTAAGGAAGCAGAAATATCAGCAGCAAAGGGATTCAAGGTTGCCATTAACCCAACTAAGGTACAAACAAATGCTGTAAGTGAAAAAGGGGGAGGACTGGTACTGGAACAAAAAAAAAACAGTAATCAAACCAACACAGTTGCCCCAAAAGAAAACAAGAGTCAATTAAATTTTAACCCACCAAGAGTAAGCAAGAGGAATGTAGATCTCCCACCTCAGTCAGCACCCTTTGTAGTAATTATGACTGGGGTACCTGAACTAGAAAATGGTAAACGTGAAAACTTCCATACTTTGAAGAACAAGGTCATACATTGGTTGGTAAATAATAGACCACTGCCACCGAACCTTAATGGGGAGATATTGAATGTGAGAAGGGTTGGGTGGTTGGGTCGTAGACCGAAGGATCAAAAAGGGGACGTGATCATCATAAATTTTAGAGACCATAGAGTCTCCAAGTACATTGGGGAATGGTATGATGGGAGAGATAGGGAGGGAATCACAACTAGAGACCTGACCTACTTTTACCCACAATCTTTGCTGAAACGACCAGTATATCCCCAACCATCCCGAGGCCGTGACTTCCCCACCTATGGTTTTAATGTCCCAACATTCAATCACTACTCCATGTGGGAAGGGATGGAAGGGATTGCCTGACTGTGTGGTAGGACCTTGAGTGACACTTCAGCCAAAATAGCCGGCTATAAAATCAAATGTCAGGGAAAAGAGGACAGGGAGTATAATGATGAGGTAACTCCCCTAACTAGGGAGGATAGCCACGGGTCTGTGTCTACAACAAAAAAACTCCAGTCTGAGGATAAGGGAGAAATAGCCGTAGAGGTAAATATAAACAAGGTAAACCCCAACTCAGGAAAAATTAAGTTAATTTCCTGGAACATAGCGGGGCTATTGAAGAATATGTCCAAAACGGAATGGAACGAATTCATAGAAGAATTCGACATTTGTTTGTTCCAAGAAACCTGGTGCATATACCCCCAGTATAAATGTGGGTACACAACTTACTTTATACCGGCCACCAGTAAAGGGCGGGGACGGCCCTTCGGGACTTTACATATCTGGATTAAAATATCACTTAATTTAACTATCACAACCCGCCCTTGGTCATCAAATGATATACTACATATCTCTGTTAAGGGTCATAAAACCTTTGAGCTGTTCAATGTGTATGCACGTGGGACCCCAGGAGGCCAAATGTCCCCCACTATAACTCTCCTTGAGTGGGCATTGGCAGGTATTCGCCCATTGTCCAGTATTGTCATTGGAGGCAATTTTAATTGTACTTATGAACCCTTGGACAAAGATGACTTCATCGGTATGAATGAGGATGATAGAACAAGGTCTATCCCGTTGTTAACCCTGGCGCCCATAAAAAAGTGGACACCGAGAGTGTTACAATTGAATGCACTCACAGTAGAATATAATCTACGTGCATTGAATTGGAGAACACCATCTGACCAAAATGGGGCAATGACCTTTAACAAACTGAGTTGTCCCTCCCCTATCGACTACATCCTGCTTGATACCAACTCCTGAAGCAAATTAATGGACATGGAAGTTGTACAGGCACAAGACAGTGACCATAATCCAATATGTGTGGGAATAAAATGGGGGAGGGAGAGGGATTCAGTAGAAACTCCTATACTGACTACAAAAGAGCTCATCCCGTCTGATGGTAACCGCAAACCTAGGTGGAACAGAATACTAGGCCAAGAAGATTGTCTGCTCTCCATTGGAGGAATGGTTGAATCACATACTAGAGAACTGGTTCTTGTGAACTTAGCCGCTAACAAGGATAGTATTAATTTTAGCCTTGAAGATTCCTATAACACTTTGGTAAGGAACATTGGATCCCTCTTTTCTGTAAAGGGGGGTAGAGGTCCCTCAAAGAATTGTAACCGACAAGCTAGCACGCCCTGGTATATGGCGCAATGTAGGAAGAAAAGAAGGGAAATAGGAATTGCGATTAAGAGGAAGGATAATGTAGCCGTGCGGTTGGCCAGAAAAGATTACAAAAGCTGCATAATGAAGGCCAAGAGGGATTGGGAGGAGGAGTGCTGGCAGGAATTAAGGGTAGCAGCCATTTCCAAGAACACAACATTATTCTGGAAAATGATAAACAATCTAGACAGACAAGGTGTTGATCCCCTAGCCAACCATATAACGGAACAGCAATGGTATACACACTTCTCTAACTTGTATCACTGTGGGAAGGAAGTAACTTCACTAGGTCTGGATCAAGCACATTCCAGTAATAATAGGATAACAACCAATGAGCCATTTACAGTGCAGGAGGTAGCTGCAGCTATAAAGAAAATAACTCCCGCAAAAGCGGCCGGTCAGGATGGGATACCAGGTGACCTGTTTCTACATGACCTCAAGCTATGGTCCAATTTTATTGCCCCCTTGATAAATGTAATGCTTGCTGGTCACCCAGTCCCCGACTCCTGGAAGGGAGCAGAAGTGGTCACAATCCACAAGAAAGGCGATAAGGAGGACCCTGCCAACTATAGGCCGATTAGTTTAATCAACGCTATGCAAAAAGTAGTTGGGCGGGTGATTGTGAACAGAATAGATAGATGGGTTGAGGAGGGTTGTATACTCTCCCACTTCCAGGCAGGTTTCTGTAAAAGTGTGGGGACTATGGATCAGGTCTTCAGGTTTTGGGCAATTTACTGGAAAACAGTCATTGTTAGAAAGGGAAAACTTTTACCTGGCCTTTGTAGATTTAAAAAGTGCCTTTGACCAGGTACCTCGCGACAAACTCTGGAGGATGTTATTGGACATGGGCTTCCCACGCTATCTTCTGGAACTAATAGTTAAGCTCCATGAGGATGGCTATGCCAGGATTAGATGGGGGAGCCAGGCGCAGTTAACGGAGAGGTTGTCCGTGAATAGGGGGGTACGCCAGGGCTGTGTAATGGCGCCGAAACTGTTCTCTCTTTTTTGTCAATGGGGTTGTGGAGCGGCTGAGGGAGGACAGTGCCGACGCCCCGGTTTTGGCAGGAGAGAAAACACCAACTCTCCTGTTCGCGGACGACACCCTTCTGTTGGCCAAGACCCCGATGGGCCTGCAAAAACTTCTGGACAAATTTAGTCTGTTTTGCGATGAGCGTGGATTAACTATCAACACGACCAAAGCAAAGTTGATGGTATTACCCCCCCCCCCCCAATAAAGGGAAGGAACCCCCAGATCACCCTTAATGGAACTCCATTGGAGGTGGTGGAGGAATTTGACTATCTGGGAATAAGGATAAATAGCAAAATGAGGTGGGATTCCTATATAGCCAAGATGCAGCTAAACCTCAGGAGAGTTTCGGGTGCCATATTAAGGAACCAGCGATTATCAATCAGTAGACCAATTGGCCCTGCTCTTGCTGTATATGAAGGAAGGGCGATCCCCTCAGCGACATACGGGGCAGAATTGTGGGGAGGAGAAAATGTTGAGGTATTGGTAAAGGCAGAGAATACATTTATTAGGGAGTTGGCTGCCTCACCCGTATCTACCCCACTGAAACCATTGTACTTGGATATGGGCAAACACACCATCTTAGATGTAGTTCACTTGCGACCATTGCTGTTCTGGGTTCGTTTAAGGAGGACCCCAGAGCTAGCACACTATGCCCTAGTGCTAGATGAACTGATTGCTCTGAACAGCGGTGGTAAAATACTCTGGATAAATAAACTTAAAGAGTTGGTTCTGAAGCTGGGGCTGATAGAATCCTGGACCACCCAGGCACCACCTCCAAAGCAAGTAATAAAGAAAATCTACTGGGAGTGGGTAGAGGCTCAAGAACTGAGAAATCCAAGGTGGGGTACTCTAACCACGCAATTTCTAGAGCATAAACCAATCAGAAAGCTGGAACCCTTTCTAGACTTGATAACAACACCTAGAGACAGAGTGATCTTTTTAAAGATGAGATATGGAACTCTACCTCTTAATCAATTCACCAAAGGCTGGAGAGCCACAAGGTCTCTGAACGGTGCATGTCCTTGCTGTCCCTGCAAATTAGAATCCCTTGCACATTTTCTGTTTGGCTGCAAAACATATAAGAGGGCAAGGCAGAGATGGCTTACACCAGTCTGCAGGGAGCTTGGGACTAGAGACTTTCGGGTTGCTCTATGCATTATTACAACCAACACGTTCCCTCTTTTCATTGTTTGCGGTGTGGTTAAATACTTATCAAGCGCTTGGCTCACCCGCACAAGGATATGTAATGTTACCAGTACTTAGGACGTACGGACATGATCGCCAATTATTTATTTTTAAATTTTGTGATTTTAATATTGCTATGTATCTTTGGGTCATAATATGTTTTAATTGTATATAGAAATTTTTAAACAACTCTAATGAAATGTGTTTTAATGCTAATGTTTTTATGATGAATGCACTTTTTTGATATGACAATATATCGAATAAAGTATCAATCAATCGGATCAACAGGCCTGTAGGGTTCTGGGGTGAAGTCAGTGGGTGTTGTCCTTTTCTTAGCAGCTGCAGGGCAGGTCTTCAGGTTTCTTGGTCTTCCTGTTGTTTCAAATCAGGACCTGAGTAAGGAAGGTTCGGGGTACCCCTAAATACTATATTTAGGGGCGTTACAGGTAGGGCAAGGGCAGGGTCCAATGGGTCCCTGCCCTGGGGTACGTACACCCCCTAGCCTGCTCCTCTCCTGTGGGAGGGGGGCAGAAGCCTAGCTGTGATTGGGCAGATTTCCACATATTCAAGATGGCCCGGAGCCCGGAGTCATGCTTCACCTCGCCTCTCCCACCTGAGGGGGGGGTTGGCATAGGCTGGCACACCCCCTTTCCTCACTTTCGGTTTCCCGCAGTTCTTCCGCCAGAGTGGGGGTCAGAACCGGTGGGGGCCAGTTGCTGGGTACAGCAAATGGTCTGGAGAAGCTCACAAGGGCGGTATGCCTATGAAGCTTCCCCTGCCCATCCTGGGGGAGGAGGCCTGGCACCTCGTCCCAGGATGTGCATTGTTTCAGGCCCCTGAGAGTGGCAGGCTCTCAACCCAGGGGTCCAGAAACATGTCTGGTTGTGGCAGCCTCTGCAGTCACACAGTTAGAACGTAGATTGTAGGTTAGGTTTCATGGGGCATCTCCAAGATACCCTATGTAGTGCAATTTACATTAAATCTCACTGGCATCAGTGCGGGTTTAATGTGCTGAGAAGTTTGATATCAAACTTCCCAGTCTTTAGTGACGCCATCATGGTGCTGTGGAATTCGTAATGACGACCTCCCAGCACCATATACTCCTAAATGGCAGCACTGCACTTACAGTTCACCGGAATCGCTCTGGGTACTGTAGGGGTACGGGGCTCATGCACCTGTGCCCTCACCACTGGCATAGGGCACCCAGCTAGAGGGGTGACTGAGGTATGCCTGGTAGTGGGTTTTTGGGGGCATGGCACACAGGGATGTGTGCCATGCCAACTCTTCGTTTAATTCTGCACTTAGACACTCAGCCTACAAAGGCAGTGTGTGGGTGTCAGGGTACAGGGCCCCTAAGGGTGGCATAATAAGTGCCGCAGTCCTTAGGGGTCTTCTCTGGTCACCATGCCCTTGGTACCTAGGGTACCATTTACTAAGGGCTGACAGGTGGCCAGAGATGCTAATTGGGTTTTAGGTTCAACATAGTTTTAGGGAAGGAACACAGGCCCTGGGCATCTGGTTGGCAGGAGCCCAGGGCACACTCAGTCAAAGCACATCAGCAGTTCAGCAAAAAGTGGGGGCATACCAATGCAAGAAAGATGGCCCTTTCTCACACTAACGAGGTGCAACTAATGCCCAGACAATGTCAACAAGTTATTTACTTTCCCCTGCGGCATTATTTGGCCATCCCCTGCCACATAATTCCAGTGGCCCTGAGTATAATAGACATAAAGGAAAGCTGTTAAGCAAATTACATGATCCATAACTGTGGGACACACAGTATTTAATGTTTCCTGACTTGAATACATAGTTCAATCTAATTAGTGCAAAAAGATCAGATGGTGGACAAATGCTGAACAAATCAAACATTCGCCCCCAGTCACAGATCTGGGTTAAAACCATTGTTTTTTTTTGCTCATCATGCCATTCTAGTTTCGACCCAGCCATATGCAAATCAGCCATGACCCTGCTCCTCATGGGAACAGTCCAGTGAGGATTGTCAAGTCCTCCCTGGATCAGAAACAAGCGTACTGGGGGTGATTTCGGGGTATCACCCCTCATCAGCCACTCACCCGAGTCACATAACAGGATATAATCCATCATTTTTTGCTCTTCATGCAATCCCAGTTTGGACAAAGCCAAATAAAATCAGTCTTGACCCTGCTCCACATAGGAACAGTCCACCCCAAAAATGCCAAACCCGGTCCTCTCTGCACCAGAAACAAGCATCTTGAGACTTTTTTCGGGTATAATACTCATCAGCCAGGCTAGTTTGAATCCAGTGGCATGGTGAGCACGGACCAATGACTGAGCATACCCTTCTCACTTAGGGCAACAAAAGCAAAAATAACTGATGATGGACGGAATGCTAAAAAAATCAGACATGCACCCTCACTCACAAACCTGGGTTTAATTGATCTTTTTTTGCTCATCACACCACAGAGGCTTGTACCCAGTCACATGCAAATCAGTCTTGACTCTGCTGCCCATGGGACCAGTCCAGCCCATTTGGCTAAAAACAGGTCATTGTCAAGGACCCTAGGTGATTTACCTAATCTCTAGGCAATTCCAAGAAATGGACAAGAATGGCACTCTTGCGTAATGTGACATGCTTTATCATTTGCCATCTTCGTCCTACCCTGTAAGATGGTACTACCAGGGCGGACTCAACCTCAGATTGTGGCTTACCTGAGGGAGATCTTAGACATTTCTATTTTTTCCGGACAAAGATTGGATCCAGTTAGTAAGTTAAAAATCCTTTGGCTAAACCACTAAAGTCTCCTTTAACCCCTTCCATGCGGCCGCGATTCCCCTGGTGTGCTGTAAACAACACGAACAGGGGCGGGCCGTGACGAACCCCAGCCGTCATCAGCACACGAGCACCGTAGTGCATGACGGCTGGGGTTCGTCATCAGCATGGAAGGGGTTAATACAGTGGTTTCCTGGGTTAGATAAAAGATTACCAATGGGTAAATACAGGAGGCATAACTAGGTATAATGACATGCATGCATCACTGTATATAACAAAGTATACATGCCAACATGTTTCTGCCTCTTTTAAGCCTTGGATCTAAGGCATTCATCAGGGCTGCATCTTTGTATCTCTACACTGCAAGTAGTAAGTACTGAGTATGCATAGATGTAATAAATGAGGAGAAGATTTACCTCTCAACTGGTATCATTAATAGCGGCATCCTATGGATCAAGCAGAGTAGCAACATAATATTGTTTATACATTAATAAACAAAGAGTAAGAGTTAACTTAGCAAAGTGGGACACCAAACTATAGTCACCCCAGAATTTATCATAACAAGGATATATAATGCACTACAAGACAATAATCAAAAAGGAGTGATCAGGTATTTAGTTTAAACTGACGAAAAATATACAATCAGGATGGTATGTATCAAATGACACATCAACAGACATATGTAAACATAGAGAATTAAATACCTAATGCTATTTTGCTAGTTGCTGCATGGTCTGTTTGGGGTGGGTGTCTCCTGTTGTCACACTCTTGAGTACCGAGGTAATATATGACATAGAGATTAAAGAGATACCATACATGTGGAGACACACATGAGCAATGTTTATTGTGCCACCCTGATTAGGGCAATGACAGGTAACAGTGAGATACAAACAACTTTAGTTACATATGGAGCAAACTAAACTAAACTCTGAGTCACATTAATTACCAAAAACGACTTTAAACTCTTTAGGTGACCCATCTACTGTTCTTTGTATGGCAGTGTACTGTCTTACTGTTTGCTTTCTAGATGCAGTGCTTACTTAATCAAGGTGGGGAGCCCACTGGTATCCTACCGTCCCCCTTTGAACAGCCGTCTGGTGCGATAGCTGTTTGCCAGAAAGCCCTAGCATTTAAGCTTCCCTTTTAAGGGGTATCTCCTGTTAGATAATCATTAACACCTGGGAGAGATGCTGGTAGCCAGAGAGAGCACGCAAACAGCCGGACTGGTGTTGTAGGGGTTTCTTTCCCAGTTTGCGTATCTGTCATGTCTCCCACTCCGGTCCCGGATCTGTTCCTGCTCTGTTGTTCAGACATTCCCGGCCCACGCACCTATTCAGGGGCGTGTTCCCTTGTGATATCATCAACCACGTGTACTTCAGGGGTCACGTCTGTCTGATTGATAACAAAAAGCGTTTGATATGCCCCCGGCCCCGTATTCCAGGTCTACTTCTTTGCCCCAATTGACGCTACCTTTCGTGCTGTATTCTGGGACATGAAGTCCCTCATCATTCTAACGGTTAAACACGTTTAACACATTTAATGTCCCATCAAACAATATATCCAGTGACATAAAGACACTCAATGACCAGAGGGTTATTGAAAACGTATGTACCTCGTCTTAACCCCCCCCCCCCCTGAACACCTATATATAACCTGGGCATCTATGTATTAAAAATTAGCGTATGTAGGGGGACAAACTTCTACAGTGGAAGAACCTGTGTGAGTAGTTATAGGACTGTGGCAAGTTCCCCTCAGCAGCACACATCTTAACATGGAATGATATATGTGCCTCTATGTAATACATATAGTGTGTTGTCTGCGTAGCAACTCAATTTTCTTTTGGGAAATATATGAAGGTAAACTCCAGATGTGGTCTAGTCTATTACTATTTTCTATTCAGTGACCTCCATGCAATATCACCCCTGAGAGTCAGTCCGAAGGCGGTACACCCATTGTTGTTGAAACCTGAAGAGTGCTTTGGTTATATCCGTATTTCTAGAACTTACCATTCCATGTCATTTTCGGTGTATTGTCTTTCAATGTAATTGCTCATCAGTTTGGTGTTGTCTTTTTACATCTGATTGTTCTCCTATGTTCTGTTATTCTTACCCTTACTTTTCATAAGGCCATCACTACATACAACAGTCCATGTGGGCACTTCAGCACATACATCACATTGTTTGAATTGCAGTTTGTCAGATGTTTTAATCTCCATGGTGAGGTCAGACCCACATCCACCTCTGTGCATTTTTTTGTGAATTTACATACTTCACAGCCTCCACAGGGATGGTGGCCTATGGGAGGAGGAAGGTTCCAGGGTCTTTGTTGTAACTCCACCCTCTTCATTTTGGGGCATGTGTGAACAACATCATCTCGGATGTTCTGATTTCGTTTGAACGCAAACATTGGTTGCGTCAGCTTCAGTTTGCGAGGTGTTTCACATGTTTCTTGTACAGCCTCTCTATTATGATTCAAAGCTCTTTTTTTGCCCTTGTAATCATCCTTTTCGAGTAATTTCTTTCTCTCAGTTTATCACTCAGTATTTTTGCCTGTTCTCTATACTTTCTGGTTTCTGTGCAGTGCCGTCTAAGCCTCAGGAATTGTCCTATCGCCAGACCTTCCCTCAATGTGCAGCGGTGGTAGCGCTTGAATCTAAGAAAGCTATTTTTATCTGTGGGTTTGTAATACACCTCGTTTTCAAAAAGCCTGCCACTAGGTAGATCCGTAGTTCCAAAAAGGCCTTTCTTCCTTGCTCATATTCATTGTGAATCTGAGGAAGGGATCCAGACCATCCAGTATGATAATACAATAGCTTCTTCTCTGGTGCTCCGCCAGATCACCAGGATATCGTCAATGTTCCTTTTCCACAACCAACTTTGGTTGTGAAAGGGATTCTCTTCGTCATAGATGTTTTTTCTCTAAAATTAATGCACGTAGAGGCTTGCCAGGCTTGGGGCACATGAACTACCCAAGGAGGTACAATGGATCTGTAAAAACAGTCACCCTCTGTTAGAAATGGGATATCTGGTTGACTAGGGCTTGCGCCTAAACCAGGCAGAAACCACCACTCTAGTCAGGACAAGGGAGTTACAAGCTGAAGATAACCCCTGCTAACCCCCTTAGTAGCTTGAAACGAGCAGTCAGGCTTATCCCAGAGGCAGTCTGTAAGCGTTTGCGCAACACACACACAGCAGCAACACACTAGGCACACCACAAAAGGTAATTCACACAAGGATATATATAAAAATAGCCTTTGTATTATCATAAACACATTAGAATAGTAATCACACAATATACACTGTGCCAACTGACACTAGGCAATATTCACAGGGCAATATATAAAGGACCAGGCCAATCGGGCCATGGTCAAAGTCATCAGAATATGTAAGCAAATGTAAAACACAACGAACTCAGCATTATCACCTGCGCCATAAACACATTATGTCAAACACTGTCAGCATAAAAACACCTTATGCATCTCATTAGGCCTAAGCCATATTTGGTGTAAATCACATTAGCATTATCATCACATTAGGCATAAACACTGGGCCTAAACACACCATGCCTCTCTTAGGCATAAATGTAACTGCACAGCATGCTACATCAGCAAGACCATAACTGTTTACAATACGGCCTAGACACCATCAGCAGTAGTGCACATCATCATCCATGTACATATCGGGCAGGTACTGCACAGGTATTCATTATCCCAGGATGGCGTAACAGATAGAGCGCCACCCGCGTTCTAATGATGTTGGTTTTTGTCCCTCATGTAGGCTTCTGGGCCACGTGCCCGCCTACATCAGGAATGCAGTAATCCCTGATCCAAACCGGTGCACCCCCTCTGTTTCAGGGGAGGAGCGGGGGCCTCCGCCAAGGTTCACCCCCTTAGTCTGTGTCTAATTGCTGCTCCACATCAGGACCTTCTGAAGCGGGGGCCCTGTCCCGGGCTTGCCCCGCAACATCACCAAAAGCCCTAAATTGGCAGACGCTACCTCAGAGATGTGTAGCTGCCTGCAACCCTGCGGCGGAGCTGCACTTAAGGAAAGAAATGCTGGCATGACCTTGGTGCTTCCCAGGCACCCAGTGAGGTTGGCTAATGGCCCCGGGGGCCGCAAAAGGACAGCGCGGCCCGGGACCAGGGAAATTCCGGTCCCCCTGGCACTCACCCATGGACAAGGCTGTCTCTGTGGCCGGCACGGCTCCGGCTTAGTGTCCGTGTTTTTCGGTGGCACCGGTCTCATTCCTACAACAGGATCGGTCACAAGCGGGCTCTCCTCAGCCATGGGATTCCCTCCACCCACCAGGCACTCACAATGCCTGACTTCCGGGAACACGGGGAGCAAAGTATCTTCCCGTTTCAAGGATTGAGGCTCCGCCCGCAACCAGGAGTCCTTCTGACTTCGCCTGACTTTCGGTTTCTCGAGTGGGAGCCGCGGGACTTCGGCTCCTTTTCCGCCACTGTAGGACCTTTTAAAAGTATTAAAATAAAGCACCAGACATGTACTACTTGGAAATGACCCCCTTTGGTCAGGGACACTGACATGCAGCCTTAAGCCAAAGACTGCATGGACTGACTTCTCTCAGGAGTGGCTAACGCAGTGAAAGTACAGGAGCTCACCACTCGCTTCCTGTAAATCCTCTCGGGGTCTGGGCAGTGTTATCCTTGCGCTCCTTGACACACGCTCACTGCCTTCAGGAAGGAGAAAGGGGCTGACCTTCTCCAGCGCTCCCAACCCCCTTTGTGGAAGAGCTTCACCACACTTAGCCCATGAAGCTTGGAGGCAGGGATGCAGGCCAGCACACAGGAGCCTGGGACAGGGAGGCAGTCCCTTCAGTATGCTAGCACACCAGGCCCGGACTGGCCATAGCGGGCACCTCGCAATCCCCCGGTGCGCCGCACGGGTGGGGACGGTTTTGGGGGGCTGTTTTTGTGACAGGGCCCTGTACCAAAATCATCCAAAAACCGGCCCGGCAAAGAGCTGGGTGGCACAACCAGCCCCCGAGTGGGGAGGAGGGGTGGATGAGCACTTTAATGGGCCAGTTGTGGTTCCCAGTCCGGCCCTGCAGCACACCAGGCAAAATCACACTGGTTGTTCCCTGCAAGCATAGCAGTCCTCTTCCTCAGTTCCAGCAGCCTGCCGGCCGCAGGCTCCTCAAAGCACCCATGGCACACAGCCTCCTGGCAGGCTGGCAACCTGCCAGCCGCAAGTAGGCACCAAACAGCACCCACAAAAGCAGACTTTCATGGGGTCACAGCCCCTATAATTATATTATGCATTCCTTTGTCTGCCCTTGCACAGGGTTTGGGGGAACCAGCCTAAACTGGTTCATAGGGGAATTGGAGCACTTTGTTTACCAAGCTCCTCTTCCCCTTTCTCAGGTGGGGGCTCGGTGATCAGACACACCACAGTGGGAGGAGCAAGCATTGTACAGGCTAGGCACAGACGTATTCATGGTCTGAGGATTACTCCTCCCACTACTCCCAATGCAAAGGTCCCATTCAGCCTAGTGCTGACTCATCCTGCCCCTCCTGAAGCCACACACACCTCCCAGCCCCTGTCACTCAAAAGCCAGACACGCAATTCACATCAGGCAGTCAGACACAAAGCACGCACAAATGCCAGCTTCTAAAAGTGGCATTTCTGAAATACTTATAATAAATCTTCGTACACCATTGTGCAGCATTTATTATGAAAATTCCAAATATACTAAACTTGACCATGCTGCTCCTCTCATATCAGGAATTACCTCTGAAACACTTATCAGGGATTCCCCAATGCATTCCTATCTATGGGAGGGCAGCCCGACAGTAGTGAATGGGCTTCTCTGCTTTGGGCGATAGAATACTCATGCGGTCCAGCAACTGCAAGGACACCCTCCAGTTCTACGCCACTCTGAACGCATGTGGTTCCCTCTGTAAAAAGCTCTCAGGCCCAACTAGGCTACTCCACTCGTACTCTATAGTTGTCCATGGCCAGGACCAGGCCCTAGTCTACCCAGATGTCACTGGTCCTTCCCAATTAACAGAGTGAGGGGCAGTAACCCCTGGCACATAATAGCCATTTTCCACTCTTCCTCTCAGTGTAGTTCCAAGCTGCCATTGATCCTCCAACCTGGGGTCTTGCACTCTGCTCCTATGAGAGGCAACCTCAGAACACAATTCACTCACCAGTTCAGAACCTCTCTCCAGCACCTGGTCTACCAACCTGGGATCTAAACCCTCAAGCTGCACCGGGGTCAGAGGTGAGGAATTCCTCCCTCTGCACCCACTTCCAGAGCCCTGCAGCCTCCCAACTGGAGTGGTACCCCTAGAAGCTACACCGGTCAGAACACTTATTACAGTTGCCCTTCCCTCCAGGTCAGGCATGCCCTGAACCTGGCTTCCCAGCGCAGGGACGGAACCCTTTGGTTGGACAATTGCCCACCAAACCAGGACTTCCTGGGGAGTACATATACCCTCTCAGAGGGTGACACATAACTCATGTGTCATGTGACAGTCTGCCTGGCGCAGATCTCACGACCTCCTGTCCATTTGACAGTGCATGAAGATCCCCCAGGACAGAAGTGGTGTCATCATGGACATTCATTGGTGACATAGCCCTTCTGAATGGCCCCTGACCCACTGGTTCTCCCTCTGGGGACTTTTTCCCCTTCTCACCCCTCAATCTGGACTTCTACATCCTCCACTTAGGAGTGGCACTGCCAGACACCAGAACTGATGTAGGCCTGATGACAGACACTCCCAGCTAATCTAACACAGGAAGATCCCCCCTCAAGGGATGGTCCAACAGGACAGACTAGGCTCCCTACCTGGTGTTCCTTAAAAAAAAACACCCAGTACTGGAGACTGAAGTTGAGGCACGGAATACGGCCCAGTTTTACACCGTCCCCTGCGAGACAGGATGTGAGGCCTTACAACCTTCTCACTATAAGGGTACCTAGCAGGGCTACTCTGAACCACTTCCACCGCTCTGGGTTGGAAGATTCCTGAACCATTCCTCTTAGGATCACACCCCAATGCAAGCTCCCTAGGATCAAAGAACTCACACTCCAACAGGTGTTGGCGCACCCCAGAAAACAATTACAGAGCATGTGCTCTCTGACAAAACAGATTGAACAGCCCTTTAACATAATTTGCTTTGCTAACCATCACCCAAATGTCAAGTGCATCACAACATTCATCCACACTCCCCCCAAGACTGGTGAGACAGTATCTTACGGCGCCTGAATTTCAACCTGTACCCCTGTTAACTAGGAACCATGTACCATACTCTGGGAACTGATAATGGGACTTCCTGCACTGGACTCCACATTGCTGCCACCACTTGATCCCACCCTTACTGGGGAATCCAGAAAATTAAAACTGCACTTAGGAGATAATCTACCCTCCTGAGCTAGTTTCTCCTTGCCAATTAAGTTACCACCGTAGGCAAACCCTAGAAATAGCAAACCGCACAGGGGCAGTAAAAACTCCTTTAGCTTGCGCTGCAGGCCACCCCCATAAATAGAAGTCTGCGCAAGGGCAGTAAAAACTCCTCCAGATTCTCTGGTTTCTGTCCTTGTCAGGACCCCCAAATCATGGTGCAACAAGAAAATACATCTCAAAGAAATGCTACTTAAAATAAAATCAGAAACAATAATCCCCAAACTTTTGATTATCTAAACGCAGAGTTTATAGAGCAACAAGTTGTCGCTGCGGGACTGCGTAAACGCAAGTCCTATCCTGCCATGCAGAAACAACCACTCTAGTCAGGGCAAGGGAGTTAAACGTTGAAGATAACCCCTGCTCACCCCCTTGGTAGCTTGTCACGAGCAGTCAGGCTTAACCCAGAGGCAATGTGTAAAGGGTTTGCGCGACACACACACACAGCAGCAACACACTAGGCAGACCACAAAAGGAACTCCACACAAGGTTATATATAAAAATACCCTTTGTATTATCATAAACACTTTAGAATAGTAATCACACAACATACACTGTGCCAACTGGCACTAGGCAATATACAGAGGAGATAATATCCAGGACCAGGTCAATCGAGGTATGGTCAGAATCATCAGAATAGGTAAGTAAATGTAAAACACAACCAGTACCAACTTTTCACTTTTCTCCTTCACCCCTTGGTAGTAACCCCCTACCCTTGTTTTGAAAAAAAACGTTTGTTTTTAATTAAATTATGGATGTTTGCCTATGAATACATTTATATTTTTCTGGCATAACTATATTTGTGGGTACTGTTTTGCATTAAAATTGAATGTATTTTGGCCATGTCCTTCTCTTCCATTGCTAGATTTAACCTCTTTTTTAAAGAAAAGTATCACTATTGATTGTAACAACTAATAATGTTGTCTAGGACCTATTGTTTTCTGGACCAATTGTTACCCAGGTCCTTTGACGTTTTTCTGGGTCACCCCTTTTATATTAATGCCTATATTTATATTTGGCATTCCTTTGTCTACCC
This sequence comes from Lissotriton vulgaris, assembly GCF_964263255.1. Classification (NCBI taxonomy): domain Eukaryota; kingdom Metazoa; phylum Chordata; class Amphibia; order Caudata; family Salamandridae; genus Lissotriton; species Lissotriton vulgaris. The sequence goes on from NC_141696.1 coordinate 583,980,903, forward strand.
TGGCACAGGGCTTGGGGGATCCAGTCTAAACTGGTTCAAGGGGAAATTGGAGCACTTTGTTTACCAAGCTCCTCTTCCCCTTTTTCAGGTGGGGGCTCAGTGATCAGATACACCACAGGGGGCGGAGCCAGCATTCTATAGGCTAGGCACAGACCTATTCAGGGGATTACTCTTCCCACTACTCTCAATGCAGAGGTCCCATTCAGCCTGGTGCTGACTCACCCTGTGCCTGCTGGAGCCACACAAACCTCCCAGCTCCTGTCATTTAAAAGCCAGACATGCAATTCACATCAGGCAGGCAGACACATAGCACACAGAAATGCCAACTTCTAAAAGTGGCATTTCTAAAATAGTTATAATAAATCTGTGCACACCATTGCGCAGCATCTATTATGACAATTCCAACTATACTAAACTTGACCACGTTGGTCCTCTCATATCAGGTATTACCACTGAAACACTTATCAGGGAATCCCCAATGCATTCCTATGGGAGGGCAGCCGCACAGTAGTGAGAAATCAAAATGGCTGTTTGTCACTACCAGGAGATTTCACTCACTTAAGGCACATGTCCTTATCTTTTACCTACAATGCACCCTTCCCATAGGTCTTGCTACGGCCTATTTTAGGAGTGACTGACATGCGTTAAAAGGGGGTCACAGACATGGCACACACTTTAGGTGCCACGTCACAGCGGCAGTGACACTGCACGCCCAGGCCCTGTAATGGCAGAGGCCTGAGATAGGTTTGCAAGGCTACTTTGGTGGTGGCGCAATCAGCGCCTCAAGCCCACCAGTAGCATTTAATTTACCAGCCCTGGGTACATGAGATACCACTTTACAAGGGACTGACAGGTAAATTAAATATGCCAAACAGGTGTAGACCAATCTTACCAAATGTAACACAGAGACCGCACACACTTTACATTGGACAGCAGTGCTAAAGTGCCCAGAGGCCTAAAACCACCAACACCATGTCAGAGAAAAGGCTAGGAGAAAGGCAAAATATTTGGGGATGACCCTGCAAAAAAGGCCATGTCCAACACCCTCATACTCTAAAATGTTCCATGTCAGAACCATATGTGCGCAATCTAAAATAATACCAACGGGTGTCTGCTGGTTTTCCTGTCTTGGTTCTGAGGATCTTCTCGATTACCTCTAGAGTGGCTTCCTGGGGAACATTCGATTCCACATCTAGGGTAAGTAGTAGCTCCCTTTCCAGATCAAAGGGCACATCCTTCAATTTTATAAGGCTATCCTTAGTATCTTGTAGATACGAGGGTATCTCTGAGACTAGTGGTTTCAGGAAGAAGTCACAAAATTGGGACAAAAGCTTTAGTTCAGATTCTATGCCTGACACTATAGGTCGGCCCGGTGGGGGAGTTTTGTTCTTGTGTTAGTTTGGCAGAATATAAAAGTATGATGTTCTCGGTTCTTTTTCCACCAAAAAGAGGGCCTAATTTTCGGTAATCTAACCATTGTTAAGTCCTTCTCACACCAGGAAGGTGATTTCCTCCATTATGTCTGGTGTGGGATTCTTGTCCAAATTTTTATGGTGTTTCCTGTTCTCTAGTAGTTTCATACATTCTGTGTGGTACATGGTTTTCGGCAGGATGACTATCCCTCCGCCTTTATCTACGGGCTTTATTACCACTCTGACATTGTTCCTAAGTTCTTGTAGAGCCACTCCCTCTACTCTGGACAGGTTTTGGCAGTGGGACTGTTGTGTATGTCTCAATGGTTCCAGACCTACGTTGCCTGCCTGTTTGAAGGCTGCTACTTCAGGTGGTAGTTGCTGAACCGGGGGTGTGAAGTTGGATTTATTTCTGAGCCCAGTGTTTTTGTCCTTTGCGTTGGCCCTGTCTTCCTGATTCTCTCTATTTGTGAAGAAAGCCTGTAATCTGATTTTTTTTAAAACTCTGCCATCTCAATTTTTACTTGAAAGAATTCTTCCTTGGGGGTAGGTACAAAACCAAGGCCTTTATTAAGGACTCCTCTCTGTGTTTCTGTAAGTGGTATCTGGGTTAGGTTTATTACATTGTTATAAACTTCTTGCTCGCCCCCGGTTGGGGTTCCCCCATGTTGGATTGTCTTGAGTCTCTTTCTAGGTCTTTCCAGGTAACATTTTGTTATCTGTTTCAACCCCACCCCCATCTGTGACCCCACTCTAAAAAAAGGTTGCTGGTGTGGTGGGTGCCAAGGAAAGCCTTGTTGTGATGTATATTGTAGGAATACTTAGGGTGGCCAACCCCACTGCGGCCCTGGGAGACTATCTCCCATGTATGGTCCCTGTACCCTTTGGTTCATTCTGTAATTTCTCCTCCCTCTCCCTCGTCTTTGAGGTTGACCAGGTGTTCTGCAGGTGGAACTCTCTGTCCCTGAGGGGCTCTTGCCATCATCTGAGGAGATGGGTGATTCACTCTCCATACAAAATCGACCTTGACGTATGGTACACTTTTTCTTGCGAGAATTTTGACAGATCTTTTCCTTTTCTGTCAATTATAACATTAGTCCAAGGAATTACTTACCCAACCATCCAAAGACATAATAACAACCACCTACAAAGGATCTACATCTTGTTACAAATGCAGCAATTTCAATAATGTTATAAAAGGATCGTGGATGACACATCCCATGAAAGGAACAAGAATCAACTTAAGAGTGACTGCAAACTGCAATACTACCAACGTGGTATATCTTTTGAAATGCCCCTGTGGCCTGGTCTATGTGGGCAAAACTGAAAGAAAAATGAAGACCAGAATCCATGAGCATAAGAGCTGTATCAGAAACAAGAACATGAAATCAGTGGTGGCCGCCCACTTTCTAGAACATCATCAAAACATAAACCAGCTCAAATTATTGGTTTTGGAAATAGTGGAGAAAACGGAAGGAAGAGACAATAACAACCTTCTGCTTGAAAAAGAGAATCATTAGATTAAATTCCTTAATTCCCTTAAACCCAACGGTCTGAATGACAGAATGGAATTTCTGTGCTACCTGTGACTCTCATGATTGATTCTCCTATTCTGTCAGGTTTCATTTACTCATGATATTATTTGACATATCTGGGATGCTCATCACTATTCAGATTACCTATCTTCAATGATTACAATCTTTCTTTACACTTTTATTCACATGTCCATCACCTGTTCTCAGATTCTGTCAGATTTTATTAACTCATCTCATCATTCAACACATCTGGGTTGCTCATGATCATTCAGATTTACCATCTTCAATCACCTAAATCTCTCTTTATACTTTTGTTTCACATTTTTATCACTTGTTTTCACTCCCCTTGAGCCTCATCAGTCGTATTTGTTCTGTTCTTTTCACCCTCGATACAACGTGTCTATGGACTGCTCATTTTTTCCCATCACCTTTTATATGGGTGATGTAACTTGTCTCACTCTAATGTTTAGTTGGTATCGATTTTTGAGATATCACCTGCAGTTATATTTTCTTTACATTTCTGAATTTGGTGGACCATACATTGTACATGAATCATCCGTACTTTGTATACCTGCAGCACTTCTTGTGCGTTATTGTGTAAAGATCATGATATGTACATACATTTGTTTTGCTTCAAGATGGCAAATGTTAGCTAACATTCTGCATATTCCTTAACTTGGTGGACCAGCTTTCTTTAGATGCACTCTGTACATTTATTATATTGATTTCATACACGAGCAGCACTTTTGTGCGCTATTGATTAGGTATAGTTTGAAATTTGCGATATATGTATATACTTTGCACCGTTTTAAGATTGCGCACACTAGCTGACTATCTCACTTTGGACCGCTTGCAGTCCTCTTTAACTGCCCTTTTTTGTCCCCACATATACGGAGCTTTTAGCCCGGGGCTATGATTTCAATATCACTTGAAACGCAAATCGATTTGAGTACCTTGGGTTATTTTGGCTCACCGGTGCATGTTACCTTTGTTTGTGTCACTCTGATATGCCCTTGGGTGCACGTTTGTAATAGCCACACAGCGTGCCCTTTTATATACATTGTTTGTTGGCTCTGGTTGATGGTTTATAAATCTGCACTTCATCTATATTCTTGCTTGGGGCTCACCCGGACTAAAAATCTTGCTCACATCTTTTGAAATAACTCACTGACAAAACGTTGGAGTTTACTTTCTTTTCACAATCTTCAGCACCTTTTTCATAAGCTTGCATTTGAGTCTGTTTTTATTTGCGTCATAGCACACTCCCTTAATTTTTTTTTTAGCCTTATGCCGAGCGCCGTTTTTGGACTCAGATTGTCATATATTCATGTAGTGACATTTATTACCAATGGTGTTTTGGCAACTTGGTAAAACTACTTTTTGGTTGGTTCACTCATACCATCATTGCTTTGTGATTTTTTTTTGTAGAGTTTGTTCCCTGACGAATGCACCGGGAGAAATATGCAAAAACGTTTTGATTGATGCTGTCTAAGTTACTTTTGATGATTTGATATGAAGATAACAATATCAAACATTGAATAAATGCAACATTTATCCATCGTTCTATCAAGGATCAAAGTTATTGTTTACCTGTTTCTTCTAACTACTTAAATACCAAACTTGTGGGTTCATCGCTGTGCTCAGAGGGACGTCCCCTAACCAGGAAATGATGAAGCATGTCACATTACATGAGTGAGCCATTCTTGTCCAATTCTTGGAATTGCCTAGAGATTAGGTAAAGCACAGGTAGCAGCAAACAGGGACCACTTCAGTCCCTTGACAATGAACTGCTTATTAGTCAAATAGGCAGATAGCAGATCCTTTAGGGCACCATGCCAATATTTGTTTTTATTTATGTAATTAAGGGAAGACATGAGCCCTATAACGTTTTATAATCTCTCATTTTTGTCTGAGATAACAGTCCATCCCAAACTTCCAGATCAGGTCCTCCCTGGACTGAAATCAAGCATCCTGGGACTGGTTTGGTGGTATTACCCCTCTTCAGCCAGGCTAGCTTCAACCATCCAGTGGCACAGAGAGCACGGGACCCATGTTTGGAGATACCCTTTCCACTTAGGGAGACAAAAGCAAAAAGAAAAGATGACGGACAGAATGCTGAATAAATTAAATATTCACCCCCACTCACTAAATTGGGTTTAATCCATCATTTCTTTTGATCACCACACCACCCCAGTTTGGACCAAACCATAAGCAAATCAGTCTTGACCCTTCTCCCTCTGTGAACAGTCCCACCGAACTGCCAGGCCAGGTCTCCCTGAAGAATCCTGGGACCGAATTCAGGTTATCAACCTCATCAGCCATGCTAGCCTAAATCCAGTGGTACAGTGAGCACGGGACCCAGGTCGGGGATACTCTTCCCACTTAGGGGGACAAAAGCAAAAAGAACACATGATGGACAGAATTCTGAACAAATCAGATACTCATGCACAAGTCCCAGATCAGGGTTTAATCCCTAGTTTGTTTGCTCATCAAACCACCCCATTTTGGACCCAGCCATATGCAAATCAGTCATGATCCTGCTCTCCATGGAACAGTCAAGCCTGAACTGATACACCGAACTGGCCCAGGATGCTTGTTTCTGGTGTAGGGAGGAGCTGGACTGGCAGTTCCTGCTGGACTATTTCCATGCGAATGTAAATGACTGTTATTGGGGTGGTGCTCATTTCTCCCAAATGACATTGCAACACAGCTCCACTACATAGAAACAGCAGAAATTAGTCCTGAAAGTTCTTCCATTGATGCCTTAAAAACGCTCTCTTATCTTTTTACAGAATTTTCTATGTTCCTCGATGTCCCTAAGGGCCTTATTACGACATTTCTGTTAACTCCTCCATAGAGTTCCTGAAATTGGGACATTGATATATGCAAGGACTACAGTAGTGATAAAAATAATAAGAATCACAAGTGGGACCCTTAGGGGCCCAATAGAAATGAGCAATTACCTGAGAAATCTGTCATTTGAATTCCACTTCTTCTCAGCGTTTCACTCTTACGCTCCGCCTGCTTTTAAGCAGGGGAATCCCTGAGTCAGCGTTAATGGGTAGTAAGGGGTTTGTAGGGTTCAGGAAAGGTTAGCAATAATTGGTGGCAAGGGGCTTTTACGGTTCAGCAAAGGGTACTTTTAAGGCGTAATAAGGAGAGTCTAGAGTTCAAGGAAGGCTAGAATTATGTGTAATAAGGGTTTTTGAGTCCAGAAACGGTAGATTTGAACGGGGTTGTAGGGTTCATGATAGGGTAAAGTTAAGGTGTTTGTACAGTTTTTATAGGGTTCAAGGATGGGTAGCATTAAAGGGATAAGGGATTTTAGGATCAGGTATGGATAACATTAGGACGTAGTAAGGTCTTTTTAGGGTTCAGGAATGGATACTTAAGCCCAATTTCACAACCAATCTTGCGTAAATTACCATTGAACCTTTTCACCCTTTGAGAGGGCTCCGGTGTTAAGCACATTGAAAGTATTTGATTCGTAATGCCTTACATAGTTCTTGGACCACAGATGACACAAAATTAGGTTCTTCATCACTCTCTGTCCACAGGAGGCTCAAAAATGAAGGAATAAAATCCTTAAGCAGTTTTTTTAGCTGCAGTGATGGCATTTACGTAGGCGCATGAGTAGGCTTCAATTCGTCCACAGGACATACAAACTATAACCAGATCATGAACATAAAGCTGCATTGAGGCATTTGTTTGAAATTGTTTTGAAGATAAACTAAAGGCCTCCATGGAGTTGGATGGGCAGTTGAGGGAAGGGGGGCTTGATACCCTTCCCATAGTTGGGGGCTCGGAAAGTGGCACTGGAATGGCAAAACTATTGAATAATTGAGAGGAAGGATGGGACAAATAAGTGAGTGCTTGTTTCACAAACATGCTTTCCCTTGGTGGGCTGGATGTTTGTGGCTTCGACCACTATGGAGTGAGACACACCCCAGTGGAGCTCTTACACTGTATCCACTTCTGCACCGCTATCCTGCCTAAAAAGTGGTGGAACCCCTGACAAGTTGATCTGCCTTTTAGTGTCAACTAGGGGTCCGAAGTTTGAGGTGTGATCCCTGTAGATATATTACGGAGCAGAGGTTTCTAGGCAGGTGTGGCCTATTCAACAAATCCAAGATGGCACTGACAGGCTGAGGAAGCAAACATGAAGACGGATTGTTGTGGCACTCAGACCACTTATTCAGACCCCAGATAATAGGAGCTGGGGCAGGTGTGGACCTCCCCTTCGCCTCACTCAAAACATGACAGTGGAACTGTGAGGAGATCATCCGCCACAATAAATATGAGTTGCGGCCTAAATACACAACTTTTGTGAAACAAGCGCTGCAGAAATGGTGAGAGAGGCTCAGACCTAGCTGGACGTGGTCACTCCTCCTCCCCCTGGCTCCCTAACTCACACAACAAGCAAAAAAGTGTGCAAATAAACCACAGATAAGGTGAAGAGCTAATATGGGCCAGTTCTGCATCTAATGGTTTGCCTGTAGGAGTTTTCTATTAAGGGGGATAGTAGAACGAACTTGTCTATAGTGCGAGCAAGGTGCTATTATACTGAGATGTGCTGCTGAGCAGCCTGTAGACATAATGGTGCACCTGCTGATGTAATTCCTTCACATTGTATGTGATATTGACTGTTTTAGGATAATTACTTGAACCTTTAATGTACAATCACTGCACAGCCTATTTGGGTATTGAGACAGCATGGTGAAGCCAAAGGCCCAGAAAATGCAATTGGTTCCAGAACTCCAGAAAGAAGAAAATGAGGAAGGAAGTGACTTGCTAAGAGGCTACCCTCACACAACACATAGAAATGTTTGATTAGATCGCTTCTCGGCCTTTTGGGTAAGATCAAGTGTAGATTAGATCCTGTAGGCTATTCTGGAAACAAAGACGGTGCTAAAAACCAAAATAGATACAGTGGCAATGGATGTGAAATCTATTGCAGGTAGGCCACTACAAAGTCAGGGACAGTGTAACAGACAGCAAATTTACATTAGCCACTCTTCGCCCATCTGTTCATGGGATGAAAACCGAGAAGAAAGAGCTGATAGACCCTGTATACCAACTTCAAAGGATGGTGGATGATGCTGAGTGGTGCTCTTGCTATAATAATATCTGCATAGTTGGCCTTCCGGAGAGAGCAGAAGAGGGTAATACAAAGGTGTTGCTGCAAGGCTGGATGATTAATAACATCTACGATCAGACACCCTCCACATTCCTGGCTGTGAAAATGGTACACAGAGTCCCAGGGCTTCTGCTCTTCTGCTAAGGACCCCCCCCCCCAAGCCCAATGGTGAGTCGCATGCTTGCTTTCCAGGATGGAAACAAGATAATAAAAGTGGCTGAGAACATGGCCCATGGGTAGTGCTCAGTAGTAAGATCAACTTGTTTCCAAATTAGAGAGCCATGGTCCACCTGCAAAGGAGATCCTTTATCAAGATCAATCAGTTGATACATAAGCATGAGGTTCAATATGCTGTACTATACCCTGCAAAACTAAGGGTAGTGGCAGAGAGGTGTAAGCACTTCTTTATTACCGTGTACGAAGCTTGGATATGGATTGAATGAATTGGACTGAGACAAGGTGGGATTAAGGCTGAACCCTTTGACTGGGTTTACTGACACGCGCCTCCAGCCAAGCCCATACCGGAAACTGTATGCTATTTGAAGGGCGATGTGGGAGACCTTCTCCCTCGGCACTATACACGCAGAATTGCGGTCAATCAGGTAAGCGTTGAAACTGTTGCCCCTTTTGCCTTGTGATATTTCGTCTCCTTTATCTCTTAATACTCCGCGACATGAGGTTCGCATATAATTTTACTCAACATGCTCAGCAAGTGATGAACACGTCCTGCTTACTAAATTCTCTCGTACTCGCCACTTAGACGCTCACAAATGGTTTTCCACCAATCTCAAAAAATAAAAACTGGTGCTGAGACAAAAAGAGAGGAAATGAAGACCAAGATACGCCATTGAAGACAAAGAGCAATTTTCAACAGCCCTCAGAGAGTATAAAAAGGCTATTGTGTACACCAAAGTAGCTTATTTCTCCACTAGGATACTTAACTCCCACAATAAATCCAAAGAAATCTTTAAGATTATGGACAATTTGTGAAACGATGAGAGAACCTTAACCACCCAGGCTCCCACTCAAGAGCCTCCAATTCCTTGAACAACTTTTTTCGGGACAAAATCGTCACTATTAAAGCCAGCATTCCCCCTACCGCCAGTTTGGAACCATTGGAAGACATGTCCAACAACCCTTCCACACTAGATTTTCTCCCACCTATTGGTCCCGAATCACTACTAGAGCTCACGATCCGTGTTAAATCCGGGTCGCCCAATGATAGCTGTCCACCTTACGTCTTAAAAGATAACCTTTCTGCCCTGCCTCACAGTGTTCTCCCGTTTCTCAATGAGTCACTTGCGCAGGGCAAGGTTCCTAGCGCCTTCAAGAATGCGACGGTTATCCCCCCTTATTAAAAAACCAGGGGCAGATCCCACGAACCCTTCAAATTATAGCCCTATTTCTTTTCTTCCCTACCTTGCCAAAATACTGCAAGCCCATGTGGCTAGGTGCTTGTCGAGCTTCATTGAACTATCAGACTACTTAGAGCCAAATGAGGCTGGCTTTCGACCTGCGCACTCTACTGAGGCTGTGAACCTGGCAGTCCTGGAAACTCTTAGAGCCAACGCTGACAGGGGCGTCCACCAGGCTCTGGGGCTATTGTATTTGTCAGCCGCGTTCGACACGGTGGACCATTACATCCTGCTGAACCGCGTCGAGCAGGCTGGCTTGCGAGGACCCGCACTCAGCTGGATCAAATCTTTCCTTGCTGATCGCACTCTAGCTGTAAAGCTCGGAACGTTCACTGCCCCTATACTCACCTCCACATGTGGGGTCCCACAGGGCTCGTCCCTCTCCCCACTATTGTTCAATATTTATCTCAGGCCCTTGATCCACTCACTAAAAAACAGAAAGATCACCATTTTCAACTATGCTGATGATCTTCAGCTTATATTTCCACTAGACTCCCCTGACTCTGCTGCTGAATTTCAGGCCATCATGCTTCACATCCAGATCGCTGGATGGATCTGAATCACCTGAAACTCAACCCAGGCAAAACTGAACTAGTGCTGCCTGGGAAGAGCGAGACCTGCTGGGGCCTGCACTTTTGGGCGGCGGAATTCGGGTCACCCCCCACTCCCTCCCCCTCGTTAAAAAGTCTAGGGGTAAACATTAATGTAGATTTCTCGCTCAGAGGACAGGTGTGAGCAGTGATCTCCACCAGTTTCTTGCAACTGCGCAAAATTAAGAAAGTCACCCACCTGCTAACTCATTCAGCCCTCATACAGGTGGTGATAGCCCTGATCCTCTTGCGACTTGACTTTTCGAACTCTATTTACCTTGGCCTCCCAGTTTGTCTACTGAAACGCCTCCAAATTGTTCAGAATCAGGCAGCAAGACTCATCCATAAACAGCCTAAATGGCTATCAGCCAGACCCGGGCTACTGAAACTTCACTGGCTACCGATGGCTCAAAGGGTAGCCTTTAAGACCGAATGCCTAGTCTTTAAAGCTTTGCATGGCAAAAGCCCCAGATTTATCAACAGTATGATCGTGAAGCACGCACCCTTGCGAAGTCTCCGCTCGACCAACCTCCACCTGCTTACTATCCCCTCCTTTAAACGGAAATGGCAAGGAGGCTGCCGCTTCTCTTATTGAGCTCCGAAGATCTGGAATTCTCTCTCCCTTGCACTCAGGAGCTGCAATAACGTCTTGAGCTTCAGAAAAGCCTTAAAGACATGGGAGCATATTATCAAGGACAGGCGATACATTATCGCCGCTTTTAACGGCAGGAAACTGCCGATAAAGCGGCGATAATGGCCTTGATAATATGCTCTATGAATTCCAATCGAAGCCCATGTTAGATTTGTTCACATCTAACATGGGCTTCGATTGGAATTCAATAGAGCATATTATCAAGCCCATTATCGCCGCTTTATCGGCAGTTTCCTGCCGATAAAAGCGGCAATAATGTATCGCCTGTGCTTGATAATATGCCCCCTGGCTATTTGAGCAAGCTTACGCCTAGTCACTCTGCTGCGACATTCCTAACGATTAGCGCCATGAAACCCTCGGGTGAACGTGTGCTCTATAAGTTGTTATTACCATAACATAACATAACATAACATAACATTTGCTTTTGCTCGTAGCGCATCTGTAGAATGGATTCGACTTTTACATATGATGCCTCCTGTGTACGTTTTCATTTTGAGGTTAGACATACTAACCGCTGACCGCGCTTGCCACATTTCTCTTTGCTCGCAGTGCAATTGTTACCTGGTTTATGTTTTTGCCCTCCGTGTACTTTTGTAGCCTAAATTCTGCTTGACCTTAGATATACTAACCCCTGATCGCGCTTGTTAAGTGTGGTGTATTTTTCTTTTTTGACTTTGGGGTTGGTTATGTAATTTGTTTTGTTTTATTGATACGCGATTTTCCTAGCAGCAATGATTAAGTTTTCCTCTGTATCGACATGCGACGCAGTAAGCATGTTCTAAATGACATCCTTTACTTTTATTGGATGGTATGCGACATGTCTAGCAGTGCTCACTAATATTTTTCTTTTTATCGACACTGCGCATGAGTTATTTGATAGGACCTGAAATTTATATTTAAAGTGGCAAGTGGCTGAACGCATGGTTAAAGCACGGTACACTTTGGTCTGCCTGATGTACTTGACTATCCATTGCGTAGAAAGCAATTACGAGTGTCTTTTAGTGTGACTGCATATCCCTTTGCTCATCAGACTCTTCTCCTTTGATCTCTTTCTGGAGCACACTATATGAATTTTCATATGGCATTGTTTTTGCTATTTGGAACAATTTAGTAACAGTTTTTCCTTTCTTCAATAGGCCCTATTTAAGCCTTGGGTTAAATTCCCTCTTCACTCCAGAGTCACTGCCTGGAGTTTCCACTACGGTGTGTGTCAGCACGATGATCACACAGGTAAACTCTATGAACTCTAGACTAATGGCCACTGCCGCTTTTTATGTAATTTTAAATGAGATTATGATTACTTTCTTATTTATCGTTTTAGATTTAACACACGCCTATATCGCTAAAGAGCCTTGTTGGCTGCTCTTTATTGAGAATTTCTATTCACCTGATTTTGATACAGGTAAAGTCCGCAAATCTTTTACCTATACCTACTGTTCCCTTATGTAATTTTTCAGAAATTTTAAGCCAATTCTTAAATTTCTATTATTTTAGATTATCAAGATATCTTATCTTCATGATGAGCCTATTGGATGGGGAAGCTTTTGTAGTGTGTACCTGACACCGAGGGCCGGGCTTGGCTCTGCCGAACCGCAGCACCTCCAGCAGAGGGCCGGGCTTTGCTCCGCCTGCTCCCCGGCCGGGCTTGGCTCCGCCGGGTCCCTCCCACCCCGTGACCAGCAGCAGTGACGCCTCTGACCAGCGCCAGGAGGCGCATAAAGGCACCGTAGGTGTGAAGTCCTGGGGGAAGCGTTTGCAGTGTGTACCTGACACCGAGGGCCGGGCTTGGCTCCGCCGAACCGCAGCACCAGCAGCAGAGGGCCGGGCTTTGCTCCGCCTGCTCCCTGGCCGGGCTTGGCTCCGCCGGGTCCCTCCCACCCCGTGACCAGCAGCACTGACGCCTCTGACCAGCGCCAGGAGGCGCATAAAGGCACCGCAGGTCCCTCGTCCCGTGGGACGCGCATGGGCGCGTGCCGGGAGAAGCCCGGGACAAGGGCGGGGCCATCTGTGGCCGTCCGTGGCAGACCGAGGCTGGGCTGGGCCACGGACATTGGTTCTTTTGGCCCCTGGACACCCCAAAACTGTGAGACTTATTACTTTACAAATCATGGTCTCTGTCTGATGTATTTGAACCAGTAGCAACCTTTGGTAAACTTTGCTTGCAGCAATAGTACCTGTGTCTCTAAAATCATTGTGCTCGTAACCGTTATCTAGGTACACTATAATGTCTAAACTTAGATCGGCGAAAACACTGCTTGTGAAGAGTACAATGGATAATTATTTAGTCAAGGTAGTTAGTAAAATCAACAAAGAAAGGCGTCTTTCATTAAACCGGGTAAGCCCTCCGGCCTCACCGACAAGCTCGCATGACCCATTAGTTACCCCTGTCCTGGATCGTAGCTATAATGAAGGCTCGGACTTAAATAGAGATAATGAAACACTTCCAGAGCAGAGGCAGGAAGAGGGGGACAACTCCCCGGATATTACTCCACAACCTTCCCCGACACCTTCACCGGCATCCTCGCCTGTACGAAGAGTAGTAAGGGCGTGTAGGAAGGCATCAGTAAAGCGGGGGGGGATTAGGAAATCCAAAAAGGCCGGGACCCTATCGACCAGCACAGGGAATGTAACTGAGACGGTAAATAAGGCCGAGATGATTACCCTGCTCCCCGCCCATATTGACCTCTTGGCAAGCATTATTGAATCCAAATTAGAACTTATGGTCAAACCTCTTGTGGCAAAATTAGATCAGGTAATACAAGAGGTATCTAGACTGGGTGGTCTTTTGAATTCTCATCTAACCTTGACTAATACACATAAAAGCACCAAGGTTGGCAATAATGTTAATAAGGATGTAGATGCTTCTAGCAATGGGGGGAAAAGGGTCACACATACTGCACAAACTGTACTAGCCACTCAATCACCTTCGGTACCACCCATTCAACCACCCCCAGCACCAGTAATTCAACCTCCCCCAACGATCTCAAGTAACCAATCTACCATAACTGGGGGAAATAATGAATGGAGGAGTGTGGCTAAGAGAAGAGGTTCAGTTAATCCCCCCCTGAGTGTGTCCCATATACAGTTGTATTAACCAATGTACCTGAGGGGGACTCTTATCTTACTGACCCTATACTAGAAACACACGAGGCTTTGAAAAATAAATCACTATCGTGGCTGAATAGGAATTGTGGTTTCCCACTTGCCTTTTCTAATGATATAATCTTTACTAGAAGAGTCAGCTGGATAGGAAATTCTAGGAAGAACAATAGGGGAGACTGCATTGTTGTTAATTTTAAGCATCCACAGCATGTTGCCACAGTTCTACTCAGAGCAGCTTCCTTACCTGTTGCGGACAACATCGTATGTGAACGCCCTCTTGGTTTCTTTTATAATCATCTTATTAACTCGCCGCCTTCACATTTTGATCAGTCTAAGTTTCCTGTTTCCCTACCTAGGCGGGGTTTCGTTCCTCCCCCGCAAAATGCATATCAACCATCAAACAGACTGGACCCATATTGTTACCGGTTGGCTATCCCTTATAACCAATTTGACCAAGCCCTTCCTCTGGTCAATCGCTATACCCCCTTATCATCATTGGAGGAAAATGATTGACAGTCAAACGAACCTAGGACTAAAGTACAGCCCCCACTTCCCATTTTTAGAATTGTGACCTGGAATATTGCTGGTATTAAGGCTAATATTACAGAACAGGGTTGGACCCAAATAGTCAAAGGGACCTGGGTATATAGGTATTGTAGAGAAGAGGGGTCCCCAACAAACAAGGAGTAGGTAAGAAATGGGGGAAGTCAAAAATAATTTCAAATAATTTAAACAGAAAGTAATCAATCCAAAATGTAGTTGAAATGCAGTGTTTTATTCACCATGCATTCTTGTCATCATAGTTGAAGTTATTCAATAGAGAACAAAATATACACGTAATTGTAAATTGATTCATGTGCCCAAATAGAGAAAGGGGGGAAAAAGGGGAGGGAGGTAAAGTTTACATGAAAGATGTGACTCACTTTTTATTCATTAGGAACAGAAAACATACATTAAAGATTCTGGTATGAATTCAAAAGATCCCTATCCAATCAGGGTCTTATGCAATAACAGAAAAAATGAATGAGAATTTTTTCAAAAAAGGTTCAAGCTCCTATGGAGCCGTACAAATCGCGCCGGTGATAGGAGTTGATGAAGGGTAGATGAACAGTCTACGTTTCGACCCAAATGATCGTAGGCTGATTGAACCTTACAAAGCGGGTCTTCTTCAGGACAAACGGGGGTGGGCAAACCTCCTGCTAAAAGTTGCAGGTCAGGGGGTGATCAGATTACTACAGATTAGTATCCCAGTAGGATAATGGGCATACCCAGGCGGAGCTGCTGGTTAGAGAGGTCAATCTTGTGGGTAAAGATTGACTGTAATGTACTAGGCTCTGGAGATGCCTCTAGGGTCAAACAAAACGGCTGAGCGAGTGTCAAAAATCCGTATCCATGATTATCTGTAATGCCTCATTAATTAATAATTTCTCAAATTGAGTGGAGTGCTGCCAGGCTCGTGTCAGAAATCTGTATCCAGAGTCATCAAAATTGACTCGTCAATGGTTTCTCAGGAGGCGAGAGTCTCCAGAGTCCGGGGGAATGCCTGGGATGAAGTCACGCTGAAAAAACTTTCAGTCCGTGTCCGATAGCGCAGGGCTGCTCTGTGCTTGCCGGGGCGTCTCACGGTCAAAATGCGTCTCCCGTAACCAGGACACTTCCTGGTTACGGGAGACGCATTTTGACCGTGAGACGTCCCGGCAAGCACAGAGCAGCCCTGCGCTATCGGACACGGACTGAAAGTTTTTTCAGCGTGACTTCATCCCAGGCATTCCCCCGGACTCTGGAGACTCTCGCCTCCTGAGAAACCATTGACGAGTCAATTTTGATGACTCTGGATACAGATTTCTGACACGAGCCTGGCAGCACTCCACTCAATTTGAGAAATTATTAATTAATGAGGCATTACAGATAATCATGGATACGGATTTTTGACACTCGCTCAGCCGTTTTGTTTGACCCTAGAGGCATCTCCAGAGCCTAGTACATTACAGTCAATCTTTACCCACAAGATTGACCTCTCTAACCAGCAGCTCCGCCTGGGTATGCCCATTATCCTACTGGGATACTAATCTGTAGTAATCTGATCACCCCCTGACCTGCAACTTTTAGCAGGAGGTTTGCCCACCCCCGTTTGTCCTGAAGAAGACCCGCTTTGTAAGGTTCAATCAGCCTACGATCATTTGGGTCGAAACGTAGACTGTTCATCTACCCTTCATCAACTCCTATCACCGGCGCGATTTGTACGGCTCCATAGGAGCTTGAACCTTTTTTGAAAAAATTCTCATTCATTTTTTCTGTTATTGCATAAGACCCTGATTGGATAGGGATCTTTTGAATTCATACCAGAATCTTTAATGTATGTTTTCTGTTCCTAATGAATAAAAAGTGAGTCACATCTTTCATGTAAACTTTACCTCCCTCCCCTTTTTCCCCCCTTTCTCTATTTGGGCACATGAATCAATTTACAATTACGTGTATATTTTGTTCTCTATTGAATAACTTCAACTATGATGACAAGAATGCATGGTGAATAAAACACTGCATTTCAACTACATTTTGGATTGATTACTTTCTGTTTAAATTATTTGAAATTATTTTTGACTTCCCCCATTTCTTACCTACTCCTTGTTTGTTGGGGACCCCTCTTCTCTACAATAGGTATTAAGGCTAAAGCAGGGAATGATTCTTGGATTAATTCATTAAAAACTTTTGACATATAGCACTTCAAGAGACATGGGACCAGGTAAACAGTTTCTCTTTGGATGGCTACAGACACTTTTGCATCCCGGCAATTAATAGTGTGGCAGGCAGAGCCAAGGGAGGCTTACTAAGTTTATTTAAACTTGACCTAAAGGGCACACTAACTCAGTGTAATTCAGGATGCGAGAATTGTTTAATTGTGGAACTATCCTCCCCTGATAAGACTAAGATCTTATTTATTAACTTTTATAATTCCAGCGCCAATGAGTGCACCAGCTATAACTTGGATGTATTGGAATTTTTTTTAACAGTCTACAGTATAAATGTGAATACTTTTGAAATAATATTCCTTGGGGATTTTAATATTCATCCCTGCAACCTACCGTGTGCTAGTCTAGAAGAAGAAGGCCCTCCATACTCTTTACCCATGCACTTTGAACATTCTAAACGGGGGGAGGCCCTTGAAAACTTCCTGGCTAGATGGAACCTTTACGAGTCGGGTTGTGGGGATGGAGGATGTAGGTCCCCTACATTTAAAGGAATAGATGATGGTACTATAATTGATTATATTTTTATGTCCTCTTTTTTGTTGTGTAAAGTTTTAATAAATAAAACTGAGGTCTCGGTCTTCAGTGATGACAACCCGGTGTTCATGGAAATAATGTCTGCGGACTAATTAACCATGAAAACGGTGATACATAAGGGTGGCCTAAACGTGATAGTTAAAGATCAAGGACGTAGGCTAAAATGGTCAAATATAGTCCCTGAAACTTTCCTGTTAGAGGTATTGGATAAAGTTGAGGACGAGGTGGCTGTAAGGCTAGCGAACCAGGCCCAACACACAGACGTGGTTATTGCTTTTGATAACATCTGTAGAGAAATTAACCAAAGTTTACTTGTTGGCTCAAGACAGAAGATGCATTATGGCAAGAGGTGGTTTAACAAAATATGTTCTAGGGCACATGGTGATTTACTTAAGGCCTTGAAGGCCACCCCTAAAGATCAAGCTCAAATAGCTAGCTTAAGATCTGCCTATAAGAAAGCTATCCTAGATAGGAAAAAAGAGCTGAAAGATGACGCCTGGGCTCAATTACTTGCCCCGGATACCCTAAAAAATAGTGGGCTGTTTTGGAAAATTGTAAACCAACCGTTATTCTCGGGTGAGGAGAACTCCCCACTTGAGGCTTACATTCCAGATGAGGGCTGGATACAACACTTTGGCAAAATATATTCTGACCCAAGCAATGAATCACAAAAGGGTGACATCCCTCTTTGCCCTGAGGGTTCTAATGTAATCTTTGAGGTCTTAGAAGTGGAAAGAACGATCGAACTGACCCTAAAAAACAAGGCTCCTGGCCCTGATGGGGTCCCTGCAGATGTTTTCAAAAGTGCGCCAAAATTCTGGTCGAAGATCATGTGTAATGTTTTTAATGTTTTAAACCAAAATAATATACCGGCCTCGTGGAAAAAATCTATCATTATTCCTTTTTTTCAAGAAGGGAGACAGGCAGGACCCCTCTTGTTACAGACCCATTTCTTTGATTGATTCCTCGGTCAAGATTTTGGGACGGGTTATCTTGCTTAAATTAAATGAATGGGTGAATGATAGAGGGGTCCTGTCAAATGTGCAATATGGGTTTAGACCAAAAAGGAGTACTCTGGACCAATGTCTCAATCTGCAACTGCTATTGGACAAATATACCAAGGCCAAGGAGGGGTCCATGTACCTGGGGTTCATGGACCTCTCATCAGCTTTTGACCTTGTAAACCGGTCAAAGCTGTGGAAAATTTGACTCATCATGGGACTCGATAGAGCCTTAGTCAACCTTCTGGCGGATCTACATTCTGGCTTACTAGCTTCTGTCAGGGTCACTTCAGAGCGCCGCTGTTCTAGCCATTTTAAATCAGAAGGGGGGGTCAGGCAAGGGTGTATCCTGGCCCCCCTTCTTTTTACGATATACATAAATGCTTTAGAACCAGCACTAAAGGAGGCCACCCTTGACATCCCGCGTATAGGAGAACTTGGTATCCCAGTTCTCCTCTACGCGGATGACGCTGTCCTCCTTTCGCGGACCGGGGTTGGATTACAACGGGTTCTGGATGTTTTTGGGAACTTTATGGGTTCCCTGGACCCTAAAATAAATGCAAAGAAGTCCCAGATTATGATTTTGGGGAGGTGCTCTAGGAAGAAGTATTCTAAAACTTTTTTTGTGATAAAGAAGAACTTTGTAGAGTACCCACATTCCCCTATCTGGGGATTACTTTTGATGAGAGAGGGAACTGGAGACCGCAGCTAAAAAATAGAAACATTTCCCTTGCAAGAACGACTTCTGCTCTCCGGGGCTTTTCGAAAAAAATGGGGGCCTATAGTTGCATTAATGAAAATATATAAAGCAAAATGCCTCGCAGTGGCCACATATGGTAGCTCAATATGGGGTTATAGCTCCCCGGATTGTTTACAGATTACTGAAAATACATTTTTGAGATCTGTCCTTTCAGTGCCACAGTCTACTCCCTAATATACTATCCACACTGAACTTGGGGTAGGCTTTATCTCAGATATGATAACAATGGCTCCTTTAATATCTTGGATGAAGACCTGGCTAAATCAGGAAATCCCTTTGAATCACATTATCCTGAAAGATTGTCTCCAGCTAGATAACATTAATAAGATTCAGTGGCTGACATATATTAGAAACAGTTTTATTAAACTAGGGAGACCAGAGCTCTTTTCCTCACCTGAGTCAATAACATCAAAGGACATTGCACTAATTAAGGGTGCAATGGGACAATTGTTAAGCCTGGAGAGATAGCAATTGGAATTTAAAAAAAAAACACTGTGAGGACTAACCTCATTATATCCAGCCAACTAGGACCTGAAACCTATCTTAATATAGTGAACTGGAGTACTCCTGAAAATGCAATGCCTTGTTCATGTGACAACTTTTCCACCCAGAACACAATGCATTTTTTGATGTTCTGTGGTCATTATACGGAATTAAGGATGACATTTTTGGTACCCATTTTAAAGGAGGCTGGGTTCTTACAGGTTAAGCCAGCTCTTTTGTATTTGCAATTATTACAGACCCCTAGGATCATTTTCCATGTTGCTACTTTCTTAGTGGGTGCTGTTAGGACTAGGAACAAGAATATGACTGATAGCCCTTAAATGAATTGGGATGAATTTTAGTAAAATGTTTGCACTATGAATAATGGTAGTTAGGGCAGCTATATTGATTGATGTTTTTTATCCATTTTTATGACTTCATTTTATGAACTTCTATGGGAAATTTTTTAAAGGGTTTGATATTCTGTTTTTACTGTGTATAATTAATACTCTGTTTTTACTGTGTAACATTAATGTATTGTATTTCATGTAAGCTTTGTATAGTACTATTGTTTTTTTATGATATTTATTTATCGAAATAAAGTATTCTGACTGACTGACTGACTGGATGTCCTTCACTGAGAATGGGACCGTGACTATAATAGAAATGTTGTCATATTAAGGTTGGACTTATACCATTAGTTATTGCCCTTCCAATACATTTTGAATAAATGATAACCCGGATTTCTGTTAATTTAGACTGATTGCAATGCGACCTTATGGATGAACCTCATTGGACTCTTTTTTCTGAGAATGGGACCCTGACCACGATTTGAATTTTGTTGCACAAAGGTCAGAAATCTTGTTTTCTGCCTCTACAATCGCTGTCCAATATCAGCTAGGACTCTGAACTATGACTCACTACAACTGTGCTTTATGACTCTGACTTACTGTCTTTTGATATATCCTTTCAGAACACCTATTATCTTTTGGATCCCGCTCAGTGCAATTTTGAATGCGAATTTTCTCGCAACGCACACAAATCTACATGCTTTTCTTCCTTCAGAAGGGAGATTACCCTAAGAAGGTGAGACTATCTATGTTCAACGGATAGCCTATTGCTTGTTGTAGGTAGATGCATTTTCTTTTTTTTTCAATGCTTTCACAAATTTCTGTTGTCTTTTTCACTGTAACTTTTCTCATTTATATATATCTCTTTTACTTTAATTATTCACTGAAGCTTATTCACTGGCTGTTGTTTTGATTTTCTAATCATTATCTTCTAATTGATGTTTGGCTCTTGATTCTCAAATGATTTTGTAATTGTTTTTTTGCTAAATAATAATCATCTATGACTTTGTGCTCCCTTAGAATACTAGTTGTCTAAGAAGCCTTGTTTTTCAAGGCTGAGGATTCTATGTAATGTGTTGTATTGTTGTTTCTCTTTTTTGTCTCTCCATTTATATATGTATAACACCTATTGTTCTAAAGGTAATTTGTGTTCAGTGTAATAATGTAAATGTTTATGTATATTTTTTTGCGGGTGTAATCTCTTTTTTATATATATCCAGGTTTGATTATTCCTTTATATTATTTGTGTAGTTTCAGTGTTAACCTTCGTCTGTATTTTAAAGGTTACCTTTTGCCTACTCTCCCTGTTTGTGTATATTGATGTGTGTTTTTATCGTTTTCAGCACTGACGAAGTTCTCAATGAGAACGAAATGCATTGGCTGAATCTTTGAATTAATCTACGAATCTAACAATAAAGAACTTTTTGAAAATTCTCCTGTCATTTGCTGGACTTTTTTATCCTGTGCACACCATTTAACTTTTTGATAAGGATCTGGTCACAGTGACACCATAGGATGGTTGGTGTAAGGCTTTGTTGCGCAGGATCAACACACAGGATAAAACTGGTATAGAGGTGCAGGAACAACGGTCCACCGTCATCTCTGTTTTCCTACTGACACCCTCCGCTACATTGGAGGAAATGTTTACCACAACCACTCCAACAAAGGAACAAGCAGCAAGTGACAGAGCATGAATGGTCACAGATAAACACACTCTGAAAACTTGTGAGACCATACGGCATTAATTTGAATGGCAGTTTTGTGTAGCGATCTGGCCAGTCCTCAGTTGTGGTGCTGTGAGTTCCAGATTGTGTTCCACTGAGTGCAAGTGTTTGGTGTTACACTAGCATATACCACCAGTCCCACCATGTCCCGTTCAAGCTTGTCACTCTCTTCTGGTGTGTCTTGTGTTTCTTGTTCAAGAACTATGTCTACTTTCTTGTGGCCAAGGGATATGAACACTTTTTTTCTGTTTATTTTTATTTATTCATCCCCTCATCTGTAGCTGCATTCTGTTGTGATAAATGTGAGGAAACACTTAAGGGTGTTTTAATTTGTCAACCAATTAAACACCAACATTCTATGGTGATTGGGCATTGTACTAGTGAGTGTCAGATAATGTTGGGTAGGTGTGTCGTAGAAGATTAAGAGCAAGTCTTAGAGGAGCAACAGGATGTGTGATCATTGCCTGAAATGCCAATAACTCAGTTGGGTAGAATTGGAAATATAAGTCTACCTCCACACCTCAAGACCACAGTCAATAGGAGGTGAACACGCCAGCCATAAAATTGGGTATGAGATGTGTGGTAGTCAGGTGTATGGAATGTACAAGCAAGCATGAAAAACACTGCTGCTAGAGTCTATATCCTTTATCCTAGATGGGTGGGTTCACACCTCTACTTGCAATGGTGGATTCCATGGTTCTCTTCCTAGCTCTCTGTTTTCTGCCCATGGCATGACATTTAGGCTTCTTAAGGTGGTGGAAGGGCTTCTGGAAATAATTGGTCTATTTTAATACATCTAGAGCTAACTAGTTTCTACAGCTGGCTTAGAGAATGTTTGAGCTGAGAAGCCTAATCCCCACCTTTAGAAAAGGTACCTGTCTATGCTAAATCTGATTTCAATAGCAGTGCGACTACCTGTAAACAAACGGGCATTAGAAACTATACATTGCAAAGAAATGTCAATGTTCTCAGGAAGATGTCTAAGTCAATTATTTAA
Source organism: Lissotriton vulgaris (assembly GCF_964263255.1). Taxonomy (NCBI): domain Eukaryota; kingdom Metazoa; phylum Chordata; class Amphibia; order Caudata; family Salamandridae; genus Lissotriton; species Lissotriton vulgaris. The sequence continues at coordinate 584,003,345 of NC_141696.1, forward strand.
GGAAGATCTCAACTTGTCCTGCATCTTAGAAAACCTTCCAGGTCTGTGGTTTGCTGCCGGCCGACCATTAATGCATCACTGTCTTCCAGTCGCACTGTCCCATGTGTTCTAGGTAGTTCCTATGTTCCTAAGTCTCTGGGTGGATATCCCCGATTGCCATGTTGTCTCGAGATACAGCCATGCAGGTGTCATCTACACCATCCCAAAAAGGTTCCAGTGCATCGGCTCATGATATTCTGGATTGTGGCCCTGAAATGTTATTATCATGGCAGCTGATTCCCAGAGCACATATTTTATGTCTCTCTTCCGTATCCTTGGGTGGAATCCCAGGGACAGTTTCCTTTTCATCTTTGTGGCTATTGAGAAATCAACCATGAGGATGATTTGACTGTTTTCGTATTGATGAGTTCTGTGTATTTTTCTTTTAGTTTATTTTGTCTTGCCTTTTGATGACTTACGTAACAGACCAAGATATGTCGTGGTTGAATATTATTGAGAACCACCCGGGATAGGACTTAGTGCATTCCCTGAAATTTCAATGGTGGAAAAAACGTTAAGTACAGCATAAAAACGTTAAGCACAGCAGGATTGATAGCAGGGTGCCTAAGAAAGCAAGCATGTTGTCTTTCTCTCCGTGCTCCAGTACCTCCATGATCCTGATGTTGTCACTGAGGCTCTACAGTCTTTCAGGTCAATAGATTTTTGGTGTCAGTGCCATATTTCTTGGCCACACTCTGGTCGCTTTGAGAGACATTTTTCCACCTCTAAGATTCTTAGTTATTTCTGGAATTTATTTCTGTAATCTTTTAGAGATCTTACTTATGTGTTTGTTGCAGTTACTGCTGAGCTGACTATTGAAATGGATCTCTTAATGTCCACCAATTCTATCATGAGCAATGTCAGAGCATTGTTTGGGATTTAAGGAGCAGTCACTATTGTTCTTGAAGTGTTTTTTCTAGTTGCTTGGTTACAGCTTCTGTGAATGACAGTTGTCGCACATGTGCAGTTTATGACATATGATAATCAATAGCTTCAGTTACAAATGAAAATATGAGTTTGACATTTGTTATGAGTCACTTGTCTGTGTTGAAGACACATGATTTTAAGGAGCAAGACACTGTAATTTACTGGAGTATCTATGTTCGCCAATACAAGTCACCCTCACAGGACTCCACAAAGGAATAGATATACATGGAATAACTAAAGAGTATGAATCTCCAAGGAAGAGGAATGCAGCAGGCTGGGCTTGTATAATTCAGTTCACATTTTGTTGTGTTGAGTAAGTCAGCGACGAATGGTGTTGCAACTTCTTTTGCTGTGTACTGCCCTCTACTGGTTAACCTTTCCAAGATGGCTGCCAACTGTGAAGTCCTCTTTTTATGTTATTGACTGGCACTTTGATGATCCCTGTACTGGTGGTGTAACATGATGGTTCTACAGCAGCCCTACAATTCGCAAATGCCTGATGATGATCCTCGCCCTGCAACTCAGGTGAGTGAAGTTAGCAGATACACGAAGAGAGGTGTCGCTTCCTTCATCTTCATGGTGTAACTATTTTGGTGTGAGAGAGTCTTAGTGGCAGAGCTGCACAGCCATCCTTATTTCTTTTTTCATTGCATATAAAACAAATAGAATTGCTGTGACAATAAGCAGCATGTATCGTAATGGCAAAACCCATACATAGTCTCGATTAGTACCCTTGATAGGAGCACATAACTGTCCCTGATAAGCATTCCATTTCCCCAAAATGTTAGTCCATTTGTTCAGACAACCCCTGCTTTCATAGACAACTCTCACAGCCTGCATACACCAGTCCATGTCTTTCTTCCAATCCCTCAGGTACTGTGTTAGTTCAGCCCTCCACAATCGTGCCACATTACATTTAGTCACCATCAACCCCAGTGTCAGTCAGAGATGGTCCATACGGGTGAGATCAGTTTCGTCCCAGATATTTAGGAGGCACTATTTTGCTGATGATACCATGTCACTCCAAAAAACACTGTTGAGAGAGACAATCACAGCTTCCCAATATTGCAGGAGTGATGGGCAGCCCCATATATGAAAAATGATATCCTCCTGACTACAATTCTTGGAGCACAGTGCCATATCCACTGTACCAATTTTAACCAACGTTGTACATGCATAGTAATGTCTATGGAGGATTTTGAGCTGCACCTGGTGAAACCTTAATCTTATAGCCACATTCCTGGGGATACACATCCTCCAGACTCTCTAAAGTTATGCTCCCAAGTCTCTCACAAGCAGGTCAAAGTGCCAGGGGAGGATTGTAACAATTTTTGTAAGTAAGCAAAATCACATTTTTGGCCATATAATCATCCAGTAGCCTATATTCAAGTGGGAGGATTAAGGGAAACCTTCATCCCTTGTCAATACCTTTTGTAGGGCATGAAGTATTTGTAAATATCAGCAGGTCTCAGAGGATGTCAATTGGTATTCTCTTTGTAACTCTGTGAATGTAATTATCTCCCCCTATTTCCACAGGTCTCCCACCCTAGGCAGGACAATAAGATCAAACTGATCAAATCCCCACTGCAAGGCCAGGCTTCCCAACTGCATGGTATCCCACAAGGGAGTGGCTTGCATGATCTTGCCCTACCCACGCGCATTGCATTCAGTGCCATGTGCCAAAGAGTAAGTGTGATAGCATGAGGACTATGGAGAGGTGTATTGTGTGGTCCCCCATGGATGGCTCTAAGGTAGCCCTCGGGACACATGTTCCTTCAATCCCCCATGTAGTGTGATTTGCCCTCCGGGAGATGCGCCCAATGGTTAACAGCGATAAGTTGTGACACCCAGTAATACTTTTGTAGATCAGGGAGAGCTAGTTCCCCGGCTTACCAGCCCCTTGTCAGTTTATGAAGCTCTATACAAGAGGGGCCCCCATCGTAGAGAAGCATATAGATTGCACTGTCTATTGCTTGGAAGTAGGAAGGTGGGACTGAGAAATAGGGGAGGGCCATTATTTTTAATAGGGCAGCTTTTCCTAATAGGGACAGAGGCAAGGCTCACCAGTGTTAAACATCCTCTCGAAAGAGTGTGAGTGGTGGCTCAAGATTGTGCACGTAGAAAACATCTGGGTCTCTGGTGACGAAGATCCCCAGAAAGAGGAATCCATCCATGACTACTCAAACTGCGCAATTGTCAGGCAGGCAGGACGGGGTACCCTGAAGGATATAAATCAGAGACTTGTTCCAGTTGATGGTGTAAACAGAGTAGCAATACAATCATGTGAAAATGATCATTACACTGTCAAGAGTAACAGTTGGGTCAGCAGTATAGAGCAAGCTAACATCTACTTAAAGGGAGATCCTATTCTCCTAGTATGCTGTCCATCTCAGCCTCCTGATCAAGGGATTACTTCTAATCCAAGAGGCAAGCGGTACCAAGATAAGAACAAAATTGTAGTGGGAAAGTGGACAACCATGTTTTAAACCCTGTTGGAGGTGAAACAGTGCAGATGTGCCTCCATTTACCATTACCTGAGCCAGGAGATTAGAATATAAGAGTCGTATCCAGGAGAAGAGCGCCAATACCTCCAAAACTGTGTACATAAAGGGCCACTCCACAGTGCTAAGACCACCTGTGTGTCAAGAGACAACACAAAGGGCTTCTTCTGGGATGCTCATCGCATGGCCAAGGACTCCATGCAGCCGTTGCAGATTGGGTGTGGTACTAGTTCTCAGCAGGAAGACAGATTGATCCGTATGAACCAGTGATGGAATCACCATAACCAATCGTGTAGCTAAAAACTTTGTTAGGATTTCCCTTGCACATTCAACAATGATGTAGGCCTGTAAGATGTACATTCTTCCAGCAATTTACCCTCCTTATGAGTAACAACTATATTAGCTAATCTCTGATCTTTGGGCAGTACACCGGATTTGAAGCAGTCTAAGAAAATCCGCAAGAGAGAAGGGCCAATTTTTGTTGCTGTAAATTTGTGGAGCTCTATAGTCAGGCCGTTAGGGCCCACAGCTTTACCTGATGTCAAGTCAAGGATGGGTTCTGTCACTTTGCTTTCCACCAGATCCAGCTCTAGGAGTGCTTTATCTGTATGCGAAAGAACCAGCATCTTGACATCAGATAGTAGCTCAGAAGACTCCTCAGCTGTAGCATTAAGTGCTGGGGAATATAGGGGAGCGTAATTAGCTGTAAAGATATCGCCCAGCCCTTGTTTGTCTTTAACACATTTGTCCATGTCGTTTAAAATCTCAAGCACCCACCGAGACGTCACTTACCTTCTATCTAGCCAAGCCAAAAAGCTTGCAGCCCTGTCACTCACCTTGTAGAGGCGGTGTAAAATTGCGTGATGGTGATCCCTAAGCCTCTGTCGTGATATCTCTGTATTCCTTTTACTGCAAAGATAAGTTATGTTGTAAATTTCCCTGGTCATCAGCAGGGAGTTGGGATTCCAACACCTGAATCTCATTTTAGAGTGTTTCCAACTGGGCTCTCTTTTCATTTTTATGCCTCACAATCAATACCATGTCCTGACCTCTTATTACTGATTTACATGCTTCCCGCTACATTTGTGCAGAGGCCACTGAACCCTCATTTTCTTTGAAGTGTTGCTCTGTCGTCTCATGGAAGCCTGTCTAGATGCAGGGTATTTTAATATACCAGGGACTAAGTACCAATCTTTGTCTATGTCTGCGATCCGCAAGTCTGTAATTTGTTCACACTGGGAATTGGTCGGAGATGCCACTGACAGGGTGATGAACCTCACCAATTTTGGGAAGTTGTTAAGCTAGGGTAATTATATAATCAATTTACAAAGGGCTCCAATGGGCTCTTGAGTAGTATGTTTGTTGTCGTGCAGTGGGATAAAAGGCACGTCACATGTCGGCAAGGCCAATCGCCAACATAAAGTTGGCCAAAGGTAGATGGGCAGACACCAACTGGCAAGGATGCTAGCGGTCATTGGCGTCGCACAGGACAGCCTAAACATCACCACCCTGCAGCAATCCACCCTCCAGGAGCTTGATGAGAAGTGTGCTGAGGTCAGAAAATGCTGCATCGTGGAGTCTTGAGGTTATATAGAGTGAAAGTATGTTAATAGTGTTGGGCTCCCATTGTCTTGTGAGTGCTACACATCTCCTGTGTTAGTCAGGCAAGGCATTTTGTTTGATAAATGGGAGTGATCTACATATAATGATGCCTACCCCTCTAGGTCCTGTCCTGAGCAACCATCTTATAACCCCATTTATCTAAGACACAGTAGGTGTTCCCTTGAAGCTGCATCTCTTGCAGGAGGACTATGTCAGGGGAGTGTCGCTTAGGGTATGACAGTGCCACTCCTCTTTTGATTATATCTCCCAACCCATTAACATTCCAAGAGAGGATTTCAAAGCTAGGAGTCACTAATGTGGCAGTCATGGATAACAGAAGGCAAGAGAACATGGGTATAGACAATGAATAATTACCATCCTCCTCCATATTCTTGGACTTTGTGGTTCTTGGCATGGGTATTAGTAACATTATCCCAGAGTCTATAGGGAACTGCATGTGTGGAACGGCACTGGGTTCCTCTGAACAATGGGGGCAATCAACGGATGAAATATAGGAATGTTCAGCCTGGACTGCCACTGTGACAGTGTAAGAATATCACCGTAATACTGATGTGACTGAAAATGAACAAACAATTCAACAAAAACCCTAATAATGTACTCCCTCCCTGACTTTATCCATGACAGACTTAAAACTGCCCACCCTCCCACTTGTGCAGATTTCCCGTTGCCCAAAAATATTATGCAAATTAAAGGAGGCTATGGATTCAGCCAGATTGTAATCAAATCTTTCCCCCACATATAACAGCGAGAAATGTTTCTGCAGGTATTCTCGCCATTTTGACCATTCCAGTCCCAAAGGCCTCAAATAACATTCAGACGAGCCAGATCCTTTAAGCAAATGTTGGTCAACAATGTGACACAAACCCCTCAACCAAAGGGAGCTGCCTCAATGTGGTTAGTAAAGAGAGAAGGGTTTGTGAAATGCACCAAGTGCAAAGCTTGAGTGCATAGGATTAACACCACCATGTACACATCAGGATTTTCCAATAGGCAAATCGAAATCAAAGGCCACTATACATGCAAAACGGATTTTGCTGTGTACGTGCTTCAGTGCCCATGTGGCCTGAGGTACGTGGGCAGCACTATCCTACCTGTTCATAAACGTGTGTTGCAGCACTTAAGAGCCATCAAAAATGGTGATGAAACCTATCCGGTGGCACACCATTTCGAACACCACCACCAAAAAAACACAGAAGGGCTAGTGTATTTTGTGATCGATACAATAAAACCCAATGTGAGAGGTGGAAACCCGGGAAAAGCATTTGAGAAGATTAAAATCTTCTTATATAATTATATTGAACAGTAAAATCCCGGAAGGTTTGAACATGTAGGAGGATTTGCATAGTGACTTATGAGCTGTATATATAACTAATGAATTTCTGCTCCCTTTCTGAATGTTTTTAACCAGTCATAAATTTATTTTTAGGTCACTATTTTTGCACTTTAGTCGAGCACTTGCAGTTTCAGAAGACACACCCTTTATTCATGCAATAATATTCTGCTTTTAACATTGGCCCACTTGGGCCTAATAAGTATGAGTTTAAATAGATTACTTAATTTAATGACTATATAGTGATGTGTACATATAGTTGTTTTATGAGAGATTGCCATTAGGCTTTTTTGTGGTCATGCTTAGTTCGCATAAGAATCGAGAACTTACCCATAATCCTGGATAATGTACTTTGAAATCATAAAAATAAACAACCATCAAGCAGCTGTTATTGTTAAACACAGAAAAGTGCATAAATCAACAAAACATTAGGTTTTCAATTGGGAAACTACTAGTCTGTTTTCTGATACACTGTGATAGTAGTTTGGTACACGTGACACGCCATTCGTGGCATTTAAAATGGCTGAAAACGTTATTGTAAACTGTTGGTGAATAAGCCTGCAGGACAGGCGAAACACGTCCAGCAGCTGACGATTAAATCAATATTTTTAGCGAGACTCAGCGTCATCATCCTTTACTTGTGGTAAATGGTAACTCTTCTAAATTCATTACGGATCTAGCTTGGATGATCCGTGTAGATGACGCGCTCTTTGTTCAGGAGCAGCAGCGGTTTCAAACAAGCATATATATATATATATTCACTGAAAAAACCATAGGTTTTACACACGTTATAGTTAGGAAATAGCATTTGAAAAACCTATGAATTTCACTGAAAAAACCATAGGTTTGACACCAGTTATAGTTAGCTGGAAATTTTACTGATATAAAACCAATGAAATTCCACGTTATAGTTAGTTGGACTCACTATAACTTGCGCGTGTAATGCACTGCTGATGACATCACTGATGACACTATTCAGTGAATGTGTGTCTTTTTAAAAAATAAATATGTTTTATATGTATATGTAGAGGTTGATGGAAAAATAAATGTTTAAATAAGTGACTTAATGGATGTACAGGACTGTATGGATGGTTGAGTGTGTATATGTGTGTGTTAGTCAGTGAATACCTGCTTCACTAGTGTGTTTATTAGTAACCACATATGTTTTAATGTAGTTTATGTAAGTATTGATATATATAACTGAGTATATGTGACAGTGAGAGATTGAAAGAGTTCCTGTTTAAATAAATATGTGTTTCTATAAGTGATTGTTTAAAAGAGTAAGTAACTGAAAGTTTACTTAGAAGTAAGGTATTACTGTGTGTACATCTGTATATGTAAATAAATGGATGTTTATTAGTTTATTTCCAAGTGTGAATATATGTGTGATTTACTTTTGGATGTCTGTCGGTATATAATAGGATGTATAGCTGTATCACTATATATAATCAGTAAGCATATATACGAGTGACTATATAGAACTGTAAGTGAATTAGTGGATGTGTATATAAATGTTGGAATTACTGAATTGGTTGTTGTAACTGGTATAGGTATCTCCATTTTTTTGAAAATGTTAGTTTCTCTTTTTGAATATGTGTTTCAAGGGTTACATTACACTGAAATGATATCTGTCACTTTCTCACAAGGATGGTGTCATCAGTGATGTCATGAGTGATGTCACTGACCATGTCATGAGTGATGTAATATGTGATGTCATCAGCAGTGCATTACACGCGCAAGTTATAGTGAGTCCAACTAACTATAACATGGAATTTCATATTCAAGTATGTAGTATTCCTTCTACTTGGTTACAGACTAGGGAGCATATTATCAAGGGGGTTGATCACCGCTTTTTTGGCTTTAAAAGCCAAGAAAGCGGAGATAAAATTATCTCCCTATTATCAAGCTGTCGCTAACACCAATTAGTGACAACTAATAGGAGATAGTAACCATCTTGGGCCCCGCTTTACATGTCGGTGATATTTATCACTAATGACATCCAAAGTGTGTATGCCAAAATGTTAGCCACTGCAAACAGTCCCTAACATCACTATCTCCTATTATCAACTTTTGGAGATATTCGCGCGAAGCGCAAATATCTCCGAAAGCTAAGACCTGCCCTCAGCAGTTCTTAGCCATGTTATCTAATGGGAGGTGGATAACATGGCTAAGAGAATTTGCTCGATAATTCATGAATATCGCTGACTTTTCATCGATATTCATGCATTGCGGCCGTTTTTTATCGCATTTACGATAAACCTTGCTAATAGCAAGGTTTATCTGCGATAAAAATCGCCAATGTGCGGCGATAATTTTTGTGTCTAAACAAGTTAGAGACAAAAATTATCGCTAGTTCTTGGTAATATGGCCCTAAACATTTACCGCAGCGCTGCAGCGATTTCTTCCGCAAATAAACCTTGGTATTAATAAGGTTTAACGCAAATGCGGTAAAAAACGTTGCAAAGCATAAGTATCACAAAAAAATCAGGATTATTCATAGATAGCGACCTAATGCTATTAGCCATGTTATCCACCCCCATTGGATAACATAGCTAAGAACTACTCAAGGCAAGTCTTAGCTTTTAGAAATATTCCCGCTTAGCGCAAATATCTCCAAAAGCTAGTAATAAGAGATAACGATGTTAAAGACTATTTTCAGTCGGTAACATCTTGGCACGCCCACTTTGCATCTCATTACATATAAATGCAACTGACATACAAAGTGCACCCAAAATGTTCACTATCTTCTACTAAGTGTTCCTAACTGGTGTTAGCAGCTGCTAAATAATAGAGATATAATTTTATCTCTGCTTTCTTGACGTTTAAAGTAAAAAAAACACAGATAAACACCTTTCATAATATACCTCTATATTCAAATTGAAGTAGGCGTAGGTCTTCACGCAGCAATCACATGTACAGATTTGAAAGAATATGGCCCAGAAAGTCACTGAGTAAAATCTCATAAATGACAGTCAACTAATTTCAATACGTATTAGTTCAGAAGAACAGTTCTTTATGATACAGGGCTCTAGAATGACAAACATATCTCGTCTTTATAAAAACCCTTCAGGTTTTTTTTAACAACTGTTAAATGGTTCAATACTCATCACAAACGTCCTCCATCATGAACATTGTCTGATCTGTCCTCAGGACGAACAACATTTCTGATAAACTTGCCGCTATGCATGCACAACACTAACATTGTGCTTCCTTAACACGGTCTATTCACTAAGCAGAACCATGACGGAACCACTCTATCATAAACACATCTGAACCATGGCTCATAAAAGGAGTACCTCAATCATGACCATGCAAGTCCCACTAAGCCCCCCAGCCCCCTAATCTTGAGTCAAAATTGGAACTACAACACAGGATTTAAAGTCCTGCAAAGAACACCATGTAACATTTAATACCATATACACCATCGTTTTCATATATCACTTTTCCTAAACTCACTCAGTGAAATATCGCTCATTTTATTTAATCACTTTTAAACCATACCTTCTAACAATGCACCCAATCCTATGTGGAAGTGTTCAATATAAAAGATGACATTGTTTTAAGAAGGATAGAGAAATAAATAACACAATGTTGTAAAAATTTCTTTATTATATATACTTACCTAATAAAAAGAAAAAAAAATTAAATGTCTTATGAAAACGTAGCACCTGTGGAAAGAAATTAAAAATAAAATTATAAAGTATATTATTTATAGAAAAAACAATACGAAACAATAAGACAGGTCCAAACAAAACTGTCAGATATTATTAAATATACGTACCTTATAAATATAATATCTGTGGAGGAGAGTAAAAAAAAAATCTGTTATAATACAGATTTCTGAATACAATGTAGCAAAATAAGTAAACAACATATTATATGATTTATTTTTGCTGTCCTCAGAAAACATTGATTTTCACTATCAAGAGTGATTTCAACATTAATCATCATATAACAGCGGGGAAAAAAAAACACAATCAAAATGATTGTGTTTAAAAAACCCATACAAAATCTGCATACATATTATAAATACTTGAAAAAAACATGTCTTAAATGTTTTCCTCAAATTCACAATTTCTTGAGTAAGCACACTACATCTTCCACAGTTACAACCTAATTAAAGTATACCACTTATTTTTCAAGATATCTCAACAAAATCCCGTGCAGCAATCTCCTATAAAAAATGTATTTGAAAGACACAGTTTCTTCTCTCATACATTTCCGCGTGGCCAAATTGTATAAGCTAACTCATTATCTTTTAAATACCTCTCCGAAACACTTACGTCCATATAAGTTTCTAAATAATTCTCAAAAGTACTCATTTTCTTCTCTCATATTTTTCCACGTGGCCAAATACTATGAGTTAAGTAGTTTTTTTCTGAAATTTTGTAATCTTAGTCTCATCCATTATTTTCTGTACTTTTGCAATCAAAATTTGTACCATATGTTATACCATCAAACATTAAGTAAATTTGTACCTGATGTTATCAATATGCGAAACACAAATTTCATGTATACATTTGTACACCCTTATTTACATGATATTTGTAAACTACTAAGTTTCAGATCTTTATAGTATACATATTCCTACACCAAACCACTCTACTGAAATTTGGGTTCCAAAAATAACAAATAAGAGTTACTTAAGGCAAAAGGCAAACGTTTTTTAAAAGTCAATTGGCTATCATTGCAAAGTGTCCAGCCAGTAGCACACTTCAAATAAGCCGTATAATGTCCTGATGATGTAGAATGCCCTTCATGATAAATAATGGCTACAGTTACAAATGTTCTTCTAGAAATAGAAACTTGAGAAGCCACAAAATTTTTAATTAAAGTGGATACTTTACTCCCATCAGCTCTGCATCGTTGAAACATTAAAATTACATATTGTCCATATCTATGGATAAATAAAGTTGATAACATTTCAGACTTGCATTGAGAACAGACCATATTTTTATGTGCATCTTTAACTAGTTCATTAAAAGGCACTTCTTTGCAGTCTGGTAATGTCAAATATAAAAATCTTTCGCTGGGTATCTCAGTACTACTTAAAAATGAACAATTATCACACTTATGTTCCCATTTATAAGAAAGCCCAAAAAGACTATCAATATCTACACCTTCATCTTCCAAAGCTGTAAACATATACATAATAAATTCCTGACAATCTTGCTGTATATTCTGAGAAAACTGATTTACTTCTGCACATATATCTAAAACATTCCTTAATTCCGAAACACTTCCTATTTCATTATCACCACTACTACACGTTTCAAATATAGAATTTAAAGAATGACAAAAGGTATGCTCCTGATTTTCTATAATCTGTTCCTTAACATTTTTCAAAAAGAAAACAACATTAACTACTACATTTGCATAGCAGTTGATACCACACCTATTTTCCAACTTAAATCCAACAATCTCTTCAATACTAACAGTTTTCTTAGAGCTACCAACAACAGCTACATCTTTTTTTCGTCGTTTCTGGACTACTTCAGCACATTTGTCCTCATTTTTCCTTTTCTGACCAACTATACGCCTTTCAATTAAAGGATATTGAGGTAAACTTGGAGCATATTCTCTTCTTAACCTATTGTACTCCTTCACACAATTTAAATCTGCACTAATCTTTGTCTCATCATAATCAATTAGATAAAGTCCACATAAAGTTCTAACACGCGACAGAGCAACATACGCCATACCCTCCTTGAATACAGTACTTCCAATATTTACCAAAGCACAATCTACACTTAAACCTTGAGATTTATGTGTAGTCACTGCATATGCCAAACAAATTGGAAATTGTTTACGACGGACATATAAGTCTTTCACAAGCAAAAAACGAGTTGAACATCGACTAATTTGTTGAACTTCATCAATCCCATCAAATTTTATCTTCAAAAATTCAATCTCATCTCTATTGGTATAATTCACAAAACCAACAACATTACCCATTGCTCCATTTACCAATCCTCTTTCTACATGTAAATTTCTTCTTAAAATTATCCGACAATTTAAACATACATACAGATTTTTCTCTAAACCAGCAGTTTTAGATATAGTTTTTTGAAGAGAATCCAATTTCAATTTCAACTTTTCAGACAAAACAATAGTACTACCTTCATGCTCTATTCTATCTTTAGCTTCCAGTTTCTTAATTTCTTGCTTTTCTAAATTCAACATTTTCTCATTAAAAACTGAACATTCTTTCAGAGTTGGCATCAAGCATATCACTGACTTATCTACAACCTCTTCACTATATATTCTCTCAGGAACATTATCTTCATTAGGAAACAGCTTGGAAAGTAATCGCATTTGTAGAGTCTGTTTTGCATCTTCAGTTAATTTTCCAATCCTAATATCTTGAAGAATACTTCCATATTTAGTATCCTTTGCCTGTCACATATTTTGAATCAGTTCAGTATATTTGAAATGTGACCATATATTTACATTTCCAATACTGCCCAGGCACTTTCTGGTCTCCTCATGTGTAACAGTTTCAAATACAGGTTGTCCTTTGACAGGAGTCAGCTGGAGTAGATCACCAAAAACTATGACATGTTTACCTCCAAATAACACATCATACTCTGTCTTAAGTGTCTGTTGCATTCTTAAATGCACAAAAGCAAGCATTAAATTAGAGACCATGCTTACTTCATCAATAATAAGAAGTTTCATTTTTTAAGGACTCTAGAAACTTCAAAAGAAGCTTCTCCAGAAAGCTTCTGATATTGTAATTTATTTTCATGTTCAACTGGCAGCATCAGCAAACGATGTAAAGTTACACCTTTTATATTATGTGCTGCCAATCCAGTTGGAGCAGTAACAACACACGACAGTGTTGATTGAGTTGTTTGCTGTAAATATGTAGTAATTCCTTTAATTAGGAAACTTTTACCAGTCCCAGCTTTTCCACTTACATATAATCGAATAGGCTCAAATGACATACATGAGCAATCTTTTCTCTCATGACGAAAGCCATGCTCAATGTGCTCTGTCACTTCATCATATATCTGTCTTTGCTCAACATTAAACTGCTTCTTTAATTCTTCTAAGTCGATTACTTGCTCTTGACCTTGCTGCATTGCGCTTTCCACCTCATCCATGGCGGTGGCTGCTTCATTTTGAATAATTGGTTGTCCCAGTGGATCTTGACTTAATGATGCCGAACTTTGACTATCTTGTGAACTATCTCTAGCAATCTCTGCTGCAATTGTTGCTTCTTGCTCTATTTCGTCATTCAACATTTGGAGATAATTGCTGAAAATAGGACATTCAATAGTACTTTTAGATGCGTTGAATGAATCTTCATAACTATCAAAGTCTCCAAGTAGTTCCTCTTCTCTACGCCATGGTTTAAAGAGTTGCAAAAGAGCAAAATAGTAAAACTCTCTTTTATCAGGTGTTTCGCAACTCATTTTCCAATGATTTATCAAGTGTCTTTTTCTTTGTTTTACCAGACATCCTTCATGTCCAATTACAGCATGTACACCTTTATCAATATTCTCGGTAACATTTCTCTTAAAAATATAATTTTGAAGTATTTCATACAGACAAATGTTTTCAAGCAGAGTACTTCTATTTGGATAGTATGTATCCAATATATTTGTTTTCAAAATGTCTGTACTGTTTGGTTCTTTCTGGGCTAAGTACTCAATTTCTTGCACAGGTTTTAGAACACGGTTTCGTGTTTCTGCTAGGCCCAAACTCACCCAGAGAATAGTCCTTGACTTCGCATAAAGACTTGCTGATGATAATCTATCACAACATTCATATGCTCCAATTTCTCGATGAGACAGCATCTTCAAACTGTACGTATATAATTTCTTGCTCAGGCTCTTTTCATGAGAAATGTCTTCCCACATCTCCTTCAATTCCGTCTTTTCAGATTTCGTGATGTAAGACGTTACATATCGAGCCACAGCAATAGAGTTGTCTGCAACATACTGTATGTCCATGTTAGCATTCCACATGGACAAAATGACTGGATTATAGTCATTAATATATTTCGATTCTTCACCTCTTCTTAAATTGTACGTATTTTTAGGTGACCTCCTTCTGATATTATGTCGCAAACATGACATCAAATTGTTGACTCTTCCTTTTGAAAGTACCGGTCGTGCAAATCCAAAGCGACATTCGGTATAAAATTTGCTCTTTGATTTGAATTTTCGCCGACAATATTTTCCACAGCGATGACTTTGGAAACGTAACACTTTTCCTCTTAAGTCCTTATCAGTGGTACTATTAGGTATGTCACAAGTGGCATACTGTTCAATAAAAGACAGTACAGTCTCATCCGAGTCTATTCCAAATTTAGGAGCATCCTTGATCCATAGTAGCATATGAATATGAGGAGCACCTCTTGCTTGATATTCTTTTCTCCAAAAGAAATCCAGTACTTCACCAAGAGGCGGATTTCTCTTGTTAGTAATGAAAGACATCATAGCTTCAAATCTATGATTAAAATACCTGCAAACATTAACTGAATCTAATGAACACAGTTCTCCAGGTGTCTTATAGTTTATATTTTCTATATTTGCATTCGCCTCCCGAAGAAATTCAATTAAATCTTCCCAAGCATACTCTGCACAGCTTAGAGTTAAAAACCATGTTGGTGCTCCTAAGTTTCTAAGCATACACTTTAAATCTCCATGACGACGGTACCAATACTCATTAGTACCCCGCTGACAAGCCATTAAATTAATTAAATGAGAATCCAAAACACTATCTTTCTGATGCACTCTATCCATAAATTCCTTTGCTGATATATTTTGCAGATGTACACCACTTTTTAAGATATGATTTACTGCATAAGACAGACCAGATAAGTCACTCTCAAACAAAAGATGAAACAAATATGGAATACATTGCCGAAACCTTGCATCTTCTGCATATAATCTAGTTGTCCGGTACTCAGATGCAGGAATCTGCATAGGTCGATCATCATATCGTGTACCTTCACCTGTAGGAAATAACTGTGGGAAACAACGACCTTCCAAACTTTCTTCCTAGACACTAATCGGATTTCCTTTCGCCTTTC
Source organism: Lissotriton vulgaris (assembly GCF_964263255.1). Lineage (NCBI taxonomy): Eukaryota > Metazoa > Chordata > Amphibia > Caudata > Salamandridae > Lissotriton > Lissotriton vulgaris. The sequence goes on from NC_141696.1 coordinate 584,018,808, forward strand.
TCATCTGAAATAATTCAATAGCATTCCCTATTGCTTCTTTGGAATGCAGTGGATGAACACTGTAATGTTCATAAATTTCTTCAGATCTAGATACATCAACTTTCTCAATTTGTCCACTACACAAATCACTATACTCTTCTTCACTTACATCTTCTTGTTCTACATATATATCTTTGTAATACTTATTATTTTGCACTAAATACAACGTTGCCTTTTTCACTTTCCTAACATCCACTAAATCTTGCCAGATTTTCTTACTCTTTGTGGGTACACCATTCACTAGAATAACTAGAGGTTCCTCTTCTACATTTTCAACACCAATTGTTTCCATATTTTTTTTAAGATCAAGAGGCAAATACACAACTCTACCCTTTAATCCTCTTAGTAAATCTGAAGGATTTAATTTACCAGTCTTAGGCTCCATTCGAACAATAGCCTGAAAAGGATGTACACATTGAATCAGAATCGTCTCATAAGTATTTAAATTCATCAATTCAGATGGAATATTTACCAAATCTAAATTATTGTGAACAGCTCTAGCAGGCATTTTATTTTCATCTAATTTATTATAACAATATTTACAAACACGTTGCTCAAAACCCAAATCAAAATAGTTTTCCACCAACAAATAAGTTGCAAAATCTTTCCATTGACCATTACTTTCATCTTCACTTTTTAAATATAAATCAACTAACCTCGTTTGACTTTTGTAATGAATTCGTCGACAACAGACACAAGAAAAATTTGGTTTCTCGCCTGCAATTACCTTAAACTTTATTATTTCTTGTTCAAAGTTTTCAAGTTGTGTGGGGTTGGGGGGAGGTCTACGATACCTTCTAGATACCTCACACGAGTCTTCGAACGACCTTTAACTGGCGTCGAGTTGATAGGTGCCCCCGTCAAGTCAAGGGAAATTGGTAGTAGTTGCACTTGAGTACGCCTCAGTGCTGTCGCCCCTCCCAAGTGGGGGGGTATGTCTGGTTAGGGATCTTGACACCGGTTACGACCTTGCCGTTGGCCCTTAAACGTTAGGATGTACAATTTCATTATTTCAAGAAAATGTTTTGTAGGATGTTAGTTCGGCTAGGAGAACCTCTGTATTAGAGAATCTGTTAAGGTTAGCCAAACATCGCAATGTGGTATGAAATTGTACATTAATATGAAAATGTTTAATGTTTTAAATTTTTTGTTTTAATAAATACGGCCGGGAGGGTCACTCCCTCCCACTTCCAAAAACTTCAAGAACTGTTTCCGGTTTCCCTCCTTTGGGGATTGTGTTGAGAGGGGGTGGCGGGTATCTCAGCCATATGGAAAGGGGCGACCACTCGGTCCCCCCGAACGTATGGCAGAGTGCCTCGATCCCCCCGGGAAGCCATTTTGGGCGGGAGGCGCGTCTCGGCTGGTATGCCCGAAGCGGCGTAGCCGGGGCGCGCTTTTTCCCGCCCTAGAGTGGGCTGGCCTAGACACTGACGCGGCCGGCCACGCCCTCGGGGCAGGCAGGGGCGGGTTTACGCCCGCCCTGAAGATGGATAAAAAGGGACGCAAGACCAGAAGACATCCTCTTGTTCCTGTGCTCTGAAGCTGCACCTCCTCGCTGCACGTGAGCTCGAGACGGAACGAAGAGCCAATTTTGACCCACCCACCAGCCCCTGAAGACAGCCAGTTGTTTTTAATAAAATCGATCGATAATTCTATTTCGTTTACAGGTTGTTTTAGTATTGTGTTGATGTTGAATGTGTAATAAAGATTGGTCTAATTTTACAAGTTTGGTGATTAAAGAAATTCGGATTTAAGGTCCATTTATAAACAGGCTTTTTCGGTCATAGTGGCCAATGTAGTTTCGTTTAGTTAGCATTTGTCGTATTTATTTTGGTCGGGCGGTAAGGTCATGATCGGTGAGCACTAATTGGAAGATCCCTATGAGTGGGCGTCACCCAACACGGATGGGAGCGCTCGGGGGAGGTGGCCTTTGGCCCCTCAACGGGGAGGCGGTCCCTTCTAAGGATGGGTCGCCGAAAGAAGAGGAAAGGCGGTCAAGGCCCCTTCCTGTGTAGGAGGGGTTACAGCCCCCTCCTGGGGAATTTCCCGGGGCCAGTGACATCTGCGACGGCAGATGCGGTAAGTTGTGTGGGGTTGGGGGGAGGTCTACGATACCTTCTAGATACCTCACACGAGTCTTCGAACGACCTTTAACTGGCGTCGAGTTGATAGGTGCCCCCGTCAAGTCAAGGGAAATTGGTAGTAGTTGCACTTGAGTACGCCTCAGTGCTGTCGCCCCTCCCAAGTGGGGGGGGTATGTCTGGTTAGGGATCTTGACACCGGTTACGACCTTGCCGTTGGCCCTTAAACGTTAGGATGTACAATTTCATTATTTCAAGAAAATGTTTTGTAGGATGTTAGTTCGGCTAGGAGAACCTCTGTATTAGAGAATCTGTTAAGGTTAGCCAAACATCGCAATGTGGTATGAAATTGTACATTAATATGAAAATGTTTAATGTTTTAAATTTTTTGTTTTAATAAATACGGCCGGGAGGGTCACTCCCTCCCACTTCCAAAAACTTCAAGAACTGTTTCCGGTTTCCCTCCTTTGGGGATTGTGTTGAGAGGGGGTGGCGGGTATCTCAGCCATATAATTCACATCCATACAAAAGAGCACTATTTAACTGTTTAAGTTTAAGTGCTGGACTTTTTGCATAGTACAACTTTCTCACTAATTTTCTCATTTTAGTGTGATGCACTGCTAACATCCGGAAGTGATGAAATACACTCTGACATATTTTTTTTAGAGAGACAAGCCAGAGAATGGCCTTGCAGACCTATTTTCTCACGCACTCTGCATTCATCTAATTCTTGCAACATTTTAATTTTTTTCTTTAGACTTTCTTTAGTGTACTTACGTAAGAAATTGCGAAAGAAATTAATTGAATCCTGTCGTACACTACAAATGCTACTACAATTCCAACTGTAAACAGGAGCATTAGGACGTCCCTGTAAAGCTTCTCTAACCATAACATCTTCTGCATTTCTAACCACAATTTTCTCTTTCTCAATAACACAACCATCCTTCACCTCATACGCTCGACCTGTGTTGTCAACTGCATGCAACAGATCGTTACTTTGAAAGTAACTCTCTTCATTAAAAAATGGCTCAGAAGTTGAAGTATGCATCCACTTCCAAGAAAACACTTTACAAAAATTACTCCTATTTATATGTCTCTTCCATTTACTTTTACTTTTGAAAACTCGAATCGCCTTATTTAAAATATTTATTCTATTAAGTATTAAAATAAATAACTTTCGTTTTGTCTCAAATGCGCGCTCAACAAAAGCCTCTATGTATAGTTTTTTTTTTAAAAAAACAGATCTTTTTTTAGAAACTTTTTCCTTTTGTAATAAATTCGCAATGACTCTGTTGTAAAACATACGCTTCCTGATTTGGCTAAATTGATTGCTCCGGGTTTTACTGTACTGACTTTCATCTTTCCTAATTGCAGTAATATTAGTTTCTTTAACTCCAGATGTCTTTTTAGATGATGAAATCTTTTTCTCCTTCTGAACTTCAATAGTTACATTGTTCCTCCCCAAAATACTTTTCACAAACTTTTTAGTTTGCTTACCAGGAGTACTCTTCTTTGTAACCGTCCTCTCAGTCTTTGAAAATAATTCTGTAGTTTTCTTCTTTAAACTGTACGTCCGCTTGTAGAGTTTCTTTTTTTCAATTCTGGTCGGCATCTTAATTTAAAATTTTTATGAGATTGTGAACCTGTAAGACACAAAAATAACAAATATTATAGTTCAGTACTACCATATACCATACAAATTAAAACCACACATTCATTTTTTAATAAAATACACATAATAACAGAAAATCTCTGAACAAAGTAGTAAATCCTGTAGTGAATTTTCCTTGTAAATTTTTCACACTATATATTTCTTTAAAATTCATAGACAATTTTGAATTTTTTTTTTAAAAGCATACAAACAGTACACTTTTTTCAAAAACTATCGGTCATCATAAGTGTTTTAATCTTTTTTTCTACAATCTCTTTTACACTTCATGAGAGCATATCTTATCACTCTCATAAAGCACTTTATTGACGAATATATGAAAAAAGCTATCATCACGAATGGTTTGCTATCATTTTTTTTATTTATTTAAAATTTCATAATTTAAAAGAACTTCTAACATCAGTTCATCAGAAATTTCTTCAACTTCATTTTCCTCCTCTTCTATCAGCTCTAAATATGCTGAATCTAAAGAAATGTCCATAAAATAGTCATTGTCATCTTCTTCCTCTCCAACAACTGCGTCTAATATTTCCTCCATTAGTTCATTTATAATTTCAAAATTCACTTCATTTTCTTCCCCAAAAAATTCCATTATTTTTTTCAATAAATTCTTCTTTTTCCTTTAAAAAAAATATAAACATTAAATTATATCTTTGTCCATAAGTGTATAATTAAAAACTACCTTTACTAATTTTTAAACTACAGATAATTTTATAATCTCTAACTTATTAACTCTATAATTTGTAAGATACCACATTCCTCTTGTTTTGAAAAAGAAATTGGCAATATAACTCTAAACATTGACACTTTGTTTTTTTAAATTAAATAATTACTGTTGATAAAAGACATTTCACTGTAAAATTTATTTTTAGATTTTCTACATATTTGAAATATTTATTACCTGTACAATAATTTTTAGAGACCCATTTCTTTTATTTCATCACTACAAAGTGCAATATAAATATATGCACTCTAAAGAAAAGAATTACACTATACAAACCATTTAATTCACTTTACAGATTACTACTTCCCACAGAGACAGTTCCATTTATATTACAACAGTATACTCACCATGTCAATGTCTTACCATATGCAAAATATCATACTTACCATGAACAACCACCTCATAATAAAACTCTACATTAATATTTTAAAAATTGCCTATACATAGTATATTCACAGATATACAGGAAAATAAACATTACATTTCGATCCATATCATAATACCTCTCTCTAATTAAAAATGGAACACTACCAAACATAATACAACAAGATTTTAGAAATAATGAGCACTTCACAAGTATTACTAAAACAAACCTAAAAGAATTATACTCCAATGATTTCTAAATCTCAACTCCCTGTAAAAGTTCACATATCCCAAGCTCATTAAAACATAATTTGAACTGTCAATGGAGAACATCTCAAAAAACGTATGTACTATAAGCAGATAGAACCACATGTAAAAAATTTGAGATAAAATCATATTCAAAACATTTACAAATTACTCTTTATTATTTTCATCACCACCCACAGAAATTGCCAAACCATAAAAAGAAACTCACCTGAAAAAAGAATATATATTCTCAATATATAACTTCGACAGGTTAATCCTTACAGGCACCAAACACTCTAAGAATAGAAAGAATAACATTTTATTAACTTATAACAAACTTATTTCCTACACAATATACAATCATTATAGCATTGAACAAGCATAAGTAATAAGATTCCCAAAATACTCTCCATTAAAAATAAATACAAAATTTCTCATTTATAAAAACATTCTGCCACAGATATGTCACTTTTCCTTATGTTAAAATTTATGCACCTACAACAGTAGGCTTTGAAAAGTAAAAGGCCAACTCACAAAACAAAAAAAGCCTTATTAATGAAACATTGCGTCGCCACTGCGTCACTTTTAGCATGGGAAAAGTGACGCACTAGTGGCGCAAGGCCGTCATAAATAAAGCCCCATGTCCATACAGAAAAACTACAGGGCCAGCATTATACACATGCAAGCAATACACTTGCACAGAACCACAAAACACCAGGAGCCACCATGTTAATATATATCCTTAATATAATAAACCTCTGAGAATGGATACATATTTCCGTGGCAAACTCCTTAGCAATATTTAAGTGACTAAATTAAGGCCCGATGTAGGTAGCCCTTTACCGAACCGAATCGGCCGAAAATACTGATTTTCGGCCGTTTCCGATCGGTAAAGGGCTAACGAGATGTAAGGGCACATTTTCGGTAATTTTACCGATTCGCTATCATTACCGAATCGGTATTTACCGAATCGGTAATTAAAGAATTGTTAAGGATTCGGTAACGAATCCAGATGTTGGGACCTACATCCCATTTACCGATTTTGAAATACCGAATCGGTAGTATTCGGTATTTCAAAATCGGTAAATGGGATTTACCTACATCGGACCCCTAAGACTCCTAGAAAATTTATCAAGTCATTATGCTCCTCTCCACTGCATAGCCGGCAACCTAATTCTGTGGAGTTCCTATACGACCGGCAATACTGCTGCATCCAACAAATTACATACATGCACCTCTCACCATTTTGTCGCTTTTGACGCCTTTTTTTTCCCCCTCAAATACATTCACCTCTCGCCATTTTGTCGCTTTTGGCGCCTTTTTTTTCCCCTCACATACATGCACCTCTCGCCATTTTGTCGCTTTTGGCGCCTTTTTTTCACCTCACACAGTAACATGACACAAACTTGATAGTGCTTCGCATGTAGACAGCTGATTCATAAAGTAATGATGTATAACAACTTGCATTTTCATATATCCTTCCTAAACTAAAAGACCAGACACCTTCTTCCACTTATTAAAATATAATATACTTCCTTATAAGAGTGTACAATGTTTTTTTCCAACTATATTAATTTTTCTTCAACTATAGCGTTTGTATTCCATGTACTACTAACAATACCAATTACTGTGTTTTTTGCAATTTCTGTACTCATATTACATAATGATTTGCCTTTAAAACAGTACATTTCCAAATAAACATTTCAAATATTCACGGTTTCTCTTTTAATCCATAATCTCAACTGAAATGATTTCATATTGAAAAACTATTCATGGGTTCCACATACCCTTAACTGTAGTCACTGAGGACCTTATTTATGAAGACCTTCCGCCGCCGGTGCCTCATTTTTTAAAATAAGAAAAAGTAACGCACCGGTGGCGCAAGGCCTTCATAAATAAAGTCATGAATGTTTTCTTTTCTCGACCTCACTTACTGATACTAGAACCTGCAAGCCAAATACGGCCCGTGAACTCTTTCTTAGTAGGTCGCGCACCGTAAACACAGTTATACCACTGTTAACATTTTTTTTTTACTGTTACTAAGCACCGACACAGTTCCGCTTCACTCAGAGTTAATCACTGCTCCCACGCTTCTACAGGCCAGATGCTATGTCGTATTTCTCTCCTTATCACCCTTTCATCTCCACAATAACAAACAGTTCTCCGCCAGCCACCAGAGAACAGAGTCAGATGCAGAGGCACCAAAGAGTGAAATACGACATACCCTCTGCTCTGAGAAAGCAACCAAGCGGTAATTGTGAAAGAAAACATTCAGTAGCGCTTTAAAAATACCAATGCAATTATATCATTATTTTTTTGAAAACGTTCCAATCACTTTAATAGGACTATCTGTGTGTGCCTCCACAGCAAACTTCCTCAGCCCGGATTGAAGGCAAACACACAGACAATAAGATAACACAGGGCAACGGAGATGCAAAACAGAACGGACATGAAGATGCAGTCAAACAGCAGAACTGAGAGAGATATTTTTATGCTCCGTTTCCAACCTCAATGTACGAACACATTTACTACACAAATCTCTATACAACCTCATGGTCAAAACTTTTCATTTTATTTCACTCGACCACCTCCCTCACCCCACCAGTGCAAACGACGACCAAAAACCGCACTAACATTTTTGCCGTCTAACAGAAACTTTGTGAATACCTTTATCATTACCACTTTAACCCCCTTCCCCGACCCTCTCGCCCCACCCCCACCAGTGCAGGCCACGGCCACCAACCAGCCTGAAATATTGTCCACTGACAAAAAGTTTACCAATTCATTAACCATTACCATTTTTTCACAACGGTATCACTAGTAATTTACCATTTCTCTCTCTTTCTGCATTGTCTGTGTCTCTGCTAATATTATTTCTTCATATCCTCAACAACTTCTCTCATTATATATAAACGCTTCAAAATTACAAAAATAATTACTCTATATTAAAAATATTTTTTACTGCGTATTCAACATTTAAATGGAAGAAATTACTTTTACAAATACAACACATTACGACAGCCATAAATTAGTTTTCACATGGAAAATCAATGATTGTTTCTGATTAAACTATATTATACGATACATGACAAAACAAACAGTTATGCACTTACCTTTACCAATGCTTTGAACGATGTACAACAGTGAAAGTCACAAAACAGATATTCGTTAGCGGAACTCTGAATATTGCTTCTATCACTGCAACCAAAATTCAATGGCACAGATATCCAGTCAATACACACTCATATAACTCTCTTCAACCAATCACATTTCCTGACGCAAAATTGTAAAATCAAATTTACATTTCAATTGGTTGTCCTTCACAATATTTTCAGACTCACTTGAGAGACACCCATCACCAACTGCCATCTCCGCCTGTTTCCATGGTAACACCTCATTCTGCACCTTGCTGAAGGCACAGGTCAAAAGTTCATGTCTCAACGTTCTACAGCAAACTAAGAAGACTGTTTTCCCTCCAGAAACACCTGCCAATCCACAACTCAGTTACATGTCTTTTTTTCACACCCAATAATACTTTTCGTTTCACATAAACATTAACATGCAACGTACTCTTCAATCTCCACTTATTATAATCAACCAATCATTTTTATTTTATTAACCACACCCAGCCTCTTCCTTTTTTTTTATTTAGAATTTAAACTTGTAACTATCATTCCACTTCCAGAACCGATCGGACGACGACTACAAATCCATTAAAAATGAAGGTCTGGCTAATAGGACACAGTTATATTCACTGGAGTGAAAAATATGCACTAAGGAGACGAATTTGCAACCTCGGCTTACCAAATGTACACATAACATGGATTGCCAAAAGAGGATTGAAATGTCACCAATTGATTCCATTGGTGAAAACTTTTATGCATCTCCCAGAACCAGACCTTATAATTGTGCACTGTGGTGGGAACGATCTACGCACAATCACTCGGGTAGGTCTGGAAATGCTTCTAAAAGACACCTTTCCACAATTGATAACACTTTTTCCTCGATCTGCCTTGGTATATTCCAATATATGCCAAAGACAGAAATGGAATTGGTCCAATCAACATTGTGCACAATTTGAGAAAGCAAGGAGACATGCAAATACATCTGTTTCTGCGTTCCTCAGAGATTATAGTATGGGTTCTATTTACCACAACAACTTAAATACATCTGTTTCTGCGTTCCTCAGAGATTATAGCATGGGTTCTATTTACCACAACAACTTGCGATACCACATACAAGACGTCTATAGGAGAGACGGTGTTCATTTCACGAATGAGGGAAACACAATCTTCCTCTGCAACATCAGGCTCTGCATCGGTACTTACCTATAAATGCAGAAAACACTCAATTAACACAAGGGCTCTTTTCAAAGCCACTTTATATCTAAGCACTCTTCATTTCACACTCTTGTGAATAGGTGTGCGCGACCGGGTGCGCGCACCCCGTTATTTTTTTCCGGGAAAAAAAATATATTTTTTCGCGTTTAAGGGCCTTACTACACACCCCGAGAAAACCTACGCAGCAAGACAATCTCTACCTTCTCCCCTTTCCATGTTTCAACGCTATGAAATGAACAATATATTTACTCGCAGTGACAAAATGGCAGACAAAACTTCCTGATTTCCTTCGAATCGAACGTTAACAGACGTCACGCAGCAAAAAAAAATTCCGCTCACGCGCTGCCGCTTGGGTGCGCGCACGTGTGCGCGCCTATAGATATATAATTGACTTTAACTTTAATTTTCTCAACAACTACTAAACGGATTTACACCATTCCAAAAAAAGCGTAATCTGCGAACAGGACTCTACAGTTTTGCCAAATTTCTTATAAATCCATTCAGCCGTTCGACCTGTAGCCGAGTCTAAAGGTCCTATGGAAAATAACATGGAGAAAACATGTTTTGGGACCCCCCTTTTATCTCAGCCCCCACTTCACCAATCCCCCCCAAACTTTCAGGAAATGAGCGCAGCGCACCGAGCCATCTTCTTTGAGAAATTCACAAAGATTCACCCACCAGGGCCAAAGTTATTCCAAATAGAATGTTGAGGATTTCCTATGGAAAACAATCCTAACTATAACTACCTACTGGCGACTGCCAGTAGGTAATATATATATATATATATATATATATATATATATATATATATATATATATATATATATATATATATATATATATATATATATATCTATCGCCAGTAGGTATATATAGTTAGGATTAATTCCCTATGGGATTTTTGAAAATTCTATGTCTAATAACTTTGGCGTTTGAGGACGGAATCGGCTGAAATTTTCAGGAAAATGGCACATTTTGTTTCTGAGCAGCCCCTGAAAATTTGGTGGAGTTTCGTCAAGGGGGGGCTGAGAAAAAAGGGGGGTCCCAAAACGCGTTTTTCCCATTCATTTTTCCATAGGGCGGTTGGACTCACTTTTAGCTCGAATGGCTGAATGGATTTTCACGAAACTTGGCAAAATTGTAGGGACTGTTAGCCCTATGTGCCTTTGCTAGGTCTCAATATATGTGCTCCAGTAGTTTTTGAGAAATTAACGTTCAAAACAAGATATATATCTGTAACAGCGCTCCGGGCAGCGATCCGGTCCGCTTACTTTTCGCGAAACGGAACTTTGCGCGCAGAAAGCTGATTGGCTCTCCGGTGTCTGTCAACATTCTAAACAGTCCGGAGCGGCCGCCATCTTATCTCTCGGTAGGATCGAGAGAGAAGAAGAGGTGAAAAACGAAGGGGGAATTTATTGAAAGGGGGCAAGGTATACCCCTCTTGACCCCCTAGGAATGTTGTTGGGGTTATTAAAGGGTCCCGTGGGGAAAATAAAAAAAAAATGATTTTTCACGGTAGAAGCGCTTCACGGGCCGCGAACTGGGCCGCAAACTGGTAGCGAAACGGGAATTCGCCATTTTGTGCTTCGTTTTATTTGTTTAGAGACAAAAATTATCGCCGCACATCGGCCACAATGCATGAATATCGCTGAAAAGTCAGCGATATTCATGCATTATCCAGCAAATGCTCTTAGCCATGTTATCCACCTTCCATTGGATAACATGGCTAAAAACCGCTCTGTGCGTGAGCTTTTTTTTTTTTTTTTTTTTGCTGCGTGACGTTTGTTAACGTTCGATTCGATGGAAATCAGGAAGTGTTGAACACCATTTTGTCACTGCGAGTAAATATTTTGTTATAAATGAATCCTTATTGATAAACATTGTCTGCGCCATCTTGCGTTTTTGTCCAATGCCACAATTTTGTCGTGCACGGCAGCCATTTTAGATGCCTTGACCAGGGCCACTCTCTGCACGCCGCCGATTCTCAGCATGGCTCCCCACCCTCGCACGCATCTCCCCCACGCAATGGTCACCCCCGCTCTCTCTCTCATGCATGGGCCATATACTTCCCCCATCTGCGCTGCTCTTCTCTGAGAATCACACCCTGTGTCCGCTCGACACCTCCCTTTCACCCTATTCACTACCGCACCCTCTGACACTTATCTTCCTCTGTGTCCGATTGTCCAGGCCGGACCTAGGCTATCACCTAGCCCTGCGGATGTAGTTTATGGCTCCAGCTGTAGAGTATCCAGACATGCCAACCCTCCCGATTCAGGTGTGAGACTACTGATTTCAGTGCTAGTCTTTCGCTTCCCGATTCCTGCAAGGAAAAACCCGGGGGCATATTTCCAACAACTAGCGGTAATTTTTGTCTCTAACTTGCTTAGAGACAATAATTATCGCCGCACTTCGGCGAATTTTATCGCACATAAACCTTGCTATTACCAAGGTTTATCGCAAATGCGATAAAAAACGGCCGCAATGCATGAATATCGCTGAAAAGTCAGCGATATTCATGCATTAGTCAGCAAATGCTCTTAGCCATGTTATCCACTTCCCATTGAACAAGCACATGGTCTTTTAAAGATTTGTGAAGTACTCGGGCGGCGGTGTGTGTGTGTCCTCTTTCAGGAGCGGGCGGGGGGGCACTGGCAGCAATTTGCAGGCCAGGCAGTGTTCAACACGTGCATCACCCTTTCTCTGCCTGCTATTGCGCTCCATGCTTCGGAAAGGTAAGAAAAAGAACGTGCATTTGAGTTTGAAATGTCCGATCTTGTAGCAGTACACTTGCAAAGCCCACACATGACAATAACCCGATTCAAGGCCCCATTCACCCGATTTTTAAAAAAAATATAGTACTCCAAGACAGTTACATTTTAAAACTTTATTGATATTTAAATATAACAAACGCAACAAAAACTGTAAATATATTTAACCATTTTTTGAAATTAACCAGAACTATAACGATAACAACAACAATAATATAACTTTTATGCCTAAATTACGCAAACATTTAGCTAATCTGCTAAAGGGGGGAGTCGCCATTTCTTTACAATAATCAATAATGAAAAATCCACATCAATAGGGTTGCCCGTTTTCTCGATGCAGCACTATAGTGCAATATACACAGCACCTGGGGTGTCAAGAGTGAACAGGTCTTTCTTTGTTCCTTAAGATGTTATCTCCGAGAATGCTGATGCATTGGTGTCTGTACACTTCTTTGTCAATTCTGTCAAGATGATAACTGCTTTATAAACAGACGATATCTTTGTTTCGTCATTAGTGTTAAGTGTGTCTGAAACTACAGTGCCCTTCTGTTTTTTTTTCTTCAGGCTCTACAGAGTTTTGTGTGTTGTTCTTTTGAGCGACAATTATTCCAGAGGTTTCAGGTTCACTTGTTTTGTTCTGCAGTGAGTTAACAGCTTTAGAGAGTTCATGTTTATTTGCTATGTCCTGCTGTTCGTGAACTGCTTCAGAGACGTCAGCCTCATTTTTTATGTTTCAGTAGATCCTGGACCTGCCCGGCCGCGCCCAAAATGGCGCCGGTGTAAATGGGACTCGTAACTGCTTGTTCTGTACTGGTTGCCCAACCTTGATATCACGAGATACATATGCAGTTTTGAAGCACATGGCGGAGGCTTGTCTGCTGTAGTGGGGCGCCCCTTTATCGTTTCAGTCGCCATTTCGCCCGCTTTTGCTACACTGTGCCTCATCCGTCATTCAGCTGTTTACCGCCCGCTCTTACGGCTACAGCGTCTCGCTCACCATGTAGTTGAGTTGCTCCCACTCTTGCGGTGCAGCGGTAGGCGGCTGCCACAGGACTCTTAAAATGGCGGCCGGCTCTTCGGATTTGGGCCTGGTCCAGTAAAATGGCCCTGGGACACCTTGGAACTCGGACGCTTGTCTGCCAGGGCTTGGGTTCCATTCTCGAAAGCGTCCCCTCAGCCTTGAAGATTGTACAAAAGTCTTGGGGGCCCTCGACTCCCGCAGGCTTCCGGTGGGGAGCGGCTGCCATGATTGCTTGCGGAATGGCCACGACGGAGCTACGAGATGGTGGTGCTCTCATGGTGACGCCAGCTTCAGTCTGAAACATCCAGAAACAAGGTGGGGCTTTCATCGTTTGGGGAAAAAAATGTTTCAATCCAATGAAAAGTGTTATTTTTAGGTCACATGACCTAGTCTTACATAATTAGGAAAAGAAAAGCAAAATGAACCAATGAAAAGTTTTATTAACAAGTCACATGACCTGTTATGCTTACGTTATGCGCTGCGCGGCGCGCTCTGGATCGTTTCCGGGAAGCTGCGCCTTGCGCACCGGAGCACTTCCGGGTGCGCTAACGTGTCGCGTCATATGACGCATTACGCGACAATGCAGGTGCAGAATATAGTCAAAATGTCTCCACCAACCAGCGGTCGGAATTCCACCGCTTTCAGCAGTCCAAAAAGTTCGGTCAAATCTTAAGAGCGGGAGCAACTCAACTACATGGTGAGCGAGACGTTGTAGTCGCAAGAGCGAGCGGTAAACAGCTGAATGGCGGAAGAGGCACAGAGTACCAAAAGCGGGCGGAATGGCAACTAAAACGGTAAAGGGGCGCCCTACGACAGCGTGTCTTCAGGTGAAACGGATTGTGGGACAAGGTCCAGAATGAAAGATTCTTCAAAAGGGAAAAAATTCCGCCGGACCCCGGGAGCCGGCCGCCTATGCCGGGGGCGATCTCAGGCCTCACCAGGGCAACACGACTTGGGGAGGGGGCAGGAGCCAAGCGCCCCCTCTCAGTCCGCGCAATCTCACCGCCCCTCGGGGGCCTCTGTCAAGCGGTTTAGGGAGGCACCGTATCACATTGTTTTCCAATGCAGTCAGGTCCACAAATGGACCCCACTTACTTTGAATAGTGAAGCTGCAGCAGGTGCAAATAAGGTTTAAACAGTGTTACAAGAACTGCTTAGAACTCTGAAGTATGGCACTCAATAACCAGGACTTATGCCATTTATGTAAGGCAGTGACATGGAAGCAACTCAGGGACAAAAAGCATGAACGAACATTCACGTATGAAAATCTTATTTGGAGAAGGGGTAGAATCCAAACGCCCCATGCCAGTTCGCGCCACTACACCGTATGTGGAAAATCTGAAGCCATCATTCTACAAACTCTCAACGCTTGTTATCAGTGCATGACTTTCATGCTCGATCGATTGAGCTAGCCGGATCGGGCAATAAAAAGTATAAAATAGTTATGTAAATAGTTATTTAATAAAATGTTTTATTCTGTTTCTTTGGTGGTGTGTTGTGTATATTTATAATATTTGCATAGGGTTTGCCGTTATTTTGGGCTGTGTGGGTGGCGGAGTCGAGCTGTTTTGCAGCCCTCATGGTGTGGAGCTCAATTCATTTCACTATTTTCGTATTTCTCATGAAGGGTTATTCCTAATGTTTGTATTTTACCGAGGTTAAAAAGAGATCGAATTAGTGGTCTACTGATTTTGCTAGATTACTTTTATTTTTTTACACGATTTTTCACTATCTGCAAAGACTAAACAGAGTATTGCGACTTTGTGCTTGTTTGTAAATAGAGAATGATCCAAAGAGAACCAATTGTAAAACAGTAAATGCTTGGATAATAATCAATCAAATGGAGAGACAAGCAGGTACGACGGATTACAACAGGGGTAAAGGTCTGCGTTAACTACTTTTCACTATCTGCAAAGAGAGAGTACTACTAAGAGAAAAGAGGGGAGTGGGGGGGGGCAGCGTTCAAAGCACATCAGCGTGCATAAACACGAAAACGTTTTTACCTATCACATACTTGACATTTGACAGCTTTTGATGTTTGCTATTAAAAAACCATTGAAATTCACAGAAAAAACCATAGGTTATACTCCATATATAGTTAGGAATTTGCATTTACAAAACCTTGAAAATTCAATGAAAAAACCATTGGTTTTAGGCCATATATAGTTAGGGATTTGCATTTAGAAAACCTTATTTTACTCGCATAAAACCATTGAAATTCCATATATAGTTATAAGCGCTAACTATATATCGCGCACCCGCAATCCACTGCTGATGATGTCACATATTACATCATTCATGACATGGTTAGTGACATCACTGATGACATCACTGATGACATCTCAAATGACATCACTGATGACATCACTGATAACATCTCATTTGACATGACTGATCACATCACTGATGATATCATTCATGTGATAATACCATGAACCTCTTCAGACTCTAATATAACCTTAGATACAATCAGTGTAAACAGACAGTCACTCATCCATGGAGTTACTCACACACCTAGTCAGTTATGCCAAAAATCAATCACACCTCCATTTTCTCAACTATACAGTTATACACACCTTACTTATTCAAACATATACTAACACATATTTACTTTACTCTCTTATACAATCTCTGATACATGTTCACAATGATCCATACAGCCACTCACACATTCACTAGCTCTTATGCACAGTTATTTATAGATGTCAACTCTCACATGTACTGTGTTTTACATATGTACTTAATTTGACATGTAGCACTGAGATATCCATTCACTCACTAATACACTCATGCACAGTCAACCGCCCATACAGCTGTTTCCACATGCAGTTTTGAATCTATACATATAGTGAATCAACTACTCACACATCTATGTACAGAGTCACACACCTCCCAGCCACCCATACACACACACTCAGTTTCCCATACAAATACTTGGACAACCAATCAATAACCCATACAGTTACTCATATAGCTACTGATCAACATATGCAGCAGTTTGTAGAACAACAGATATAATGATGCACAAATTAAAACAGTTTAGTCACTAACCCATGCACTCAGTGAGACACATTTAATCACTCACTCATACAGTCAGTCTTGCACCTACTAAATCCTTCATCCAGACACTTATACATCCACTCATTCTTCAATATGTAAAACATATTTTAACTTTACAGAAACATACAGTCACTGGATGTTGTAATCAGTGATGTCATCAGTGATGTCATTTGAGATGTCATCAGTGATGTCATCAGTGATGTCACTAACCATGTCATGAATGATGTAATATGTGACATCATCAGCAGTGGATTGCGGGTGCGCGATATATAGTTAGCGCTTATAACTATATATGGAATTTCAATGGTTTTATGCGAGTAAAATAAGGTTTTCTAAATGCAAATCCCTAACTATATATGGCCTAAAACCAATGGTTTTTTCATTGAATTTTCAAGGTTTTGTAAATGCAAATTCCTAACTATATATGGAGTATAACCTATGGTTTTTTCTGTGAATATATATATATATATATATATATATATATATATATATATATATATATATATATATATATATATATATATATATATATATATATATATATATATATTACCTACTGGCGGTCGCCAGTAGGTATATATAGTTAGGATTTTTTCCCTATGGGATTTCTGAAAATTCTATGTCTAATAACTTTGGCGTTTGTGGACGGAATTGGCTGAAATTTTCAGGAAAATGGCACATTTTGTTTCTGAGTAGCCCCTGAAAATTTGGGGGGTGTTCGGCAAGGGGGGGCCAAGAAAAAAGGGGGGTCCCAAAACGCGTTTTTCCCATGTTAATTTCCATAGGGCGGTTGGACTCACTTTTAGCCCGAACGGCTGAATGGATTTACACGAAACTTGGCAAAATTGTAGGGACTGTTAGCCCGATGTGCCTTTGCTAGGTCTCAATATATGTGCTTCAGTGGATTTTGAGAAATTAACGTTTAAATCAAGATATATATCTGTAACAGCGGTCCGGGCAGCGATCCGGTTCGCGTACTTTTCGCGTAACGGAACTTTGCGCACGGAAAGCTGATTGGCTCTTCGGTGTCTGTCAACATTCTAAACAGTCCGGTGCAGCCGCCATCTTGTCTCTCAGTAGGATCGAGAGATAAGAGGAGGCCAAAACAAAGGGGGAAATTTCCATAAGGGGGCATAGTAGATCCTCCCTGACCCCCTAGGTTTTATGTGGAGGTTTTAAAAGGGCCCAGCAGGGTTCAAAAAAATCTTTTCTTGTTTTTTTTTTCTCGTTGAGCGCCTAGTACGCGAACCGGAAAGCGTTCTAGGCAGCGTACTATAAGGATAATAGAATGATATACTTTTCAAAGACTAAATGTTAATTATTTGTTGTTTTGTTTGTTGTTTTTGTTGGTTTTTTTTGTTTTCTTTATTTTTAAATTTTTTTTTTTATTTTGATTGTTTTTCATAATTTATTAAACTTTCTAACATTTCAGTGTCTGAAATGTCATTATTTTCTTGAAATATTGTTTGCAAGCTGTGAGCTTGTAAAATGTCCTCATTTGCAAGGAGGGCATCTACTGCTTGGACACATTGCAGCAGTTCATTATCCAAGCTTTGATCCATAAATTCCATGTCAATTTGTTCAATCAATTCCTGGCTGCTTTCTTGCAGGTCCATTTCAAAAGAAACTTGGTTTTCGCCTTCCATTTTGCCTGAAATTTGGATTAAAAAAATATATATTAGTAGAGATAGGGCACTGTTGGGATTAATTTTAGATAGTCAGTTAGACAGTTTTTATCAGTGAATTTATCTTTTGGCAGTGTATAGTATCAGAGTGGAAATAGGACTATAAAAAAGTGTATGTGATTTAACCAAGACAAGCCTAACTCCATTCATAACTATAACAGAGAAGTCTATCTAAATACATTACTAGTACAGAGGGATAGTGTATATGTAGCAGAAAAAGTCTACTATATTAAGTTATAGTGCACAATATATTTCATTTTTAAAAATTATAACTTACCTTCACAAAGAAGTTGAAGTTTTTGGAAGCTATTGAAATGTGATGTACAACAAGAAGTAGTAGTCAAAATGGCTGTGTTTTCTTCTCTTCCTTTATATATTCAAGTATATAACCAATCAGATGTCAGGTAATAAAAGTAGAAAATGAAAGTAACATTTTCATTGGTTGTCAATTCCAACACTTCAGATGTGTTTTGTGAAGTAATTTACCTCACGGTACTTGGAGAGGTCTACAGGCTAAATGGCTAAATTAAATTTCAATCAAATTTGTGAGAATGAAAGGGATTGTTATGTAGTATGAGCTAATTTATATTTGGTGAGAGTGTCTCCAGTCGTTTTTCTGTAAATTACTTTCCCACCTTTTTTTGGACCGCTTCCTGGAAAGCGGTCCGGTCCGCGAACTAGGAGCGTAACGGGAGTCCACCATTTTGTGTTTCGGTCGAATCAAGGTATAAAATGGAGGGTAAATAATGTTCTGAATGGGTAGAAGGGGGCATGGTACAAGTAGTTTGCCCCCCTACGTTTTCTGAGGGTGGCTGAGGAGGACTATATGTGCGAAGAAAAAACTTTTTTTTTGAAATTTTGCGCGGTTAGCTTCCAGTTCGCGTACCGGATAGCGCTCTTTGAGCGTAGTCTGTTGAAAATTACAGAAAAAAGTTAGAAAAAAATAATAATTGTGAGTGATCAGATGAAGGGTAGCTCTGAGAAGAGCTTTTGGTTTTATGGTACATTTAGGTAAATTTTTTTGGTACGCTCAAAGTTCGCGTACCGGAGTGCGAACTGGGAGCGAACTAATAGAAATAGAGCTTGGCAGAGTTCAAAGAATTCTACCAATTTTTTTTAATAATGGGGAGGTAGTTCTGAAAAGAACTGTTTTTTTGTTTTTGTTGTTTTAAATTTTTTTTATTAGTTTTCTGAACATTTTTTATATTTTTTTGTTTTTTTCTGAACATTTTGTATTTTTTTTTATTTTTTGGGGGAGGGGGGAAACAAAAATGATTCATCGAAGACGGCTCAACAGGAGCAACAAAAAAAAGAAGAATTTACTTTTTGGGGCGTTTTGGGCACACATGATTGTTGATGGCTCTCATTATAAGGGTAATGCTACTTTCGCGGTAGCAAAGTGTCTGGTTGCACCACACACAGACTTGCTTCACTTCTCCCATGTTGATTTGGATGTTCGGGATCACCTCCCTCGCCTCCGGTCCCGATACCTCCTGAACAACAGATCTTCTTGCCATTTCTGGGGGATTTTGTTGTTGGTCGCGAAGTTGGGCATTACTGTAATTGTTAGGGTGCCATCGACTCATGTGCCTGTGCATTGTATGATTCCCATAGCTGTACTTTTTGTCTGTGCCCCTTGAAAGACGATTGCCGCAAATACGACAAAAGACGTATCTGGCATTGACTTTTTTTTGGTCAGGTGGAAATTAAAAAAATTGCCAGATGTAATTTTCTTTCCTGTTATATCTCCTGGGCTCCTCTGGCAAAAACTCTGGATGTTCTTCCTCTTCCTCCTCTTCTTGATTTTCCTCCTCTTCTATAATTAGTGAAGCAGGTGGTCCTTTCTTTCCATGAGGAGGTGGAGGAGGTGGTGGGGGCACACTGGCTGAAGCAACCATTGAAGCCATTGCTGAAGAATCAAAAAGGGTCTTCCTCTCACCAAGATGAAAGTCAGAGTGAGGAAAGAAGGAGGGGTTTTCATCATTTGGGAGAAGGAAAAATTCTAAACCAATGAAAAGTGTTAATTTTATGTCACATGACCAAGTATTACATCATTAGGAAACCAAAAGTGAAATGAACCAATGAAAAGTGTAATTATCGAGTCACATGACCTGCTGTGTTTACGTTTCGCGCTTTGCTCCACTTTCCGGTCCACTTCCGGGTCCGCTAACTTGGCGCGTCCAATGACGTATTACGCGATAACGCAAAACGTCATGCAAACGTAACAGTTACGCTAAAGGAACGTTTACTGGTTCGCGTACTAAGCCGCGGCTTTAAATTGAGCAAACGGGAAGCTGACCGGTTCGCGGACTGGGAGCGAAACAAAAAAAAATGTTTTAAAAAAATTGTCTAAAGAACATGAAAAATATATTTCAAGATTTAAAGAAGAATATATTTTACAGCTACAGATATTAGCTTTTAAAAAACCATTGAAATTCAATGAAAAAACCATAGGTTATAGTCCATATATAGTTAGGAATTTGCATTTACAAAACCTTGAAAATTCAATGAAAAAACCATTGGTTTTAGGCCATATATAGTTAGGGATTTGCATTTACAAAACCTTATTTTACTCGCATAAAACCATTGAAATTCCATATATAGTTAGAAGCGCTAACTATATATCGCGCACACGCAATCCACTGCTGATGATGTCACATATTACATCATTCATGACATGGTCAGTGACATCACTGATGACATCACTGATGACATCTCAAATGACATCACTGATGACATCACTGATGACAACATCCAGTGACTGTATGTTTCTGTAAAGTTAAAATATGTCTTACATATTGAAGAATGAGTGGATGTATAAGTGTCTGGATGAAGGATTTAGTAGGTGCATGACTGACTGTATGAGTGAGTGATTAAATGTGTCTCACTGAGTGCATGGGTTAGTGACTAAACTGTCTTAATTTGTGAATCATTATGTCTGTTGTTCTGTAAACTGTTGCATGTGTTGATAAGTAGCTATATGAGTAACTATATGGGTTATTGATTGGTTGCCCAAGTATTTGTATGGGAGACTGAGTGTGTGTGTGGGTGGCTGGGAGGTGTATGACTCTGTGCATAGATGTGTGAGCAGTTGATTAACTAGATGTATGGTTTCAAAAGTGCATGTGGAAACAGCTGTATGGGCGGTTGACTGTGTGCATGAGTGTATTGGTGAGTGAATGGATATCTCAGTGCTACATGTCAAAGTAAGTACATATGTAAAACACAGTACATGTGAGAGTTGACATATATAAATAACTGTGCATAAGAGCCAGTGAATGTGTGAGTGGCTGTATGGATCATTGTGAACTTGTATCAGGGATTGTATAAGAGAGTAAATATGTGTTAGTATATGTTTGAATAAGTAAAGTTTGTATAACTGTATAGTTGAGGAAATGGAGGTGTGATTGATTCTTTGCATGACTGACTAGGTGTGTGAGTAACTCCATGGATGAGTGACAGTCTGTGAGTGTCTGTTTACACTGATAGTATCTAAGGTTATATTAGAGTCTGAAGAGGTTCATCGTATTATCACATGAATGATATCATCAGTGATGTGATCAGTAATGTCAAATGAGATGTCATCAGTGATGTCATCAGTGATGTCATTTGAGATGTCATCAGTGATGTCATCAGTGATGTCACTGACCATGTCATGAATGATGTAATATGTGACATCATCAGCAGTGGATTGCGTGTGCGCGATATATAGTTAGCGCTTCTAACTATATATGGAATTTCAATGGTTTTATGCGAGTAAAATAAGGTTTTGTAAATGCAAATCCCTAACTATATATGGCCTAAAACCAATGGTTTTTTCATTGAATATATATATATATATTCATGTGATCAAGCCTCTCTCGAGGTGAAACGCGTCATGGTGGATTGCAGGCTATAACTTTTTGCAGGAAATAAAACGCACTGAAGGAAACTGCACTTACTTTGTGGTCTCGCTCCTTTCGCTGTTCTGCGCAGGAGGCAGATGGTGAATACAACGACTTTCTGGATATATATATATATATGCACAGCTTTAATGCTTGTTCATAGCCCCCCTAAAAATATACTTCTGACTATGGGCCTGCATACAACTCTACACATGGAGTGTGTGTGACGGTGGGTGTGTGTATGAAATGTGCACGTGGATAGGCATGAATTTTGTGAGAGGAGAGGAAGCATATAGTAGAAATTCAAATCACAGGAATTTGAGATGATTTCATGCAAGCTAGAATTGCATATGTAAGTAGAAAACAAGCTTAAGCTAGAATTCAAGTGTGATTTTTTTTATTATAGAGGCTACTCTATGTGCAAGGAAAGTGGTCACGTGCGAGTGCTATATGTCTAGTTTGGATGTACTGGTGAGAAGCCTTGATAAATATAAAAGATGTACACAAGTTGTTGTGGAGAGAGGCTTGCTGGTGAAAAGGCTATGTGTTTTTAGAAACTGGGGGCCTTATTTATGAAGGCCTTGCGCCGCCGGTGCGTCACTTTTAACATGGGAACAAGTGACGCAAGGCCTTCATAAATAAGGCCCTGGAGTACATAAAGGTTAGACGTCACACCTGTGCATAAGTGGAAGTTGAAGAAAGAGACATGAGAGGCAATAGAGTTAATGAGAGTTGCATGTATGTGTGTGAGGGAATTGTGTGAGTATCTGTGGGTCCTACAGCATTGATCACTTGGGAATAGAATGTGTATTAGTAAAAATATGTCTGTGAGAAGAGTATGTGTACATATAATGTTCTTGTTTTTATAGATTTGAGTTTTGGGGCTAAATGCAAGGTGCAGGTTTTATTTTTATGAGTGATCCATGCAGTTTATTTTAAATCATGAAAATGGTGCACCTGTGGAAAATGAACTCAGTGCACAGGTTTGCGTTAATTGTTGTATAAGAATATATGTTGGTTTGGGTTAGTTACATGTAAACACAATGAGTGACTCCCAAAGTCTTTAATTGAAATTGTATAACGCTTGCAAAATTGCACGGATGTGCATAACATATTGGGTGAACTGTAATTTTACATTGAAAATAAAAATGCCTTTTGGGAGATGTAATCCCTTTCTAGCAAACACAATATGTCTGCTTTAGACTGTAAATTACGTTACCATTTATTCAAAACATTTTGGAAGCAACTGAGACGATTTTCAGAGTGAAATCTTTTCCAAAAACATAGTTCAACAAGAAGTCTCACATAAAAGGCTAGCTTGCATTTAATTAGCACTTTCAGCATGGTGGGAAGTATCAAATCTAAATGCATTTCTGGGTTTAAACAGTTATTTTCTAAATGAAGAAGAACGGCATTTCAAATTAGCACTTACTAATTAGTGAGATCACACCCAGTTTTGAAAATGTTCAAGTAATTTTGTTTTCTCGTGACTCGTTCTTCTTGCATATGGAGATATACAGATTCGATAAACTGTAAAAGTTTACTTTTCAAAACGCAATAAATGCTTATCTGAAAATATGTTTTAAAAGGTATTAATGTAAACGGGAGATGAAATGCATTGGCTACATTACCCCAGAACCCCAATTTTAAAATGCATTTATTATGGCCATTTCTGGGGCGGGGACGTGCTCGATATGGCAAAGGCTAAGGAGTATATCTACTAAGTTTTAGAGCCGTGTTTACATCACTAAAGTGATGCAAATAGACGCAAAATCTTGTTTTACTAATTTACTTTCCAGCCCTAAATTGTTTAGCAAAGGAAAATCCCCTGAAAGTAGCTCAAAACAACTGGGCTTACCATATGTGGCGCATGGATGTTCCATGCAACCAACCAAGGTTTCTGACACTAAGCCCTTTACTTAAAGCGGACAGAGTTTAAAAGTAGCACCCATTTCAAATAGAGGCTATGAAGGAGAAATGCTTTAATTTCTCCTTCCTTTTCTGACTTTGTATGTGTGCTGCACTGTACAGCACACTCCAAAATGGTAAAAGGTTTCAAGTTAGTCTACGCATTGCATTTTGTACTGGAAGGGTTCCCTTCCAGTATAAAACCTATCCTAGACTCACGGAGACACCCTTGCACTATGGCGCAAAGGTATGTCTGTGGCTCACAGTGATATATTTCTGCACTGGCGCTTAGGAGAGGGAAGGAGAGTGCTATATGTATGTAGATATGGCACCCTGCTGCTCTCTCCTTCTCACACAACGCAGTGCCAGTATTTCCAGCTGCTGCACTGTGCTGCATGACTATAGTAAATTTCCCCCAAAATATCGACCCAAATTGTTTTTAAGAAGCTCGTTGGCGCTGCATAGCAAGTGCTGTCTTCGGTCTGTCCTACGGCAGACCAAAGACCTACTCGCCTTCAGAAGACTCCTCAAGACCTGGCTCTTCGAACAGTAGCGAAGCTTCCACCCCTCCCCCTCCCCCCTCAGCGCCTTAAGACCCTCACGGGTAAATAGTGCCTTCTACAAATAGATTGATTGATTGATTGATTGATTGATTTATATCACCTCTGTTACTTCGACCCACCCAAATACACTCCCTGCTCTTATATAATCTACTGTTGCCACAGTTTTTCTTTCTTTCTCTCCCTCCTCCTTTCCCACTCTGTTGGGTTTCTCTCTCTTTTTCTGGGTCAAAGTCTTATGATGAAAAAGAAGTCTCTGTCCCCAGAAAAAAGAGGCCGGTGGGCCTTATGTCACCACATGCTCAATTTGAGCACTGCACGGACCTGGTTCTAAAGAGCACTAAAGTGCCATAAATACATATACAGCCTGCATGAGACAAAGACAAAGATCATATGTTTGTTGGCAAAAGCCAAAGAAGAAGCAATGAAGGGAAACTGTAAAAAAAAAAATTGACAATGGGGGGGGGTGGTAAGTTGGATTTAAGATACAAGGAGAATTAAATTACAAATCAAACTTCAAAGAACATAAAATAAAAATGCTTTTTCCAGAATTTACAACTATGCATACATTTATGGATACACAAGAACGACCTGCTACTAGGTGGGGAACATCAGATAAAGGAATTTAGTAAGCAGTTGATGTAGTATGATAGACCCCAAATCATCAAAGAGAAGAGTGGCCATAGGAGTGGCGAGTGAATTGATTTAGATTAGATTTTCCAATTTTCAAACTGTGGACTTTCTTAAAATGAGGAAGAGGTTATTAGAAAATAAGGGCAAACAGAAGAGAAGGTTTTGTTTTTAGGTCTGGTGAACACCTTTTGAGTTTACTAGAATTATATGTATACTATACTCATTTAGCTTCTGGTTCTGCCCACTACAGCATGGGGCAATGAGTCAGCCTATTACATGCGCTGGCTATCTGCACTTTGAGTGACACATTTAGCCTTTTCACAAGGAGCACATCCTCACACAATGTAGTTGCCATTGCTGCCCACGTTCTAGATTTTACTTTATTATTACTTTAGTGTTGGCTTTTTTGTAGAGCTGCCAAATAAGAGCAGAGGGCACATTCCAGCTTTATTATTTCCTGTCTTCTGCCATGTAAATTCCTTTTGAAGTGGCCTTAATTTATTGATCTGACTGTTGCTTTTTCATACCACACAGGCCGCTCACATGAACTCTGAATATAAGCTCATGAGCCTGCTCTATTTTTGCAACCCTTTGTCCTGCTTTCTTACTCTTTTTTTCTTTCTTTTTCTTTCTTTATTTCTTTCTTTCTTTCTTTCTTTCTTACTTTCTTTCTTTCTCTTTCTTCTCTCTGTCATCCCTTTTTCTTTCTTGCCTTTTTCTTTTCCTCCTTCATTCTTTCCTTCTTTCTTTGTTTGTCTTTCCTTATTGCCTGCTTCCTTCCTTTCCTCCTTTTTTCTTTCATTCTCTTATCTTCTTATGTTTCTTTTTCACCTTCTTTCACAATGGTAAGAGGCTGGCAGCCTATACCAGACAAATTCCAGTCTCCTGCTACTGCAAATTCCTTTTGAATTAGCTTTAACCCTTTCATTGCTGGGCCTTCGCCTCCACGTGCTAGGCCTTTTTTTGGCTATTTGGGGTAATTCATGCATGAGGCCCTGTAACATTTCGTCGACATAAGGTATCCAAGCAAAATTTGTATCCATTTCTTCCAACATCCTGAGGATTATAAAGGTACCCAGTGTTTGTGGATTCCCCTGGAGTGGACACAAACATTAGCCAAAATGCATCAACATTTTTTTTTTAAACGGGGAGAAGGTGCTGCATAAGAAAGCGTCTGTGTTTCTTCCCGGCAAATGGTATCAACAAAGGGTTTGTGGTCCTTAAATGACCATCTTCCAAGCCTTCAGGGACCAGCAGACTTTTGTCAGGAAACCAACATTTTTTGCACAGTGTTGGCATTTTACTGTGACATAACCTATTTTTCCTATTTTTTGTGCTTTTAACCTCCGTTCAGTTAGTGGTAGAAATGGGTATGAAAGCAATAATGGATCCGGGAAAGCTACACATTTCAGAAAAGTAGACAAAATCAATTAATTTAGCAAGGGTTAATTTGTGTTTATCCTTCAAGGTTTTCCTATAGAAATTAACAGTTGAAATAAAAAAAAAATATTGAGATTTAATTGAAAGACAGCCGTTTGTGCCAACGTTTTCACCTGTAACTTCTAACTATGGATTTGTTAAAGCAATATACAGTTATGTCCGCTGGACCATTCTGGTTGTGCTGATATATAGGACTTGTAGGTTTACTAAGAACCCAAGATACCCAGAGCCA
Organism: Lissotriton vulgaris; assembly: GCF_964263255.1. Lineage (NCBI taxonomy): Eukaryota > Metazoa > Chordata > Amphibia > Caudata > Salamandridae > Lissotriton > Lissotriton vulgaris. The sequence continues at coordinate 584,045,461 of NC_141696.1, forward strand.
ATAACTGAGCTGCCCCTTACAATGAGTTTTTATTGTGTACCGGGTATATAGCAATTCATTTGGTAAAATATAAAGAGTGAAAAATAGGTATCAAGGACACCTATGTATTTCGGAAATGGGAACAAAATATAGAGTTTAGATGAAGTAATTATTTGCACATCTCTGAAATGGTGGGTACCCATGTAGTGTAGTTCCTATATTCCCAATAGGCTCAGCGCAATAATATATCCTATAGGTTAGACGTAGGACTGAGGTCTACTAGGTCTCTATCGAATATATTAGACTTAATTGTGAGTGGCAGCTAGCTCAGTGGTCACTAGAAACTTTCTCGAATTCACAAGAAGGGATTAGTTTCTGACAACCGCATAAACATGACAACTTTGTTTTCCCAAGATAAAACTGATCAGAGTCGTGGAAACAATAGATAGATATTTCACTCAGTCAATCGTGCATGCTTCGTTTCACCAGAGGTGCAGAGAAATAGACAGGCGTTTTCAATAAAAAGGTTTTATTGAACAGTCTTCTTTCTCAAGCACAAGAAATGAACTGCCACAATCATAAAACTGGTTGTAAAATATAATGCATACAGTATAAAGAGTAAAATAAAATAATACTGTAAGAGCACTGTTTGGTTCCTAAACCATAGATAAATACATACATAAATAAGAGAGGCTAAAAGTACTCAGCTGGTACCTCTAAAATACGCCTACCCCGATGTACCTAACCTAAGCTTAGTACAAGGGAAGAAGTAAGTGAGGTGTAGCATAAATGTAGTATTCTTTTGCCAAGAATCTGTCCAAGATTTCTCTTAGGGTCTAATCAGCTCTGTACCTTAGTTTGGAATGAAGAAGGTCAAGCTCAGGAATCGATTTCCCAGCAACACGCAAGGGCAGCTTGTAAACACTGGAGCTGGATTTCTCGGCAGGAGAAAAGACAGCGTCTCTCTTAGTGCGCCTCTTGGAGGGTTGGATTCCTTCGGCACTTGCTGTAGCAGGATGCGTCGGGCAAGTAGATAGTGGAACTGCTCCAAACCACTGTGTGTTTGCTAAGGCAAGTGTGGGCATATTTATACCTTGAGGTTGCCGAGTTTGACGTAAAGGTGGTCATAATAACGTCATTCAAGACTCTCAGTTCTTTGAAAACTCCATGAGTTCTTGGACAAGTCAGTTCTCGAGCAAGGGAAAGTCCCTAGCTGCTGAAGCTGAGTTTTCCAAGAAATTGTTGTAGATTTTAGGAACTAGTGGAAGTACCACCACCGTATTTGGACTGCATGAGCTAGGACTAAATATGGTTATGATTCTTATGCCTATATAAGGACATATTGATGTATACCTATATAAGGGCATGAATCGGGAAATTTACAATAGTGTCCTAAAATGGTTCACAACACCCACTCCACATTATCATGTTCATCTAAGATTAAGAACTAAACATAATAGCTAGAGCATGTGTTTTTATAATCCCACCCTAAAAATACATGAAATGTATTAAAAAATGGTTGTACACAAAATGAGCATGTGTACAATATGCATCTAAGAGCAATAATTTCGTTGTAAGTATATGATATGATAGTAGCAATGCTAACCAAATGAATCACGAAATTTACATTAATGAAATGGCTCTAGATACAGAAAAAAGGTCGAGACCATCCCATAGCAGAATATACAAGCTAGTTCGATTTGTGCATTAGGTCAATATTGTTTCTAGGAAGTAGTCAAAGAATTCTTGTTCTCTAAGAATAGTTCTACTTTAAGCAGATTGCTTTGTGCCAAAGTTCAGTCTGTTTTGGAAAAAAGTCAAATGAAATTGTAGTGAAATAGAGTTCCAAACTTGGTAGCTTTTGTTTTGAAAAAAAGTGAAGGTCGAATTTCAGAGTTCGAAAGAACGCTGTGTGCTAATTTAAAAAATTATTCTCAGTGTCAGGAGAAAACATTAAGTCATCCAGGCTGGCAAAGAATTTGTCTACCACAGTAGATGAAAGTTCAACTACTTCATTAAGAAGGTCAATTGTACACAGATGTGAAGCATCACCGTCAGTGTCAGCCGCATTAGCAATGTTCATAGCAAATGGTACCTGTGTGCCTGTCGGTCTGCGTATCTCACCTCCAGTTGGATTTGCCGGTGAGATCTCAATGAATGTTGTCATCAGGATTGGTAGCCGTTGGGGGCAACACAACACATGAGACGTTAACGGACCCAGTAATGCGTCAACATCCGTTGGCATAGCCGATGGTAGTGTTAGACCGATATCTAACACGCATTCCTCTCCACAAAGCAGGCATCGTAGAACAGGTAAGATGCAATCTTGCCAGATTGGTCTGAATGACAGGAACCATGTGGTATTCAGATCTCTCAAATGAGCCAAGTCAAGGATCTGTCACGATACCTCATGGCCTGGAGCGCATTCTCCGTGCTGACTTAGGTATCGCTGGTGACCGGATTTGCCATAACGGAACAGGAGGAATAAAAATAGTAACGCTGCTACGAGTCCCAAAATGAGAGGCAGGCCGCAGGACACAGAGTGTACGAAGTTAGGAAAAATGCCCAAGACTGCTCCAAAGGGTGCTAACAGTCCCGAAAAACTCATCTTAAATACATGTGCAATACCGCTGGTATCAGACATGTTAAAGACATGACCTAACATTTCTGCAAAATGTATTGGGCAGTTTGTTGATAATAATGCATGTATCTCTGCAGAGGACCTTGCAACTTGCAGATCATATGTTTCTTTGGACGAGGTCAGTGGTACAGTTTTTTGCAAAAGAATGGCTTTCATTCTGCTTAAAGTATCAATTTGTATAGAAGAGATGTTCAGTGAAGGCCATAGTGGCGACTCCCCGTCTGCCTTGGTTTTAGGAAACAATACTTGCATACAACAAGTGACCCTGGCTGACACACTAACGAGGTAGCCTATTCCTGGCATCATTCCACAACAGCTGTGATCATTTAACATAATGTAGCTATCATTGGAATGCTGCCTAAAAATTGGATCTATCACCGCTGTAGGCGAACCTTGCAGGTGGCAAGAAAGGTTATTGGAAGAACCCTCGCAGGCTCCGTGTAAATTAATACCTTGACATAACAGTGTACAGCTTAGTGAGTTTTTACAATGTTTACCACTAAGAAATACCTCCTTTCCCCCACTCCAACATTTGTGTGTGTATGGAAAATCCCAGGTCGACTTAATGTATTCTTTACCCAACCTTTCATACAGGCCTGCTGGTATGTGTTTTAGGCAATACTGAAACTGGGGAGTCGTCACTGGTATCGTGATGGTACCATGTAATTATCCATTCAACCAATGGTTTCTCAGAAACGGTCAATGGTAATCTCTCCAGTTTTTCTATGCTCAGCACCGTATAGTCTGCTCCCCTCTGTGCCAATGGGATTTGTTTATCTGTAAGGTTAAACATAGTAAACAATGACGTAGTGTTGATTAAATGCCAAGGCACATAGCCAGAACGAAGGTTTTGCAACGTCCAGCCTAACAGCATTATAGAACTTAATTGAGACTGGCCATGCTGTAACATTCGCAAGTCCTGTTCCATTATGTCTATGGCAGAGGATACAATGCTGTCTAAAGAATATATTCTGGACGACAGAGTTGTTAACCCATTGGCAACTACTGACATTCGTTTCTCTAAATTAATACGATCAATTTCTCGTATTCTTTCAGCTGTTTCCATTTGTGTGACTTTCCATGCTTCATTGTATGCAGCGTATATATCGGCGTATAAGAAACGTTCATGACGTGGATTACGAGGTCCCAGTAAGAATTCTCGCAAATCAACACCATCTTTAAGCAAAGATAAGTGTTGTTTTATTTCTGGAAGTGTGGATCTCTGCAGCCACTCAAGGCATAGTTTTACTACACTATAAGTTGTTATTATCCCTGGATGTTGTCTTTGGATATGTCTTTGATCTGGCCGAGTTACTGTGAACCCTTGTGCCTTGTTCAGGAATCTATCTTGACAGTTATTCGTGTCTGTGGGCCAGATTAACCATTTTTTCCATTCAGGATGTGTTCTGTTTTGTAGAAAGATATAATTTACGTCTACCTCCTCACCTGAAGTTAAATTAATATCAGGTGTGGGCTTAGGTATGGACGGTTTGTTTAAATATTTTATCTTAGCCAGGCCAAGACAAGATGTCTATTGAAAAGTTTCATTTAAGACAGTATTTGTTCTGGGATGATGCAGGCTCTGAACAATGCTTCTAAACCTTGTACCTGCCAGTCTTTTGTGCCCCAAACAGTTTTTGTCTCAATGTTGTCTTTCCAAAAGTCAAAGCGTAAGGTGGACAATTGAGCATAAAAGGCCACAGAATACATTTGTTTAGTATTTGTCAAAATACTTTTCATGCCTGTTTTATTCATTTTTTTAAAGTAAAAACTTTCCGGGTTTGTAACATTAAAACCTGTAAAATATGGAAATATTCTAATAAATGTTTTAGAACTACCTTTTGGAGGTGTTGGGCAATGTTCTCATTGATGATAAGTTAAAATAGTTCTACGGTTTGCAGATTTATGCAAGTAATGATGGCCAAAATGATTAAAACAATACATTTCTTCATAATTTGATGAACCTTCTAACTATTCAGGTTTTGTAAATGTTGCTGACATTTCTAAGTCTGCCATCATGGTATTAACAGTTTCAAAGTCCCAATCATCAGAGAATGTGCTGGGTGTAACGAAATCACTCAAGGAAACCTTAAATTGGTGTGGAATTTTCAGCAGCACGACAGGGCCATAAATGTCATAATCAGTTGTATCCCAAGCTATTCCACCAGGTTGAGGAACAGCTGTGATGTTCACTGATGACAGGTCTCGTTGTTCACAATGAGATGATTTGTGTGGCTTCAGAAGCAAGTTGATGTTCTTACTTGCTATGTCCATTTTAATGTTTTACATCTATAAGCTTTCCCAAACTTAAAACAAGAATGAGCCATAGCAGGAGATAAAATACACCTAATCCAATCCAAACTTCAACCCATGGTGAAACCAGATATGTTTTTGCAAGCTCTTGACCAAGTTCTGTTAGTTTTTCCTTGAAAATTTTCTTTGCTGGTGTAGTTTTAGGTTCACTGGGTACCTCAGAAAAGTTTTCAATGTTGATAAAATAGCCAGAGGCAGTTCTGTCAATAGTTGGTATTGCATCTGGATTCTTTGAAATCGCTGGAGTTGCTTGTTACCTTGACATGTTTGTATAGTAAGATGCTACTTCTATGTAGACGGGAGTTTCTTTATGAACTGTTATTTAAGTTCCAAGAGGCACAAGTTCCATGACTTTGTTGCAAGATTTGGTCGTCTGCTACATCTTGGGAGCCCACTGGGCATACTTCTTATTATCGGCCACATGGTGTGGTTTTACCAGGTCAATTGATACAGACTGGTTCTCCTTTCTTCCAGCAAGGGGGGGCAGTAGCACTGTTCTTGATCCGTGGATTGCTAGTACAGGTAGCGGTTTTCTGTAAGAAGGTCCAAATTCCTTCTTGTCCGCTATTTTCTCCCTGACCAGATCCCCAATCTTTGGAATCCAGACAGGTCTTGCTGGGACAGGTGGTTTTTCTTCAGTGGTCGTTGGCTTTTCACAGGTGTTGCTTAGACTTCTTCTTGTTTCATTTAAGTCCTGTAAAACAGCCAAACGATCTTTGATATCAAATGATTTTTGTTCCACCACGGAAGTGTGACGATCGAGATCTTCAACCAACATTCTAGTACCAAAAAGGATTTCATATGGAGTGATACCACCCAGAAAATTTCTTGGCAGGTTATTAAGACTACGTTGGACATTTATTAGATGTTTGACCCACCCATCACCCGAACCGAATACCCTAGCTGTTATAGATTGCTTTATGTCACAGTTTTTTCTCTCCACAACCGAATTTCCCTCAGGATGGAATGGACTCGAAAATCGCAATACAACGCCCAAGCTGGCCATGGCCTTCTTGTAAGCCCTAGAGCTAAAAGCAGGACCCTGGTCAGAATGTAGCGTGCCGATTGCGTATATGCCGATAAAGACTCGCAAATCTTTATAACAGTTCGGGCGTCAGCAGAGCGCTGAGTCCACATCCAAATGAATCTTGAGCATGAATCCACTGTGACCATGATATATTTATAGTTGCCATCCCTTTGTAAGGGACCACAGTGGTCCAGGTAAACACACGCTAGTGGTTTATCTGAAATCAGAAGGGGTGTCTGCCCCGGGCGTTTCACTGTTGAAACTTTCATTTTCTGACAGATTTCACATTCCAAAACATAGTTTCTGGTTTGTTTTTTCATGCGTGGCCACCAGTATCGCTGTTTTAATAATGAAACTGTAGTGGAAACACCTGTGTGTGCAGAGGCAATCCCTTCATGTGCTGCTAAGATTAGTCCTAACCTATGTTCCATGGTTGGGATTGCTCTACCCCCACTTCAGGGATTCGAGCAAACGCAACATTATTTGCATCAGTTATATGTGAGTACTTGAGTGGATAGCCTTTTGGTAGTGTTTACCACTGTCTTTTATTGAAGCAGTGACTGCTTGCATTATTTTGCAGTCTATTTTCGTTTTTGCACAGCTGCCTTCGTAGCTTCATCAGCCATTAAATTCCCCTCAACGTGAACGCCATCACGCTGATGACTCCGTGTATGGATCACGTAGGTCTTTTGTAGTTCTTTCTGCAAAAGAACTACTTGTTCCCAACGCATTTTATGCTTGATTGTGTCACCTTCTGCGTCTTTAAACCCATTTTGAACCCAGTTCTGCAGATATTCATTGTAAGACTGGACGCAGTAATACGAATAGCACACTATAAGTGTGGGGAATTAGCGTCCGGGATTTTCAAGCGCCATCTTCAAAGCCTGTAGTTCATCTGGCTGAGCTGTACAGTCTCCTAGAGATTGAGTTTTTGTGACCATAGGTCGGAATTTACCATCGCGCCAGCGACCTTTAACAATCGTACAAGCTGCACTATAAGCTTTTTTACCCCCAATTGCGGGCTGTGCTGATCCGTCTGTATATATTATACAGCCGTAATGTTCTAGAGGTAGAATTTCAGTAGGCCGAGGACATTCTTGTTCGTATTGGAGAAATTCTTGTGCTTTCAAGTAAGGGTCAAAAACGTATTCCACGTCTGCTGCAGCAATAGAATTAACCCATTGTATATGTAGAGCTTTTGCATTTGGAATGCTTGCCTTCGTAACTGCCTCTAAGGCAGGAACAGGTGTAACAACTTTAATGCGTTTACCCTGTGCGAGGGCTCTCTCCTCTGCTACCTCAGTTTGAACCGGTGTCAGAATTTTTCTATTGAAGTGAATTTTATTTCAGCTTGTGTGTACAAGTGTGACTTGTAAGCTATTGGTACCTTTTCCCTTTCATTAAAGGTTAGGTATGTGAATCCGCATCTTCCTGGGATGATTCGGATTACAAGGTTGTGTACATTGTCGCGTGTTTGTAAGTGTGTTGTTGCCAACATGTTTGTTTGTACTGAACGCAAAATTTCTGTGTGTTTTTGAGGCAATTAGTAGGTTTGAAATCAGGTGTGATTAGTTCGTAGAGAGGTTTAACCCTTTCTGCGTAATTCAGAATGTAAGTTCTTCCGAAGTTTAGGAATCCTAGAATTGACTGTAAGTTTGTCAGCGTTTTTGGAGGTTGGAACAGCCCACATTTTTCTAAAAAGTTGGCTGCTAGGCTTTTGCCTTCACTTGAAAGTTCGTATCCCAAGAATAGGACGTTGAGATAGGCAATTCTTGATTTTAAAAAAGGTGAATTTATACCCTTCAGAGGCTAATCCAAGTATTATGGTGTTCACCCTGTTCAAGTGCCTGTCCAAATCATCATTTGTAAGATAGATGTCATCGACAAACGATAATTCCTCATCATCATAGTTTGTAGTAACTCTGTTACTCTGGCTGAAAATAACCCTGGACTATTCTTGAATCCTTGGGGGAGACGGCGAAATTGATGCTGTGTCCCCATCATTGAAAAAGCGGTCAAATTCCTGTTTTCTGGTGCGATATTTTGACAGAAGAAACTGTTTGAAATGTCTAATGTTGTTTTGTATTTTTTGCGAACAATGTTATTCATCAGTGCTGCACTGTGTGCATTTTGTACTGCAAAAGTTTTCAACAAGAGTTTAAATGTCTGTAATCCAAAACTAGATGATATGATTCATCTGGTTTAGAGACAGGAAACAAAGGATTGTTCATGGACGAGATGCATGTTTCAATCACCCCCTGGTATTCGAGTTGATCTAAGATCCCCCTGACTTGTTTTTTAGCTTCCTGCTTTACTGGGTACTGCCTCTGAGCATTAGGTTGATTTTTTTAACTGGATTTTATGGTGAGGAGAGTCCTCATTCAATCCCACATTATTTTTATATAATGCTGGTGCCTGTGCCACAGCCCATTTCCTGGCATAGGTGTATTTTTTTCTATGAATAGGAATATGGTTTAAGAAGGCTGGCATATTGATTTCTTCACCATGTGGGCACTCCCTGACAAATTCAGGTGGCCAGTCTTTTTCAGCCAGAAGTATGTCATAACCCTTAGATAGTTTTTCCCAAAAGAGTGCTTTCATTTTTCAAGTTATGTCCCCCCTCTATCCGGAGTGTTACTTCATATAACTTATGGGGTACACTAACCCTGGTGTCGGCAGTTTCAACCTGAATGCATTCATTCAGATCCACTGTCTCCAGATGATCTTTCATGATACTGCAAGCTATGGTGATCTTTGCTGCGCTGTCCAGCATTGTCTGGTCCCACTCCCCGTTCTTGAGTTGTGTCCTCAAGATCTTCGGCATGTCTGATTTTAATACTTGCTACCTTCTTTTTGGAGAATTTAGTTTTCTTATTTTTTGGAACGTGTTGATCGTCTTTGGACTTCACGCGTTCTTCTTTGTGTTCTGCTCGTCCTCTTCTTTCGGATTTTTGCGAGGAAGTCTGAAAGGTACAAGATGATCGTGTATCAGTATCTTGATATCTATCAGGTTTTCTTAAATATCCCTATTTCTAAGTTTATACATCTTTTCAGAGTGGTCCTTTTGAGGAGATCTACCTCTGGACTGAGAGTGCTTCTCTTTAGAAAGTGACTGTCTACAATTTTCCCATTTCTTTTTAGGAGTAGTTAGATTGTTTTTGATAAAACTTTTTCAGGATTTTCAGTTAATTCGGGCTTTACAGGTTTCCCTCCCAAACTATCTCTTCCTAGTTCTTCATAGGATTTTTCAATAATTCTGCCAAGTTCATACGGTTGCTTAGTAATATCAAGTTCTTTTAATTTTTGGAGGATTGCCAAAGATGCTGCTTCACCTTTAATGTTAGCTAATAAAATAGCTGAGACTTGTTTGAAATCTTTCAGTAATTTCATACCAAGATTCAAGGCTGTGTTTTTGTGTAAATTGAAGCAAAGACTGTACCCCAGGTGTCACAGTCCTCCACGTGTGGTGCAATCCCCATTGGTAAACAAATTGTTAGAATCCTGTGTTTCTCATGAGATTTACTATCGGGAAATACTGCCTCTATTTGAATAATTTTCTGGGCTAACCAGAATGGAATTTGTTCCCTTTTTGCGGGCAACTTACCGATGACTGACTGTATAGTCTGTAGTGTGATTTCATTTGTGTTCCCCTGAGGAGGGGTGTGCTGTGGAATTCTTATAGCAGGTTGGACTGTTAAAGTCTGCATGACATATTGTACCAATTGTCTATGTATGTTAATTAATTGTTTTAGCTGAGCTAACAGTTCTACATCTGACATTCTCTCAATGTCAGGATGTGGTGTATAGCAGGCTAGTACCGACCATGTTGCTCCTGGTCTACCTAGTGGACCGAGCCTGGTAATGTGATTTTGATGTTGTAGGGCGCCTTTAAACCAGAGCTGATGCTCTTGGTAAGTTAGTGGAATTTCAATGTCCTGGAAAGGAACGTATTCCGCTGGATGTTCCTCTATCTTATAGATGTGGAACACAAGAGTTGTTGGATTTGCTTGTGGAAAGACAATCCATGAATAGAATACCTCTGTCTGCCGATATTCATGTGCCTCTATGACAAATATGACTCTACCACCTCTTGATGTTAGGCCTTTTTCTATAAGCTTTAAAGCTATGGTTTTCCTTACCTTTTCCGGGATGATTATAGCATCCACGTATTCTTCATTAAATCCTGTATTGTCAAGACCTGGTCAATGATTTCCAGATCCACCGGCTTCGGTGTTGTCGTTATTTAACATTGTTTAATACAAGTTTGCAGAGCAAGTTTCAAGGAAATAAAGATAAGGTGCACAATATTTTAAAACACTGTATCCTTCAACGTTGAACAAACCAAAAACTAATAAATAAGATTTTTCGTCCTACTCAGTTTTATGGCGGATATTTTATCCTTTAACCCACTCCAGGCGTCTATTGGAGTATTTACTGGTAAAGGGGTCTCTGTGAAAAGCACGACTGAGTTACTCTAGTATCTAGCGTTAAATTAGTGCCTTACCAAAAGTTGGACACCATGTAGTGTAGTTCCTATATTCCCAATAGGCTCTGCGCATTGTAATAATATATCCTATAGGTTAGACGTAGGACTGAGGTCTACAAGGTCTCTATCGAATATATTAGACTTAATTGTGAGTGCCAGCTAGCTCAGAGGTCACTAGAAACTTTCTCGAATTCACAAGAAGGGATTCGTTTCTGACAATCGCATATACATGACAACTTTGTTTCCCCAAGATAAAACTGATCATCAGAGTCGTGGAAACAATAGATAGATATTTCACTCAGTCAATCGTGCATGCTTCATTTCACCAGAGGTGCAGAGAAATAGATAGACGGGTGTTTTCAATAAAAAGGCTTTATTGAACAGTCTTCTTTCTCAAGCATAAGAAATGAACTGCTACAATCGTAAAACTGGTTGTAAAATATAATGCATACAGTATAAAGAGTAGAATAAAATTATACTGTAAGAGCATTGTATGGTTCCTAAACCATAGATAAATACATACATAAATAAGAGAGGCTAAAAGTACTCAGCTGGTGCCTCTAAAATACGCCTACCCCGATGTACCTAACCTTAGCTTAGTACGAGGGAAGAAGTAAGCGAGGTGTCACATAAATGTAGTATTCTTTTGCCAATAATCTGTCCAAGATTTCTCTTAGGGTCTAATCAGCTCCGTACCTTAGTTTGGAATGAAGAATGTCAGGCTCAGGAATCGATTTCACAGCAACCCGCAACGGTAGCTTGGAAACACTGGAGCTGGATTTCTCGGCAGGAGAAAAGACAGCGTCTCTCTCAGTGCGTCTTTTGGAGGGTAGGCTTCCTTCGGCACTTGCTGTAGCAGGATGCGTCGGGCAAGTAGATAGTGGAACTGCTCCAAACCACTGTGTGTTTTCTCAGGCAAGTGTGGGCATATTTATACCTTGAAGTTGCCGAGTTTGACATAAAGGTGGACATAGTAACGTAATTAAAGATTCTTAGTTCTTTGAAAACTCCATGAGTTTTTGGACAAGTCAGTTTTCAAGCAAGGGAAAGTCCCGGCTGCTGAAGCCGAGTTTTCCAAGAAATCGTTGTAGATTTTCAGAACTAGTGGAAGTACCCCTGCCTTATTTGGACTGCATGAGCTAGGACTAAATATGGTTATGATCCTTATGCCTATACAAGGACATAGTGATTTATACCTATATAAGGGCATGAATCGGGAAATTTACTATAGTGTCCTAAAATGGTTCACAACACCCGTACTAGCATGTGAATTAGAGGACAAACTTCTTTTTTTACACATTGACTTACATTTGGAAGGCAGAAATTCATAGAAAGTCAATAGGTAAGAAAACCTGTTCTACAATTCTGTGTTTGCCTCAGTCTCCCGAAAAAATTGTTACCTCACCTGAGCGGGAAGGCCTAAATCACGTGACAGGAAATGTCCCTAAACACAATTTGGACATATCAAATTTTTCTAATGAAAACTGAACCTTTTTCTGCAATGTGCCTAGCTGAGGATTTAGAACTCTAACTCAGCCGGCACATGGGAAAACCTACAAAACCTGTACATTTTTAAAAACTTGAGATCATCAGGAATCCAGGAAGGGGTGACTTTTGAAAGAAGGCTGTTGGCAGATAGCAGACTTGTGGACCATTTGAATATATGGGCTGGTGAATTTTTTGCGGCAAATAGATACAGCACATCTCGGAACGGGGTCTGGGAGGCTTTTAAAGCCGCTCTAAGAGGGGAAACAATCAGGCTTAGAAGAGAAGATAGGAGCGAAGTAGAGAAATTAATGGTGAAATTGGTTGAGGCGGAAGAACAACATATAAAGGATATTGCTTCAGGCAGTAATACTGAGGCTAGTCAGGGAGTTCTGCTGGCAGTAAAAGCGGCATTGCAGAAGGAGGTTACACAGAAAGCAATATGGGAGTATCAATCCTCAAGGGCAAAGAGGTGCGAAACGGGTGAACAAGCTGGCAGAGCGCTTGCTCTCCGGATTAGACAGGAAAAATTAAAGAATGTGATTGTATGTATAGAAGAGAAAGGGATAACATATAACGAGATAAAGGACATTCTATTGGTATTTAAAAAATACTATCAGAAATTATATGAGGAGGATCCTTTTAATAATGATCAGGAGGAGGGATGTATTGACAGTGGACCTTGTTTGGATGATTTAACAAGAATAGCCCTTGATAAGGATATTACGTTTGAGGAAGTTTTATCTGCCCTGCGAGAGTTAGTGCCAGGGAAAGCATCTGGCCCTGATGGTCTCCCCTCGGAGGTTTACAAAGCAATGGAAAAAGAGATTGTTCCTCTTTTAGTAGATCTATTTAACGGGATACTGTACTCGGGGGTGGTCCCCGACTCGTGGAAAGAAACCAATGTTATAGTCTTTCATAAGAAAGGTAAACCAGCTGAGAATCCGGGGTCATATCGACCTATATCCTTAATAAATGCCGATACCAAACTATACTCAAGGATCTGGGCGAAGAGGTTGGGCAGGATCATAGGCGGTCTCGTCTCTCCATGGCAACATGGTTTTGTTCCTGGGCGTGGTACGACAAATCACACCTGTAGAGCAATAACTTTGTTTGATGCCCAGGAAGCCGTGGGGGGAGAGATCGCCATGATCCTGCTCGACGCAGAAAAAGTTTTTGATCGGGTGGGGTGGAGCTTCCTCTGGAGCATTTTGGCCGGGAGGGGTTTTGGTCCGAATATTATCAGGGCTATCAAAGCTATGTATATAGACCCAAAGGCGACAATTACGGTTATGGGAGAGAAATCAGATAAGTTTAAGATAAGTAGAGGGACACGGCAGGGCTGTCCCTGCTCCCCCATACTATTCGCTCTGTACATTGACCCGCTTATTCAGAAGATTTTAGAGTGATCTATAATGGCTACGAAAATAAGATCTTAGCTTATGCAGATGACCTGGCGGTTATCACAACAAACCCGCAGCGGGCACTCCCAGAATTGGTACAGATGGCTAAAGTTTTCGGTCAAGGTTCTGGATATCTTCTGAATGAATCCAAAACCCAGATAATCTGCTCTAGGAACATACCAAGACCCGATCTAAGGTATGTTGATTCTGCTATATATTTAGGGGTAAATATAAATGCTTCAGTGGGTAAGATAGTGGAAGAGAATTACCCCCCCCCCCCTTATTAAATCCATAGAAATAGAACTGAAAAGGATGGATGCTCTTCATCTTTCTCTGGTGGGGAGAGTAAATGTCTTAAAAATGGCGATGTTTCCAAGGGTGCTATATCTATTTAGAGCCATTCCCCTATATATTGAGGAGAAAATTCTGAAGCAATTAGAGTCTGCCTTTATTAGGTTCATATGGCAGTATTGTAAGGTTAGACGATCAACAACCCTTATGTCCCTTCCGTGGGAAAGGGGTGGGATGGCACTTCCGAACCTGAGATTGTATCACTGATCTTGTCTCCTAATCCAGATGTCAATCCTGTTTCAATGTGACACTGGCGCGACTAATACAGACAATCAGGGTCCCCCTCCAATCTTCAAACTACTGATGGGGGGGAAAGCAACCGGTCTACTGTTGACGGAACTGGAATATAGGTTCTATAGGAAGGCATGATTTAAGATCTTACTAGGGGCATGGCAAGTATGGAAATCAATCTTAAAATTCTTTCATGTCCCTAACATTAATCCTTCTCTCCTTTTGGAAAATTCGAGCCTTTTTCCACAGTTAAGTAATGATGGGAACCTACAAATCTGGAAGGGCTTAGGGGTTAAGACTATTGGAGACCTAATGGTAGGAGACAAGATAAGTGGGTTTGAGGACATGCAAAGGAGATATGGCCTCCCTCCAAATCAATGGCTTAAATATAGTCAAATCTCCGGTCTCATACAGGCTTTTAGGTCAAAACTTAAACCCCTTCCAGACTTCCCTGTGGTTGAGGGCATTGAAAGAAGATGTAGGAAGATAAAAGAGGTGTATAATATGCAGGTATCCAGATTACAGGATGATGTGAAGTAGAAAGTGACTGGGCAATCAAATTGGGAAACAGGGATGTAGATTTGGACCTAGCATTATGGTTAAATAAAAAGATCTTTCGGGCGTCCAATTTACGTGCACAACATTTTAAAACAGTTTTTAATCTGTATCATACACCGGCCAAATTATTTGCCTGGGGACTTATTACATATGTTTTTTACCTGTGAGCGACTGGCCCCCGTCCTGGATGGAATAACAAAATTTTGGGAGGGGCTGCTAGGTCATAAGATCGATCTATCCCCAACACTGATGTTATTTGGCTCAGATTCTAAACTGGTTTTAACAGAGGATGAGGCTGCTTTGGTTTTTATGTTGGTCGCTGTGCTTAGAATCTTAATCTCGGCCGGATGGAAGGATGTTACAGCCCCGTCTTTTCAGATGTGGATCTCCAGATTTTTGGGTATTTATAATATTGAGTCTTGTCTCTATGAATATAAAGGTGTTAAAAAACGAGAAATGGGAAGACGATTATGGGCCCCGGTTAAGAATTGGCTGGACGACAGAATAAGAACTTGAAATGTACTGTATTGTTATATTTATTGATAGATCTTCTGTATCATTTTTATCTTCATGTGATTTTTAGCTGCTTATATATGAGCGATCGTGTAATTGAATCAGATGTTCTTATACCTTGCTTGTGGCTATTTATGTATTTTCTTATTGCACCATGAACTCCAATAAAATAAAAAAAATAAAAAAAGGAATCCAGGAAGGGGTGACTTGTGTGGCTCTCAACAGGTTTTGTTACCCCAGAATTCCTTGCAAACTTTGTCAAAAAACATATTTTCCTCAAAGGTTTGTGATGGAAAGTTCTGGAAACTGCAGGGAGCCACAAACTTCCACTCACCCAGTATTACCCCAATTCTCCTGCTAAAAATGGTACCTCACTTGTGTGTGTAGGTCTAGTTCCAGTGAAAGAAAACTGCCCAAAAAGAGGTCTGCAAAGGATTCTGGGTAAGAAAATGTTTGGAGATCCACACAAGCTGCCCCTCCCTGGACTCACCTAGGTGTCTAGTTTTCATAAATATCTAGGTTTGGTAGGTTCCTCTGGATGGTCTCTGAGCTTGGAACCAAAAACGCGGGTGGCTCCCTTGCAAAGCCAGGTAATTTTGCTATAGATAATTTTGAAGTCTCTGCGGTACATTTTGGGGTGTTTCCTGTTGCAGGCACTAGACCTCCCCACACGAGTGAGGTACCATTTTCATAAGGAGACCTGGGGGAATGATGAGTGGTAGGAAATTTGTGGTGGCCTGGCGATCCTACAACGTTCCCAGACAGTGAAGTGAGGAAAACGTGATTTGCTTTAGCTAATATGAGGTGTGAAGGGGATTCTGGTAGGAAAATATTGGAGATCCACACAAACCACACCTCCATGCACTCCCATAGGTGTCTAGTTTTCAGAAATTTTTGGGTTTGGTAGGTTTCCCTAGATGTCCACTGAGCCCAGAACTAAAAATGCAGGAGTCTCCTTTGCAAAACCAGGAAGTTTTGCGATTGATAACTTTGAAATTTCCACAGTACGTTTTGGGGTGTTTCCTGTGGCGGGTACTAGGCCTACCCACACAAGTGAGATACCATTTTCATCAGGTGACCTTGGAGAATGCTTGGTGGTAGGAAATTTGTGACCGCCTGGTGATCCACCAACTTTCTTATGAAAACAAAAAACTCCTTCTCCTGAGTTTGGCAAATGATTAGTGATGCTGGATTCCCATGGGGGCCGTTTGCATCAGTGAGAGGGATTTAAATATTGCATATGTTACCAAATTTACAACTTAATATGTATCAGACCACAAGATAGCATGAAAACATTGCATACACAAAAATTAAAAGTTTCATTCATTTATTCAAATTATTTAAAAATAATAACACATTATTTCATAAAAACAATCTTGTGCACATTTGACTTTGCTGTTAGTCAGCTTTAAAAAAACTCAATTTTTTTTAAAAAAATGCTGTTTAAGCATTGTTACACAAGTCTACATATACATCATATTTATTATACAAAAGGAACAAACTGTCGACGCGGCGTTTCGGTGCCTCAAATAATCTTGCACCTTCTTCAGGACTTGTTAATTTAAATCGTATCTATAAAAAACATATCACAATGCATTTCATTAGGTCCAATATTTAATCTAACAATTGCACATTGATTCATTAACATTTTAGCTAGTCTCCTAATATTTGGTAACCCCGCCATTTTGTGTTCCGGATCTATTCCCTGCGTCCCCTGTATTACTAAGTTCCCACCCCTTAGTATTACTGAGAGGGAAGACCTAACTAGTGTGGTATATTTTTATCGCTAGGATGCGGTGTCATCAATTTACTTTTATCAGACACAAATATTAAACAGTATTTTTTTTAAAAATTGGAGCAAAGTCGAATGTGCACAAGATTGTTTTTATGAAATAATGTGTTATTATTTTTAAATTATTTGAATAAATGAATGAAACTTTTAATTTTTGTGTATGCAATGTTTTCATGCTCTCTTGTGGTCTGATACATATTAAGTTGTAAATTTGGTAACCTTCGCAATATTTAAATCCCTCTCACTGATGCAAACGGCCCCCATGGGAATCCAGCATCACTAATCATTTGCCAAACTCAGGAGAAGGAGTTTTTTTGTTTTCATAAGATTGTTGACCCAATCCTTTTCCTGTCAAAAGGGTAGCTCTCTCTTTATCTTTTGATCCCCCAACTTTCCCACACAGAAAATTGAGGAAAATGTTTTTATCTTAGCTAAATTTCAGGTTTTCAGGGGATTTTGAGTAGAAAAGGATGGGATTGCGATTGATAATTTTGAACTCTCCACAGTAGGTTTTGGGGTGTTTCCTCTGGCAGGCATTAGATGCATCCACACAAGGGAGGTACCATTTTATTAGGAGACCTGGGGGAATGATGGGTGGTAACAAATTTGGGCCGGCCCGGTGGTCCTATAACTTTCCCACATAGGAAACGTGCTTTTTTTTAGCTACATTTGAGATTTGCAGGGGATTCTGGGTAGGAAAATGAAGGTATATCCACGCAAGTCACACCTCCCTGGACTCCCTAGACTCCCCTAGGTGTCTAGTTTTCAGAAATGTTTGGGTTTGGTAGGTTTCCCTAAATGGCCGTTGAGCCCAGGACCAGAAATGCAGGTGAACCCCTTGAAAAAACAGGTTGTTTTGTGACACATAGGTGGGCACCAGTGTTTTTGGTCCTGTGCTTGCAGACATCTAGGGGAACCTAAAAACCCAGACATTTCTGAAAACTATATAGTTGTGGGAGTCAAGGGAGATGTGGCTTGTGTTGATTTCCCAAAGTTTTCCTTACCAGAATCCGCTGCAAACCTCAAATTTAGCTAAAAAGTTCGATTTTCCTCTAATATTTGTGTGGAAAAGTTGTAGGATCACCGCACAGCACAAATTTCCTGACACTCAGCATTTCCCTCAGTCTCCTGTTATGAATGATACCTTACTGGTGTAGATGGGCCAAGTGCCTATGACATGGATGGGAAAAAACCTGTAGAGATTGAGGGGGGCCCAAAGCGGGTCCAAAAGGGCAGTCTGTTTGACGTTTTTAGGCTAACACTACTTACTACTTTGGGCACCCATACAAGTGAGGTATCATTTTTCTCGGGAGATCAAGGGGAATGCTGTATGGTAGGAAATTTGTGCCTGCGCAGGGACCCTACAACTTACCCACACATAAATGTGAGAAAAATTTGACTATGTAAGTAAATTGGAGGTTTGCAGGGGATTCTAGGTAAGAACAAGTTGGGGGATCCATACAAGCCACACTGCCAGCCAAGAGTCAGTACATGCAATCCCACCATCCATGTACACCATCAGCCAAGCACCATCCGCACAAACACAGTCAGCCAAGTACCACCCACACACATCAGCAGCCAAGCACCACCGACGCACTCTGCCAGCCAAGTGCCATCCCCGTACACCACCAGCCAAGCATCAACCATGCACACTGTCAGCCAAGCGCCAGTCCACATACACCACCAGACAAGTGCCACTCCATGCAGAGCATCAATCTACACACACTGTCATCAAACTCGAGTCCACACACACTATTAGCCAAGTGCAAGTCCACACACACCGCCAGCAAAATTCCAACCAAAGGTCAGTACACACAGACCATCAGCCAAACTCCAGTTCACACACACACAAAGTTCCCCCGGTTCCTAGAGTTTTTCTGCCACCGCTTGGTGGGCGGATGAGACTAAAAAGATCACTGAAAAAGCAAAAATGTGTGCCTAAATAAAAGGGGAATGACCCTTGCCTATGGGGCTTCTCCAAAACATGACCATAGACATAACCCTGGTGCCTAGTGGGCTTTCTGCTCCTCCCGGTCTGCCTTCCTGGAGTCAGAAAGACTTTTTTTGGGGGTGGGGCATTAGCAAACCTTGTGTGCTGTCTGCCAATCTGGGGGGAAGAATTGGGGCTACTGCCCCCTTCTGCCTACCGGGGGGGGGGGGAGAAACTCTGTTGACTTCCTTTAGGGAGATGGGGGCATTGGAATGCCCATTTTGGGCAGCCCTCACCCCTATAGACATAAAAATATCCCTGGTGCTTAGTGTGATTTCTACCCCCGGGGGGGCAGATCATGGGCTGTTGTCCCATCTGCCTCCTAGGAAGGGAGCAGAAGGACTGTTGTATTTTTGGGGGAGTGTGGGGGCATTGGCATGCCTATTTTGGGCAGCCCCCACCCCTATAGACATAGAAGAAATCCCTGGTGCCTAGTGTGCTTTTTGCCCCCCCCCCCCACAAGGCAGCAGGTCCGGGGCTATTTCCCCCATCATTCCCCACAGGGGGGTGCAGAAAGACTCTTCCCAAATATATTTGGGTGGGGGCATGACCTTGCCATGTGTGTGCAGCATCCATCCAACTTTAGCCAACACCTTTTGCTTTCACTTAAATTTTATGTATACCATAGTTACCTATAGTGGATTTCAGCCAAACTTTGTCCTTTAGTCTGCAGTTAGATCATTCACATTTTTTCACTCACTCCAACATGCAGGAAGGTGCAGTGTTTCAGTAGATGTCATCCATTTGCTGACCTCTCTACGGGTTATGGCTTGCTGCCCTTTCATAAGGACAATAAGAACAATTGAAGGACAGAATGTAGGGGTGAATCCCTGAAAATGGTCCTAGAATGCTTGTTTGTGGTCCAGGGGGGACCTGGCTTGGCAGTTCGGGCTGGACTGTTCCCATGAGTCACAGGGTCAAGACTGATTTGCATTTCCCCAGGTGTCAACTGAATTGACATGGTGATCCAAAAAACTATGGATTTAACCCAGATCTCCTGACTGGCAGTGGATGTTTTGATTTGTTCTACATTCCATCCATTAACTGTGTGTCTTTTGCTTCTCGCCCTAAGTGAGCAGTGTATGCCCAGACATTGGTCCCGGGCTCACTGTGCCACTGGATTCAGGCCTATCCTGGCTGATGAGGGGTGAAACCACGAAACTGGTCCTGCTTGTTTCCGGTCCAGGGAGGACTGGCTTGTCAGTTCGGGCTGGAATGTTTCCATGAGGCACAGGGTCAAAACTGATTTGTATATGGCCAGGTCTAAACTGGGCTGGCATGGTGAGCAAAAGAATGATGGATTTAACCCAGATCTCGTGACTGGGGTTAATGTTTTGATTTTTTCTGCATTCTGTCCATCAACTGTGTGTCTTTTAGCCTTTCACAAGGAGCACATCAACACACAAAGTAGTGCCATGCTATGTGCTGTTTTGTAACCAAGACAATTTTTTCTTTAGCTAATGTTTTTGTTTAGATTCACAAGAGCCTGGCAGCTTCCCAAACAATAAAGTTTTCCAGAAAACAATACAAAACAAAACAGGAATTGTCAAAAGGCTGCTGGCCAATGCCAGACCGGTTGGCTTTGCAGATGCTAGTTTTTTTTGCTTGAATGTTGTTTTGCTTTGGGATTCATTTGGGTGTCACTGCATATTGTGCAAGCACTGCTAGGTGAGAAGAGTTTTTCATCTAGGTTAAATGTGAGTGTCTGAGACTGTTTTGGTGGTGGAAATTGATTTAAGCTGGATATCTCCTGGAGAGGTTAAGGGTTACACGATAAGACAAGCTACTTTATGGATGCAGAAGAGTGGTGTCGATGCAGCCGGTGAGATGGTGTGGCGACTGTGAACATGTTATATGATGAGTGTTTGTACAGTAGTTTTGAAAGATGGCGGGCTAGCTGACATTTTCTCCTCTTCAGAGCACTGGGACATTCCTGGAAATGAATGTGATGTGTGATGGCAATACAGTGGACCTTCTGTTAATTTGTTAAATATATCTAGCAGCCCTTTGATTGCAAGGAACTGAGTTAATGGCTGACAGATACAATGTTTCCGCTAGGTTATTCACCAACATCTATGGAGACATTTAAAATACGACATAAATGACTGCTAGTAATGTTTATTCTCGACCTGCCGTTTCCAATCTTCTTTTAGAGAATGCTGTTTTCAGACCCTGAAAATCCAAATGATGAAACAGTTTGCATAAATGCTAAATTGTTGCTATCACTTTGAGCAAAGCAGCAGGAGGAAACCATTGCACTGTAATCACCAACACAAAAGAGAGTGTTACATTGATGCTAAACATCTAATTTTCTTAAAGTGACAAACCATGAAAGTAACTACAGTGATCAAGCAAAAATAAAAATACACACCAGAGCAGATGCCTCTGAGCATAGAATGCAGAGCCCAAGTACTATTTTAAAGGCTTTGTCGTGTCTGTGCGACAATACACAGGAAGCACACACAGGAGAAACCCTGGCCCCTTAAATAAACAAAGCATAATTTGAAGTCAGAAGTAACTACAGTTACGCAGGCACAATATGGTACCTCAGTGACAGGTGCACATTATCCACAATCTGTCCATTAAACACATGATAAAACCCTCACACTCACACACAAGCTGGAGGCCCATAAAGGATAGCAAAGAAATGGGGATAATACATGCAATATTCCTTAAAATAAAAATTATTTATAGATATTATTGAAACCAAGCGAGGACCTCATACCCGAAGGAAAAGGTATCAAGGAGAAACATTGGATAGATGCTGAGACAAGGGATGTCTCCAGGGATTTGCAAAGAAGTACCAGCAATGGATTTCTCCAGGAACCTCTCTTCCCAGATACTGCATCGAGAGTTTAATATAGCAGATCAAGTAAGACGTGAATCCTAGAAAGAGCCTCAAATAATCTGTGCCAACTGAAATGAAATTCCTCCATGATATATGCTCTCATGACACTGAAGCCCTGCAAAACCTCTTGTCTGCCTGTTCTTCTCCTCCATTAGCCTGTAAGACATGGTGCTTAGTTAGAGACACAAAAAAATACTTCCTGGCACAGTTAGTTTCTTTTTATATTAACCCACCTTTTATGTGAAAAGATTATTCTAGAATATTCTACGGTTCCCTCCTTGCATCGATTCAGTTGCCAGCGTGAAGCCTTGAAGTGACCCATATTCATTTTGTAACTGAGAAGGCAACATTGGACCCTAGTTCTAACAGATGTCCTTATTTCTCGAAAAACTGTCAAATTTGTCCAGGCTTGGGTAGACATAGGTACAGCTGCTGTGGTTAATTATTTAGACTATGGGCCTCATTGCGATCTTGTCGGACGGGTTACTCTGTTACAGCGGTGATGGATATCCTGTCCGACAAATTAATAAATCGCATTATATCCTATGAGATTTAAATTTCAGTGGACGGGATATCCGTCAACATTGTGATGGAGTAACCATCTGCCATTATCGAAATCATGCCCTAAGTCTCCAAGGGGCATATTACCAAGCAATAGCGATAATTATCGCTATTGCTTGGTTAGAGACAAAAATGTACCGCTGAGCTGCGGCGATTTTTACCGCAAATAAACCTTGGTAATACCAAGGTTTATCGCAAATGCGATAAAAATCGCCACAATGCATGAATATCGCTGAAAAGTCCGCGATATTCATGCATTACCGAGCTAATGCTCTTAGCCATGTTATCCACCTCCCATTGGATACCATGGCTAAGAACTGCTCAGGGCAGGTGTTAGGTTTTGGAGATATTCGCGCTTAGCGCGAATATGTCCAAAAGTTGGTAATAGGAGATAGCGATGTTAGCGACTGTTTCCAGTCGCTAACATCTTGGCACGCCCACTTTGCATGTCATTAGTGATAAATATCACTGACATGCAAAGTGGGGCCCAAGATGGTCGCTATCTCCTACTAGCTGTCACTAACTGGTGTTAGCGACAGCTAGGTAATATTTATCTCCGCTTTTTGGCTTTTAAAGTCAAAAAAGCGGAGATAAACCCCCTTGATAATATGCCCCCAGATTTGCTAAAACAATTAATTAAAAGTGTGACGGTCCACAGTGCTTCCCACAGCCGAACACTCAGACAAGGCTCAAATTGAACGTGTACTCTATGGTGTGTGCTAATATATGCCACATTTTTTTCACTGGAGGTATCCCGTAATAAGGAGATTGAACCCTAACCAACCTAGGTGGCATGCTTCATCATCGGGTTCAATTCCACGCCAGCTAAACACCGCAATGTCAGCAGGTCCCACACTCCCAACGGGAGTGAGGACACTTTTGATGGAAGACCTTTTCTCTGTCCATGCTTGAGATATGTTCATCAGTGATTAGGTGGGAGATAGTTACAAGTGAAATAATAGTGATCTTTAGAATTGACTAAGAAATCCCAAAGGCATTTGCAGATTCATGCTAAGATTAAAACCAAAAACAAGATGAGCAGTAGAACTTTATTTGTGTAGTGGTCCCTCTCAATAAGTCTACATGTTTCACACCTTGGGGTGCCCAAAGTGTCATGAGGTATTTCTTCAAAACATTCTTCATATTCACCCGCCCATTAGCGGGGTACATTATATTAAACCACCCCTACTTTGTATAAATCACCACTCGTTAAAAAATTCAGTAGTGTGGAAGCATCTGACGTGTACTCACATGGAAAAGACCTAGTAGACCTAGAACACAACAAGGATACAGCATAAGTGTGAGAATTTACCAACCACCTGCTAAATGTTAATCAGGTTATGCAGGGATGCAATGTTTTACTGCAGTATATAGGATATACAATACAAAATCTTATGTACCATACAAAGTGATTTTGTAAACAGGTGAGTGCAAGAGCATATATTATCAATACAGGCTGGTAGAAAATGTAGTTTTTTTGTACTTCATTGTGCGATAGAATGCATGCATAGCTCATACTCAATGCGTACGGTAAGGCACAATTACCCTACTTAAAAAATCCTTGGCCTCTGTAGGAGTATGGTGGAGTCTGGCATGCCCTTTAAAGTACCTCAAAAGCCATGTGGTATAAGAAATAAAGAGGCCAATCTCCGGGACACTGTGTCCTCAGAGCTGCCAATCCTCTTACCTGCTCTTACTCCCCAATCTAGAATTGTAGCTTGAAGTGGGCCAGGGAGATGTTTAAATCTCATCCCGAAACTTTCCTATATGGGCTGGAGAAGTGGTGATTATCACCTGATCTCCTGTGTGCTTTCTTTCAACATTATGAAAATGATATACCACTAACTGACATTTAACTTACCTCCACATCCCCAGTACATAGTACATGGTGTACCTAGGTTATGTAAGCTAAATGTCACAAGTGGACTGCAGCACTCATTGTGCCACCCACTACAGTAAGAGTGGAATCTTGACTGCCAGCCTATCATTTAAAGCCTGTATGTTGCAGTTTTAAACTGCAAATTCAACCTGTCAAAATAATCTCGTTCGACAAGCTAAAACCTTCCTTTTAAATATTTATAAAGCATCCCTATGTTGGCCTAATTGCCCATAAGGCAAGGTGAATGGTATTTAAAAGTAGGACATGCAGGAATTTATTGTTAAACATGTCCTTACAGTCAAAAAGTCCCAAAAGCTATTTTCACAGTAGCAAAGCTGACCGTTCCATAGGAAAAAACGGAGTTACATTATTTCATTTAATAATGTTAATCTTGCTTAGGAAACAGCAAAAAATATAATTAAACAATTATTTCTAATAGATATTAAAAATCCAATTCAACGGTGAAGTCAGATTTTTGCTGAATATGAAAGAAACATATTTTTAGAATGAAACCTTGTCCCTGCCTAAAGACTCTGAAGGCCAATCTCCCATTCGCTTGTACAGGCAGCAATTATCATTTGAAAGGGTGATTAGTTGTAGAAAGCCTTGCAAGAGCAAACAATAGACTGACCCGAATGGGCATAGATACCCCTCCGAAGGTGACAGAATTTGCAGGATGCGGCTGTGAGCATCCATTACAGTGTCAAATCCTGCTTGAATTTTAAATCTTGTTCTGCAGGTCTGGTGGGATTTACATATAATACTTGGGGCACACTTCAAAGGGTGCAGGATGTCAGAACAATTCTTGTTTCTTCACTGTCTGGTTGCTGGAAAACCCTGCTCTCTTCTACCAGACATCTGTCCCTATGTTTATTGTGGGCTAAGTGCCACCCCAAACAGGAATTTAGTGTTAAATGTGGAAGGACTGTAAGGTTTCCATAGTACACTTCTCGTACTCACACCCAGCCTCAGAGTCCATGTTTAGTGTGGCGAAAGACTTCTGATATCTTTTAAAAGTCCAGTGTAGGTAGTGTTGGCCCTGGTAACTTCCATCCCATCGGTTGGTGCATACTCAGGAGTCTTTCCCACTCACTAGCTCATGTTAAGCATAAGTGTGGCATCTCCAGGCACCCACTTTGTAACACACCTGGAGGAACACTCCTTGACCTGAGGAAGAAAAAAAGAGGACTGAACCTGCTGTCTGCAATCTTTGAAGCGTCCTGATAGGACTGGCCCTGCCATCTCTTGTGCCCAGGACTAAGAAATGGACTTCAAGGGACATACGGATGGTATCTTGTTAAATCTACAGGGGCTCAAAAGTGACAAGAGGCCTTTGCCTGCAACGTCCATGCTGACCAGTGGCAACTCAACCTTGACTGGAACCCGCTGTTTGGCCTTTGCCTGAGACCCTGTGAGCCGCTAACGGCCACCCCTGAGGTGATGGGTGGCATTAGACATGTACTCCTGTGTTGAATTGAGACTCAAAGGGCTAAAGACATAAGATATAATCTTTGACCAGGATGAACCTGGTTGGTGTTTCCAAGCTGTGCCCTATCATGGCCAAAGTAAAATCAGACCTAGGTACCAGTCCTGCTGTGATTACTGACTATTATTGGCACTTTAAGATTTGTGGCACTATTCCTTCTTAAAACTTTAAAAAATCATATCTCTTTTTCCCATTATTGGATTTTTGTCATTTTTTTTATCATTTTGTTTATAACATTTGAGGCTGCATTTCTAATTAATTTTGGGATTATTATTGTTTTGCATTTCAAATGTATTGCTGTTTTACTACTGTATATATACTTTACACATTGCCTCTAAATTAATCCTGTCTTCTTTATGCCAATGCTGCCAAGGGGTTGAGCTCAGGTTTATTTAGTGACTTTAGGGTATTACAAATTCGACATCGCAGCCACAAAACGCAATATTTTTGGCCACCCGTCCGGCAGTCTGTCCATTTTCATCAAGCATGCCCAAAAAATAGAGGCCATTGAAATAACCACTAACTCACACACCCTTCAAGCTTTACTTATCAAAGGCCTACAGTTTAATTCCCAATCCCTTTGACTGTTGCTAACTAACTGCTATCTCAATACAGCACAGCACCAGAAAGAATAGGCTCTTGACTATCTATTAACCAAGATTGAAGAGTTGCTGAATAAATATGATTCCCACCAGCCAGTAATAGCAAGGGACTTCAACATCAGAGCCTTGGACAAGCTCACTAAACCCTCCAGTCCGACAGCTAACCACACCTTTTCATGCTTTTTTTTTAACAACCGTAAAATAATCTCTGCCAAACCCTCAAGAGAAGCTCGCTAGCCCCACTGGCAAACCAATCCCACCTTCAGGAACATATTGGCCATTGATTACATTTTTGTCAGTGAAGTGCAGGTGCACAAGCTTCAAGATTTCGAACTTGACAACAGGAATGAAAGTGACCATAAACCCTGAGTGCAATTCTGCAACTACATTTTAAGGGCTCTCAACCATTATCGTCACTCAGAGAACCAACTGGGGAAGAGCGTCACCAGGTCCTTCTCAAAATCAAATGCTATGCGAACCTCGGAGGCAAACTTTCAGCCTGGATTTTTAAAAAAGAGTCAGTCACCAAGCCACTCAGTACAAAAACACTACTGGGACACTGGGTGGAACTCGTCATAGACCTCCAACAGACTCTGTGGAATGGCCCTAGGAAGCCCCAGAGAAGTGACTCCACTACACAAACAATTGACCATTTTTACACAACAAAAGAGTTGACTGCCTGCAAGTTCACTCTACGAAGCTCCCAGGTAGCCATAACAAGAGGTTGTAAAATACATATGGGCCAAACAAACACTGCACATTGAAGCAGAATGGCTGAGAATCTTTATGTTCCTAAATGAAAAAAACATTCTCTCCTCTGGAAGTACAGAAACTGCCTTTGCAACTAGGATCAGACCAAAAAGAACGGTGAGGCAGAACGGGTATGGATCACTTACATTTAGCAACTATATGCAACCATCCAGGCTGCAGAAACAACACCTCCCCTAAACGCCACTGCATTTGAGCTCCTAGGTCACTATCAAGAAAATGAGGAATGATGGTGCACCAGGGCCGAACGGGATCCCTGCCTCCGTTTGGAAATTTGCACAACATTTCTTGGTCCGAAATCTTACTACACTTGTTGACCATGTTTTGCCACTGCAAAGATACCGGTCTCAAGGAGGGGGTCCATTCTCTTCCCCATCCACATGATGGTGCGAGTAAAAAGAGCATGTTGCACTTTATGCTATTTTGTAGTCTTTACTCGAATAATAGGCGCTACTAACTTAAACCTATTTTTGCTGTCAAGAACATCAGAAATCACAAAGTTGCCTTGAATTTCTTGCTTGTCTTAAATTATCATTTAGTGTGTTTTTATCTTGAAAGCTGTTTGTTTGAGGAAAAGTATCTTGTATAAGATTTAATTGGTTGCGGAAATTGAATAATCATGAGCTATTAAATATATGCGTTATGTTGATCTATGGCCGCAAACGGAGACCTTGGTTTTTCCCTTGTTCACCTGCAGTTTGTTCTCTTGGTGTTAGCGGTGGAGAGCGCCGAGGGCTCTCTGTAGGCCAGCTCTGGAGTGGTCCATTTTTGCAATGTTGTCTGCGTACTGCAGACTTGGAAGATGCACTTTGCCCAGCCTTGGTGTAATTAATCTGCCGCCTTCCGATGCAGTACTCAGGTCAGCTGTGTAGAGGTTAAAAAGGAAAGCGCAAAACACACAGTCCTGTTTGAGCCCGTTGTTGGTTGGCACCTTGGCAGTAGCTGTGGCAGGGCTTGTTTTTAGCTGGACCCTGGTCTCCTGATATAATATTGTTATCCTTAAAGAGCAAGGGAGGGATCCGCCATTCCTGCCCCGATCCACTCAGTCAAATGCGGAGATGTAGTCAATGAAGCAGATGAACAGAGGGGGTTGCTTGCTCGGTGGAGCTCGCTGAGATAGGTGCTCTAGTGCTATAATATTGCTATAATACTTTACAACTTCTCCAGAAGGATGTGGGCATAGGCTTTGCCTTCCAGGTCGAGGAGGGTGAAAATCCAAGAATTTGCCGGGTTGGATCAGTAACCCAGCTTCATGATAGTGAAGACTATCAAATGGTGCACAATACCAAGCCTGAACTTTGTCAGCACATGTCATGTCAATGTTAACTGTAGTTAACACAAGATAAATAATTTTGGTAACCCTCCTCCAAGGGAAGGAAGATATAAAAAACAACCATCAACTTCAACAACTCAGAGCCCATTCAATGTTCAGACCTATGGTAAAAAAGTGTCTTTAATAGATTACTATGGGAGTGTCAAAATCTTAAGGGGGTCAGCCCACACTAACATTGTAAACAAAGTACTAAATGAAGAGTTTATTTTAGCCAACCAGGGGATGCGAGAAATATTTTCTGAAGTTAAGCAGTCTAAAATTATCAATTTGGTCAAAGTAGTTTCCTCTTTTCACCATATTGAGATCAAAAAAGCAAAGGTCTATTCAGGAGAAGGTCCTCCAGATATTATAAGCCAACCTCCCGATGGGCAATAAAAGTTGAGGCAGAGGCAGGTAATGAAAGTAAACATTTTAGGAAGCTATTCTCCTTAGGTTGCAGTGGATTACTGGAAGTATGACCCCTCAACCGGCCCCATAGGTAGCAGTGGCAACCCCTCTTGCCTTATATAAGTCCATTATTTCTTTGATCCGCCAACTGCCCAGTATAGATGCGAACCTAAAATATCCATTGGTATTTCTGATCAATTTGGATTTAGTATTAAAAAGCTGTGGAGCCCAGCAACCGTTGCTTGTAAATTAGACTCCCAGGTACCAAAAAGAGTTTACTCCAGCACTAGGGGTATTCTCAATAACAAATTATCTACATTTGTTGGGTTTCATTCCTCATATCATTGTAAATATTTTGCATTTATTTATCACAATATTTATTGAGGCCATGAACTCCCCAAAAGCAAGCATAAATTTCTGTAGGCCAACATGAGTCCTAGATAACAATACAGTGTCCTCAGTGTATAACAACACTGGTATGGGACGCCCCGCAACACAAGGAGCATCAGCTTGCAGGGCAGAAAATGTTCAACTCCATTAATAAAAAATGAAAAAAGCAACAGGGTCAAAACACAGCCCTGTCGGCTGCCTTTCTCTACTTTGAAAGATGGAGAGCATTCTCCCTGGCGTCTATTGATGGATTCAAATGAGGATCTGGAGATTGAAGTATATTTGCCAACTGATGGCTCTTTGCAGTCATCTCTCCTTTAGCACTCACCTGTCCAGCCCCTCTAACTGGTGGTGCTACATGTTTTCCTTCCACAATACCTTTGGCTTCTTTGGGCAGAGCTTCACAAAATGAACACAGTACTACAATACAAGCACAAGTTATTTTCTATTCTCCTCCTTTTCTTTGGTAAGTAGACCACGATTGTTCCAATCTGCATGGTGTCTCGACCCCCTTATTAGCCCTCTGTGTTGTTGGCTTAGGCCACAGGGCTCATGTAATTTCACCCTTGTGGCACCTTATGGCACACTATAATAACTTGTCTGAGTTTCCCCTAGACCACTGATTCCATTTACCTTGATCAGGGTACTGTTGTTACCCAAACTGTAGTATGGATGGTGGGAACATTGTCATTAGGCTGCTTTTGCGCACAACACAACATGCCTATGTTTTGCAAGACTCTGTTTGTGCCCTTTTCACATGAGAACTGTCTGCTTTTCCCATTCTCTGCTATGCTCTGAGGTTTAGTCTGCACACGATGTAAGAGGGTGATCAAAAATGCTCCTTGTTATTCTGTTCAGGTCAGTCTCTCGTATCTAGACATAACATGACATACAGCTGCACTACTTAAAATTGTATGCTTTAATATTACAAGCTAAGCATGTTGTGCAGGGACTTGGAGAGAAACCTTTCCAGAGAAAAGAGCTGGGCTTGTCCTGAGATGTAAACCTTTCATCTAGGCCTTGAGGTATGGGGTCTGCTGGCAAAGCCCAAAGGTCTTCCTTTTTATAATAAACTATCAGCTAGATTCATCATAGTCCCTTTTTGCGAGTCCTTAATAGCGATTATTAAGGAATCGCTATTAAGGACTTGCAAAATGGGATTCATGTAGGAATCGCTAAATAAATTGCGATTCCTACACATTCCTTATTTGCGATTAGCAAATTGCTAATCGCAAATAAGGCCCATAGGAATGAATGGGGAGTTATTCCTTATTTGCGATTAGCAATTTGCTAATCGCAAATAAGGATGCGATTTCAAGGGTGCGAGAGGTGTCCAAAGGACACCCTGTAGCACCCCTGAAATGTAATCTACATTGGTGTTGCGCACACACATGTCTGAAGGACATGTGTGTGTGTAACATGCAACTTAGAAAAATGCATTTAAATGCATTTTTCTAAGTTTTCGCTATTTACCACGAGGTTTGACCTCGCGGTAAATAGCGGCCCAAAATTTTCAGACTTTTCACAATTTTAAAATGGTTCATGAATTGCATTTGAGGAATCTCAAATAGAGATTCCTTAAATGCAATTCCTTGCAAATGTGCGAATTCTTTATCAGCGAATTTTGCATTTGGGATGATGAATCCCAAATGCAAAAATTGCACTCGTAAAGGGCCAGATTCTCGGAATTTGGCCCTTTGCGAGCACAATTAAGCTTGATGAATCTGGCCGTATATCTTAACATGGTGAGGGTGGTTAGGCACTGTAGCCCTTATCCACTGTCTTTATAAAATGATATCCCCATTTGTATTCTATGAAATTGTCAAAATGCTGACAATATTGTTTTGTGCATTTTGCTTCTAGTAATGGCATGTGTACTGTACGGTAAAGCACATTAGTTAAAATAAACATTTTAAACTATACAGTAACTCTGATTACTCTTTTTGTGGACAAGTATATGTGAGTGCGAAAAAGAGTTGTCTTGCTCCCATGGTTCCTGAGAGAGTCAGGAGTGTCGTGTTCTGGGTTGTCTAATCATTGGTAGCTTTGCTGTTAGTCGGAGAACGAATGAGACACTATTGCTAGTCGGCTGCTGGGATTTTGGGTACAGAGGGGATAGGTTGGAACACCACTACCTACTGAGGTCCTGGTTTCCTGCACATAGTTCTGTATATGTGCAGAATCCCTGCAACATGGTGCCGCCATCGTTTGGTATGGTTCTTAATTGCGAGATGCTTGAGTAGTGCTAGTTCTTGTCCACAATACCCTCACACCTGTTTCCGGAAACAGCTGTG
Organism: Lissotriton vulgaris; assembly: GCF_964263255.1. Lineage (NCBI taxonomy): Eukaryota > Metazoa > Chordata > Amphibia > Caudata > Salamandridae > Lissotriton > Lissotriton vulgaris. The sequence continues at coordinate 584,076,778 of NC_141696.1, forward strand.
ATGGTGTAACCTCCTATATTGATGTTTTTATAGGTTCTTTCAAGCTTGAAGTTTTAAAAAGGTAATTTCACTTTCTTGTTAACCCATTATTGCACTGCCACACTCTGATAGCTTATTTCACTCAACAGGGGTTCCCTGTTGCTGGAGTTGCACTGATTTTAGGAATAGAAGCGGATGCGGTGTACCGCTTCCAAGTGTTTTATTCTTGGGTCACTTTTCCGGCAGTGGATGGAGAAGATGATCTGTTTCATCAATACACCGCCACAGCCCTTACAAATAGTTAACAGCCCTATCTGGCTTTGGAAATTCTGCTTACAGCTTGGCAACACCTAATTTGGATTAGTAGCGCCCTTTCTCACCCAATAACCCATTCCTTTTAGGCCCTTTATCAATAGATGGGGCCAAGTGGTCCACTTTGGCTGGGTATACCCCTCACCCGCGTCGGCTGACAACAGCGATGCTTGCAGAACTCCGCGTGTTACATACTTCTTTAATACACGTGCATGGAGCTGTTATACAGTTCATGACGCACAACTTCCAGGAGGGACCACCTGGCGTTGCTGCGCAACCTGCTGGACCTGGTGGTGTAACTATCAGTCCAGTTATGGGTAATTCATTAATGGGCAAGCACCCACAAAATAATGATGATTTACCTTATTGGCTTGTTGAAAAAGTTGGACAACTTGAGGCTGTCTTTCCAAATACCTGTGGAGAAACACAGGATATTGACTATAAGTTTGCCTAAAGACTTACTTCCTGAGGTAGCTGATTGTAACACCTGGGGCAGGTTGTTTGCAGCAGTGTATTCGAAGTATTTTGGCACTACCTCCATGATAGTACTCCACTCCATGATTAAACGTGTTCAAGATGAATACGGTGCAGAATCAGCTGGTGAGCTGGGGATGCGACTGGTGGGGGTGTTCGACCTGGTTGCTGATTTGGTCCTTGCCAATGTCAAGGGCGATGCAGTAAACTTACAAGTGGCAAACCGCTTGGAGGCTGTGCCTGATGCAGACAAACCACTAAAATTACCAAAGATTATTACAAAGGCTTATAAAACAATAGGCTGCAATAGTTTGGGATTTAAGCCTTTTACTCAAATTCAAACTCAATCTCAAACACAACAAAAAGCTCAGTATGATAACGACGGGCGTCCAGTCTTTTCTAAAAGGAAATGAAAAAATAAAATACAGGGACAGCAACAACAGAAGCAAGGTTTGCGTGCCAGTTCACAAATACCCGAGTCATCTAAGCGTAATTAAGACTTGTGCAAATGCGCGAAAATTAAGACTCCTGATAGATTTCAGGTCTCTGATCAGCGTTCTCCTCATTCTTCACAGGAGACACACCTGGCTCTCAAGTCAGTGGTGGGGATTGCAAGGATCGTGGCAAGAGTCATCCTGCGCCACAGGGACATGATCAACCTCGTCAGTTTGATGGTAAAGGGAAACAAGACGATCAACCTCGTTTTCGACCTCCTTTTCAAAAGAAAAAAGTTGCCACTTTAACAACGAGACATGCCTCAAACGGTGAGAACACGACTACTGGAATTGGACTTAGGGGGTGACTCTGCTTGACAGCACAGCAGAAGTTACCATAGTGTGGGAGGCACTGCATCCTTGTCTGGAGGCGAAAGCAAGTGAAACTTTTATTACAGTAGACTTAAACTTAAACATACATAAAGGGGCTCCTTACGATGTGGGGCGGCAAGCCTCTGCCTGACAATCAGTATTTCCCCAACCGCGTTGGAGCCATTCTAACTGACTCGTTGGTTTACAGTCGGACCATCCGATTACGATGTTTGTGGTCGGAACGTATACCGTCAGGTTATTCCGACTTAGTTTGGATCGACGGGCTGATTAGTCGTGTCAGTCGGAACCACACCACACTCCCTTTTGGGATTAATTTTCATCCGTTGAAATTGGCCACTTTGTCCCTGCAGCCTATGGTTGGTGGCCGAGAGGTGCCCCACTGTGAAACCCTGAACTGTGTGGCAGGCACCGTGGGGTGCCTGTCACAGGGTGAAGGGTTTTCCACACACACCCAATTTCCCCATAGGAGCCTGTGTTGGGGCTGGTTCTTAGGCGTAACACGAGCTCTAATAGGAAACAATGGCAATCCGACCGAACAATATTAGGTCGCAGCCAAATCCGCCGGTCGGAACCACCGACCACAAGTCGGTCAGTCCCAAATCCGAGACAGGGTCGGGCAGAAGTTTTCCACCAGACATCGTAATGAGCCCCTATATGTAAATTTCAAACTGTTGAAAAAATATGTAAGAACAACACCTTTATTGTAAATGATAGATCACATGTAAATCAGTGAAATAAATATACTTCTAAACAAAATGTACTACAAAACAAACATTCTAATGCAAAGAACAATGAATACAAATTGTTTGAAAGATGTAATTCATAAAAATTGTAGTTTTAATTAAATACAAATATCAATAAATTAAAATAAATTTAAAAAAGTAAACATACATAAACCATTTGGTACAACGAAAATGTAAAATATTTTTACAATAATCAACTAAAACATACATAAAGGGGCTGATGAGGGGTGAAACCCCAAAACCGGTCATAGGATGCTTGTTTCTGGACCAGGGGGGACCTGGCTTGGCTGTTCGTGCTGGACAGTTTCCATGAGGCACACGGTGAAGCCTAATTTGCATATTGCCAGGTCTAAAATGGGGTGGCATCGTGAGCAAAAGAATGATGAATTTAACCCAGATCTCTTGACTGGGGGAGAATGTTTTGATTTGTTCTGGATTCCGTCCATCAACTGTGTGTCTTTTGCTTTCTCGCCCTAAGTGCTCCGAGTATGCCCAGACGTGGGTCCCAGGCTCACTGTGCCACTGGATTCAAGCTAACGATGAGGGGTGAAACCCCGCAACCGGTCCTAGGATGCTTGTTTTTGGTCCAGGGAGGACGTAGCTTGGCAGTTCGGGCTGGACTGTTCCCATGAAGCACAAGGTCAAGACTGATTTGCATATGGCCAGGTTTAAACTGGGGTGGCATGGTGAGCAAAAGAATGGTGGATTTAACCCAGATCTCTTGACTGGGTATGAATGTTTTGATTTGTTCTACATTCTGTCCATCAATTGTGTGTTTTTTTGCTTTCTTGCCCTAATTGTGCCGGGTATGCCCAGACGTGGGTCCCGGGCTCACTGTGCCACTGGATTCAAGTTACCCTGGCTGATACGGGATGATACCCTGAAACCGGTCATATGATGCTTGTTCCCAGTCCATGGAAGACCTGCCTCGGCAGTTTAGGCTGGACTGTTCCCATGAGGCACAGGGTCAAGACTGATTTGCATATTTCCAGGTCTAAACTGGGGTGGCAGGGTGAACAAAAGAATGATGGATGTAATCCAGATCTCTTGACTGGGGATGAATGCTTTGATTTGTTCTGCATTCTGTCTATCAACTGTGTGTCTTTTGCAGTCAGAATCTCCCCGACCGCATCGGAGTCCTTCCAACTGACTCAGTCTGTTTACAGTCCGACCGTCTGATTACGATGTTCACGGTCGGAACGTACACTGGCCGGTTATTCCGACTCGGTTCCAACCGATTTATGGATTATTTGTGGAGATGAGGACCGCACCATAATCCCCTATGGATGGCATTTTTACCTGTTGGAATTACAATGCTGGTTTCCTCCCCCAGGTCAGTGATTTTACATTCTGCAGGTAGACTTTGTGTTTGTACGCTACCTGTTCCATCCTTGGTCCCAGACACTGTGTAGATTAGTTATACATTTTACGGTCCTGAAGAATTGCCCTAGATCGCATCTTGTCTAATTTGCAGGCTGAAAAATGTTGACCTTATAAGCCACCAAGCATAATTGTCCCCACTGGTGACATCACATTTTTAATAAGTCACTCATACTCATGGATTCAAATATGATTTGAGACTTGCCTAGCCTTTTTTAAGTCACTAATCACTACATCGACACCTATGTTTCTTTATTCTACACAAAGGACCTTTAACTTACACTTCACATCACAGGCTTTGGAAAAAGATCTCCGATAAAGAGCCCCCTTGAGGGATCCCATAAGGCATTGCAGCCTCGGCCCGATGAGGAGTATGATGAATGATGAAACATTATACCTGCAAGGGTGTGTGAGTGCCCCTTTTCTAAAAAGGAACTACTCCCCATGTAGTGTCTCCTTTTCTCTGACCTACTCTCCCTTGTCCCATTTAGGAACAGCATAACTTTTTCTTTTGAGAGGTATTCATGTAGGCCAGTGACACTATCAGTGTAACAATTTCAGGCATCGGAGTCTCCATCCCTGCGTGAGGCCAGCCACCCATCATCCAGAGGCATAGATCCTACTATTTCCCATTTATCACACAGTAGGACAGAACTCAAGCATGTGTGATTTGTTGCCTTTTCCTCTGTAATGGTGTTATAATGCTAAGGGGGATATTCTCAAGAATGTGCGATAATCATCAACAAAATCAGTTAACGCAATCTTTCATATCGCCGTCTATCTTGGGAAAATAACTCAGTGTTAACGTCCTATTCACAACACGCCAGTAACGTGCAATAGTTTCCCGATAACGTGTCAAATGTCTGCGATAAAGTCACCGGGACAGCGATAAAAATCTAAACCCCAACGTGAAAAAAGTTGCGATGGGCCCAACCGCAATAAAAAAATCAGTTTACACTTGTCAGGCGGGAAAAATCGCTATAAAAGTAGACAAAAACACCCAAACAAAACCAAAACAACTGTGAAGCACAATGGAGGTAGCCGGAGCAAGTACAGAGTACAACTGGATCCCCACAAGCACCAGGGAGGATCAGCCTGGGACCTCGGGGTCAGGGAATGGCAAGGAGAAGAAGAGAAAGACACAGTTCAGTCCGCATGAAAACAGGATCCTGATGAAGGAGGTGATAGAACGCCATCAACTGCTGTTTGTCACCTCCACTGTGTCATTGGCAGCAAAAAATAGAATATGACTGTACATCGTGGAAAAGGTGAATGCAGTCGAAGTGCTGAGGAGGACAATGAAAAAGGTCAAGAGGCGCTGGAATGATGTGAAGCGCATAACCAAGAAGAAACTCAGCAACAACCAGAAGGCAGCAATGCAGACTGGAGGTGGGAGTCCAGCACCACAGGAGGAGCTGGATGAGATGGAAGAAATGGTGTCCACAGTCCTCAGTGTGGAGACAGTGGCAGGAGTTGGGGATCTGGACTCTGCTCAACATGACCTGACACAACAGCAAAAGGGTGAGTAACGACCAGGGACTGGGGGGACAGGGGGAGATGGGCACAATGGCACACATGCACAATTAATTATAGCACAGTGAATACCCACAATGACTCAGGAGCATGTCCCTGACCCCCTTGGTACACTGCAGCACACCTAGAAACAGGAAGTAGGCCCCAGTCGACTATGTGTCCAGAGGGGGCCCTTCCCCCACACCACCAATTTCACAACCAACACATGAACAATGTGCTAAACCCAGCAAAGCTGTGTGTCTGTGAGCAACACGGCCAATGCAAGTGACACTGCATGACGAATAGCATTGCTGCAGTCAATATAGCATGAAATGTTACATGCCAAGACACTGAGGTGGCTGAGTGTAGACCACATCCGTAAAGGAGCAGGTTACACTCTGACACATCCACGTGCACAAACAACCCCTGACGTCAACAACACATCTATGGACAAACCATGCCACAGACTCTCAACTCCCACCAAGAGCCCAATGTACCCAAGTCTGCAACATCTCAGCACTGTAAAGTCAAAGGCATACGACATGAAAGGGATAAGAGGCAGCAAAATCAGAGCTGCAGGGGCGACTCTCCCAAAATGCAGCACACACACATAACATTCACAGCACTTCAACATTGACATCAATGTGGTACAAACCGCAACACGCTCACAACAGAACAGAGGACACAACTGGTGTTGTTTGTGTGTAGAAACTGGCCAATCACATTTGGCATAGCAGGGAAATGTGAGTTGATAATGTACAAGTACAAACAAACATTGTGATGTTGTCGAAATGTCCACTGTCCCGCATCAAATAGGCAGCTCCTCCCAAACAGTCACAATGTACACTGTCTGTATGTATACATGTACAATGCGTCAACATACTTCTGAACACAATGTTAACTGCATCTCCCCTTCACATTGCAGAGAGAGAATCAACACCTCCTGCCGACCAGACCCAACAACTCTTCTCTGATGACGAAGAGGACCTCGCCACCTTTGACCCCGATGCCCTCGAACAGCTCATAGACATCCTCAGCACCCCACCTCCAGGAGCAGGGCAGCCCAGCTGCCTCAAGGAGGCCCCACCCCCTGCATAGACCACACAGCAGGAAGCACCCACCCCCACTGCTGCCTCCCAGGAACCTCACAAACAACACATGGCCTTCCAACGCCATGTGTTGGAGTGCCAGGAGAAGATGGCTGAACAGGTGGGTGTCTAATTTCCATCAGGGACCACTCACAGTCCCTAACATTCACCAACAGTCAGAGTCCTGACTCTGAGATAAGAAGAACTATCTAGTCAGAGTGGCGCCAGCGATGTCAGGCAGGAGTTGGGACACATGCGGAGGATCATGAAGACCTTTGAGCGGACGCAGGTTGAAAGAACGGCTGCCACGGCTGCACACCAGCGAGAGGTAGCTGGGTTCTTCTATGCCCTGCAGACCCTCATTATGGCATTGCTGCCACAAGGCCTGACACAGATGAATGCTGCTGCTACCACTCCATCCACATCTCCGGCCCCATAATTGTTAGTGCCACACAGTGTGGCAGACATTCCACCTCCGGCCCCTGTGTCACTGCCACACAATGCTGGAGACAGAACACCAACACCCACATGTGAGGCACATGAAACAGCAGAGAACGAAAATGCGGATGAATCTGCCTTACTGGTAAGAAAGAAGCAGTAGCATTCATCTCCGCCATATGGCCTGTTTCTTTTCGGTTCTGCCCTCTGCATCATCACCTTCCACTGTCCCCGATACACTCTGCGACACTCACCTTGGACCTCAACATGGACTGCCACATTCTGTTTGGTTACCAACGACACAGCAATCAGACTGCGGACTGAACTCTTCCTCTTCCGATGAACTTGTCATTCCCTAGAGGACTCTGGCTGGCCCTCCACAGGGCAACAGTAAAGTGGGGTTTGCATTGCCCTGTACTGCTCCAGCTACAATACTCCACTGAATGTGCATTAAACATTCAAATTGACACAGATGTGTCATGTATATGATCATTCAAGTGTGTAAGTATGGATGAATGTAGGGTCAGGGATTCCCTCTTACATCCATGTTGCTCATGTTGTGGGACTTGAGTCACAGGGTGCAAAATTACCGAATGTGGTCCGAGTGGCGCTAACACTACAACGGAGACACACGCATTAGTTACTTCCTTGTTCAGCCCAGGACGGAACCATGCCCAGAGCCTTGGGGTCTTTGTTCACACCCCTACGCTGGACTGTCATACACCAGGCCAGCCCACTCTGCTTATGCTTACAGGGCGGACGACAATGTTACATGTCCCAGGTCTTCCCTGTAGTGATCTACTGATCACAGGTCTAATTGTCAGCATGGCAGAGCTACTCCCTGAGGGCTTGTTTACACCCACACCACATCCATCCAGCACAGGCTTCACAGGACATGTGACCCTGCCAATAAAAAGGGTAGAGCACACATGCTCGAGGCCATTTCTACTGTCTATCTGAATGTGTCTACGTGGTTGTTAATTATGCATGAGGGCCTAGGGCCCTACCACATCACATTCTCCACTGCCGGAGGTGACATGATGGCGTCCGCACCATGAGACTCAATCATAAAGGGCCCATGACTTGAGGTGCACATGGGGCACAGGGTCAGATCTGATTTGCATATCGCCATTGTCTAACCTAGGGTGGTGTGGAGTCCAAAAAACGATGGATTTGGGCCCAGATCTTTTGACTGGGTTGAATGTGTGATATTGATCCTCATTCGGTCCATCACCTGTTTTGTTTGCAATACCGCCATAAGTGCGCTTGGGATGCTCAAATGTGGGTCCCAGGCACTCCACACCACTGGAGTCAAGCTAGCCGGGCTGATGAGAGGTGTTACCTCGAAACCGGTCCGGTCCTCGGATGCTTGATTCCGTTCTGGGAAGGACATGGCTTTTGTAGTTCGGACTGGACTGTTCCCATGGGGCACAGGGTCAGAGCTGATTTGCATATCGCCATTGTCTAACCCAGGGTGGTGTGGAGTGCAAAAAAACTATGGATTTGGGCCCAGATCTTTTGACTGGGTTGAATGTGTGACATTGATCCACATTCGGTCCATCACCTGTTTTGTTTGAAATAAAAAGGGTAGAGCACACATGCTCGAGGCCATTTCCACTGTCTATCTGAATGTGTCTTCGTGGTTGTTAATTATGCATGAGGGCCTAGGGCCCTACCACATCACATTCTCCACTGCCGGAGGTGACATGATGGCGTCCGCACCATGAGACTCAATCATAAAGGGCCCATGACTTGAGGTGCACAGAGTTGGTGGCAGTCGAGGCACTTTGGCCGACACGGGCCTCCCGCCATGTCGCGATGACCTGAGGTGCACTGAGTTAGTGGTACCAGAGCTGAGCGGGTGTGCACCCTGCAATGATGCGTAGGCCTTGATACTCCATCCTGCCACTCAAGGTGCGATTTGAATTGTGAGCCCAGCTGGACTGCAGTGTGTGCCAAAGGCAGCAGGCTGCACGGACATGACTACATGGCGCGGTGCAGCAGGGTGCGCTGGGGGCCTGTAACACGGAATCCAGCGATGGCAGAGGAGGTTCCACCGGCACGTGGTGGGCCCTCTTGGGGACATGCCATTGGCGGCAGGTGAGCATAGATGCCGGGTGCGCAGGGTCAGATAGTCATCGCTGGGCGGTGGACCGGTCTGGGGATCAGGGCTGGGGTGCTTACAGAAGATAAAGGAATCATGCACACTGACTGGAAAGTTTGCGACAACATTGGTGAACAGGCTCCAGTGGTCCAGTTTTGCCTGCACATTGTTGGAATGTGTGTGGTTTCTGTTGCGGTGATTGTGTGCAGTGTCGGCAGGGGGCACAAGTAGTACATGTGTGCAGTCAATTGCCCCCAACATGTGCGGGAAACCTGCTATGGCGTAGTACCCTTGATTTGTCTCCAGCTGTTCCTGCGCAGTGTGGGGGAAGGGAAGGTGCAAGCTGATGCAAACCGTGTTGCTTACAGGTATGATAAATCCTGCCTAATGAGACCGTAACAAAAGTTTGTGTGGTCGTAACCTTCCTTTTCCTTCCGACGAAGGTTACCGCCACACAAACTTCTTTTATGGTCTTTTTGTGCAGGATTGCTTATACCTGTCAGCATTCCGGTTTGCCCAACTGCAATACACTGTACCAGATTACGTATGTGACCATATGGACACTTGACCATTGTTACCATTTATCCAACAGGTTTCTGAATACAGAATTTCAGAATATGGAATTGTATTGGGGATTTCCCGTACGATATGCAGTTAATTGGATCCACAAGTTGCCCTGATGAAGTTCCCCATTGGGAATGGAACATATTGGTGATGTTTTTTGTTGTTAATTTATGTTTTTGTAATAAAGAACTGTTTTTCCACTACTTTTGACTACTGGACTTCATAACCTGGCGCACACCCATTTCAGAAACTTTAACTTGGATCCAGGCAACGGCTGGGATTGGTTGCACAGGAACACTATGAATTGGGACTAGCGCGTGGTGCGGATACAGGGGCCCTCCGTTGCTTTTGTGGACATGCATCCAAGGCATGTGCGAGGAAGTTTGATAGGGCTGGCTGTGAGACTCCTCTGACTCTAGTAGTTGCTGTTTGGAAGATACCAGAAACCAACAGGTGCAGCACAACCAGCAGCTTTGTCTGCAGAGGGATGTTGGTTGTCCCCTGTGCTGGTACCGTCAGCCTGTGGGCAATGTGGGTCAGGATTTAGAGGATGGTTGTCCTTTTGAGCCTGTAGTGGACAATGACATTCTCTGGCGTTTAGTCTTAGAGGCTGGGGCATTTTCGGATGGTCCGCTGTCTTGTTCTGCGCTGCCTCAGTGGTGGTACAGGGGTGTGGTTCTGGGGGTGGTGGCAATGGGTGTTGTGGCCCTCTTGGGTCTCCAAGCTGCATGATTATTGGCTCCATGGTATCTGTTGGTCTTCAGATGTGGCCCTGGGCTGGGCTCCTTTCATACCTCAGGTAGTCGTACTGCTTACCACCAGTAAAGTAGAGAGAGGGGTCCAGGACTGGGAGAGAGAGAAATCAAGATAACATTTATGTAAGAAAAATCAAGAACAATTTCAAGAGTACAGTGTTGTTTATTCACAAAGTACTCAGCCTTGTTATTTTATAAACAATTGCAAGTAAAATGTCATCAATATTCAGTTAAAGTTGTGCCCAAGGGAAAAGGGGGAAGGGTGTGAGGTGAGGGGATTTGTGTAGGATGAGAAGAGAAAATTCTTCACTTTAGTGCAAGTCAAAAGTACATTAATCAAGAAAACATTACTACATTGGCTTTCCAAAGGAGCCAAACAAAATTGCCACACAGGGTCAGGTAGTTCATATAACCAAGCTCCAAAAAACAAGCTGGAACAATCCTGCTAGGGGTGGAAGCTGGTTTCGCGGGGGTGGGTAGTCTACGTTTTGACCCTAGTAAGCGTAGAATGTTTTCCCTTACAACGTGGGTCTTCTTCAGGACAGGGGGGAGTTGGGCTGTTTTCCCTCAGGATTGCATAAAAACATGAGTCAAATAAGGGTCTAAAATAGATCCCATACACAACATAGTGGGTAGAAAGTTAATGTTTAACTCCATAATTAGAAGCATAGACACAGAGGACATAGTGTACCAAGGAACCATAGTTCTTAGTGTATGGCATATCGATTTAACTGAATATTGATGAAATTTTACTTGCAATTGTTTAACTAATAACAAGGCTGAGCACTTTGTGAATAAACAACACTGTACTCTTGAAATTGTTCTTGATTTTTCTTACATAAATGTTATCTTAATTTCTCTGTCTCTCCCAGTCCGGGACCCCTCTCTCTATATAAAACTTTATACCCAGGTCCCTGTGACTTAGTTTGGATCAACCCTGTTTATCATAACATACCACCAGTAAAAGGCAGGTGTTAACTGCCTGCTGTTAACGCGCCTTATCGCCTGTTTTTGGATCGCATCGCAGATCTGGCGAGTCGTTGAGTATATCGCGAAGTGGTGTTTTCATGTGTTTTTGCACGGGAATGCCTACTCTGCTTATCATTAGCGTTAGTTGTCGCACTCATACGTGGTGATGTTTTTTGCGGAAGCTATCTCGGGAAAACTGGCGATATCGGCAGTTTGCACCAGCTTGAGAATGGGGCAAAAGTTCTTTCACCACTTTTGCTGCGCTAAAGTGCCGATAAATGGGCAATACGTCCTTGAGAATATGCCCCTAAGTGTTTTATGTATATTGAGCTGATACCCTGGTCACACTAATCTCCCCCACTTCAACACCTATGCCCTGGCTGTAGGTCCTGGACCCAATAGAAGTGGAGCTGCAGTCTTTGTTTCCTGTAAAGCAAGGACAAAGGGAGTAATATGTGTTAGAAATGGGTAGCGTGGCGCAGAACAGGCGGGCCAAACTCCAGAGGAAATGTGTAAAGCATTCACGCAGCACCTACAGGGGACACACAAGGCACACTACAAAAAGAGACTCCACACCAGGTTGTGTAAGAAGAACTTTTGTATTGTGTAAAACACAAGATAATAATTACAGTAATCTCCACACTGCACCAACTGGCGCCAAGGCAATATTTACAGGAGGATTATATACGTGGCAGGGTCAATCAGGCCGCTGCCAGAACCATTGCGAAGAATAAAGGTAAGTCCATCAGCCTCAATCCTGCAATAAAAACATCAGGGCGTGACATTAGGCATTAATACTCATTTGGCACCAGAACCCATAAGGCCTATAACATTAGGTGTAAAACCATGAGTAGGGGCCACAACCCCATTAGCATAAAGGCACTAGGTCAGGCATGAACATTCGCATGAGGCACAAAATCAACAGCATAAATCAAGGTATGAGCCCACGTTAGGCATATAACATATTATGCTTCATATCAGCAGCAACCTAAGTACAGCACTGCATGACATGACCTGGGGCGTAATTCTATGAGCACAAATCACCCTCGCATTTGGCAGAGGAGGCAACACCAACCCCATACAGGCACATTATGATTCAAATAAGCTGGAAGTTATTAACAGCAGGGCATCACACTTACCCTAAAACATCCTAGTAGGCCTCGCATTGACATAATCAACATAATGTGTTATATGTGTGGATGCAATAACACCTCAAAGAAACCAAAATAAAGGTCGGGTGGCACATTATGAGAATCACAGACATGTATTTTGCATGTTTCCTTTTTTCATCCCACTTAGAGACGTGTTTGCACATTTTTCTATTTGACTGATTACAGCTTGTTTCTGGTCCAGGGAAGACATGGCTTGGCAGTTAGGGCGGGACTGTTCCCATGAGGCACAGGCTCAAGAATGATTTGCCTTTAGCTGTGTCTGAACTGGGGTGGCGAAGTGAGATAAAGAACGATGATGGATTGAACCCAGATCTGTGACTGGGGGTGAGTGTCTGAAAAGTTTCAGCGCTCTGTCCATCATCTCCATGTGTTTGCTTTGTTCGCCCTAAGTTGGCAGAGTATGCCCAGACGTGGGTCCCTTGCTCACTTTGCCACTGGATTCAAGCTAGCCTGGCTGATGAAGGCTGTTAGCCCAAAATCGGTACCAGGATGCTTGTTTCCTGTCCATGGAAGACAGGGCAGTTCGGGCTAGACTGTTCCCATGAGGATTAGGGTCAAGACTGATTCGCATATAGCGGTGTCTGAATTGGGGTGGCGAAGTGAGCTGATGGATTCAACCCAGATCTGTGACTGGTGGTGAGTGTCTGAAAAGTTTAATCACTCCGGCCTTGCCTCTGATAGATTTTTACGCTTGGAAAAGGTTGGAGATACCTGAAAAACTCCAGTAATTCCAACTGAAATTATTACCTAAAAATTGGCTTTTTCCACCGTGTTATGCCCCGTCCTGAAAGGGGAGGCACTGCAGGATTTGAGGAAAGCAGTTTTAAACTATTATTAACTATTTGAGTTGATGACCATATGGCCCAGTTCATGATGACTAATGAGGGAGCCTGCCAGCTAACTCAATTTTTCACTTCCTCCTCTACTAAGGGATGGACAATTCTTCCTTTGTATCTAACATGGAAACCCACCTCTCTCCTTTCCCCAGAGATACTAATAAATGTTTAGGATTTTCACAACACATCTCTTTCCCAGTTAAAGGAAATCCCTTATCTGGTTAAAGGTCATTCCCAGCACAACAAAACCAACTCCTTCCATTCTCCAACAATACAGGAATCCGATCAATTCCCCACAAAGAAAGTAATCACTGTTTTGCAAAATCATATTTGACACCACTTTAGGAAAAAATACTACTCTTGATTTGTTTACTGTACATGAATGTAAAATATTTTCTAGAGAGATGTTATTACTTCACACCACCCTAAATTCCTCTTTGTCAGTAAAGCAAGATAACAAAGAGGATCTATTTAAGATTATATCATGATCAAACATGGCAGCAATGTCAAGCTTAGAAGTTGCTTTTGGAACATAAGAATGGGAAGGTGTTTTCCAATAACGTCTTTCTACAAGTTCTGATGTATTCAACAGAATAGAGAAAAGCTTTAGCTGATAGATGAAGGTCACTCGTAGAAATGTCAAAGGGATGACGTCCACTGTAAGAGTCATGCTCTAGAGTAATCACAGCTAAAGAGAGGACCACAGAGTTTCCCTGAGTTTGAGGAAACTCATAGTGAGAATTTGGCTCCACATTTTCCTCTTTATAGATCTCTGAGGCTGACTTCTCTGTTTCCTGAAAGCAAAGCTTTCTTGGGTGTTTTTAGAAATTATCAGTTCTTTTTTTCATTTTTGCAAATTTTGTTTTTCTTTTTGTTTTTTCCACCTTTTTTCTGCTGACCTGTGGAAGTGTCAATTGTTTGCTCCATGGGAATCATTTTATTTTTAAAAATGGGGAACAAGGCTTTCTTAGCACAGGGGTAAACCCCTATTATTGTTGAGCCTGAAAGATTAAAAGGGGTTGGGTCAAATAGATTTCTGAAAGAATAGATCCATCCTTTCCCCCTCTTAGGGTTGATATTTTTCAGTATATCTTTCTTGCATTAAGGTTCACCAGCTTACATACAATAGTCTCCATGGGAGATCTTAACCTGAGAGCATCGGTGCAGTGTACCCTCACCAGATCTAAGCGAATTAGCTGAAACCCTTCTTTTTGTAGTAAGTTGCATAATCATGTTTCTTACACTCTCTTCCCCTTTTTTTATCCACCAGTACATTGAGAATAGCCAAACAGAGAGTTTTGAATCTGGCACCATGTATTTACTGACTTTTCCGCCAGGGAAAGAATAGACAACAACATTCTTTCCAGGCATTTAGGAGATTTGGGGTATTAGACATAAGTTCCTTGAAGACTACAAGATGAGTTTATATGTAACTCTGGGTCCAAAATGGCTGATGGTTCCGGTGCTGAAAGTGATTCCTCTCTTGGGGTATTGCTAAAGAGCTTCAACATAGATTTTGGGTATTGAACAAGGAGAGTGTTGGGAGGGACTTGCTGCACTACCACTTTATTTATCTGATCTTTGTCAACATCTGGCAATGTGAGATCCACATTGAGAGCAATAAATATCTTCACCTTCATCTACTGTAAGGAGCTTCTTTGTATCTGCACTGGTTTGGAATGCCAGTCAATCTTTAGAGAGCTCAATACTGAGGAATTAGAGGAAGAATCCCCCTTTGGAAAATACAGTGGTTCAGCAACTCGGTTTATATCATCCTCCTTTTAAAAGAAGATGGGGTTGAGTCCCCTAATTCCATTCCAATTGATGGAATCTTTCCTGAGAGGATTGCATTTTGTCTTTTTTCCGGCTTTTATGGGAATCATTCTTCCTGGCCAATGTTTCCTTATTGTCACATCTAATGTGATATATAACCAACATCCCAAATTAAAGTGGGGTAAATCCCTCCAGAGACCTAAGAGCAAAAATCATTCAACAGACCAATAAACACATCCAGAAACTCACATCCCTGTTTATTAATTGGCCTATAGAACCAAAGAAATACTGGAGCCACAAGGGTAGAGTTAGTAGCTACTGGCTTTCTAAAAAGAGAGGATGAGGGGGATCGAGGATAGGGCAGTACTGAAAGCCTCCACTAGATTGTTATGGAGAAGTGTGGCTCACCGATTAGAGCGGCAGACCCTGAGGCAGGGGTCTGGCCCGGGACCAGGGTTCAATTCCCGACGCGGCAGGGT
Source organism: Lissotriton vulgaris (assembly GCF_964263255.1). Classification (NCBI taxonomy): domain Eukaryota; kingdom Metazoa; phylum Chordata; class Amphibia; order Caudata; family Salamandridae; genus Lissotriton; species Lissotriton vulgaris. Next base: position 584,092,183 of record NC_141696.1, read on the forward strand.
CTTGGGCTCAATGTCCATGGACTCGATAATTCTCACCTAGGTGCCTACTTTAATCATGGGTCCCACTCTGCAACTCTGGGCAATAGCTTGCTTAATCTCCTCAACGGCCCGAAAGCGCTAGAATGCCTGGCCTCACCTTGGAGGTGCCCAGTAAGGGGCATCTCACCGGGAAAGCCAGGAACGGTTCCACAGCGGTATACAGCGCCAAAATACCTTCTAGGTGATAGTGCGCTTTACAAGTATACACACATTACATTACATAAGCTAATGAAATAAAATGAAGTAGAGTCCAATAGAATTCCATCCATGCCCCCTTTTCACAGCCGATGTTCACTGTGCCCTTGGTGCAGGTCTTCACAAAACCTTATAGAGTCTCATGACACTTCAAAGCATCTGTAAAATTGTTCAAGCTGGAGCCACATCAGTAAAAATACCATGACAATCTCATGCAGTACATAAATTGTGATATGCTTTCTGAACAATCTTGCTGTCTCTGGTCACCAGCCCTGGCACTTCTATTGTGTATTAGTGAATGCTTATAGGTACAGCACGACTCCCACTGCCTCCTGCCAGCCTCCAGATCTTCAAATGCACGTTGCATGCCAATCCTAACCTGCCTCCACAACCTGAGGTCTCCTTTCCTGATGCAGCCAGCTCCGGCCATGCGGCTCCTTCCCAGGTCCCGCCTCCATATCAGCCTCTGTCTCAGTGACTCTATGCCACTTTGTTCCCTATGGTCAGTGAATTCACAGTGTAAGCACTGGTCCAAATCCCCTGCAAAAATATGACCCCTCTAAAGTCCAACACTTTTCCTGTTGCTGATAGGATTCAAGTGTGTACTGTATACTTTCATTACTTTGGCTTCTGTTGGAGTAGGAATAGTAGGTCTAGCCCCCTCCAAAGTGTAACATTTCCTTATTATTTCTTAGTTAGGAGTGGTAATATTTCGTAAATATCTTTACGTTGCTTTTAAATATTTTAAAACATGATTAAAGTTTAACATTAACATTTTAGGACTGTTCTTTATTTACATTACTTTCTATCATTTGCAATATGTTTTTGTTATACATATGTTTAGTCATTTATGCTTGTTGGCATTATTAACAATAATATTATTGGTGTTATTAATTGTTTAAATATTTTTGTAACTTTTTAAAAGTAAATGTGTATTTTACATTTTATTTAAAATAATACATATTTTTTAATTATATAATTGTTTTCAATTTTGCATTTAATTAAATATAATTCTATATAAGGTAAAATAGATATAATCACTTGTTTTTCAACAACATTTGGGTCCACAAAATGTTTGTCTCAATGTTTTTTAGTACACATACAAAGTAGGCAAACATGTTATTTTAGTTACCAATATTTTTTTCATGATATTTAGGTACAGCAATATATTTGCTGATAATATTATGCCATGCAACCCTTAAAATAATATAACAGTAGAAGCTAGTGTTTTGATATTCTATTCTTATATATGTTTATTCCTGAACTGCGCACATTATCAAAAATAGTTGTTTTTAGCTATACCCTTCTGAGACAATGAATGTCACAAAAGAAAATGATTTTAGCATTTTACCAGTTCTTTATTATTAAGCATTCTTTAAAAACCCTGTACCACCATTTTCCCTTACCCTAACTTGAAGATGTAAATACCATGGGATAACATTGCCTGGCCATCAGTGGAGTAAATGTATGGAATGTTCCTGATCAACTACTTAACAGGTTTTGATGAAAATGACTTTTCTATGATGGTAACCAAACATACATTTGACTATAACTCAGAGTATACATACGTACAGACTTTACAGACACCTGTTGGCATTGTGGTCCTGATTTCAGGTTAGTTTAAAAAAAAAAACTTAACCTGGTGAATTGGTACAGTTAATCTAGACAGGGAGTGAGGGTTGAACAGGAAAAACAGTGTCCTATTTCTGAAAACAGGGTCAGAGTACCTATTACGTATGGGAATCTACATTAGGATTATTTGCTTGTTGCCTGAAAGCCTCCCAACACTCTCCATTTGGCTGTGCATCATTTAAACATCTACGTTTCCTTGCAAATGTTGTTTATCTTCTGGAAGAATTTGAGGTTCTAGCAAGGGGAAAGTCCTCTGTATCGAGAAGAACTGATTTCCCATTATTTTTCAGTTCATTGGTAGTTTTAGAAGTCTAAAGTTAATTACCCTCAGTTGTGTGGAGTCAACTGTTCCTGTAAGGTCTAGGTACCTGGGTTTGTATACTCTTACAACACTTCATCTGAGTGGACAAATTCACGGGAATCATGTCTTGAAGATTCCTCCAAAAATTTCACTTGAAATGCATCTGTTTCACTTCAGAGTATCAATATGTGAAAGGGTAACAGGTTTTACCACAAACGTTTTGGCTTTTGAGCGCTATTATGTGAGATGTCCTGGGACAATTTCTTGCTACAATGTGGACCTCTATTGGGAAGATTTATAAGCTTTTAATATTTGCTTTCTCTCCCTTCTCCTTGTATCTAAAGCAGTGGCTCTTAATCTTTTGACTGATGTAGATCCACACTTAGGGCCCGATTACAATGCTGTTAGGAAAGCATTCTAACAATGCGGTTAGGAAAGCATTCTAACCTAGGGCTCGATTACGATGCAGTTAGGAAGGCCTCCTAATGGCATTTGCTCCTTCTGAATCGGATCGGGACCGTGTCTTCCCGACCAAGGGCCCAATTATGATGGGTTTAGGAACACAGGCTCTCATTGAAATCAATGGGAGTCCAATCAAGTTGTATCTGGAATCATCCATTCGTCTGAATGCATTGTACTCGGTCGTTGGGACTCTCCTGATCCGAAGACCCCCACTGAAACCTTTTTGAAATCCAAGCACCTCCACTGAGTTATCATTGATTTCCAGAGACCTCAACTGAGTCAATATTGGAGTATGGGGATAATAAACAACTGGGAGGTTTTTAGATGTTCCAGAATTTCTAGGCGCACAACCTGGGTGACCGCAAGGTGATGGTGACAATAAGTGGTCAGTATAGGCAATGAGGCGAACGGTAACCCTCACAACCGCTCTAGGAAGGACCCAGAGGGATCCCCACAATAACAACAGACAGCAAAGCCCCTGCACTATACAGTTACAATTAGTGCTTGGTAATATTGATATCAGTAGAAGTAGTGAAAGTAATTGAGCACATCAATATAAAATCTCAGACTCCGAAAGTAGATAAGCATAAGTTTGACATGTATCAGTACAAAAACGTTCTTTTCTTGGTGTGGTATTCCTGTTTATTGTTCCTTTGCATAGGCCAACACGTGTTTCATCGCAGGGAACAGACTGCGAATCTTCAGGGCCTCATATGTGAAGGGCGAAAATGCAGTAAATGAGAGCGCCCGGTATGGGCATTTCATGGAATCCAGTATTCAGAATTCCACGGAGTGTGGGTTCGAAGTTTGCGGGATTCTGGTGAATCAAGATTGTTACGTATTCAAATGGTTACCGGGAGGAGAAATAAATGATGGTACCGATTCATCGGCGGATACACCTGGCTGGTATCGGTCTCCCTCTTGTGGTTCTCGGTACCATCATTTATTTCCTCTTAATTGGAAGGTTGGAGCTTTTCTAAATTCCATAGGGTCATCCTATGGTTCAAATTATACACTGTTTGATGCCCTGCTCTCACAAATCTATCTGTGGATAACAAGTTAATTTTAGCCTCCAATTTCAAATTCCTTCACATTAAAAGAATATTTTAACATTTTCAATTTTCCTTCTTTATTTTTACACACATTATTAATCTGGTATTATTATTTAATTTTCTTAGCAGTACCGGATTCCCTGAGTAGGCATTGCAGATCTGCAGGGGTCCCTGGGCCACAGATTAAAAATCACTGATCTAGAGTTAATGAATTATTTCAATAAAAATATGTTTTTCAATGCAGTCCTTGAACACTGTCACTTTGTATTTAACAGTGCTTTTTAAAATTATTTTTAAATTATCTTTGTTAATTTTCTCAGCATTGTTTTTGCCATTACGTTTGAGCCATTTAGATATGTCAGCTTATTTTATTAAATTTTTCCTATATGTTTAGCGTTTCCTATTTCTTGATATGGCCATTAATAGTTCTTTATTTCTTAATTTACAGTAGATTTATTCTGAACACTGTGGGCCCAATTCACAAAGGTAAACATAGACCAAAAGTCTAACACCCACATGCATCAAACTCCTGTTTTGCGATTCCAAATTTGCGATTTTTACTGAATCGCAAATAAGGAATCGCAAAACGGGATGCATTATTGAAAGTGCATAATATTTGCGATTCGGTAAAAATCGCAATTTTTACCGAATCGCAAATATTATGCGAATTCCAATTTGCGATTTCGCAATTCCCATTGATTCCTATGGCCAAAAGGCCCATAGGAATCAATGGTAATTGCGCATTCGCAAATTAGAATTCGCAAAATGTTGATGCATTCCATGGGTGCAGGGGGGGTCTAAAGGACCCCCCCCTGCACCCCTGAAATGTATTTTAAAATGGATGTTTCACACACACATGTCCTAAGGACATGCATGTCTGTAACATGACAGTGTTTAAAATGCTAATTTGAGCATTTTAAACATTTTTCGCAAATTACCACGAGGTTCACCCTCGTGGTAATTTGCCCCCCCTAATTGCGAATTCGCAATTTTAAAATTAATCATGCATTGCTTTTGAGGATTCGCAAATTTGCGATTCCTTAAGAGCAATCGCATTTTTGGAATTTGCTAAAAATAGCAATTTTTCCAAAAATGCTTGATGCATACTAAAAAGGTATTTAGGAATCGCAAACGGCCGATTTTACCGAATCGCACCGTTTGCGATTCCTAAATAGCTTGATGCATGTGCCCAAATGTTTACAACTTTTGGTATTCACAAGTTTGGTATTCATAAGTTTGCACACTCGGGTGGAGATCCACCCAGAGTGCGGAGATTCCACACCAAGTGAGGACGTAAAGATACCACTCTTACTCCTAACTTACCTTTGTGAATATAGAAAAGTAGTAAAGTTAGACTTTTGGTTTAAACCTCGACCAAAATACTTTTTTACCTTTTTGAATAGGGCCCTGAGTATTAACTCACTTTAACTGTTTGCCTCCTCTCTCATGTTGTTTCCAAATGTCACAGAAACCGGTTTTACTCTGTGGACTGTACTGTGTGCCACAGCCCACTGACACATTTCTCACAAGTCTATTCCAATTTCTAAAAGTGAGATCCTTTAATAATCGCATAAAGAAGTCTTAAATCTCGGGGATGGCAAGGACACCACTTTTGGTCACCTCAAACAAGGATGACACTCTTTAGCATTGCGGGTTTGGGAAAATGCAAAATTCCTTTTTTCACTATTGGTTGAGCAAGACACCATTCTCCACATTGTCTGTCCACAGCAAGAACCTCTCTGTTGGGAAATTACACTGGGGTTTGTTGGAAATTGCCTCTCTCTGAAGGGTCACTCCAAACTTGTTTCCTTCTTCCTCCTCTTTTTCTGGCAATCTTTTTGTTGCCTTTAGGACTCTGGGCGCTTTACTACTTCTGTCCAGGGCTAAAGTGTATGCTATTTCTCCTCCAACCATGGTGACATTGGTCTAAACCTGATTAGCATATTTGTTGTACTGGTAAGTCCCTTGTAAAGTGGTATACCATGGTAAACAGTCAAAATATCGATTACAGTAATTTCGACCACACTAATATCGAGTTGCAAATATCGATAGGACAGAATATCGATGGCCAGAATATCGATGGCCAGAATATCGACCCTAAGGTAAGTAATATCGAAATTACTTATATCGATAGCATATATATCGATGTAAGTAATATCGAAATCACTAATATCGATAGCATATATATCGATGTAAGTAATTTCGATTTACTAATATGTGTTAGAAATTTTAGTTAAGTATTTAAAGTAATTGTTATAATATGTGTTTAATATGTTTTTATAACTTAAAGAAATATAAAAGTAAATTATATGTTTTACTACTGGAGCGGGTTGTGGGTTTATAGGGGAATAGGGTGGGAAGTAATTTATTTTTAATTAAATAATTTTTTTAAAAAGATTAATTATTTTACAATTAAATATTAATTGTCAATTAATTATTTTAATTGATTAATTGATTAATTAATTGATAATTTATGTATATTTTTAAGTAAATTATATGTTTTACTACTGGAGCGGGTTGTGGGTTTATAGGGGAATAGGGTGGGAAGTAATTTATTTTTAATTAAATAATTATTTTTAAAAGATTAATTATTTTATAATTAAATATTAATTGTCAATTAATTATTTTAATTCATTAATTGATTAATTAATTGATAATTTATGTATATTTTTAAGTAAATTATATGTTTTACTACTGGAGCGGGTTGTGGGTTTATAGGGGAATAGGGTGGGAAGTAATATAATTGTAATATTAATTAATTTTGGGTAAAGGAGTACTTTTAGTGTTAGGGTCAGTTTTCAGTTTTTGGGTAAAGGGGTATTTTTAGGCTTCAGGGTCAGTTTTCAGTTTTTGGGTAAAGGGGTATTTTTAGGGTTCAGGGTCAGTTTTCAGTTTGCAGTTTTTGGGTAAAGGGGTATTTTTAGGCTTCAGGGTCAGTTTTCAGTTTTTGGGTAAAGGGGTATTTTTAGGGTTCAGGGTCAGTTTTCAGTTTTTGGGTAAAGGGGTATTTTTAGGGTTCAGGGTCAGTTTTCAGTTTTTGGGTAAAGGGGTATTTTTAGGCTTCAGGGTCAGTTTTCAGTTTTTGGGTAAAGGGGTATTTTTAGGGTTCAGGGTCAGTTTTCAGTTTTTGGGTAAAGGGGTATTTTTAGGCTTCAGGGTCAGTCTTCAGTTTTTGGGTAAAGGGGTATTTTTAGGGTTCAGGGTCAGTTTTCAGTTTTTGGGTAAAGGGGTATTTTTAGGCTTCAGGGTCAGTTTTCAGTTTTTGGGTAAAGGGGTATTTTTAGGCTTCAGGGTCAGTTTTCAGTTTTTGGGTAAAGGCGTATTTTTAGGCTTCAGGGTCAGTTTTCAGTTTTTGGGTAAAGGGGTATTTTTAGGGTTCAGGGTCAGTTTTCAGTTTTTGGGTAAAGGGGTATTTTTAGGCTTCAGGGTCAGTTTTCAGTTTTTGGGTAAAGGCGTATTTTTAGGGTTCAGGGTCAGTTTTCAGTTTTTGGGTAAAGGGGTATTTTTAGGGTTCAGGGTCAGTTTTCAGTTTTTGGGTAAAGGTATTTTTAGGCTTCAGGGTCAGTTTTCAGTTTTTGGGTAAAGGGGTATTTTTAGGGATCAGGGTCAGTTTTGACTACTGTTGCACTCTCTGGAGTAGGAATAGTAATTTTTACCCTTATGTTATCCAATGTTTTATATAATTAATTGTAAAAAAAAAAAATTTCATTTTTTATTACTTACATTTTATTTATGTTATTGTTTTATGTTTGTAAATGTTAATTAGTAAATTAGAATATATTTTATTAATTTATAAATTAGTAAAATAAGTATTAATACTTATTGTTCTGTATTTATATATTATATATTTAGTGTATATATTTAATTAATGTATTAGTAATATATATGTATTAATTATTTAATTTTAAACATTTTTAGATACTTTTAAATATGTATAATTTATTTATTAGTGTTATATACTTAATTTTACATTTATATATATTTAAAAAAATATCGATATTTTTAACATCGATATTTTTTACATCGATATGAAATTTTCGATATTTTTGTACTTACCATGTTGTAGATAGGATGTCGATATTTTTGCCTTCGATATTGTTGACTCGATATTCTTGTAGGTCGATATTTGTGATTTCGATATTCTGTCAGTGATCCGTATACCATATACGCAGGGCCTGTACTTCCAATGCCACTAGCGGGCTGCAGCACTAATTGTGCTACCCAGAGAAGTAGCCTTTCAAACCTGTCTCAGGCCTGCCACTGCAGGGCCTGTGTGAGCAGTTTACTGCCACTTTGACGTGCCATTTAAAACTACTTGCCAAGCCTTAAACTCCCCTTTTATTATGCATCAGGCACCCCTAAGGTAGGCTTTGAGTAACCCTAAGGGCAGGGTGTCATGTAAGTACACGGTAGGCCATGTATATGTATTTTATGCATGTTGTGGTAGTAACAAACAGCCTAGTTTGTTTTCACTCCTGTGTGGACTACCCCTCTCATAGGGAAGCATTGGGCATTTGTTAATATACTTGTAAGCTGTATTTCCTGATTAGAAAGGAGAAGCTAAATCATGGTTAATTTCTTTGGAATGGTAATATAAACCCCCAATACTGCTGAAGTTAGATGTACTGCTCTTTGTGCTGAACAGCTTTTCTCCAACACATGTCTAGGGTGTATGACAGCTTCACTTTGTGCATTCTCTCTAAACAGCCACAATCACAGGAAGGTGAGGCTGTTCTGAAATTCTAAGTACTAATCTGCAATCACCTGCATTGTGATGGGTCTTCCTGGGCAGGGAGGAATGGGAGGGGCTGACACTTACAGTTCAATAGGTGGTGTCCTGTCCACATACAAAATACTGATTTACCCTACACAGATAGCCCGGCAGACAGGACTGGGTTGAAAGGGATCTCTGTGTACTTCAGGGAGCTCTTTGAAGACACTTCCTACTGCAAAGTCATTTTTAGGAATAACTACTGGGGCTCTGACCCTACCACGTCAGATATTTCCTTGGATCTGCAACTAGACATTGCTAGCTCTACATCTGCACAATGCACGAAGGACTGCTCTGCTGCCAGTAGGGACTGCTACTCTGTGAACTGCCCTGCTGTGTTGCTCTGATGCTGTTAAGCTGCAGGAGGGACTGCCACTTTTCTACCTGCTTTGTTGAGCTGACCTATCACCTGCTACCTTTTCTTTGTGCTGAGTAAAGTGTTTTCTCCAAGGGCTACCCCCTGTGCTCAAAGCTTCAGGGCATTGGGAGTCTGAAAGCTACCCTTTGACCCAAGCAGACCATGCCTGCTCAACCTGCCTGTGCTGTGCAACTCTAGCACCTGACCAGGAAAGCGATCAAGCACCATTCTGCCTGATTTCAAAGTCTGTGTGTGCCCTGCTTTAATGGCCAAATCCGCAGCGCCTAGACAAGCCACTGTGCCAATCCTGGTGGCTTGTCCGGCAATGCTGCCACCCACCTCCTCTTCGCCAGGTAGATCACCGCAGCGTCCCACCTTGGATTACCCAGCGCAGTCTCCGACAGGAGAGCACCACTCCAAGAGCCCCAATAATAGGCTGACATCTTTTCAAGCACTGGGAGCAGGTACTGGTTCACATCGGATCCCGGAAATCCCGGCAGCTCCTCACATGCCCACTGAGAGGCGGCTGAGACTGACTTTGTAGCCCAGGATCCATGGACCGTTTGAGGGCTTAACGTGATCATCGCCACTGGGGATTGATTGTAAACCCTGTGGTAGCCATGTGATTTAACATTCCAGTAAGGCAGAGTAAACTGGTCGGCGAGAGCGTAGTTACCCGATCAAACGCAACTGTTACTTCAATGCTCGAGAACTTTTAAGCACCATATTTTGTCTAGCTTTATAAAAATACTCATAACTTGAGAAATTCGTTTGCGATTTTTATTGCTTTGGTCTTGTTTTTTTTCAGAATATAAACAGCTATTTTTACAAACCAGTGTGGAGTCTTTTTGTGGTGTATTTATTGTGTTACTGTGTGTATGTGTGTGTTGCACAAATACTTGACACATTTCCTCTTTTGATAAGCCTGCCTGCTCTGTGCAAGCTGCCAGAGGGTGAGCAAATGTAATCTCAGATGTGTATCTAGCGTACCCAGACTAGAGTGGTGGGTTCTGCATGGCCTGCGTGTACACCGTAGCCAACCCGAAACCCAATTTCTAACATTGGTGATCAGCAATGAGGATAGGACTTGTGTTTGTACTAAGGATGGGCGTAGTTCGCGAAGTAGTGCTATGTGAAGCTACGCGAAGTGCACTTCGCACTACGCAAACTTCACGTAGCACTACGTGAGCTGCGTAGTAGCATGTTTGCACTGTGGAAGATGCCTTTTCAATGATTGCACAGTGCGGACAAGCATCCGGCACTGTGCAATCATTGAAAACGGCATCTTGCACAGTGCGAGCTGTAGTTTTCTGTAGCTCAAGTAGATTTTTACTCGAGCTGCAGCTTTCTCAACGCGAACTGGTAGTTTCTCATCGCGAGCGGTCGCGAGCATGCGCAATCAGTCGCAATGAGAATCCTGACCGCGTTGAGAATCTCGCCGGGATGTCATTTTGCTTGCTCACGGACGCGAACATGACGTTGAGGACTGCGAACAAGCAAAAAATGCCAGCTGTACGCAGCACTGTGCGTGTTCGCACTGTGCTACGTGCAGGTCGCGTAGTGCGAAGTTGCGCAAACTTCGCAAACTACGCGAGCGTAGCGTAGTGCTTCGCCCAGGGTTAGTTTGTACAATACCATATAGCAATTGAGTGTCTATACAAAGACCAATACAAGGTTTTTATTTTTTTCTCTTCTCTCAATTGGTCATTTTTCTAAATGTACTCCTGCTTCATCTCCATCAATGTGGGACTCTTTTTGTTGTTGCACTTGTGATACCTTTCCAGGATGTTCACAGATTTCACCAACCTAGCATACTACACTGGGAGTGAGCTGAGGGAGTGTTGCATGGAAAGGGGGCTGTAAGAACTGGGGTCACCAATTCCATGGCGGTAGCTTGGTGCGAGCGGAAAGGCACCCGAAAGCTAGGTGTAAAGTAGAAGTGCAGCACACACTCACACTGAGACAGGGAACGCGCGCAATAAAATGACACCACACCAGCTAGTCGTTTTAAAACAAGATACTTTTATCTAGATTTGTTTCATTGCAGGTAGGTAATTCATTACTATAACCAAGCATCATTTCCTCAGGCAACATTTCATTGTAGAAGCATAGGTAAAACCATTCCTTTAAAACACAGGCAGCATTTCATTATGTAGGCACAGCATCTTCACGGGATTAGACATATGCAGTAACATTCCTCATTCACTGGTTCATTATAAACAGCATTGCACAAGACCCCTGTCATTGTAAAGCCTTCCTTATGCATGTGGGGTATCACGGTAGATCAACCTCTGCTTAAAAAGGCACATATCTTTGAGGGTCTTTTATGTGCCAGTTTCTCCAGTGACAGAGAGTTCTGAGTGATGCAGCAGCGGCATACTGGGCTCGGACAATGGTAATTTCTGCGCTTGCTTGCCTAGTTCATACCAGGCCCTAGATGTGGTTTGTACAGTATCGAACTCCCCTTTTTCGAAGACCGTGTGGCTGTTGACAAAGATGGCTTGAAGCGGTATTGGGTGCACAGCACCCGCCTCCACCGCCACATGGGGAATGTCTGCTGGCACATGCTGCCAATATTAAGTGTAATGTGCCTGCGGGCAGAGATAGTAAAGATGAAAGTCAGGCGCAGCGAACCCCCCCTGTTTATAAAGAAGGGAGAGGATCTCCCACTTAAGCCGATAATATTTGCCTCCCCAGACTAGTGTGATCAAAAGGGAACACAGCAGGTCAAAAAAGTGTTGCGTTAAATATTCAGGAACGTTTAAAAAAAGATACAAAAAACGCGGCAGGACCACCATCTTTATAAGTTCTATTCGGTCCACAAAAGGACAGTGGTAGCTTGATCCAATGACAGACTTGCCCCTCAAGTCGCGTGATGGCAGTGCCAAAGGTGCATTGTATGACAGCCTGCGGTGTGTATCACTTACAACGCAACTTTTACGTCGTAATGCTGTTACAACGCAGCTATTACAACGCAGGATCCATTACATCGGATGCCATTACAACGCATGGCATTACATAGCAGATGGTATTACAACGCATACCTTTACATCGTAAGTATTGGTAAGTATATAATTTTTTTTTATTTTATTTAATATTATATAATTGATTTAATTATTATTAATTATAGATAAAAATAAATAAAAATATTTATTTATGTTTTTAAATATTATAAATTAAATATATTAATTTAAGTAATTTTTTAAATAAGTATGAGTATAGGAGTATATGTTTTGGGGTACTGAGGTATATGTTTTGGGGTGTTTGGGTATTTTTAGGTTTAAGGGCAGGGTTTGCGTTTTGGGGTACAGGGGTGTTTTTAGGTTTTAGGGCAGGGTTTGGGTTTTGGGGTACAGGGGTGTTTTTAGGTTTTAGGGCAGGGTTTTGGGTTTTGGGGTACAGGGGTGTTTTTAGGTTTTAGGGCAGGGTTTTGGGTTTTGGGGTACAGCGGTGTTTTTAGGTTTTAGGGCAGGGTTTGGGTTTTGGGGTACAGGGGTGTTTTTAGGTTTTAGGGCAGGGTTTTGGGTTTTGGGGTACAGGGGTGTTTTTAGGTTTTAGGGCAGGGTTTTGGGTTTTGGGGTACAGGGGTGTTTTTAGGTTTTAGGGCAAGGTTTGGGTTTTGGGGTACAGGGGTGTTTTTAGGTTTTAGGGCAGGGTTTTGGGTTTTGGGGTACAGGGGTGTTTTTAGGTTTTAGGGCAGGGTTTGGGTTTTGGGGTACAGGGGTGTTTTTAGGTTTTAGGGCAGGGTTTGGGTTTTGGGGTACAGGGGTTTGTGTTTTGGGTTAATTAAATTATATTTACCATTTTTAAATTAATTAAAATATATTTAATAAATTAAATACATTTTATTTAATTAATTACATTTTTAAATTAAATTAATTAAATTAAATAAATTATTTCAATTAATTTAATTTAATTTCAATTATAAAAATATGTACATTAAGTTAATTTTATTATTTTAATTAAATTAAATTATTCCCATTTTTTTATTGAAATTACATTTATTAAATAGATATTATTTTATTAAATTAAATTAATGGCTATTTTAAAATGTATTTTATTTAAATTAATTAAATTAAATTAATTAAATTAACTTAATAACATTTTTAAAAAAAGGTATACTTACCTATACTTACGATGTAATGCCATGTGTTGTAATACCATCTGCTATGTAATGCCATGTGTTGTAATGGCATCCGTTGTAATGGATCCTGCGTTGTAAAAATTCTGTTGTAACGGAATGCGATGTAAAAATCCGCGTTGTACTGACACCAATCCCAGCCTGTGGAGCCATATTCCCAAGTATTTTACAGTGTCTGTACACCAGGATAAGGGCTAGTCCATGTCGAATTGGTGGGTACAATCGTGAGGGGTATCCCAATCGATTTAGACCAGTTGATGCCCAGTCCTGAGAATCATTCAAACCTGACATACTCCTATATGAGCTGCGCCAGGTATCGGGCAGGTTCGCAAACGAACAGCACATGTCATCCGCGTACATGGAGACTGCAAGGGGACGCTGTAAAAAGGGCTACGTGGTTTGAGCATGACACTGCCAGAGAATACAAGCTAATGGTTCAAGGACTAGAGCGAATAACAATGGCGACAACGTGCACCCCTTTCGTGTTCCACGCTGTACCTGTATTTCCTCAGATAATTGCCCGTTAATTCTGACCCGTGCTACAGGATTGGTGTATAACAATTTTATCCAATTGGTAAAGATAAAGGGGACACCCATGTGATGTAGGATGGTGAACATATAGGACCAGGAGATTGAGTCAAAAGCTTTGGTAGTGCCGAGGAGCACCGCCACCGCCGGTAGAGTGGGCTCCAGCACATGCATCACAGCAAAGAGCGTATGCAAGTAGTGTGATGTGGATCGGTTGGGACGAACCCCGATTGGTCAGGAAGCACCATAACGGGAAGAAGTAATTGTAGCCTGGTTGCCAAGACCTTTGGTAATATTTTTATGTCTGTGTTGATTAGGGACAAGGGTCTATAAGAATAGCATCTATCCAGCGATTTCCCAGGTTTCAAAAGCATGACGACTAGAGCCTCGCGCAGGGTTGGTGGCAAACATTGAGTCTTGTACGCCTCCTCATATAGTTGTAGAAGACATGGGGCCAGTTGATCGATATATTCTTTGTAAAACTCAGCTGGCAACCCATCAGTGCCCGCAGCCTTCCCGTTGGGAAAAACCATAATGGCATCCCACACTTCGCCCAGTGTGAGCGGATGCATCAAAAACTCTTGTTGCCCTCTCGATAGCCAAACCACAGCAATATCATCCAGATACTGTTCGAGCTCTGCCACACCAGCAGTTGGGAGTTGAGCATACATCTCGGTGTAATAATCTGCAAATGTTTGCAGTATAGTGAGTGTGTCATAATGCGCGCCATCATCTGCGACGATTGACTGAACAATGTAAGCTTTAGAATGAGGTTCCAGTATGCGGTAGCTAATGTTCTCCCTGGGCGGCCACCTTCCCCATAAAAGCGCGCTTTGTACCTGCGTGATAGATGGTTGATCACTTCATCAGCCGTTTCATTATATTCTATGATTTTTCCCTTTGATAAGTGCCAGCGTAGTAGGGTCTGCCTGTATGTCGTATTTGTGTTCTAAGTCCTGCAGTTTGCGCTCCAGGGCTGCCATGGTGCAACACAAGGATTTTAGAATCCCTGCTCCACAAAGGGGGGTGCAAAAACCCAGATGGAGGGGTAAGAGGGTGAGACAGTTACCAATTGGAGGACTAGTTAGTCAGGGGTTCCCAGCTCTGAGATCAGAGCATCCCAAGGCTGACCCTCATGAGGCCACTCCTGGCCTGGGAGGGGGTTTCATGCTCTGTTACATGGACAAGCATCTTGATGCTTGCACCAGGCACACTCTTGTACAACACATGTAGCATGTGTTCCCCTTGGTGGGTGGTTGTACTCCTTGGAAGTCCTTGCTTGTCAGCCACATGTTCAGCCTATGGGTAAAGACACTGGCTTGAAGGATCAGGTTCAGGATATCACCTGACCTGGTGGGAGGGAGAGTAGAGAAAGGGTGCAAGGCACCTGGTGCTACTTCCCCCCCTGAGAAACCACAGAGGACATAGACCCCTAAATGGCTAGGGGGGTGGTTTTTGGCACGGACAGCTGTCAGTGGCCTCTGTTGGTTGCTGTCTTTGTGGACAGAGTTTTCCTTGCTTTGGGGATATAAGTCAGACCCAAGGGGTGGAGTGGACCACACCAATCTGTTGGCCTTGGTGGTACTGTCTGCCTACTGGGATGCATATGTGCGCAAGTTAAGGTTAGGTGCTGCACAGATGGGGTCCACAGGTAAGGAGAATGATTCTCCATGGGCTAGCTTTGTGGTCCCAGAGAGCATAGACAGAAGGATCTAACTTGGCTCAGAGAGGCATAGAACTGGCAATGACCCCTGCAGTAGTGGGCCATTGTCAATGTTCTATCTCCCTAAGCAGTGTTGTCCGTCAAGGTATTGATTAGGGCACCCTGGCTTTAGGCTGAGGGGGGGGTAGGTTAGAAAATAGCCCTCTTTGAAGGGACACCCTAAACTTTTTGCCTTCCTCTCCACTTTTACTGACCTTCTTGTTGTTGGTTTTAGGACTCTGGTCACTTTGATTGATTGATTGATTGATTGATTTACCACTGCTGTCCAATGCTAAGGTGCATGTCCTCTCTCCACTAAACATGATGACATTGGTATATACATGTTTGAAATATTTGTTGTACTGGTAAATTGCTATACCATATACCTAGGTCCTGTACTTCAAATGCCAATAGTGGGATGCAGCACTGATTGTGCCACCTACAGAAGTAGCCTTTCAAATCTGTCTCAAGCCTGCCTATGAAGTGCGTATGTGTGCAGTTGACGTCACTTTTGAAGTACGGATGAGGATGGCATGCTTCGAGACGGTATCTCAGCAATGTGTTTGAAGAGAGTCATCAGCTGCATTGAAGATTAAAGGGTCAGGGACTCTAAGGCTATCTATAAAATCTCAGTGTTTAACTATTTAGGACCAGATAGTGTTCCCCTGATGAAGGGTCTCCCGAAATGCATTGGGATTTGTAACACTTCATGGATACTGCGGATATTGCACATGAATTTCTGCATGATAAATACATGATCAATTGATTATCGGATATATGTTATTAATCAATCGTTTTTTCTGAAGAATGTCAATGTAACAATCAGCGACCTTTTGTTTTTTGTTTTTTGTTTGCATTGTTTGAAAATTATGCATTTAAAGCATTGAGCTAAAAATGAAAAAATTGTATAACACTGTATTCAAATATATAGCACCAATGTTGCAGCATGAATAGTGCGCCCTGTCTTGTGTAACAGGCTCTGTTTGAATATTTTTATTTATTTTACCTGTCAGAAGCTGGTCAGGATTACAGGGTGGCATCACTGCATTCATTGATTACAAGTTAAAACTTTAAAAAAAAACAAAAAAAAACGGTGTATTTGGGTTTGCAGGTTATACCCCTTCTCAATTCAAAGGAAAACGTGGGCCAGCCCCAAACATTCTTTTATAGCACACACAAGTCAACCCTAGGGAAGGACTTTTAAATCCCAGAGGACACAGTGCAATGTATTTAAAAAGTTGGATGTATACTTTTAATTTTACAAATCCTTGTAGTAAAAAACTCATAATTGTTTTTCACAACTGCAAGGCCTCCCTCTTCCATAGGACAACATTTGAGTTACCTTATTACATTTATTATAGAAAGTTGAGATTCTGATTACAGCACTCCTAATAATTACAATTGTTGCAGTCTGGCCATTAATACAGAACCCTCAGCACAGATAAACTCTAATTGTCATAGAGAATGAAGCAAGGAACAGAACCAAAGTTCTAATCGATAGAGGGGGTCCAAGTAATCCAGAAAAATTTAGATGGAGTCCACTTTAAATTTCTTCAGTCTTTTCTTTATTAATGTTCAAATTTCATAAAACAGATTCTCCCAGCACGTAAATCGCCAACACGTGTTTTAACCCACACAGAGACTTCATCAAGGCATAAATATGGTAGAGAGGTGTCTTATCTGTTCGTCAGAATAGAGGACGCAAACTGCAGTGTATGTGAAGCGGAGCACCATTAAGGTTGGAGGATGAGTAAAGATCTGCAGTACAGGGCAAAAAGTTGAACCAAGTGTAGCATCAAGTCCCAACATCAATCTAATATGACGATGTGACTCAGCAGGTATAAACCGGGCTTTTAATTAATTTTGCTGAGAGCAACTTATCATGGTTGCGAAAACTAAAACCTCATAAGTATCGGTTGGTCGTCTACCTACAACCTAGACCTCTATGTAACATGGGATCTATAATTACAAGCCCGGTTTATACCTGCTGAGTGTGACATCACAACCCCTCCTCTCTCTACCGGACCAGTAGGGACAGAGTCAAAAGTGCTGGTGCTGTGCAATCTCCGCAATCGGTAAAGGCTCCCCTCACCCACTCTTTCACGCAAATGGGCACCTAGCCTGCCACATACCTGCGGCCTCCAGTTCCTGATTATTCTAGCCTGATCCAGTTGCCACAGTTTGACCAAGTGACGATGATGCTGCCTTGGATTTCCCATTCACCATACATCCCTCCATCCTCTCCCACCCCAGGACCTACTTAATGCATGCTGCAGCGCAACCACACTATTAGGCACTTGGGCACCTAGCCTGCCACTTGCCTTGGGCATCCTGTTACTGCTTGTTCGAGCCTGGTCTAGTGGCTGCCATTTCACTAAGTGACATCACCTCTGCCTGGGTTTTCCCAACCGGGTTTTCCAGCTCACCATTCTATCCACCAACAGAAGCCCCTTCCACACCAGGACCTACTTAATGTAGGTCGCAGCCAAACCACACTAGTAGGCACCTGGGCTCCTAGCCTGACACTTTCCTATGGCCTCCAGTTCCTGTATGTTCCAGCCTGATTCAATTGCTGTCATTTCACCAAGTGACATCGCCGCTGCTTGGGCTTTTCATGCCTGGGATTTTCGGCTCACCGTTACCTCACCAATAGAAGCCCCACTCACCCCAGGACTACTTAATGCAGGCAACTGCCTGAGGCAAGCCCATCTGCACCCGACCTCGGCTGGACCGCACCCTGTGCCATGGCCTGTGGTCCTCCCACCCCCCACAGATACACCACCGCTGAGCCCTACACCATCAACCTAGGATGCTGCAACAAACATTGCCACCCCGCTGATGCATGCTCCACAGTAAGACCTTTCACCTGCACCCACTGCCACAGCACATGCACCAGCACACCAACCAGTACCACCCTGAACACATAGCAGATGCCACCAGAACAAAAACACCAACTAGCATTCGCCCTTCAAATCACACCTCTCTATGCAAACACCACTGAAATTTGGGACCTCATTTCTATTGTCACACCTGAAATCCTCTTCAGCACTCAAACCTGGCTCAACCCCACTTCTGCGCCCAACATCACCACCACAATACCCAAAGGATACAAGTGCACCCACCGTGATTGCATCAAAAAGCCTGGTGGAGGGCTTGCTATCGTACAAAAGGAATCCATTCAATGTCCCACCACAAATGTTGACATCACCCCAACCAAGGAACACCTTAACTTCAGACTCCAAACAGACAGCAAAACCTCCATCAGGGGCAGCCTCGAGTACCGTCCTCCAGGAAAATGTCCAGACGTCTGCAACTTCATGGCTGACTTTATCACCCCAGTCACCATAGACTCCAACAACTAAATGTTCCTCTGTGACCTCAACTTCCAGCTCAATGACCACAATAACAACACTACCAACCTCCTCGACACCATGAACAACATCGGGCTCACCCCACTCGTCCACAACACAATACACACCGCAGGCCACACACTAGAGCCCGAATAATAAACAAGTGCACTGTTCCATAATGGCAACTCCACACTATAGGTTTGGAGGACGAGCAAAGCATAAGGTCACCAATAGGCCACGCAAGAGGACTCTTTACCGGAGATCTATTTTTAAAAGGTGCTGAGAAAATGCAGAGTGTGCTAAGTATATCCTGGTATGTGTATAATGAAACACTGGAAGGAGTTTGAGGTAAAATTGACTATAGGTCAGATGCTCTAATTTTACTCTGGACGATGGGACCAATGTCAACTTTAAAAAGGAATGGCAGGAAATACCAGGAATAATGGTCTGGTATTCCTTAAGTGTGAGTCTGTATGTGGAATACCCTACACTACAGAATTGTGGTTGAATAGATTTGTATGTGAGATTACCTAAACTGCAGAGGTGCGGTCAACATGTTCCTTGCACCCGGTAGTCCGATAGGATTTAATGGCATTTCATCAGGAACAAAATAAAGAAAACCTTGTTCTCACAAATTGAGTAAGAGTGCTCGCATGGTAAAGTACACCGACAACCTATTGCACTTACATAGGTGTATGTATCCCCTAATTTGGTGACTCTCCTACAATCAGGAAATGGCCCCTTGAGATATTGTGGATGCTACAGCTCCTGCAATGTTGCTGTCCAGAGGCTGTGGTCCATTGGCCTACCTGTCACCTACAACCTTGGTAACATTTCAGCACTGGTGCCTATAGTCAATTTTATTTCATACTTCATCTAGTCTTTCACCATATCCATACCGAGATACACTTAGTGCCCACAGTACTTTCCTGGCACATTTCAACAAAAGATCTCTGGCAAAGAGCCCTCTTGCTGGTCCAGTCAGGCATTGGAGCACCAGCCTGAGGAGGAGCAAACCAGATGATGAAGCATGCCAACTAAGGATATGTAAGGGCACTTGCTCCTTACAAGCAATTGTTTGGGTGGTCTCTTCTCCTCCCCAAATCGGTAATGAGGAGTCGCCATTAGGGAACAGTGTCCTTGTTGCTTATTATTAGTTGATTTGTGGGAGACTATACAATGGACCTCCCAAACTCTCCCAGTCCCCCTCTTCTTTTGCTCACACGCTAGACCCCATCTTCTCCTCCAGTGACCACATCAGTTCTAGCCACAACACGGAACTCACCTGGACCATACAGTCAATTGTACACTTCAACATCACTAGCTGATGGGCCTCCTCCCTAGTCTGCTCAATGCCACCCCACTGCAGCTGGGGCAAATTCTCAAAGGAAACATGGATCAATGCCCTAAACACCACCAACCCCATCTCTTCCAACAACCTAGACCAGAACATCAGAAACTTCAATAATTGGATCACCAGCTGTGCAGACAGCATGATCCCATTGGCAACAACACCCAACAACACCCACAGAAGGTCTACCAAGCAGGCTAGCTGGTACACTGAAGAACTCAGAATCACTAAATGACACTGTAAACACCTGGAAAGGAGATGGTGCTAAAGCAAGGACACTACCAACAAGACCACCTTCAAGACAGCCCGCTACCACAGAAAGTTCAGAGAATCATAGAAAAAGGCCTTAGCCTCACGCATTGAATCAAGCTCTCATAACAGTAAAAATACTCATCAACATATTCAAAGATTTCTCAAACACCCCGGCTGCAACAAAGCTACATTACCCCCCATAGGAACTCTGTGACAACCTTGCAAACCTCTTTCACCGCAAAATTGCCAACATCTTGAGAAACTTTACATACCAACCCAAGGTCACCGACTTCTTAGAGCAACATAATGACCCCAATACCACCACAGACATCTAATTAAATGAATGGAGCCAGCTCACCCCAGAGGACACTGCCTCCATCATGAACTCAGTCCGCCCAGAGGTCCCACCAACTCATGCTCTCACCACATCTTCAACCTAGGCAAAGCCAGAATCAGCCACATACTTCCCACCTTATTCAACACCTCAATTGCCATGGTCATCTTTCCTAAGGACTGGAAATACGCAGAAGTCAACACCTACCTAAAGAAACCATCAGCAGACCCCAGTGAACTCAACAACTTTCAACCAATCTCCCTGCTCCTGTTCCCTGCCAAAGTATTAGAAAAAGCCAACAACTCTCCTCATATCTGGAATGGAAACTCCTACTCCATTCATTCAAATCCAGATTCTGCAGCAACCACAGCTGCTACCAAAGGCATTCAAGCCCTACTTGACCAAGGAGAGACGGATCCATCTAGACCTCTCGACAGCCTTCAATACAGTCTCCCACCACACACTCATCACAAGGCTGCACAACATAGGAAACCAGGAAGCCGCTCTTATATGGATCACCTTTTTCATTACTGGAAAAATGAAAAAAGTACACATTTCCCACTTCACCTCCGTACCCAATGAATTCATCTGTGGAGTACCCCAAGGATCCTTGCTCATCCTCACTCTCTTCAACACTTATAGAACACCTCTGGCCAGCATCTTCAAAACACATAGACTCAACATAATATTCTACAACAATGACACACAACTCATCCTCTACCTCTCCAAAGACACCACCAACACCATGACCAACTTCCATAACTGCATGACAGACGTCACCAACTGGTTGAAGCTTACCACTGACAAGGCAGAGGTACTGATTTTTGTAAACAAAAGCTCCCTATTGGGCGCTTCCTGGTGGCCCTCAGAACTCTGAACTATGAACTCTGACCTTCATTAACCAAGTTAGGACCCTAGGCTTCGTTCTGGACAACAAGGTAACCATGATGACTCAGGTGAACTCTGTATTCTCCTCCTGCTTCTTTATTCTCTGCATGCTCCGTAAGATATTCAAATTACTGCCCCAATGCTCAAGATGCACTATCACTCAGGCCCTCATCTCCATTTGACTGAACTATGGCAAAACTCTGTATGCTGGGATCACAAGTCGCATCCTCTGACTACAGACCATACAGAACGCAGCAGCCAGGCTCCTCCTGAATCTCCCTAGATGAACCCACATCAACCCCTACTTCAGGAAACTCCACTGGCTCCCTGTACAGAAAAGATGACAGTTCAAGCTCCCGACCCATGCACACAAGGCCCTACACAATTGCAGACCCGACTGCTTGAACCCCCACCTGAACTTCTATCAGTTCACCAAATACCTCCAATCTGCTTCCCTTTCTCTAACACTCAACCTGACATAGCAGATGCGGAGGTCGCTCCTTCTCCTACCTAGCAGTGAAGACATGGAGCGAGCTACCCTTTCATCTCTGGACCTCCTCATCTCTTCCTGAAGTCCAAACGTCCCCAAAGACCTGGCTATTTGGCTAATCAACTGGACCCTGCTTGAACCTGGATATCCTCATGGGTGACAAGAGGCGCTCTACAAATATACTGATTGATTGATCTGCCTTCCTCTCCATCACTTTCACTCACTCTCACTCATTCCCACCCGCACACCCAAACAAACAGCAGAAATGTTTATCTTAAAAAAACATTTCGCTGGATCCCCACCGAAACAAGGAAAACAGTCACCCATGCTCTGGTCACGAGCCGACTGGACTACGGAAACACCCTCTACGCAGGTACTACCGCTAAACTCCAGAAGAAACTCCAACGAATCCAAAACGCCTCAGCCAGGATCATATTGGACATCCCGCGCAACGAACACATCTCTGGTCACCTGAAAGACCTCCACTGGCTACCCGTCAATAAGAGAATCACTTTCCGACTGCTAACCCACGCACACAAGTCACTCTACGACATCGGACCAGAATGCCTCAACTCACGACTGTCCTTCTACACCCCCTCCCGCCAACTACGTTCTTCCAGCCAAGCCCTCGCCACTGTACCTCGCATCAACAAGACCACCATGGGAGGTAGATCCTTCTCATACCTGGCTGCTAAAACATGGAACTCACTCCCCGCTTACCTTTGCCTTACCCAGAACCACCTAGCATTCAGAAAGCAACTTAAAACGTGGATATTTGACAAGTAATCCTCCTCCCCTCTCTAAGCGCCTTGAGACCCTCTTGGTATGTAGTGCGCTATATAAATTCTCTGACTTGACTTGACTTTTTAATATTAAAGTTGGTTCTGAAGAGAATGTCTGCAAACATACTGTTTGTTTCTTATGAAAGAGAAAGTCACTGACGATGTAAGCAATTTATGGAAAGGGTGATGGTGTCAGCAGTATTTTAAGGAATAAATTACCCTGGGCTAAACGTTAAAAGGATATTTCAAGTTCGAGTGCCTGATTTACTGATAAACAACTACTGCCTCAAATGTGTGCTAAATTACTTTAAAATCTATCTGTCGAACTATGTGGCATATTTACAAGCCTCTTGCACTACTAGAGCATCACTTTTTTTGAAGCTCCAGTGGTGCAGAATGCTGAGCCATATTTATAAGGCCATGCAAAGCCACCCTGCATGGCTTTTTATGACCTTGTAAATATGACCCCCTTTCACGCATTACTCTGCATGAAAGGGGTGCTCCATGGGTGTTGCTGTGGGTGTTCCCATGCAACACCCATAAAAGGAGGAAAACACCCTCAATGATTGCTTTGTGCAGGAAGGTTATCCCTTCCTGCATAAAAACAATCCTCCATGCAACGCAGACTCTCTTGCACCATGGTGCAAAGGTCCCTGCGTTGGCACTAGGCCGCCAATTATGCACCAGCCTAGAGGAAAGCACAGGGATGCGTCATTGTGCTGTAAATATGATGCATCCCTGCACTTTCCTAATTATGCAGCAAGATGGACTGCAGCTCCGCACTGTATAATTTTCTAGTAAATATGCCTCTATCTATCTATCGATCTATTGATCGTACAATATGTACAATATTGCTATTGGGAGATTCTGGTGACATTATAAACCACAAGGTTCTTGGGCCACCAGAACCCTGGGATGATAATATTAGACCATATTACAATGGTACTATTGAAAATTACCATATTTTGCCTGGTGACTGTTTCTGCTCTCTTTAGAACTCTGTACACTTTACGCCTGCTAACAAGTGGTAAAGTGCTCCTCTTTTCAACATGATAAAACTGGCAGGCCCCTGAGTGGTTTATTTAACTTACCAATAAGTCCCTAGATATAGGTAAAAGTATACCCTGGGCCTGGATATTAAATGTCACTTGTGACCTGCAGAAGCTATTCTGCCAATCACTAGTGACAGTGAAAACATGACTGCAGGCCTGCCATTTGTAGCCTGGTCGTTCAATTTTTAACAGCACATTCAACCTGTCAACCTGTCAAAATAATTCCTCTTGACAGGTAAAAAACCTTCCATTTAAATAGTAATAAGTCTTACCTTTTATATATTCATTTTTTATTTTATATTTTTATTTTCCTTTCTATTTTACTCTCTTTTCTTTTCTCTTTCCTCTTAAATTATTTGCCCAGGTTCTCTCCCTATACATTGGCTGTTGTATCATATTTGCAACGTTTTGACTTGCTTGATAATGTTTTTTGTTGTTGTTCTTTCTCTGAAAACTTAATAAAAATTATTAAACAAAAAAAAATAGTAATAAGCCAACTCTATTTGAGGCATTATGGTCCTTAAGTAGGGAGTATGGTATTAAAAGTAGGACATCTAAAAGTGTTATGTTACACAGGTCCTTATAGTGAAAAAGCCCAAAAAGCTATTTTCACTGTGCAAAGGATGGCTGTTCCATAGGAAAGCACTAGGGGACAAAATGTAATTTAATTATCTCTGGATAGGAAATACCTACAAATTTCATTTTTATTGACTTTTGAAATATTTATTGAATACCCAATATGCATGGGGAAGTCACATGTTTAATAAACATTTTGGAAAATGTTATTTTAGAAAGTCACCCATTTCCTGCCTAAGGTATTTATGAGCTCCAGCTGTCAACTGGAAGCTGAATTGTCCCCTTGATGAAGCGTGAACCTGCTCCCAGAGCAGTTACAAAAGGCCTTGGGTGTGGGGAGGTGTGTGTTCTCTACTCGGATTGCCTGTGGGCTGGTTCAAAGAACTTGAATAACTTCAAAGAGGCTTTCACTGTCATAGGTAACTCTTAGTTGGCTCCAGCTAGGCAGGCACCAATCCCAGAGGGAGGGGAGCTTCCAAGAGAACTGCTAATTTCTTTGGACACACCTCTTGGGTGGACAAGAGAGTTCTGCACAGGGGAAGACCGATTCTTTTTTTTAAATATTTTTTTTTTGAGCCAGCACATTCTGTCCAGCAAAGTAAATAGGATGTCTTTTTTTTTTATTTATTTTTATTGGGAATCAAAATGCATCACATGAGTAAAATACATTATTAGAATAATCCGGACATAAAAACAACAATTGATCAACAGGTTCATTAAATAAATACTTAAAGCCAATAATTGAAAAAGTGCATAAGACCATCAATATTCAGTTATAAAAAGCCTATTTCCAATAAATATATCAAATATTGTGCGAAGTAACAATTCATACATTTATTGCATTAATCTGCCTCCAATTAGTGACCGGGGCCCAAAACCTTCTTCCAAAGTCCTGTGTTTTCACCCCCTTTCGCTCATATAAGCATGTCTCAATATTATGTATTCCAAGAAACCTGGATAGCCACATTTGGAAAGACGGTGCAGCAGTATCCTTCCACCCCGCTGATATCAGAATCCTAAGCACAGCCACAGATATAAAGGCCAGAGCTTCTTCCTCCTTGGCCAAATTTAGATTACAATAGGTGCCCAAGATCATCAGGGAAGGGGATAGATCAATCTTGTGACCTAACAGCCCCTCCCAAAATTTTTCGATCTCATTCTTCACTAGGGTCAGGAGACTGCAAATAAAAAACATATGCAGTAAGTCTGCTTGTGCCCCCCCACATCTTGGGCAGGTATGATCTGCTCTTGCCCCCCATTCAAATAATTTAGCTGGGGTATAGTACAGGTTAAACACCGTTTTATAATGCTGGGCTCTTAAATTTGTGGCTCTAAATATCTTTTTGTTCAATGCCAAGGCCAGGTCAACGTCTACATTTGGGTTTCCAAGTTTATTGGACCATGCTACCTCAGTCTTGTTAACATCGTCATGAATCTCTAAAATGAGGATGCTATATATAGACTTAATTTTTTTGCACCCATTAGTCAATGCGTCCAAGAGGGGACTGTTACCTGGAGGTGGTGGCTTTGGTTTAATAGCCTTCAGGGAGCGAGCCAATTGGGCATATACAGACCAATGATTGTCTGGGATTCCAAAGCCCTTTTGTAAGGCATCAAAGCTTATAATCCCATCCCCATCCATTAATTTCCGAAGAGTCTTAATTCCCATCCCCCTGCAAATTTTTAGGGTCCTCTCTACCCCTAATCTTGAAAAAAGACTAAAATTACAAATATGGATATATGGATTAATTTTGGGGATATTACACAGATTTCTACTAGACTTCCATACCCTCCAGACACTGTCAATTATCTTATATCTCGCTTTTTTATAAAATCTTCGATTTACCTCACAGAGCATTATGCCCAACGCCTTTCTTCCTAGCAATAACTCATAAATAGAGAGGGGTTGGTAAACTTCGGGACATACATTATTGTTGGGGGCGCCTGACTGGAAGAGTACAGTCATTTGAGTTAAAAGACAGGTCCAATGGTATAGTCTTAAATTAGGAAGAGCTAATCCCCCCCTTTCCCTTGGGAGAGAGAGGAGGTTTGTAGACCGCCTAATCTTACCGTATTGCCAAATAAATTTAATAAACACAGATTCCATATTCAGCATTATTTTTTCCTCGACGAATAGTGGTATGGCCCGGAAGAGATATAATATCTTGGGGAACATTGACATCTTGACCGCATTTATCCTTCCAATCAATGAGTGATGCAGAACATTCAATCTTCTCAGGTCAGTCTCTATTGATTTAATAAGTTGTACATAATTTCCTTCCACTATTTTCTCGACTGTAGCATTAATTATTACCCCCAAGTACAATGCAGCATCCACATATCTGGAATCTGTCTTTACTATATTTGTGCATATAATCTGAGTCTTTTCTTCATTCAGTAAATACCCTGAATTGGCACCAAATTGTTTTGTCAGATCAACCAGAATTTCCATTGCCTGCTGGGGGTCAAAAGAAAATACAGCCAGATCGTCTGCATAGGCTAATATTTTGTTTTCAAAGCCGTTAATTATCACCGGCTTTAGCCTAGGGCACCCCAATATAGCCTGAATAAGAGGATCAATATATAAGGAGAAAAGAATTGGGGAGCACGGGCATCCTTGACGTGTTCCCCTTTTTATAGAAAACATATTAGATATCTCACCCATAACCGTGACTCTGGCTACAGGATCTTGATATATTGCTTTCAGTGCTCCAATAGTTTTCTGCCCAAAACCTCTTCCTAGCAGAATGTCCCAGAGATAGCTCCAGACCACACGGTCGAAAGCCTTCTCCGCGTCGAGCAGGATCATTGCGACCTCGCCTCCCGTGGCAGCAAGGGCGTCGAATATAGCTATTGCTCTGCTGGTATGGTCCGTCGTGCCACGTCCGAGAACAAACCCATGCTGCCAAGGGGAGACAAGGCCGCCAATATTCCTGCCCAGTCTCGAGGCCCATATCTTGGATTATAACTTAGTGTCAGAGTTAATCAAAGAGATCGGTCTATAAGACCCCGGATTCTCACTAGGTTTCCCTTTTTTATGAAAGATGATGATGTTTGTCTCTTTCCATGAATCCGGGGTCTGTCCCGTATATACTATCCCATTGAAAAGGTCTACTAACAGATCTACGATTTCTGATTCAATGCATTTATAAACCTCCAGGGGGAAGCCGTCAGGACTGGCGGCCTTCCCTGGGGCTAGCTCCTGGAGGGCGGCCTTAACTTCCAATTCAGTAATGTCCCTATCTAATTCCTCTTGGAGAGAGGCATCAAGGCGTGGGCCTGAATCCTTTAAGTTTATCTGTTGTTCTCCATCCCTTATTTCCTCATCGTATAGACTTTGATAAAAGTCTCTAAAAACATGCAGAATGTCTTTGGTTTCTGTATATTCTCTGCCCCTTTCTACTATCTTCTTAATAGTGTTTTTAGACCGCTCTTGCCTAAGTCGGAGGGCCAGGGCTCTACCACCATGTTCGCCAGTTTCATATCGATTAGTTCTTGTAGCCTGGTATTCCCCCATCGCCTTCTGAGTAGTCATTTTCTGAAGATCTGCCTTAATGGTCATAAGTACTTTATGACCATTACTACCATCCCCGCCCGAGGCAATAACCTTGACATATTCTTCTTCTATAGTTGTAAGTCTCTCTAATAGTTTCAATTCGGCCATCCTGTCTTCGTTCCTTAGTTTTGCCGAATAGCTGATGGTTTCTCCTCTCAGAGCCACTTTAAAGGAGTCCCATACTATATTACGGGAGGAACTATATCTATTAGCAGAGAAAAAGTCATCAGACCAGCTCTTGATGTGGGAATAAATCTAGCATCCTCCAGTAGTCTCCTCTCAAAAGACCATGGGGGTCTAGCTCTTCTGCTATAGCTCCTCTGATATGTAATTACTAAGGGATTATGATCCGAAAGCACCCTCGGTAGTTTAGATATAGCTACTCTATTAATCTCTGAAGAGGAAATAAACAAATAATCCAACTTAGAGTACTTCTGAGCTGGGTTTGAGAAGTAGGTGAAGCCAGAATTAAGGGGCTCCTTGGTACCCCAAATATCCACTAAGTCTATTGATTCCATCAAAGCTTTGATTGCCCTATGGACCCGCGACTTCCGACCAATATAATTTGCGTTCTACTCCCAACTGGCTGAGATATTTAAGTCTCCACAAACTATTACGGGTGCCAACCAGCCCACCAATTCAATCTCTAGGAAATCAAAGATCTCTGGGTCATCGCCATTCGAACCATAAATTACACAAATGGTAAAGCCCATTTCCAGCTCTGCGATCACTCATCTACTGCAATTATCTGCTTTCACCTTTTCAACACCTCCCAAAGACTTCCTTACCAGAATGGCAACCCCTCTAATCATTGAAGTTTGTAGTGAGCAGGCGACCAAGTCAAACCCATTCACTAACAAAAGGTTCCTCTTTTCCCACGGGAGGTGTGTCTCTTGGAGACATAACACATCAATTTTATTAAACTTAACAAAGTAGGACAGTCTTTGTCTCTTCCTCCAGTCATTTAACCCCCCATGTTCACTGTACATATTTTAATGTCTGACATCCTTGCTTTTAGTTTGACATACCATCCTGTTCTGCCACTTGATCCTGTTATTCATTCTCAACTGTTCCCTATGTCCGAATATGCTCAAAACCGTGGTGATGCACTTTGAACTCCCTTTTTCATTTTTCATCTTTCCACCCCCCTCCACCCCCTACCCTCCCTTCCCTCCACCCAACCCCCCTGCTCGCCCACCCACACTGTGAGGCGCACAACTCTAGTTTGTGCATGTTATGGACATGCAGTTGCGATGAGGACATCAAACACCTTTACTCAATTACAAAACAACCCAAAAAACAAAAATGGATAATGAAAACAAAAATTAAGCAACAGCAATCAAACCATTTGCGCACATGAGGACTCTGTCCATTAGCCTATAGTAGAATAAATACTATATGTGTCTATTTATCAAGGCTATCCAGATACTCCTTGGCCTTAATTTCAGATGAGAAGTATATTATTTTCCCTTCGTTAATGATTTTTAGCTGGGCTTGGTTTATTAAATACTCTTGGAGTTTCCTATCTTGAAAGGGCTTTATCATCCCCCTTAAGCGCAAGCGTCTTTCTACTGTCACATGGCAGAAGTCCGGGCGAACAAAAAAGGATACCCCATCACAGTTCTTCAGGTCTAGCCCTTTCCGCAATTGCCTGGCGAAGTATGAAATTGCCCTGAAATATCAACACCGCCCTAGGTTTATCCCCCTCTTTAGCATTTCTTCTTAGTTTGAAGGGGGTGCAATGCACTCTTTGTATCTTCTTTGACCAGTCCCATCCGGTCAATTCGGGGAAAGCCTGCTGGAAGAGTTTGATAGTATAGGCTCTGATATCTGACCCTTTTGCTCCCTCGGGAATTCCTAAGACTCTCAGATTGTTTCTCTGGAGCCTATTCTCCATCTCCTCCAGCTTCCACTGCATATCTATCACTTGGGAGCTCTGAGCATCTACCTTGGATGTGGCCGCTGCCATCTCAGTCTCTGTTGAAACCACCCTCTCTTCTAGATTTGACACTCTGTCCCCGGTGGTAGCACATGCCTTAGAAAGTTTTCCGCACTACTCCCAGCATTTTTCTCATTGCAGCCTGTGATTTTCCAGCTGTCTTGGCGTGTTTTTTCACGATGTGCTAATATCTCCTGATGTATTGTCTCAAGTAGTGACATTTGCGCCTGTTCTATCAAGGGGCTACCTAATAGGGGCTGAGCTGAGGAATGATCCCAACTTAGTTCCTGTTGCACCATCTCTTGACCTCAAACAGCTTTCTTTGCCTTCATGGTGGTGGCCGGCGCATTATCCTCCAGATCAGTGTCAGTCTCAACACAAGAGCTATGTTCCTCTTCTTCTTCGGACCACTCACCCCCATCAGAGACAGAGAAGAAGGCTTCACTTGGATCATTTTCTTTATCACATCCAATCCCTCCTGTTGCCCCATTTGACATTAGTTCCTCTTTGGCTACTGGGGGATTTAAAAAGTCAGTTGCCTCTCCTTCAGCATTAATAATATACCCCCTAGTATTTTTAACCTCAGGGTGCAGGATATTTATATGCTGCTCTAGAGCTGGTGGAGTATCAGTAGCCATCAAGTTTTCATTTTTTAAGGGTAAACGTGCTGGATTTGCCACCTCTGCCTCTGCCTCAGCTTTATTTTCGAATTCTGTCAAGATTATATCTTCCGGCATTTGGATCGGGGGGGATACAGTGGGCACCCAGCTAGTGAGCTACATCTGGAGCATTACTCTCTCCCGTGGGTTTAGCCCCCTTCTCCTTACCCGCTTTCACCAGCAATTCCAAAACTGACGCCGTCGCCAGCCGGGTCTTAGGTGCCCCTTGTTGCCTTTTTTTTGCTGATCAGGCAGAGAATTTTCGTCACCGCATGTGACGTCCGGGGCTGTATTTCCAGCTTCTTCTTTCTGCATTTTTTTCTGTTGCTGGCGGATTTTGTACCCTGATTCAATTTCGGCGCCATTCCGTGCTGGGCTCTCTGCGGGTGATCCCACTCTTGTAAACCTGAACGGCTATGAGCGCCGTTAACCACTCCGTGCCGCTTCTCCTTGCTCTTGCGGCTCCACTCTGAAATCCGCGTTCAGCTCTGCGGCTGGCTTCGCCCTCTTCCTGAAGCGTAGCGGGCGAGAATGAGGGGCTTCAGCGCCTGCCGGACCGCCCTCAGCAGCAACCTCGATACTCTGAAGTGAGTGAGACCCAGCATCTCATCCAAACCAGTGAGTCGCCAAAACGCTACTTTCGGGTGCGTTTCAAGCTAAGAAATCGTGCCGCCCATGTGCGCTAGCTTAGATTCGGTTTCTGGGCTACATTGCAGACCGCGTCCTCATCGCTGCTCTGCAGCGGCCACTCAAGCAGCCGCCATCTTGCCTCCAGGGGAAGACCGATTCTGCCATCTTGGTTTTAGGTACAGAGGGCCACTGTGGGATTGTTTACAGTAGGACACACAAGAAATGCTGCAAAAAAAGAGGGAGTGATCAGGATTTTCCCTCACCCATGGACTGTCTCCAGGCATACATGTGGCATCCTCAGTACTTTTTTGGGCCTGTGGATGAAAAGAAGAGGACTGGACTTGCTGCCTTTTACCTGAGAAGAGCCTAGATGACTGGACCTGCACTCCCTCCTGTGCACAGGACAAAAAAGTTAATTCCAAGGGCCATAAAGCTGACCTCATGTTTCAGCTACAGGAACACAGCCAGCTGCAAGACATATTTTCTGCTACTGCCCAGCAAAGCAGTTCCAACTGGATCTGCCCTGGACCTTGATGATGGCCTTTGCTGGAGTGATTCTTGACTCCTAAATGCTGCCTGCAAGGTCCCAGACCCTTGTCAGGTGTTAAAGTGTACTCCTGTCATCTCCTGAAATCTGGGACATAGAAACCTTTTAGCTCCAAATGCCTCTGTAGGAACAGGTCCATCTTCCAAGCCAGTCTGATGAACGTGTGTTACAACTAGGCCAAGGTTTCGGGTTGATCCCGCTCATGGCTTTTCCACAGTTGCAAATCTGATTCGGGGAGCGGGAGAAGGTATCTTCACTGGGAGTAGGTGCCAAAAGTATCCAGTTGGCGAGGGACCTTCCTTCGGTGTGAAATTCTAATTACTCCTGCTTTTAGATTTCCAGCCAAAAGTCAACAGCTTTACTGAAACTTGGTCCAGTAGCTATCCAACAACATGGAGCCTTCTATGACTACAGTATGCTGCCTTGCCACACTGAGGTTTTTTTTCCTTTGGAATTCTTTTTATTAATTTTGCATTATACAGCATGTATGGGAAACTATTAAATTTTTTAATTTCTTACAAAGCGTAGCGACAATTGGGAGACATAAGTGAAACAGCATTACACATTGTGTTACAATATTGCAGTCACCACCCATGTAAAAATTTGATTTGAAGAACCTGCAAAACCCATTGACCTTTTGATAGCCCTATTTTTATCTGATCCTCAGAATCCTCTAAACTCCCTCCAAGCCTCCATACTTTTTCCTACTTTTGTGAGCATCCTCGTCCCAAGTACACCACTTGCACTGCTCCTTGACACTATTCCATATCAGACAGCCATTCCCCCACATTTGGGTGTTCTGGCTTTTTCAATGCCCAAGCTATATTCCTGTCAGCCTCTACTGCCGCCAGTGTTATCGAGATACACTCACAGAGAATTTTTGACTTACAGTTCAGAGACTAAGACTGAAGATAAAAATGATATTGTTGTTGAATCTGGTTTCTGTATCTGACCTGCACTCCATTGTGGCCAGTCTTTACTTGCATCTAGGTATTGATGAAGTACAATCATATGCCAGCGGTTGTCACTTAATGTTTTTAGAACCATTTTTATAATTACTCATATCTCTGGTTCCCCTTCTTAGATTTGTGTTATTTTGCTCTCATTTTATTTATTAACATATTCTGAGTATGCCTAAATTCATTTTGAATTTTTCTTATGTCGTGTTTTGACTTTATTACTGTTTTTGAACTCAATAGTTACTTAACACTAAGGTAAGCATGTCTGTTCTTTGCCATGGTTACCAGAGAAATGAGATCAGTTTATTTTA
Organism: Lissotriton vulgaris; assembly: GCF_964263255.1. NCBI lineage: Eukaryota > Metazoa > Chordata > Amphibia > Caudata > Salamandridae > Lissotriton > Lissotriton vulgaris. Next base: position 584,125,040 of record NC_141696.1, read on the forward strand.
ATGACTTTAGTGATTCACCCTAATTAGTTGTGAGGCCTGTAGCCGCCTCAACTAACACCCCAAATTCTTACACTTACCATTTTAAAAAAAAATATATAATACATGTTTATTTTGGGGTAGTTAGCTTGAAAAGGCAGTTTTATCAAATGGCAGCTCACAATGTGCACTGACTGAAATGAGAAAGTTTAGGTTCAACTTTCATGAACAAATGGTTGATAAACGAATTGACAATAGGGAAGGCTACTAGATTCAATTGATTCTGTGGCTGCAGCGTTTAGTACAAAATTATGCATTTATCATATCTGAGATATAATTTGCAGATTTCACAAAAAAATGTTATAGCTCAAATGTATGAAAATAATAATGCCAGAGAATTTCACATAATTTGCCTGTTTCTGAAATCATTTAGACAACCATGCCACATCATTTAGATAACCTTGCTGCATAATCATCATCAAACATCATCAAACGGGATTTATAGAGTGCCACTTATCACCAGTGAGGTTCTCTAGGCCCAAGCCCCAAGTTCAGGGCCTAGTGGCCTTGAAGTATGGTAAAGGTTTGAATATGATGATAAAACATGTATGTTAAGTAAATATTTAAAATTTTTGCATATTTTACAGTTTCTTGTAAAATATTATTTTTATACCACTGCATTTTGTGCAATAGAGGCAACATCGCTCTGTAGGTATGGCTCAGATCCACTTTCTACTAAAAGGGTATTTGTTGATGTGCTCATAACTTTGGCTCCCTTGGCGAGAGCTGTGAAATTTTTACAATCGAACAGCAGACTCAGCTATGGTCCAGCATGTCACATTTCCTGCACTTTAATGGGGTTAAAAGATAAGCACTGGGTAAAAAAACAAAATATATATATATATATATATATATATATATATATATATATATATATATATATATATATATATATATATATATATATATATTACCTACTGGCAATAGCCAGTAGGTATATATAGTTAGGATTAATTCCCTATGGGATTTCTGAAAATTCTATGTCTAATAACTTTGGCGTTTGAGGACGGAATCGGCTGAAATTTTCAGGAAAATGGCACATTTTGTTTCTGAGCAGCCCCTGAAAATTTGGTAGAGTTTCGTCAAGGGGGGGCTGAGAAAAAAGGGGGGTCCCAAAACGCGTTTTTCCCATTCATTTTTCCATAGGGCGGTTGGACTCACTTTTAGCTCGAACGGCTGAATGGATTTGCACGAAACTTGGCAAAATTGTAGGGACTGTTAGCCCGATGTGCCTTTGCTAGGTCTCAATATATGTGCTCCAGTAGTTTTTGAGAAATTAACGTTCAAACCAAGATATATATCTGTAACAGCGCTCTGGGCAGCGATCCGGTCCGCTTACTTTTCGCGAAACGGAACTTTGCGCGCAGAAAGCTGATTGGCTCTCCGGTGTCTGTCAACATTCTAAACAGTCCGGAGCGGCCGCCATCTTATCTCTCGGTAGGATCGAGAGAGAAGAGGTGAAAAACGAAGGGGGAATTTATTGAAAGGGTGCAAGGTATACCCCTCTTGACCCCCTAGGATTGTTGTTAGGGTTATTAAAGGGTCCCGTGGGGAAAATAAAAAAAAAAGATTTTTCACGGTAGAAGCGTTTCCCGGGCCGCGAACTGGGCCGCAAACTGGTAGCGAAACGGGAATTCGCCATTTTGTGCTTCGTTGTAATTGTTTAGAGACAAAAATTATCGCCGCACATCGGCCACAATGCATGAATATCGTTGAAAAGTCAGCGATATTCATGCATTATCCAGCAAATGCTCTTAGCCATGTTATCCACCTTCCATTGGATAACAGAAAGCTGATTGGCTCTCCGGTGTCTGTCAACATTCTAAATAGTCCGGAGCGGCCGCCATCTTATCTCTCGGTAGGATCGAGAGAGAAGAAGAGGTGAAAAACGAAGGGGGAATTTATTGAAAGGGGGCAAGGTATACCCCTCTTGACCCCCTAGGAATGTTGTTGGGGTTATTAAAGGGTCCCGTGGGGAAAATAATTTTTTTTTTATTTTTCACGGTAGAAGCGCTTCACGGGCCGCGAACTGGGCCGCAAACTGGTAGCGAAACGGGAATTCGCCATTTTGTGCTTCGTTTTAATTGTTTAGAGACAAAAATTATCGCCGCACATCGGCCACAATGCATGAATATCGCTGAAAAGTCAGCGATATTCATGCATTATCCAGCAAATGCTCTTAGCCATGTTATCCACCTTCCATTGGATAACAGAAAGCTGATTGGCTCTCCGGTGTCTGTCAACATTCTAAATAGTCCGGAGCGGCCGCCATCTTATCTCTCGGTAGGATCGAGAGAGAAGAAGAGGTGAAAAACGAAGGGGGAATTTATTGAAAGGGGGCAAGGTATACCCCTCTTGACCCCCTAGGAATGTTGTTGGGGTTATTAAAGGGTCCCGTGGGGAAAATAAATTTTTTTTTATTTTTCACGGTAGAAGCGCTTCACGGGCCGCGAACTGGGCCGCAAACTGGTAGCGAAACGGGAATTCGCCATTTTGTGCTTCGTTTTAATTGTTTAGAGACAAAAATTATCGCCGCACATCGGCCACAATGCATGAATATCGCTGAAAAGTCAGCGATATTCATGCATTATCCAGCAAATGCTCTTAGCCATGTTATCCACCTTCCATTGGATAACATGGCTAAAAACCGCTCTGTGCGTGAGCTTTTTTTTTTTTTTTTTTTTTTTTGCTGCGTGACGTTTGTTAACGTTCGATTCGATGGAAATCAGGAAGTGTTGAACACCATTTTGTCACTGCGAGTAAATATTTTGTTATAAATGAATCCTTATTGATAAACATTGTCTGCGCCATCTTGCGTTTTTGTCCAATGCCACAATTTTGTCGTGCACAGCAGCCATTTTAGATGCCTTGACCAGGGCCACTCTCTGCACGCCGTCGATTCTCAGCATGGCTCCCCACCCTCGCATGCATCTCCCCCACGCAATGGTCACCCCCGCTCTCTCTCTCATGCATGGGCCATATACTTCCCCCATCTGCGCTGCTCTTCTCTGAGAATCACACCCTGTGCCCGTTCGACACCTCCCTTTCACCCTATTCACTACCGCACCCTCTGACACTTCTCTTCCTCTGTGTCCGATTGTCCAGGCCGGACCTAGGCTATCACCTAGCCCTGCGGATGTAGTGTATGGCTCCAGCTGTAGAGTATCCAGACATGCCAACCCTCCCGATTCAGGTGTGAGACTACTGATTTCAGTGCTAGTCTTTCGTTTCCCGATTCCTGCAAGGAAAAACCCGGGGGCATATTTCCAACAACTAGCGGTAATTTTTGTCTCTAACTTGTTTAGAGACAATAATTATCGCCGCACTTCGGCGAATTTTATCGCACATAAACCTTGCTATTAGCAAGGTTTATCGCAAATGCGATAAAAAACGGCCGCAATGCATGAATATCGCTGAAAAGTCAGCGATATTCATGCATTAGTCAGCAAATGCTCTTAGCCATGTTATCCACTTCCCATTGAACAAGCGCATGGTCTTTTAAAGATTTGTGAAGTACTCGGGGCGGCGGTGTGTGTGTGTCCTCTTTCAGGAGCGGGCGGGGGGGCACTGGCAGCAATTTGCAGGCCAGGCAGTGTTCAACACGTGCATCACCCTTTCTCTGCCTGCTATTGCGCTCCATGCTTCGGAAAGGTAAGAAAAAGAACGTGCATTTGAGTTTGAAATGTCCGATCTTGTAGCAGTACACTTGCAAAGCCCACACATGACAATAACCCGATTCAAGGCCCCATTCACCCGATTTTTAAAAAAAATATAGTACTCCAAGACAGTTACATTTTAAAACTTTATTAATATTTAAATATAACGAACGCAACAAAAACTGTAAATATATTTAACCATTTTTTGAAATTAACCAGAACTATAACGATAACAACAACAACAACAATAATATAACTTTTATGCCTAAATTACGCAAACATTTAGCTAATCTGCTAAAGGGGGGAGTCGCCATTTCTTTACAATAATCAATAATGAAAAATCCACATCAATAGGGTTGCCCGTTTTGTCGATGCAGCACTATAGTGCAATATACACAGCACCTGGGGTGCCAAGAGTGAACAGGTCTTTCTTTGTTCCTTAAGATGTTATCTCCGAGAATGCTGATGCATTGGTGTCTGTACACTTCTTTGTCAATTCTGTCAAGATGATAACTGCTTTATAAACAGACGATATCTTTGTTTCATCATTAGTGTTAAGTGTGTCTGAAACTACAGTGCCCTTCTGTTTTTTTTTCTTCAGGCTCTACAGAGTTTTGTGTGTTGTTCTTTTGAGCGACAATTATTCCAGAGGTTTCAGGTTCACTTGTTTTGTTCTGCAGTGAGTTAACAGCTTTAGAGAGTTCATGTTTATTTGCTATGTCCTGCTGTTCGTGAACTGCTTCAGAGACGTCAGCCTCATTTTTTATGTTTCAGTAGATCCTGGACCTGCCCGGCCGCGCCCAAAATGGCGCCGGTGTAAATGGGACTCGTAACTGCTTGTTCTGTACTGGTTGCCCAACCTTGATATCACGAGATACATATGCAGTTTTGAAGCACATGGCGGAGGCTTGTCTGCTGTAGTGGGGCGCCCCTTTATCGTTTCAGTCGCCATTCCGCCCGCTTTTGCTACACTGTGCCTCATCCGCCATTCAGCTGTTTACCGCCCGCTCTTACGGCTACAGCGTCTCGCTCACCATGTAGTTGAGTTGCTCCCACTCTTGCGGTGCAGCGGTAGGCGGCTTCCACAGGACTCTTAAAATGGCGGCCGGCTCTTCGGATTTGGGCCTGGTCCAGTAAAATGGCCCTGGGACACCTTGGAACTCGGACGCTTGTCTGCCAGGGCTTGGGTTCCATTCTCGAAAGCGTCCCCTCAGCCTTGAAGATTGTACAAAAGTCTTGGGCGCCCTCGACTCCCGCAGGCTTCCTTCCGGTGGGGAGCGGCTGCCATGATTGCTTGCGGAATGGCCACGACGGAGCTATGAGATGGTGGTGCTCTCATGGTGACGCCAGCTTCAGTCTGAAACATCCAGAAACAAGGTGGGGCTTTCATCGTTTGGGAAAAAAAAAGTTTTAATCCAATGAAAAGTGTTATTTTTAGGTCACATGACCTAGTCTTACATAATTAGGAAAAGAAAAGTAAAATGAACCAATGAAAAGTTTTATTAACAAGTCACATGACCTGTTATGCTTACGTTACGCGCTGCGCGGCGCGCTCTGGATCGTTTCCGGGAAGCTGCGCCTTGCGCACCGGAGCACATCCGGGTGCGCTAACGCGTCGCGTCATATGACGCATTACGCGACAATGCAGGTGCAGAATATAGTCAAAATGTCTCCACCAACCAGCGGTCGGAATTCCACCGCTTTCAGCAGTCCAAAAAGTTCGGTCAAATCTTAAGAGCGGGAGCAACTCAACTACATGGTGAGCGAGACGTTGTAGTCGCAAGAGCGAGCGGTAAACAGCTGAATGGCGGAAGAGGCACAGAGTACCAAAAGCGGGCGGAATGGCAACTAAAACGGTAAAGGGGCGCCCTACGACAGCGTGTCTTCAGGTGAAACGGATTGTGGGACAAGGTCCAGAATGAAAGATTCTTCAAAAGGGAAAAAATTCCGCCGGACCCCGGGAGCCGGCCACCTATGCCGGGGGCGATCTCAGGCCTCACCAGGGCAACACGACTTGGGGAGGGGGCAGGAGCCAAGCGCCCCCTCTCAGTCCGCGCCATCTCACCGCCCCTCGGGAGCCTCCGTCAAGCGGTTTAGGGAGGCACCGTATCACATTGTTTTCCAATGCAGTCAGGTCCACAAATGGACCCCACTACTTTGAATAGTGAAGCTGCAGCAGGTGCAAATAAGGTTTAAACAGTGTTACAAGAACTGCTTAGAACTCTGAAGTATGGCACTCAATAACCAGGACTTATGCCATTTATGTAAGGCAGTGACATGGAAGCAACTCAGGGACAAAAAGCATGAACGAACATTCACGTATGAAAATCTTATTTGGAGAAGGGGTAGAATCCAAACGCCCCCTGCCAGTTCGCGCCACTACACTGTATGTGGAAAATCTGAAGCCATCATTCTACAAACTCTCAACGCTTGTTATCAGTGCATGACTTTCATGCTCGATCGATTGAGCTAGCCGGATCGGGCAATAAAAAGTATAAAATAGTTATGTAAATAGTTATTTAATAAAATGTTTTATTCTGTTTCTTTGGTGGTGTGTTGTGTATATTTATAATATTTGCATAGGGTTTGCCGTTATTTTGGGCGGTGTGGGTGGCGGAGTCGAGCTGTTTTGCAGCCCTCATGGTGTGGAGCTCAATTCATTTCACTATTTTCGTATTTCTCATGAAGGGTTATTCCTAATGTTTGTATTTTACCGAGGTTAAAAAGAGATCGAATTAGTGGTCTACTGATTTTGCTCGATTACTTTTATTTTTTTACACGATTTTTCACTATCTGCAAAGACTAAACAGAGTATTGCGACTTTGTGCTTGTTTGTAAATAGAGAATGATCCAAAGAGAACCAATTGTAAAACAGTAAATGCTTGGATAATAATCAATCAAATGGAGAGACAAGCAGGTACGACGGATTACAACAGGGGTAAAGGTCTGCGTTAACTACCGTTCACTATCTGCAAAGAGAGAGTACTACTAAGAGAAAAGAGGGGAGTGGGGGGGGGGCAGCGTTCAAAGCACATCAGCGTGCATAAACACGAAAACGTTTTTACCTATCACGTACTTGACATTTGACAGCTTTTGATGTTTGCTATTAAAAAACCATTGAAATTCACAGAAAAAACCATAGGTTATACTCCATATATAGTTAGGAATTTGCATTTACAAAACCTTGAAAATTCAATGAAAAAACCATTGGTTTTAGGCCATATATAGTTAGGGATTTGCATTTAGAAAACCTTATTTTACTCGCATAAAACCATTGAAATTCCATATATAGTTATAAGCGCTAACTATATATCGCGCACCCGCAATCCACTGCTGATGATGTCACATATTACATCATTCATGACATGGTTAGTGACATCACTGATGACATCACTGATGACATCTCAAATGACATCACTGATGACATCACTGATAACATCTCATTTGACATGACTGATCACATCACTGATGATATCATTCATGTGATAATACCATGAACCTCTTCAGACTCTAATATAACCTTAGATACAATCAGTGTAAACAGACAGTCACTCATCCATGGAGTTACTCACACACCTAGTCAGTTATGCCAAAAATCAATCACACCTCCATTTTCTCAACTATACAGTTATACACACCTTACTTATTCAAACATATACTAACACATATTTACTTTACTCTCTTATACAATCTCTGATACATGTTCACAATGATCCATACAGCCACTCACACATTCACTAGCTCTTATGCACAGTTATTTATAGATGTCAACTCTCACATGTATTGTGTTTTACATATGTACTTAATATGACATGTAGCACTGAGATATCCATTCACTCACTAATACACTCATGCACAGTCAACCGCCCATACAGCTGTTTCCACATGCAGTTTTGAATCTATACATATAGTGAATCAACTACTCACACATCTATGTACAGAGTCACACACCTCCTAGCCACCCATACACACACACTCAGTTTCCCATACAAATACTTGGACAACCAATCAATAACCCATACAGTTACTCATATAGCTACTGATCAACATATGCAGCAGTTTGTAGAACAACAGATATAATGATGCACAAATTAAAACAGTTTAGTCACTAACCCATGCACTCAGTGAGACACATTTAATCACTCACTCATACAGTCAGTCTTGCACCTACTAAATCCTTCATCCAGACACTTATACATCCACTCATTCTTCAATATGTAAGACATGTTTTAACTTTACAGAAACATACAGTCACTGGATGTTGTCATCAGTGATGTCATCAGTGATGTCACTAACCATGTCATGAATGATGTAATATGTGACATCATCAGCAGTGGATTGCGGGTGCACGATATATAGTTAGCGCTTATAACTATATATGGAATTTCAATGGTTTTATGCGAGTAAAATAAGGTTTTCTAAATGCAAATCCCTAACTATATATGGCCTAAAACCAATGGTTTTTTCATTGAATTTTCAAGGTTTTGTAAATGCAAATTCCTAACTATATATGGAGTATAACCTATGGTTTTTTCTGTGAATATATATATATATATCATTATATATGTATGTATGTCATTTGAGATGTCATCAGTGATGTCATCAGTGATGTCACTGACCATGTCATGAATGATGTAATATGTGACATCATCAGCAGTGGATTGCCGGTGCGCGATATATAGTTAGTGCAACTAACTATATATGAAATTTCAATGGTTTTGTGTGAGTAAAATAAGGTTTTGTAAATGCTAATCCCTAACTATATATGGTCTATAACCTATGGTTTTTTCATTGAATTTTCAAGGTTTTGTAAATGCTAATTCCTAACTATATATGGTCTATAACCTATGGTTTTTTCAGTGGATTTCAATGGTTTTTTAAAAGCTAATATCTGTAGCTGTAAAATGTATTCTTTAAATCTTAAAATATATTTTACATGTTTGTTATACAATTTTTTTTTAATTCTTTTTTTGTTTCGCTCCCAGTCCGCGAACCGGTCAGCTTCCCGTTAGCTCAATTTAAAGCCGTTTTGCGTTGTTGCGTAATACGTCATTTGACGCGCCAAGTTAGCTGACCCGGAAGCGGACCGGAAAAGCGGCGCAAAGCGCGAAACGTAAACACAGCAGGTCATGTGACTCGGTAATAACACTTTTCATTGGTTCATTTCACTTTTGGTTTCCTAATGATGTAATACTAGGTCATGTGATCTAAAATTAACACTTTTCATTGGTTTAGAACTTTTGCTTTTCCCAAATGATGAAAACCCCTCCTTCTTTCCTCACTCTGACTTTCATCTTGGTGAGAGAAAGACCCTTTATTAACATTGAGATATGGCTTCATTAGTAGCTTCAGCTGGTTCTAACCCACCACCTCCACCAGATCCAAGGAAGAGAGGACCACCTGCTGAAGTAATTATACAACAAGAAGAGGAAGAACAGGAAGAGGAGGAAGAGCAGGAAGAGACACTGTTTTTGCCAGAGGAGCCCAGGAGGTATAATCGGAAGGAGAACTACATTTGGCAATTTTTTAAATTTCCTGAGGGCCAAAAAAAAATGAATGCACGCTACGTGTTTTGCCGTATATGTGATGATAGACTGTCCAGGGGGACTGATAAAAAATACAGTTACAGCAATTACACTATGCATCGGCATATGAGTAGGTGGCATCCAAACAACTATAGTGCTGCCCAGCTACGTGATGAGCAACAATATCCCCCTGCGATGGCAAGAAGATCGGTTGTACAAGAAGTGACGGGACCAGAGGCGAGGGAGATGGTCCCAAACATACAAATGAAGTTTGGGGAAGTGAAGCAAGTGTGCGTGCGCTGTAATCAACTCATTTGCTACAGAGAAAGTAGCATTACTCTAATTATCAAAGCTATTGATAATCATGTTTGCCCGAAACGCCCCAAACAATAAATTCTTCTTTTTTTTGTTGCTCCTGTTGAGCCCTTTTCAATGAATCGTTTTTGTTTCCCCCCTCCCCCCAAAAAAACCAAAAAAAATATCAAAATGTTCAGAAAATACAAAAAAAATTAAAAAAATGTTCTGAAAAATAATAAAAAATTTAAAACAACAAAAACAAAAAAAAAGTTCTTTTCAGAACTACCTCCCCATTATGAAAAAAATGGTAGAATTTTTGGAACTCTGCCAACCTCTATTTCTTTTAGTTCGCTTCCCGGTTCGCACTCCGGTACGCGAACCGGGAGCGAATCAAAAATTTTTTTTTAAAAAAAGAACAGTAAGTATAAGGGAAGGAAACAGACAGTTATGTTAAAAGAAAGACAGCTATAGAGAGTAAACAAAAGATAGTGTTACCCGCAATCCACTGCTGATCATGTCACATATTACATCATTCCTGACATGGTCAATGACATCATCAGCAGTGGATTGCGAGTAACAGTATCTTTTGTTTACTCCCTATAGCTGTCTTTCTTGTAACATAACTGTCTGTTTCCTTCCCTTATACTTACTGTTCTTGTTTTAAAAAAAAATTTGTGATCAATCAGAAACAGTAACATTAATAGAGACAGAGTGAGTGAACAAGAGTGAAGAAGTATGAGAAGAGAGGGACTGAGAAAAATAGTGGAAGGAGTAGAATAATTAAGTAATAGAGAAAGGAATGAGGGAAGTAGCAAACGCAGGAAAGTAAGGATTAAACAAATGAAGCAGTAGAACTAATAGAAGTTAAATGTGATAGATTAAATGATTGATTCAGGATGACGATAAGGTGTGGCCTCTACAAAAGTTTGTTAAAGGTGAGGCCTACTCAGGGTTGCATATCAAATTTATGCTTGTTGAAGAATACAGAGGAGATAATACATGTGAAGGCCTACCATTGAAGTAAAACATGTCCACTTCACTCTTAAACAACAGCCAGACCTCTTCTGTGTCCATAGACAGACCTAAACTTCATCTGCACAATGTCATTCGTAAACTTAGAAAACACAAGTAATGTAATTGTAAAACGTGGAATTTCTTTTGCTCATTTCACACTCACATCACCTGTGTTGCCTTTGCTTAGGTATCTCATAGTGCAGATGTAGTCCAGCATAAAAAAAACAGTACACAGAAGTGCAGCAGTGTATGCATTAACTTTGATATTCACAGAAGCCTCAGTTTTTCCATGTCTACCTCACATTTCTAAATGTATATCATAAGCACAAAAAGTAGAACATTAATTATACATGTTAAATGGTTTATTTTTGCTGTTCTCAGAATGTATCAAATTTCACTTAAATCAGTGACTTGAAGGTATTCATCATGTAACAGCGGGGAAAAAAAAAACACAATCAAAATGATTGTGTTTAAAAAACCCATACAACATAAGAAATCTGAATTCAAAACTCCTTAAAATTAACTTACTTTCCATAACGTCGAAGGATGTCCTATGAACAGCGTACACTCTGTTGTGCTATTAATATTTTCAGCCCGCCACTTTCTGAAAGAAAACCTCCATCGTTTTGAAAAATATGTTACATACAATAAAAGACTTCTCACATTCTACCACATGTTTCCACATGGCCAAATCATGTTGGAGCGATTTACAACTCTTGTAATTCTTGTAATCAAATCCCGTCATTTTCTATTTTCGCAAATTTCAGTAAGAAAACATTTAAAATTACTTTCACAATCCTGGACTACTAATATCTTACCCTTCTTGCTCACTCATGTTCTACTTTTCCTATGACACTGATACTGCTTACTATGAAGCAGACTTACTTGCATCAGGTTTATATAGTTTATGGATTGTCACCGCATATGCCAAGCAAACAGGAAACTGTTTACGGCGAACATATAAGTCTTTAACAAGCAAAAACCTAGCAGAACAACGACCAATTAGCTGTACTTCCTCAATGCCATCAAATTTAATTTTTAAAAATTCAATACCATCTCTACTTCTGTATTTCTCAAAATCAACAACATTACCCATTGATCCATTTACCAGACCTCTTTCAACATGTAAATTCCTTCTCAAAATGATTCGGCAATTTAAACACACATTCAAAGTCTTTTCAAAACCCGCTGTTTTAGATATAGTCTTCTCTAATGAATCCAATTTTGATTTCAAATTCTCAGACAAAATAATTGTTGATCCCATATGCTCTATTCTGTCAATAGCTTCAAGTTTCACAATCTCTTGCTTTTCTAAATTCAACATTTTGTTGTTGAAGATGGCACATTCTGCAAGAGTTGGCATCAAACATATTCCAGATTTCTTCTCAGTAATTTTCTGAAAAATATTCTCAGGCACAACGTCTTGTTCTGGATATAAATTTGACAGTAATCGTGCACTTAAAGCTTCTTTCCCATGCTCGGTCACTTTTCCAATTCTAATATCTTGTAGAATATTCTTGTAATCTTCATCCTTTGCCTGACGCATATTTTCATGCAGTTCAGCATAATTGAAGTTTAACCATATATTGACGTTGCCAATGCTCCCTAGGCACTTCCTGGTATCTTCATGCGTGAGTATTTTGAACACAGGTTGTCCTTTTACTGGTGTCAGTTGCAGAAGATCTCCGAAAACAATGATGTGTTTGCCACCAAATAACACATCATACTCAGTTTTAAGAACTTCTTGCATTCTCAAATGCACAAAGGCAAGCATGACATTGGAAACCATGCTTACTTCGTCAATGATAAGAAGTTTCATTTTCCTCAAGACTCTTGAAACTTCACAACAAGCATCCCCAGATAACTTGTGGTATTGTAATTTGTTGTCATGCTCCACTAGCAGCATCAGTAGACGATGCAAAGTAATACCTTTAATGTTATGTGCTGCCAGTCCAGTAGGAGCGGTAACAACACAAGACAGCGATGACTCAGTCCTTTCCTGGAAATAACAAGAAATTGCTTTAATAAGGAAACTTTTTCCAGTTCCCGCTTCTCCACTCACGTACAGTCGGACAGGCTTCAACGACGTACATGAGCACTCTTTCTTCTCATGACTTAATCCATGATCAATTTGCTTGGTAACTTCGTCATATATTTTCCTCTGCTCAACGTTGAGTTGTTTTTCCAAGTCTTCTAAATTAACCGCATCCTCCTGAGCATGTGCCATGGCTCTTTCCACTTCATTCATAGCAGTGGCAGCTTCATTTTCGATAATAGGTCCTCCTAGTGGATCCTGACTCAATGAAACAGAACTCTGACTGTCCTGAGAACTGTCTCTGGCAATCTCGGCTGCAATCGTTGCTCCTGCTCAATTTCCAAAGTCAACATTTCTTGATATTTGGGAAAAGCAGGACATTCTATGGTCTCCTTAGCGGCAGTGAAAGAGTCTTCGTAACAGAGGAAATCTCCAAGCAGTTCCTCTTCTGCACGCCAAGGCTTGAAAAGTTGCAAAAGTGCTAAATAGAAAAACTCCTTTTTTTCTGGAGATTCGCCACTCAATTTTCGATGGTTTACTAATTGGCATTTTCTTTGCTTGACCAGACATCCCTCACTTCCAATTACAGCATACACTCCTTTCTCAATATCTTCTTTGATGTTCCTCTTGAATATGTAATTTTGTAGAACCTCATATAGACAAACATTCTCAAGGTGACTGCTTCGATTTGGATAATATGTATCCAACATGTTGGTCTTCAAAATGTCGGTACTGTTTGGCTCCTTTTCCGCCAAATACTCAATTTCCCGGACAGGTTTTAGAACTCGATTTCGCGTTGCAGCAAGACCAAGACTCGCCCAAACGATACTCCTGGATTTGGCATAGAGACTTGCTGAAGACAACCGGTCAGAACATTCGTAAGCTCCGATTTCTCGATGCGACAACATCTTCAAACTGAAACTGTACAACTTCTTGCTGAGGCTTTTTTCATGGGAAATATCCTCCCACATATCCTTCAATTCTGTTTTTTCTTTTTTGGTGATGTAAGATGTCACATACCGAGCCACAGCCATACAGTTGTCAGCCACAAACTGTATATCCATGTTAGCATTCCACATGGACAAAATCACTGGGTTGTAGTCGTTGATGTACTTGGACTCTTCGTTCCTTTTCAAATTGTATGTATTTTTGGGTGATTTCCTCGTCACATTATGTTGCAGAGAAGACATCAAACTGTTCACTCTTCCTTTAGAAATCACCGGTCGTGGAAAGTTGAAACGACATTTGGTGTAGAACTTGTCCTTGTTTCTGAATTTACGACGACAGTACTTTTCACAACGATGGCTTTGGAAACGTAGAACTTGTTCTCTTAGGCTTTTCTTCTCCATTGCATTTGGAACAGCACACGTAGAATACTGTTCTATGAAATTCATCACTAAGTCATCCGGATCTGTTCCAAATTTAGGTGCATCCTTGATCCACAGCAACATATGTATATGAGGAGCACCTCTTGCTTGGTACTCCTTTCTCCAGAAGAAATCCAGCACCTCTCCAAGAGGTGGATTCTTCTTATTTGTGATGAAAGACATCATAGCTTCAAATCTATGATTGAAGTACCTGCATACATTCACTGGATCCAAAGAACACAGTTCTCCGGGTGTCTTGAATTCAATGTTTTCAATATTTCCATTTGCCTCTCGTAGAAATTCAAGTAAGTCTTCCCAGCCATACTCGGCACAGCTCAGAGTGAGGAACCATGTTGGAGTTCCTAAGTTCCTCAGCATACATTTTAAATCACCATGACGACGGTACCAGTACTCATTAGTACCACGCTGACACGCCATGAGATTAATTAGGTGAGAATCCAAAATACTGTCTTCGACATTGACTTTATGCATAAAGTCACTTGCCGAGATGTTTCGCATCTGTATACCACTTTTTAAGATGTGGTTCACTGCATATGACAGTCCAGACAGATCGCTTTCAAACAGGAGATGAAACAAATAGGGAATGCATTGACGAAACCTAGGATCTTCTGCATACAATCGTAAAGTCCGGTATTCAGACGCAGGAATTTGATGAGGTCGCTCATCATATCTTCCTCCTTGACCTGTTGGAAATAGCTGTGGGAAACACCGAGCTTCCAAACTTTCCTCCCAAACACTAATGGGACTCCCTTTGGCTTGTTTCATTTGAAACAACTCAATAGCATTCCCCATGACTTCCTTGGAATGCAAAGGATGAACACTATAATGTTCATATATTTCTTCACTTTTAGAGGCCTCTACTTTCTCAATTTGGCCAGCACACAAATCGCTATCCTCTTCATCACTTACTTCCTCTTCTGCAACATATACATTCTTATAGTACTTATTATTTTTCTTCAAATACAATGTTGCCTTTTTGACTTTCCTAACATCCACTAAATCTTGCCATATTTTCTTATTCTTTGTCGGAACCCCATTAACCAAGATAACCAGAGGTTCCTCTTCCACTTTTTCTACTCCAATTGTGTAAATGTTTTTGTTCAAATCTAGAGGCAAATAAACAACTCTTCCCTTTATTCCTCTCTGTATATCGGATGGAGGCAACTTCCGTGTCTTTGGCTCCATTCTTACAATAGCCTGAAAGGGATGGATACTTTGAATCAAAATAGATTCATAAGTATTTAAATCCTTCAATTCAGAAGGAATCTTAACCAATTCCAGATTATTATGAACCGCCCTAGCAGGCATCTGGTTTTGGTTTAATTTGTTACAACAATAAGTACACACACGTTGATCCGATCCCAAATCAAAATAATTTTCTACCATCAAGTATGTGGCAAAATCCTTCCATTCACTATTATTTTCCCTTTCACTTTTTGCATATAAATCCACTAACTTAATCTGATTCTTGTAATAAGTGCGTCGACAACACACACAAGTGAAATTAGGCCTCTCACTTGATTTCATCTGAAACGTGGCAATTTCCTTCTGAAAATTATCTGTACTGGAAACCTGTACATTATCTTCAACATTACCCTCTACTTCTGGGTCAATTTGAACATTCTCATCTTTACTTCCAAAGTAACAAAACTCAATTTCTACACAAATATTCTTGACATCTATTTCAGAACCATGCAAAAGAGCAGCACATAATTGTTTAAGCATAATTGCTGGACTCTTAGCATGATACAACATTCTCACTAATTTCCTCACTTTATTATGATGCACTGCTAGCATCCTGAAATGATGAAAAACACTCTGGCATACTCTCCTGGAAAGACAAGCCAGTGAATGACCACGCAAACCTGTCATTTGTCTCACTCTGCAAGGATCTAATTCTTGCAACAACTTCATTTTCTGCTTCAAACTTTTCTTATTAAATGTCCGTACAAATTCACAAAGCAAATTGATGGAATCCTGTCGCACACTGCAAATAGAACTACACTTCCAAATGTACACAGGACCTTTAGGACGTCTTTCTAAAACCTCATTACCTAACACCTCTTCTATCTCTGTTGTCACAAGTTTTTCTTTTTCAACTGGACAACCATCCTTCACTTCATAAGCTCGACCACTGGTGTCAACTGCAAGCACCAAATCATTATCCTGAAAATAACTCTCCTCATTAAAAAATGCCTCACAACTTGAACTATGCATCCATTCTCCGGAAAAAACTTCACAAAAGTTACTACGATTAACTACTCTCTTCCATCTACTATTTGATTTGAAATCAGAAATTACCTTGTTTAGTGTCCTAATTCTATTGATTACCAAAATAAACAACTTTCGCTTAATTTCGAAAGCATGATCAATAATTTTCTCTACATTTTTCTTTTTCTTATAAAATGCCACTTTCTGTTTGCCTTTCTTAATATTTTTTCATAAATTAACTATTATCCTGTTGCGGAACATTCGTTTTCGAATGTCCCTAAACTGTTGTTTCCTTCTACTATCATGCACAGAGTTATCTCTTGCTCTAGCAGTAACATTTTTTATTGGTTTTTCCTTTCCATTTAAATTGCTTCTCTTTTTCTGGACTGAAACATTTTTTGTTGAAATACTTTTTTTACTTTAAATATTTCTTATGAATGATTTCGTGCTCTTACCCGGAGCTTTCTTGGTGATTTCACAAGTTTTTTTTGGGAGAGGACTGCTGCAATAATAGATGATCCTGCTGTCTTTGACGTTTTCTAGCCTTTCTAATTCGATTCTTAGTTGGCATTTTTCAAATTTTGAAATGATCTGCAGTTGAATCTGTGGAAAAATATAATAAAAAATGTTATTAACCACTATTACCAAACAGTAAATGAATAATAGTCATCAAAAACTTAACACCCTACTTATTATTTAACATAGCAAATCTTTTGCACCACCACTGCGTCACAAAAGTGACGCACAGTGGTACAAAACAGGCATACACCTATCATAAATCTCTCCCTAACATTTTAAATGATTGATTCAGGATGACGATAAGGTGTGGCCTATCTAGAGGTTTGTTTGGGCCCAGATCTTTGGACTGGGGTGAATGTGTGACATTGATCCACATTCGGTCCATCACCTGTTTTGTTTGTTTGAGGTGAGGCCAACACACGGTTGCAGATGAGATTTTCGCTTGTTGAAGAAAACAAAGGAAATAATACATGTGAAGGCCTACCAATGAAGTAAGTCATGTCCACTTCACTCTTGAACAAAGGGCAGACCTCTTTTGAATCTGTGGTCAGACCTAAACTTCATCTGCACAATGTCATTCATAAACCTAGGAAACACTAGTGATGTAATTGAAAAATGTGGAGTTTCTTTTCCTCATTTCAGAATTACATCACCTGTGTTTCCTCATTGACTTAAAATGTCCTTAAGACACATGAAAGCGTTTTTTTGATTGCCCTTGCACCATTTTTGGGTCATTTTTAACATGGCTATGTAACTCCCATAATCAAAATCTAAATTTGCCAAGCACAGGTGGGAGCATATTTACAAGAAACTTGCCCCATGGAGAACGCTTTCCATTTAAAAAGGGAAAAATAACATCATAGACACTCAAATGCCTTATAAATATGGCCAAAACAACCTATGAAGCTCTAGCAGTACATATCCAGAAATGTAATTGATTTCAAAAAATCGTTTTTAAACACAACATATAAATCAATTGTATACCTACATTCAAGAGGAAATGACTGAAAATGTCCTTAAGACAAGTAAAAGCGTTTTTTTTTATTGCCCTTGCACCATCTTTGGGTCATTTTTAACATGGCTATGTAACTCCCATAATCAAAAGCAAAATTTGCCAAGCACAGGTGGGAGCGTATTTACAAGAAAGTTGCCCCATGGAGAAAGCTCTTCAATTAAAATGGGAAAAATAACAACATAGACACTCAAATGCCTTTTAAATATGCTCCAAACAACCTATGAAGCTCTAGCAGTACATATCCAGAAATGTAATTGATTTAATAAAACGTTTTTGAACACAACATATAAATCAAATGTATACCTACATTCAGTCGGAAATGACTGAAAATGTCCTTAAGACACAAGAAAGCGTTTTTTTGAATGCCCTGGCACCATTTTTGGGACATTTTTAACATGGCTATGTAACTCCCATAACCAAAATCTAAATTTGCCAAGCACAGGTGGGAGCGTATTTACAAGAAACTTGCCCCATGAAGAACGCTTTCCATTTAAAAAGGGAAAAATAACATCATAGACACTCAAATGCCTTATAAATATGGCCCAAACAACCTATGAAGCTCTAGCAGTACATATCCAGAAATGTAATTGATTTCACAAAATCGTTTTTAAACACAGCATATAAATCAATTGTATACCTACATTCAGTTGGAAATGACTGAAAATGTCCTTAAGACACATGAAAGCGTTTTTTTGACTGCCCTTGCACCATTTTTGGGACATTTTTAACATGGCTATGTAACTCCCATAATCAAAATCTAAATTTACCAAGCACAGGTGGGAGCGTATTTACAAGAAACTTTCCCCATGGAGAAAGCTCTTCAATTAAAATGGGAACAATAACATCAGAGACACTCAAATGCCTTATAAATATGGCCCAAACAACCTATGAAGCTCTAGCAGAACATATCCAGAAATGTAATTGTTTTCAAAAATCGTTTTTAAACACAACATATCTGTTTCAGCTTACATGAGAGACCATGGAATGGGCTCCATGTACAACAATAACTTGTGTTACTGCATGCCAGATTTCTACACAGAATATGCAATTACAATTTCTCAAAGAAACAAAATCTATTTGTATATCACTTGAGACAAAGCCACATTTTAAAAACACAGCTTTCTTCATCATTTTCTCCTTAAATCATACTATTCTCTATCTAAATTAAATAAATCTTTTCTCACCTTAGCAATTACTTTTTGAGTTTCAAAACAGTCTCAAAAATACACCAAATTGTCTTCAGCAGAACAAAGAGGATGCACTCCAGAGGCTGCAGCTATAGAAAGCACAGAAATGCTGATATTCATTACACATATCTCTCATATTAGCCAATCATAACTCTTCCCTCACTTTTTTCAAATCAAAACCCTTCCCCCCTCTGCTCTCTCTGCCTTTTTTGCTCAGCAACCACCTCCTGAAAGACCTCTCATGTTTGCAAGTTCACACAACAATGTTTCAATTGAACTCTGAACTCTCAGTGCACCTGCGTATCCAGTGTAATCTTTCATTAAATGTTTTTTCCTTTACCATTCAAATTACATCTTTCAAAGAACACATCCATGCACCCTAACTTTCTGTATTCAGAAATGGAAATGCACCAATCACTGCTAATGAATCATTAGCACTGGAAATCCACAGTTTTTTTTCTTTACAAACTCCTACTGTTTCAACTGCCCTTTCATTACCACACTTCATCTGACTGCAGCACAACCTTCTCCCACCATGTTTAATGTCTGGATTGTTGGACATAGTTACATCTACTGGGCTCAAAGGTATGCTGTGAACAGAAATTTACCTAACCTCAATTTACAAGATGTGGAAATTAAGTGGTTGGGCCAAAGAGGATTAAAATGTCACCAATTGATACCATTGGTAAAAACCTTTATGCATTTGCCAAAACCTGACCTGTTAATTGTGCACTGTGGAGGTAATGATTTGGGCACTTTGACTGGGGTAGGTCTGGAAATGCTTTTAAAGGACACCTTTGAGCAATTAATGGCACTTTTGCCTCAAACTGCCTTGGTATATTCCAATATATGCCAAAGACAGAAATGGAGGTGGTCCAACCAATTTTGTCCACAAATTGAGAAGTCGAGGAAGCATGTAAACAAATCTGTTTCAGCTTACATGAGAGACCATGGAATGGGCTCCATGTACAACAATAACTTGCGTTACTACATGCAAGATATCAACAGAGGAGATGGAGTTCACTTCTCAGATGAGGGCAACAGAATTTTCATTTTGAATTTAAGACTGTGCATTGGTACCTACTTATAAGTACCAAAATGTACCATAAACCCAAAAGCTCTTCTCAGAGCTACCCTACATCTGATCACTCACAATTATTATTTTTCTCTAACTTTTTTCTCTAATTTTCATCAAACTACGCTCCAAGAGCGCTACCCGGTACGCGAACTGGAAGCTAACCGCGCAAAATTTAAAAAAAAAATGTTTTTTTCCCGCACATATGGTCCTCCTCAGCCACCCTCAGAAAACCTAGGGGGTCAAGATACATCTACCGTGCCCCCTTCTACCCATTCTGAACATTTTTTGCCCTCCATCTTGTATCTTGATTCGACCGAAACACAAAATGGTGGACTCCCGTAACGCTGCTGGTTCGCGGACCGGGACGCATACCAGGAAGCGGTCCAATAAAAAAGGTGGGAAAGTAATTCACAGAAAAACGACTGGAGACACTCTCACCAAATATACATTAGCTCATACTACATAACAATCCATTTCATTTTCACAAATTTGATTGAAATTCCATTTAGCCATTAAGCCTGTAGACCTCTCTAAATACCGTGAGGTAAATTACTTCACAAAACACATCTAAAGTGTTGGAATTGACAACCAATGAAAATGTTACTTTCATTTTCTACTTTTATTACCTGACATTTGATTGGTTATATACCTGAATATATATAAAGGAAGAGAAGGAAACACAGCCATTTTGACTGCTACTTCTTGTTGTACATTACATTTGAATTATCACTAAACACTTCAACTTGTTTGTGAAGGTAAGTTGTTATTTTTAAAACTGAAGTATATTGTGCACTATAAGTTAATATGGTAAACTTTTTCTGATAGTTATATACTATCCCTCTGTAGTAGTTATAGATTTAGATAGACTTCTCTGTTATAGTTATGGATGGAGTTAGGCTTCTCTTGGTTAAATCACATACACTTTTTTATAGTCCTACTTCCACTCTGATACTATACACTGCCAAAAGATAAATTCACTGATAAAAACTGCCTATCTAAAATTAATCCCAACAGTGCCCTATCTCTACTAATATATATTTTTTTTATCCAAATTTCAGGCAAAATGGAAGGCGAACAGAAAGTTGTATTTAAAATTGTACTGCAAGAGAGCAGCCAAGAAAACATTTATCAAAATGAAAATGAAAATGAATTTATGGATGAAAGTAGGGACCAGGAACTACTGCATTGTGTGGAAGCAGTGGATAACCTCCTTAAAAATGAGGACATTTTACACCCTCAAAGACTACAAAGTATATTCAATGAGAATTATGAAATTTCTGACAGTGAAATGTTAGAAAGTTTAATAAATTATGAAACACAATCACAATAAAAAAAAAATGCTTAAAAAATAAAGAAAATAAAAAATAATCAACAAAAACAACAAACAATTAACATACAGTATTTGAAAAGTCTATCATTCTTTTTTCCTTATAGTACACTGCCCAGAACGCTTTCCGGTTCGCGGACTAGGCGCTTCCCACGCAAAAAAAAAAAGAAAATGTTTTTTTGCCCTGCTGGGCCCTTTTAAAACCTCCACATAAAACCTAGGGGGTCAACGAGGATCTACTATGCCCCCTTATGGTAATTTCCCCCTTTGTTTTGGCCTCCTCTTGTCTCTCAATACTACCGAGAGACAAGATGGCGGCCGCTCCGGACTGTTTAGAATGTTGACAGACACCAGAGAGCCAATCAGCTTCGCATCGCAAAGTTCCGTTACGCGAAAAGTACGCGAACCGGAGCGCTGCCCGGAGCGCTGTTACAGATATATATCTTTTTTTGAACGTTAATTTCTCAAAATCCACTGAAGCACATATATTGAGACCTAGCAAAGGCACATCGGGCTAACAGTCCCTACAATTTTGCCAAGTTTCATGCAAATCCATTCAGCCGTTCGGGCTAAAAGTGAGGCCAACCGCCCTATGGAAATTAACATTGGAAAAATGCGTTTTGGGACCCCCCTATTTTCGCGGCCCCCCTTGACGAACCCCCCCCCCAAATTTTCAGGGGCTGCTCAGAAACAAAATGTGCCATTTTCCTGAAAATTTCAGCCGATTCCGTGCACAAGCGCCAAAGTTCTTAGACATAGAATTTTCAAAAATCCCATATGGAACTATATATACCTACTGGCGACCGCCAGTAGGTAATATATATATATATATATATATATATATATATATATATATATATATATATATATATATATAATATATATACATATATATATATATATTCACTGAAAAAACCATAGGTTTCACACCAGTTATAGTTAGGAATTAGCATTTAAAAAACCTATTAAATTCACTGAAAAAACCATAGGTTTCACACCAGTTATAGTTAGCTGGAAATTTTACTGATATAAAACCATTGAAATTCCCACGTTATAGTTAGTCGGACTCACTATAACTTGCGCGTGCAATGCACTGCTGATGACATCACATATTACATCACTCATGACATGGTGAGTGACATCACTCATGACATCACTGATGACACCATCCTTGTGACACAGTGACAGACCTCCTCTCAGTGTAAAGTAACCCTTGAGACACATATTCAAAAATAGAAACTGAAATTTTTAAAAAATGGACATACCTATATCAGTTACAACAAGCAATTCTGTACTTCCACTATCTATATACACATCCACTCATTCACCAACAGTTCTATATAGTCACTCATACATATACTCACTCATCATATGAAGAGATACACCTATACATCCTGTTACACACCGACATTCATCCAAAAGTTACTCACACACATATTCACACGTGCAAATAAACTATTGAACAACCATTTATTTGAATATAGAGTTATACACACACTTCCACCTTACTTCTATTGAAAATTACACATACTTACTCTCTTAAACAATCACTTATAGAAACACATACTTATTTAAACAGGAACTCTTACAATCTCTTACTCTCACATATACTCACTTATATACATCAATATTCATATATACTAGATTAAAACATATGTAGTTACTGATAAAGACACTAGTGAGACAGTCATTCACTCACTAACGAACACATATAGACACTCATCCACCCATACAGTCCTGTACATATGCTGTCTTCAAAACACATACAAACAAAGAGTCAGTCACTCATGCATCTATGTGCTAAGTAATACCCCCACCAAACCATATAGACACTCAAACTGATACTAATAAAAATATCAAATAACCCAGATACATACGCATGTAGCTACTTATCAACACATGTAGCCACTTATACACAAAGTGAAACACTAATATATGTATTTAAATATTTAAACATAACTCACTAATATTTATTTTTCAGAAAGACACATATTCACTGGATGGTGTCATCAGTGATGTCATGAGTGATGTCACTCACCATGTCATGAGTGATGTAATATGTGATGTCATCAGCAGTGCATTGCACGCGCAAGTTATAGTGAGTCCGACTAACTATAACGTGGGAATTTCAATGGTTTTATATCAGTAAAATTTCCAGCTAACTATAACTGGTGTGAAACCTATGGTTTTTTCAGTGAATTTAATAGGTTTTTTAAATGCTAATTCCTAACTATAACTGGTGTGAAACCTATGGTTTTTTCAGTGAATTTCATAGGTTTTTTAAATGCTAATTCCTAACTATAACTGGTGTGAAACCTATGGTTTTTTCAGTGAATTTCATAGGTTTTTTAAATGCTAATTCCTTTGTATATCGAGTTTCTAACCTTTTTTTTTTTTACAATTTGCTGTTTTTTTTTAAGTATTCATTTTTTCTTATAATTTTTTTCTTTTGCGCTCTGGGTGCGCGCTCCGGGAAGCTTTCAGCTAAGCTCTCCTGTAAGCTTCTCCGAGAGCTCATCTGAAAGCGCACCCAGAGCGCAACTGTCGTTCGTGAAAAAAAAATATGAATGAAAAGTTAATAATAATGCAAAACATTTCGTACCATACAAATAAAATTTGTTTTTTTTAATATGGAAAATGATTATGCATTTCTATAAAAGATTGATGACGTCACTTCGGCGCGCAACGTAAGTGCCCTCGGAAGCGCATACGTGCGCGGCGCATAAACGCACGGAAAAGCGCCTACGATCGCGCCACGTTTGCGCCCCGGAAGCGCCTACGATCGCGCTGCGTAAACGCACCCGGAAGTGCTCCGGAGCGCGCAGCGTAAACGCGTCGGGTCATGTGACCCTAAAATAACACTTTTCATTGGTTGCTAACAGTTTTTTTTTACAATGAATGAAATCCCCACCCATTTCCTTCACTTCTTCTTTCACTTTTGTGACTGAAAGACCTGCCTTTTTTGCTGCTCCATATTCCTGGATTCATCATGGCTGCCAGACCATCCAGCAGTGAAGATGACTTCATTGATGAAGAGCCTCCTACCCCAAAGGTGAAGGAACATTTCATCTGGAAATTTTTTAAGTTTCCAGAAGGCCAGAAGAAGGTGAATGCACCAAAAGTAGAGTGCAGGATCTGCAAACAGGTCCTGTCACGGGGTAACCCCCCAAAAAAATACTCTTTTGGCAACTACACCATGATTCGCCATGTGGAGAGGAGGCACCCCCAGAATTTTGCCCGGGAAAGTGTCAGGGCTCTGGCACAGGAGGTTCCCAGAGATGGGGCCTCTACATCAACAGGAGGAGCAACTTCTTCTGGAAGAGAACAATCTCAGGGGCAGGTAGCAAACATTCAACCTGCATTCAACCATGGGGTCATCAGATGCAGATACTGCAATCAACTCCTCACCTATGGGGAGCAAAGTGTCCTGCTCATGGTTCGGGCATTGGAGAACCATCACTGCCCTTCCCACCCCTAATTTTTTTCTTTTCTTTTTGCTCCTGTTGAGCAGTTTCTATTTCCTGTTTTTGTTCCTCTTCAGTTAAAAGAAGAAAACCAAAAGTTCTTTTCAGAACTACCTCCAATTCTCATCAAAGAGCTATAATCTTAAAAAATGAAGAGTAAGTGAAATATAGTGCATTGATAATTGAAAGGAGAATGAGTAAGAAAGAACAGAAAGGTATGAGAGGTGAAAGGAAGTGAAGTAGGAGGAATGAAAGAAGGTGAGTGTTAGAAAAGAAAGTTATGACACAGTGAATAAACTGGAGTATTTCTGACATATCTGTAAACACAAAAGTAACGCATTGCAGGAGTGCGTCACAAAAGTGACGCAACTCCAGTAATGTGTCCTTTCACATGGAAAAAGCACCATGTGAAAGGTTTGCTGTGAAGCAGGCGCAAGATTTTTGCGCAACTGCATCCTAAAAGTGACGCACTGCGTCATTATTACCAAGCTTTTTGCAAGGAACACCCCCTCTGCATGCATTATACCTGACACTATTTTTTAAAAAGTGACGCATCTAGGTACATGGGTCACTTTTTAAAACTCTGCGCCATATTGTATCTGCAACATGATTCGTCATACATTAAATATGACACATCTGGAATGTCATAAGGAGTGCGCACAGAAAAGTGACGCATAACACCAGCAGTGTAATAAAATGTACCTCGTTGCACTATATTTAAAAAGTGACGCATCTAGATAGATGCGTCACTTTTTAAATATTGCATAACAATGCGCATTTTTTTACACCGCTGGTGCGTCACAAAAATTGACGCACAGGAAGCGCAAAACTAACAGCGCAAGGCCTTCATAAATATGGTCCTGGATTTTCCCCGTGCTTCGCCGGTGCGCGTACCATGCGCTTCCCCCGCGCAAAACGAAAAAAAATTTTTAATGCCCTGCAGGACCCTATTTTAGTCCCTACATCAAACCTAGGGGGTCAGAGGGGGTCTACTCTTCCCCCTTATGGTCATTTGCCCCTTTTTTTTTCAAACCCCTTGTGTCTCGATTTTACCGAGACACAAGATGGCGGCCGCTCCGCACTGTTTAGAATGTTTACAGACAACTGAGATCCAATCAGCTTCCTGCGCGCAAGTCGCGTGTCGCGCCTGGAGCGCACTCGGGTGCGCGCACGGGAGAGCGCCTATAGATATATATATTTTTTTGAACCTAAATTACTCAAAATCCACTGGAGCACATATCTTGAGACATAGCAAAGGCACATCGGGCTACCAGTCCCTACAATTTTGCCAAGTTTGGTGGAAATCCATTCAGCCGTTCGGGCTAAAAGTGAAATCGACCGCCCTATGGAAATTAACATGGGGAAAACGCGTTTTGGGACCCCCCTTTTATCTCGGCCCCCGCTTGACGAATCCCCCCCAAACTTTCAGGGAAGGACCGGACCGCCATGAGACCATTTTCCTGAAAATTTCAGGCAGATTCGTCAACCGGCGCCAAAGTTATTCAAAATAGAATGTTGAGATTTAACATTGAAAATTATCCTAACTATAACTACCTACTGGCGACCGCCAGTAGGTAATATATTTATATATATATATATATATATATATATATATATATATATATATATATATATTCCCATATTTGTTAACACCAATAGCAAAAACTGCTGAATGGTTTTACACCAAACTTGGGGTGAAAGCATTACTTTACTCATAGATTGTTCTTTCGTTGGTTTGCTGAAAATGTATACAGTAGTTTTTAGGTCTCGACTTAAAAGCATTGCTTTTAGCAATGCTTGTTGTCGAGAATTATAGTAGGCAATCCAAGGCCTGAAACCATCGCGGATTTTGAACAGTTCCTGTGAACTAGTGGAGCGGAAAGCGCATCCACATCAAAGCCATCTGTTGCTTTCCCAGCGCGCTCGGCCTCACTTCTCCTCCCCCTAATTAACATCCCTGCTGTTTCACACTTCTTTCATGGCCGCGAGGCCATGCTTCAAAAGGATCCACTCCTCCACCCCTTAAACCTTCTTTCGGCGATGTTCTTGTTCACAACTTGGTTTCTTTCCTTTTTCATCAGACCCTGCGTGCACGGGTGTTTTAAAATTAACTTTGTTTGTCTTTCTATGCTTGCAGCTCCCCCTAGTGGCTTTTTTAAATATACGCTTTGTGATAATTATTTAAATATACGCTTTGTGATAATTAAAACCCCCATAAATGAAACACCCACTATGTTCTGAGCTGCTCAGTTCAATCTGCATAGAGTTGCCATGATTGCGGACACTACACAAATGCTTAAACTGGCAGGAATACAAGGATGCAATAAGGCAATATCTACATTCTTGCCCAGTGGATTAGACTCGTTTTTTTATGCCCTTCTGCCCCTGTTAGACTCGTTTTTTGTGCCCTTCTGCCCCCTGTTAGACTCGTTTTTCCCTTGTTTTTCTGCCCTTCTGCCCTCTGTTAGACTCGCTTTTTGTGCCCTTCTGCCCTCTGTTAGACTCGTTTTTCCCCCTTGCAACCCCAGCATCACCTTTCTGCCCTATTAGACTCGTTTTTTGTGCCCTTCTGCCCCTGTTAGACTAGTTTTTTATGCCCTTTTGCCCCTGTTAGACTTGTTTTTATACCTTGTTTTTCTGCCCTTCTGCCCTCTGTTAGACTCGCTTTTTGTGCCCTTTTGCCGTCTGTTAGACTCGTTTTTCCCCTCGCAACTGCTGCATCACTCAGCGCAACCCCTGCATCACTCAGTGCGACCCCAGCATCACTCAGCGCAACCCCAGCATCACTCAGCCCAACCCCAGCATCACTCAGCGCAACCCCTGCATCACTCAGCGCAACCCCTGCATCACTCAGCGCAACCCCTGCATCACTCAGCGCAACCCCTGCATTACTCAGCTTAACCCCTGCATCACTCAGCTTAACCCCTGCATCACTCAGCGCAACCTCAGCATCACTCAGCGCAACCCCAGCATCACTCAGCGCAACCCCAGCATCCCTCAGCGCAACCCCTGCGTCACTCAGCGCAACCCCTGCATCACTCAGCGCAACCCCAGCATCACTCTGCGCCATCACAGCATCAATCTCTGCAACCATTCAACAACAATTCGTTCAAATATGTTCTCTCCATTTTTCAAACTTTAGTGCAAATGTCACAAAAAGATGTAAATATTTCACTTCTGTTCTTGGATTTTCATCACAATAAAATACACTGAACATAATCTTCACAAAAGTTATTTACAAAAGTTTTAGCTACATTACCTTTCTGCCCCTTTAAGACTCGTTTTTCCCTTGTTTTTCTGCCCTTCTGCCCTTTGTTAGACTCGTTTTTTGTGCCCTTCTGCCCCTGTTAGACTCGTTTTTACCTTGTTTTTCTGCCCTTCTGCCCTCTGTTAGACTCGTTTTTCCCTTGTTTTTCTGCCCTTCTGCCCTTTGTTAGACTCGTTTTTTGTTCCCTTCTGCCCCTGTTAGACTCGTTTTTACCTTGTTTTTCTGCCCTTCTGCCCTCTGTTAGACTTGTTTTTTGTGCCCTTCTACCCTCTGTTAGACTCGTTTTTCACCTTGCAACCCCTGCATCACTCAGCGCAACTCCTGCATCACTCAGCGCAACCCCTGCATCGCTTAGCGCAACCCCTGCATCACTCAGCGCAACCATCACTCAGCGCAACCCCTGCATCACTCAGCGCAACCCCTGCATCACTCAGCGCAACCCCTGCAACACTCAGCGCCATCCCTGCATCACTCCGCGCAACCCCAGCATCACTCAGCGCAATCCAGCAACATTCAGCGCAACCCCAGCATCACTCAGCGCAAGCCCAGCATCACTCAGCGCAACCATCAATCAGCGCAACCCCTGCATCACTCAGCGCAACCCCTGCATCACTCAGCGCAACCCCTGCAACACTCAGCGCCATCCCTGCATCACTCAGCGCAACCCCTGCATCACTCAGCGCAACCATCACTCAGCGCAACCCCTGCATCACTCAGCGCAACCCCTGCAACACTCAGCGCCATCCCTGCATCACTCAGCGCAACCCCTGCATCACTAAGCGCAACCCCTGGAACACTCAGCGCCATCCCTGCATCACTCAGCGCAAGCCCAGCATCACTCAGCGCAACCCCTGCATCACTCAGCGCAACCCCTGCAGAACTCAGCGCAACCCCAGCATCACTCAGTGCAACCCCAGCATCACTCAGCGCAACCCCAGCATCACTCAGCGCAACCCCAGCATCACTCAGCGCAACCCCAGCATCACTCAGCGCAACCACTGCATCACTCAGTGCAACCCCTGCATCACTCAGCGCAACCCCTGCATCACTCAGCGCAACCCCTGCATCACTCAGCTTAACCCCTGCATCACTCAGCTTAACCCCTGCATCACTCAGCACAACCCCTGCGTCACTCAGCGCAACCCCTGCATCACTCAGCGCAACCCCAGCATCACTCTGCGCCATAACAGCATCAATCTCTGCAACCATTCGAAAACAATTTGTTCAAATATGTTCTCTCCATTTTTCAAACTTTATTACAAATGTCACAAAAAGATGTAAATATTTCCCTTCTGTTCTTGGATTTTCATCACAATAAAATACACTGAACATAATCTTCACAAAAGGTATTTACAAAAGTTTAAACTACATTACCTTTCTGCCCCTTTAAGACTCGTTTTTCCCTTGTTTTTCTGCCCTTCTGCCCCTATTAGACTCATTTTTTGTGCCCTTCTGCCCCTGTTAGACTCGTTTTTTGTGCCCTTCTGCCCTCTGTCAGACTCGTTTTTCCCTTGTTTTTCTGCCCTTCTGCCCTTTGTTAGACTCGTTTTTTGTGCCCTTCTGCCCCTGTTAGACTCGTTTTTACCTTGTTTTTCTACCCTTCTGCCCTCTGTAAGACTCGTTTTTTGTGCCCTTCTGCCCTCTGTTAGACTTGCTTTTTGTGCCCTTCTGCCCTCTGTTAGACTCGTTTTTTCACCTTGCAACCCCTGCATCACTCAGCGCAACCCCTGCATCACTCAGCGCATTCCAGCAACATTCAGCGCAACCCCAGCATCACTCAGCGCAACCCCAACATCACTCAGCGCAACCCCTGCATCACTCATTGCAACCCCAGCATCACTCAGCGCAACCCCTGCAACACTCAGCGCAATCCCTGCATCATTCAGCGCAACCCCAGCATCACTCAGCGCAATCCAGCAACATTCAGCGCAACCCCTGCATCACTCAGCGCAACCCCAACATCACTCAGCGCAAACCCTGCATCACTCATTGCAACCCCAGCATCACTCAGCGCAACCCCTGCATCACTCAGCGCAACCCCTGAATCACTCAGCGCAACCCCTGCATCACTCAGCGCAACCCCTGCAGCACTCAGCCCAACCCCTGCATCACTCAGCGCAACCCCAGCATCACTCAGCGCAACCCCTGCATCACTCAGCGCAACCCCTGCATCACTCAGCGCAACCCCAGCATCACTCAGCGCAACCCCAGCATCACTCCGCGCCATCACAACATCACTATCTGCAACCATTCAACAACAACTGGTTCAAATATGTTCTCTCAATGTTTCAAACTTTATTACAAAGGTCACAAAAATATGTTAATATTTCACTTCTGTTCTTGGAATTTCATCACAATAAAATACACTGAAAATAATCTTCACAAAAGTTATTTAAAAAAGTTTAAGCTATTGCCATTATACATTAGAATCACTTTTATTTAAGTATTAATTATTAAAAAAAATTAAAAGCCATTGTTATTTGTAATATCAATACATCTAAGTCACGTAAATACAAAACATGTTGCATTACAAATGCTATAGGTGTCACATTTGCGAAAGTTATAACTATTGGGTTTGTAAATGACAAAGCTATTAATTTAGCTATTTTCAAAACCAACACATATATAAAAAAAATTGTAATTTACAAGACCAATAGCTCAAACTTTCATAATGCGAGACCTATTGCATTGCAAAATGCTTGTTGACAATTGCATGTAAAATGCGATGGGTGAGCTTGAAAAAGATTACCACGTTTTGTATATCTGCTGTTTCAAGTCACGACCTAGTGACTCGCAAATTCTTTCATGCACATCTAAATGTTTTCCAATGTGATTGGCTGGTGAACATCTCTGTCGACTTTCTCCTTTTGTTTTGTTAACTCGAAATTTTTAGATAAATTACAAGCTGTGACGTTCACAGTGGGAAAAACAATGCAAGGGGGGCTTGGGGGAGGGAGCCGACCGAAGGGAGGTCTCCTCCCCCGGGCGGTTTGGGAGGGCTGCGAGGGGTTATTTCCAGAAGTTGCCAGAATGTTCTAGTTTTGGGCTGGTCTAGTAGGACCAGCCAGCCCAAGTATAAATTCCGCCTTTCCCGCTATCCGCCACCATTTTAGGTTTGGTGACCTGGTGGCTAGGTGCTTTAACTTTTTGTGAGAGTATCTTGTGTGTGTGCGTTTCTTTTTCATTCTTTGCCTGTAGAGATATACTTTGAGCTTAGTAATGGAAGACGCACGAGTTCTGGAGGCGATGCGCTTATTGGCTGATGCCGGTCGATTGGACTTGCTCGCGGGAGGTGGACAGGATAGGCCGCACCGCCAGGCCTCTGCCGGCGTAGTGGCCGCAGTAATGGCGTGTTCGTCGCCGAAGAGGAGACGGCCGAGTCAGGTAAGCGAGAGGGGCCGCTCCCGGTCCCGGAAGCCGGTCCCGCAAAAGTCGTCTCGGGGAGAGCCAGGTGTTTCGGAGGCTCCGGTGGCCCCGGGCATGTTAAGTGGGGGGACGGGTGTTCCTTCTGGTACTGGAGACTTTCCGTTAAAGGCGGGACGGGGTCAGGGGTCGAAAAAAGGGGGCAAGAGTGGACGGGGAGGTAGCAAGAAACGCTCCGCCTCGGATCCGCTTTTTGAGCGGCGGGGACAGTATGAGGACGGTGTTCCCGTGCGCGGAGGTCGTAGGAGCTCGGTGCAATTTGTGTTGCAGGACTCCGCCCGGGACCAGGTTGCCCTTGGGGCTCAGGAGGACAGTTTGGTTGTTGGTGAAACTCAGTTCGCCCCTGACGATGGTCAGCGTTTGTTAACTCCTTTAGGTCGTTTTCCGCTCAATGTTCGAGTTGGGGAGGGCCATGAGGGGGGTTTGGTGGGATCCAGTACGGTTTTATCATCTGGTGTACAGGTGGTGGCTCCAGAGGCTGGCGCGGGAGCGGTTGATTTTGGAGGCAATGTGGGGAGTCCGTTATTGTTTTCTACCCCGGGATCGGCGGTTGGTGAGGTGGTTTCTGGGGGCGGTGGCTCTCGAGGTGAGGGTGAATGGGCCCAAATGGGCGTCAATGTTTCCTTTAGTGGTGCGAGGTATGGTTTGGACCAGGGTGAAGGTTTAAGAGCTGAAGGTGGGGGTGTTCCATGTTTGAGGGGTGGCCCATTTCAATCGGGATTACAGAATCGTCAGATGGCTTTTGTTGGGGGTCCTGCGGTTGTTGGTACGTCCGGAATGGGTATGGGTGGTTTTCCGGCTCCTCGGGCCATGAATGCGGCGGGGTTTGGCTTCCAGGGCAGTTTGTTGGGCCCCGATAGAGGTTTTGGTCAGGTGAGTGGCGGGCCTATACAAGGACCCAGGAGTACAGCTCCGCACTTATCCGGGGCCTCTGGGGGTCCGTTTTTCATGTGTGGTTCCCCAGGCTGGGAACATTTTGGCGCGGCGGGCCTGGCACATCGTACTTTTCAGAGGGAGTTAGCAGGCCAGGACTCAGCCCCTAGAGCTGTTAGTCGCGCTTCCTTTTCGGCACTTGATAATTTGGATCATAGTGACGACGACGAGGTGGTAGGCGGTTCTCCGATTCCGGTGGTTCCATTGAGGCATGACGCGCGAGGCCGTTCTTTGGAGAGAGGTCAGAAAGGGGTTGTCGATTCGACTCGTAGGGAGATGGTGTATGGTTGGTCTGTGGATGGTAGGAACCCTAGCACACCAGTCCAAACTTTTTCTTTTCAGGATGAGGTTAGGCGCGGCGTTCCAGACTTGGCAGGGCGCAGTCCAGTCCATTTTCGCCAAGGGGAAGTGAGGAGAGTGCCTAGCGCGGCCCTCTCTGTTCCACCGAGGGAACCCGACGCGGCCAGCACACGAGGGTCTGGCGTGATCCCGCTGGCCCCAACGAGTAGCAGGTATCGGTGGCAGGCCTTGCCGGCGGCTATGGAGCAACAGAGTCAGCGCCCAGGGAGGTACAGGCGTGTACAGTCTGCTCCCCCTCCTGGAGTTTCGAAATCTTTAAAATGTACTGTGGTTGATACCGGGTTAGGTAAGACCCGTGGTGATATGATGCATACTAGTGCGGACTCAGTGGTGTTGGACTATGACGAAGAGAGTCCCGAAGAAGGTGAACTGCGGGATCTTGAGGGGGGGGGTGCCCTCTCATTCCTCTCATAGTGTTTTACAGGCTCCAGTGGTCCAGAGGCAACTGCAAGGGAGAAGAGAGCGCGGCCCATCGGGTAGGGCACCTCGGAGACCGGATGCATTGTCTTCGGCGCCACGGGCGGAGCCATCGAGAGCTGTCTCTCTGTTACAAGGTGAGAAAACGGTCCCACAGGCCAAACCTATGATGGTGTCAGTGGGTACCGGTGGTGATCTTGATGTGGTCATTACGGATGGCCGGTTGGTTAAAGGTCGTTATGTCAAGGACACTGCAGTGGGTACTGACGATATGTTTTTACAAAGTAAAGGGGACTGTGGTATAGCTGGTGCTTCCAGCAAAGTTACACAACAAGGGGACAGTGGTGTTATAGCTGGTGCTTCCAGCAAAGTTACTCATCAAGGGGACAGTGGCGTTATAGCTGGTGCTTCCAGCAAAGTTCCTTATCAAGGGGACAGTGGTGTCATAGCTGGTGCTTCCAGCAACGTTACAGACAAAGTAGACAGTGGAGTTATGGCTGGTGCTTCCAGCAATGTTACAGTAACGATGGACAGTGGTGTTATGGCTGGTGCTTCCAGCAAGATTTCAGACAAATCAGTCAGTGGTGTTATAGCTGGTGCTTCCAGCACTGTTAAAGAGCCTGTGGCTAGTAAAGAGCTAAAAATCAAAAAATTACCATATATGGGGGTGACGAAGCCACTGGGTGCCCACTTGATGCTTAGTACTAAAGAAAGAATTTGGAATGGTGAGTATGTGGAGCTCCTGAAGCTTCTCCATCGAGAAGTCCGGTCTAAGGAGGGCTCTAAAGAGGAAGAATTCGAGTTGGCTAAACGCCCGAAGGTCCCTTTAAATATTGAAAATTGGACGGCTGCGTTTTTGATTTATGCCAGTGTGTACTGTGAAAAGTTCCCTGAGCGCAGCGTTTCCATGTTTAAGTACATGGATGTGATTCGTAAAGCTCAGATTACAGGGGGTGGTTTTGCCTGGTCTCAATACGACGAGGAATTTAGGGCCAGGATGGCGTGGGACCCTGAGGCAAAATGGGGTGAACTTGATAATGATTTATGGCAACACACAATGGGGTCATCAGCTGGGGGGAAGACTGTGTTCACGGCCAGTGGTTTACCTCTAGTGTACCGGCCCTTTCAGGGGAAGCCCACCCGGGGAGGGGTGGGGTCCAGCTCTAACACCCACTCAGAGTCAGGTTTCTGTTGGGAATTCAATAGGGGTTCCTGTATTAGGGAATACTGTAAATTCAGGCATGAGTGTTCAGGCTGCGGGAGGAAACACCCGTTATCTAAATGTTGGGACAACGAGCCTTCGGGCAGCCACCAGGGGAAACAGTCAGGTTCAGGTACTTCCAACTCAAGGGGTCGGGGATCCAGAGGTAATAAGGGTTCTGGGGCCAAAGGCTCGTACTCCGGTTAAACTGGACAAGCTACGGATTGCCTTACAGGGTTATGACGACGAGTCTGCGAAAATCAAGTTATTAGATGGTTTTCAGTTTGGTTTCCGACTGGGTTACCTAGGGTCCAGGGAGCGGAGGTGGTCTGCCAATTTAAAATCGGCTTTGGAACATCCCGCAGTTGTACAGAACAAACTTACTAAGGAAGTTCAGGAGGGTAGGATGGCTGGCCCGTTCACAGAGTGGCCGTTATTCAATTTGATTGTCTCTCCAGTCGGAGTCGTTCCTAAGAAAGAGGCAGGTCAGTTCAGACTCATTCAACATCTCTCATGGCCGGAGGGATCCTCAGTTAACGATTTTATTGCCCCGGAGGATGTGTCGGTATCATACTCTTCTGTGGATGTGGCCATGTCACTAGTTGTGACAGCGGGGGCAGCCGCTGAAATGGCCAAGTGTGACATAAAATCTGCTTTCCGACTGTTGCCGGTACACCCTGATGATTGGTGCCTTCTTGGTATCCAATTCGGTGGTCAATGGTATGTGGACAAGGCTCTACCTATGGGCTGTTCAATCTCATGTGCGCTGTTTGAATGTTTTAGCACTTTCTTACAGTGGTATTTCTCGAATCAGACTGGTCATTCCCTAGTGACACATTACCTTGACGACTTTTTCTTTGTCGGATCCCCGGGCTCCGCGGAGTGCCAGGCAGCTCTGGACACATTCCATGGGCTCATGGAGGATCTAGGAGTTCCTTTAGCTCCGGAAAAGACAGTGGGCCCCAGTACGGTCCTTTCCTTCTTGGGTATCGAAATTGATTCTATACGCATGTCTGCTCGCTTGCCTGAGGATAAAAGGAGCAACATGGTGCAACTACTAGAGACAATGTTGGCCAAAAGGAAAGTTTTGGTAAAAGAAATCCAGGTGCTATTGGGTCATTTGAATTTCGCTTGTAGGGTGGTGAGAGCAGGTAGGACTTTTTGTAGGAGACTAGGTAGGGCTTTAGCAGGACACCACTTGCCTCATCATCGTGTGCGCCTGTCTGCCGGTGTAAAGGAAGATTTGAGAATGTGGAAGTTCTTTTTGATCTCTTTCAATGGTGTTCCCTTGGTCAGGGATGTGGATTTCCAGTGGGACGTACAGATGTTCTCTGACGCGGCTGGTAGTGATGGTTTTGGCCTTTTCTGGAACGGCAGATGGTGTGCGGAACGTTGGCCGGATGAATGGTTGAATGGTGGTCGCAGCATCACCTTCTTGGAATTGTTCCCTCTTTTGGTGGCCTTGACACTGTGGGGGGAGGAATTGGCACACAAGAAGGTTTTGTTTCGTGTGGATAACATGGCTGTTGTGGAGATTGTGAACCGACAGTCTGCCAGAGACGAACAGGTTTTGAAATTAATGAGAGTTTTCGTTCTGGGTTGTTTGAAACACGACATTCATTTTCGTGCTTTGCACATTCCTGGCGTGGACAATGACATTGCGGATGCTTTGTCTCGTTCACAGTGGGGGAGATTCCGTGGACTGGCGAGGGAGGCAGACAGATCCCCGACTCGGATGCCGACTCATCTGTGGCGTGTAGGAGAAGTAGGGTCGTACAATTGGTGGTAGGTTCTTTATCGGTGTCCACACGTACGGCCTATTCCTTGGCCTGGAGGGAATTCTTGGCTTCTGGAGCTGTCAGACGGGAGGATATGTCGCAGCGGTCAGAGGATGTTGTTAATTTTATACTAGACCTCATGGATAAGGGCCTCACTAAAGTGACTATAGCGGGGAAACTAGCGGGTATTGCTTTTATGGGACAGTTATTATGGGGTTACACCCCGTCAGCCGGGGAAATAGGCAGGAGAATGCTTGAGGGATGGGCCAGGGAACAGGGCCATGTTGTTCGATCTCGGGCTCCACTATCCTGGCAAATACTGGCTAGGTTAATTACAGTCTTACCTTTGGTATGTTCAGATGATTTTGAGGCGTGTGTCTTTTCTATGCTCATGGCGTTTATGTTTTTTGGAGCTTTTAGGGTCTCTGAGTTGTTGGGGACCAAGCAGAAGAGTGGTTTACACTGGAGGGATGTTTTTTGTTATGACAAAGGTGTTCATGTTTGGCTATCCAGCTCCAAAACTGATCAAACGGGTAAAGGTAAAGGGGTTTGGTTACAAGCGCACGTCCCAAAGCTCACTTGCCCTTTAGTGCTGGCGCGGCGCTGGCGTTCATGGTGCGGGGGTGGGGATGAGGCCCTCGTATTTCAACACATTAATGGTTTACCTGTCACATCTTATCAGTTACGGATGGTTCTCCGTAAAGCCCTGCAACACATTGGGCTGGATAGTAGTTTATATGGTACTCATTCTTTTCGTATAGGTGCAGCCACGGAGGCCTTTCACAGAGGTTGGACGGAGACGGATATTATGAGGTTGGGGCGCTGGTCTTCTAATTGTTTCAGGCGCTATGTGCGGAGCCCGGTAGAAGACGCGCAGGCGTTCTCAGCCTAGACATGTGTTCTAATTGTGTTTTCTCTTTCAGGATCCGTTGCTGGACCTCGATCGCCAGTGGTTACGGTCTGGATAGTGGGGCATTCCTTCGTTAAATGGGCCAGAGTCCAGGCGGCACGGAGCTACTTTGGAGAACAACTCGGCTTTAATGATCGTATGTTTAATATTGTATGGAAGGGTAAAGGTGGGATGCTCTGGAGAGAGTTAATCCCTTGTTTGAACAATAACATGGTGGGCGGTTTATGCCCGGATATTTTAGTCATTCATTTGGGTGAAAATGATCTTTGTGCCACGAAAGGGGTTGTATTACTGCGGGCTATGAAACGGGATTTAAGCCTCATTAAGGAACTATGGTCTGGGTGCCATGTGTTTTGGACAGAATTGATACCGCGTAGGTCATGGAGAGGGGCTGTGAACCCCAGGGCTGTGGATCGGGCGAGGAAGAAGGTGAATTCGGAGGTGTCTCGTTGCTGCAGGGGCCTCGGTTTCAGTAGGATATCGCACAGGGAAATCAAATTTGAATCGGTAGAGTTTTTCCGGGATGACGGTGTACATTTGTCACGTGTGGGTATGGACCTTTATCTTTTAGAGCTTCGTGAGGTGTTAGCTCGGGCTTTGGCCTTGCAGCGTTGATTCCCATTATCTTTCCGTTCGCTACGCGGTTGGGGGGCAGAAAGGAAGGCTCCGTGTGTTCACCCCCCCTCTGGCCTACCTTTCTGGGTGGCGGGGTCGTGGTGTATCAGTTCGGTTTTAGGTTGATGGTTGGTTATAAGTTCGTTAGAATTTTCTGGGACTGGGGCCGGGGCAGGTTGGTCATGGTTTGACCGTTCAGTTTTGAAAAGGGGTATTCTGCAGGAGTGCAGGGTCAGGCAGGATCGATGATTACGGAGGCCATGACAAATGTTAATTCAATTTTGGTTTGATGAATAAAGTTTATTGATGACGTATGTTTTATATTCATGACGTAATGTTTATTGATGATGTAATGCTTTATCATGACGTAATGTATATGGATGTTATAATGTTATTGATGTATTGTGGGGAGGGCCCAAATATGTAGGGGTTGGGGGTTGGGGGCCCGTTTGGTTAGTTATTTATTTATTTAGTGAGGTTTAGTTTTGTAAGGCGTTTGCCGAGGTTGTATTTTGTAATGTGCACCTGTTTCCTAATAAAGCGGCCTTTTACACACACACAAACAATTTTTGGACTACTTTTCTCTCACCCCTCGCCCTCCCTCCCAAGGGGGGCTTGGGGGAGGGAGCCGACCGAAGGGAGGTCTCCTCCCCCGGGCGGTTTGGGAGGGCTGCGAGGGGTTATTTCCAGAAGTTGCCAGAATGTTCTAGTTTTGGGCTGGTCTAGTAGGACCAGCCAGCCCAAGTATAAATTCCGCCTTTCCCGCTATCCGCCACCATTTTAGGTTTGGTGACCTGGTGGCTAGGTGCTTTAACTTTTTGGCCCACCCTCCCTCCCTGTTT
Source organism: Lissotriton vulgaris (assembly GCF_964263255.1). NCBI lineage: Eukaryota > Metazoa > Chordata > Amphibia > Caudata > Salamandridae > Lissotriton > Lissotriton vulgaris. Next base: position 584,163,539 of record NC_141696.1, read on the forward strand.
TTCTGTAGTATTTTCGCCCCTCGCTCCCTCGTTTTTTCCTATCTTTTTGATAATTTTCTTTTTCAAAAGGCTGTTTTATGGGTTACCGGTGTGCAGGGGTTGTTTCTTGTATTTGTATTTGTCGCTAGGAGCAGGTGCAGTGCGGGGTCGTGGTGTATCAGTTCGGTTTTAGGTTGATGGTTGGTTATAAGTTCGTTAGAATTTTCTGGGACTGGGGCCGGGGCAGGTTGGTCATGGTTTGACCGTTCAGTTTTGAAAAGGGGTATTCTGCAGGAGTGCAGGGTCAGGCAGGATCGATGATTACGGAGGCCATGACAAATGTTAATTCAATTTTGGTTTGATGAATAAAGTTTATTGATGACGTATGTTTTATATTCATGACGTAATGTTTATTGATGATGTAATGCTTTATCATGACGTAATGTATATGGATGTTATAATGTTATTGATGTATTGTGGGGAGGGCCCAAATATGTAGGGGTTGGGGGTTGGGGGCCCGTTTGGTTAGTTATTTATTTATTTAGTGAGGTTTAGTTTTGTAAGGCGTTTGCCGAGGTTGTATTTTGTAATGTGCACCTGTTTCCTAATAAAGCGGCCTTTTACACACACACAAACAATTTTTGGACTACTTTTCTCTCACCCCTCGCCCTCCCTCCCAACAGGAAATGCTAGGCATCATAGCAAGTCGCTGGTACCAGGACAGCTTCAGTGGTGGCCAAGCAGAGTGGAAAACTAGAGGTATAGACCAGGAAAACCTCAGAAAACTGCACGTGATTCACAACTCAATACATAATCGCTATGACAACAGCCCACATCCATTAAAGTAGTACAGTGTTCATAGAATTCAGCCACCATTTTGTGAAAAATTGCTGAATAACGTTTTTCAGAAAGATTTTTGTTTTTAAAAAGACTGCAGGGGTGTGTGGCAAAAAGTAACAGAGGCAGACAAAAAAGGACACAGTGGGGGAAGGCTAAATACCGTCTGCAGTGTGGTTTACGCTCGCGGGTTTGGGCACACAGGCCTTCGTGTTTATTTATGCTGAATTATTGTAAGTATTGGGAACAGCAAATACAAAGGCCAAACCACTGCATTCACAACTGCGTCTGTGGCAACTCATACATAACGTGTACTGAGAAGTATGTATCCATCTATCCCTTTTAAGTGCAGGGCACAGAGCACCCGAGTTAATAGACAATCTTCACGAAAGTTGTCTCACGCTCACGTCGCTTACTTCAATGAGACAAAAGTCTTCACTTGGTAAAATGCATATATTCTATTCCTAAAATATTTTGACTCTGAATCGAATTTTAAATACATAGGATAAAAATGTGTTGAAAAACAAATGGTTATAAAAAATATCTCTCATTTATGCAGCCAGTTACATAAGAGTCATTTTCATATAAACTAATTGGAATGAAAGCAAGACCTCAAGTGCAGTGGTTAAACGGTCTGCTAGACAAAGTAGGCTAACACACTCGTTTGAACAACTCTATATAACCCAAATTAGTGACAAATTACCATCTGCATATTTAAATAAAATAGTAGGTTGAAACGGAATGTGAACTGCTGATGCTGGTTGCAAAAGCAAGAATAAATGATGTAGTATGTAGGACACTGGAGGAAGATGGACGGCCCACTTATGGCCTGTACCCAGCTCAGACAGAGCCTGCTTACTTTCATGCATTTTGTTATGAAATATAATACCGGGAACTAAATGAGCCCAAACAACTTGAAAAATGAGGCAGGACAAAGGAAATGAAAGTAATCAACTGCTATAAATGTTTCTGTTCCAGAGACTAAACTAAGAGCAAGAGGAATCTAATTATCCATGTATCATTGACAAACAGAAACAACCTGGTGCAATTACCTGAAACCTAAAGCAAAGCACAGACTGTTCACAAAGTCAAGTACATTCATGGAGAAGATTCATTCATGATTGTTTCAGGATTTTAGCATATATGTGTCTTTTTCTTCTCTTGGTTCAATAAAGTTATACAACTAACTCTCCCTCTTTGGCAAAACAATTATATAACTGCCCTCCCCCTTTGACTAAATAAATGTAAAAATGCAATATTTGCAAAATGCATGTAAAAAGCTAGAACAAGCATGAATATACTGAGTAGTTCGAGTTTGAGCTATATTCCTTGTGAGCTACATAAACAGAAGAGAAATCAAAATAAAAAACGTATTCTATGAATGTTTTCCATAGTAACTCATTTTGATCACCTTTCTACAATTTAAAATCAACAATGTATCTATGTGTCACTGAGCTTACACTGCATTTTCTAGCACGTGATGATTCCTGCAGCAAGGAAAGTGTAGGGATAAAATTATAGTTATCATTAGGTTTGACCTCTGAGGAAATTTTGGCTGTCTCACCAGACTATTTTTTTCCAATAACAATCACTCATAACATACACACATAGAGGAGTTTTTGGTCATCCTTAACCCATATTGGTCTGTTGAACTGTTGTTTACGTTTGGATTCTGTCAACCACATTCAGCATGGGGCAGTGGGTCAACCCACTCTACCCATTGGCTCCAGTCACTTTGAATGTTTACACAAAGCTTCTACTCATTGTTCACTCATGCTTAAGAATAGTTATTTTCTGTGACAAAGCTCTCTCAAAAGGCCCTTTAAATTTTTTATTGTTGATGTCATCTGTAAAAAATGACAATTTATTTTACTGCACTTCAGGTGCAAAGTTAGATGGTGATTTATGTACTATTTAGTTTTTAAAGTTGCTGTTTTAAAGTGTTTAAATCTGATTGTACCATTGTAGCTGCCTACCATTTGAATGCCTAGTTAGGTGGAAATGTTTCCGCCTTGTTGCATTCACATAAAATAATTGTAAAATGCAAGACACAACTGAAAAGCTAGCTTTGTCAAACATCATTAATAAAATAGACACAATTGTGAATATTTTTAAAATGTTACATTTTTATTGCAAGTAAATCGGGCCATGTGTAGGAGGCAGCCTTTTTTTTGTAGAGTATAATTGCAATAAAAAACTATAACTAAAAATTAACCACCAAATTAGGAACCAACTTACAAAGTTCACACCTGTTGAAACTGCCAATGCTTGTTTTTTATATTGAATGTGTGTTAGATGTGAAAGGACCTGGATAGGTGCAACATCACTTCTCTTAGAAATGTGGCACATATATTTCGAAATTTTACTTAGTCTGTTTGACCGTATGATTTTTGAGGTGTAAACCTATATTGTGTTGCATTTCTTTGACTATTATGAAGCTGGGATTGTCTGTGCAGCTCATATTTCTGTGCTTGTGTAAGAGCGAGGAGGGCATGATGAATGTCTAATATGAATAACACTGTCGCACTGCGTTTTGAAATAATGAACACTATTTTTTATGTATAACAAAGCAACATCACCCTTGTATTTCAATTTTTACCCCTGGATATGCTCACCATTTAAAACCTAAATAAAATGTATGACAACTAAGCATGGGCGAATTTTGCGAATTTCGCGTTCGCGAATTTTGCGGATTTGCGAACTCGCAATCCGCAAAATCCGCGAATTCTCGCGAATTTGCGGATTTTTTTTTTTGTGTTCGCGCGTGTTTCTGCCAGTTCGCGAGGGTTTTGTACAATTTCGCAAAACGCGAACTTACCTGTCGGGTCGCAAGTTTCGCGAACTTGTTTCTACGTGTCCAGCCTGTTTGGGAAACTCTTCTTCATCACTGCCACTCTCTGTCACCACTGCCACTCTCTGACTACTCATGCCACCCTCTGGCCCACCCATGCCACCCTCTGTTTCATCACAGCACCCTCTGGTTGTCCAGTCAGTGTACATTATTGTGGCAACGCAAGCACACCTTCCCTGCCTCAAGTGACCTGAATTAATTTGGGGCTGATTAATGTGTAACAGAATATTTTTTTAGCTGGCACCTGCTTCCTTAGTGCTTCCTGATTAGTGATCTTTTGCACTTGCTAAGTGCTTTCATTGTTGCAAAATTAGTTACAACACCTGCCCTGCCCCAACTGACAATAATGAATTAGGGGCTGATTAATGGATTTGAACCTCCAGCCTGGCTCCTGCTTGTCTCCCTTAGCTGTAATTCAGGACCTTTGTGGCATATGTGTAACTATTCTGAGGTTCAGAGCAGGGTCACATAATAGTTGCAACTGGCAACTGAACTCTGGAGGGGCCCCTCAGGAAGCACTACAGGAAATGGCTACTAATGATGAGCCTGAACTTTTGAACCTGGTAAGTAGTTTCAGTTTTGCTAAGATCGTATTTCTGCAATTTTGCGCTTATTCGCGGGGCGCGAAGTTGTACTGGGAAGCCGCGAACTCACGCGAACAGTGCGAGCAAGCCATGAAATCCGCTGCTCGCGGATTTGCGGATTTTACGGGAGATTCGCGAATCTCGCGGATTGCGAATTTACCGAAAATCCGCAAAATCCGCGAGCGAAACGGATTTTCCGCCCATGCTTAATGACAACGTGCATTACGCCGGCCCAGAGTACATCATGATTTGTGGAATATGCATATATTTGATTTGATTTGATTTTTTTAAAGTAACTGGGTTATGTTCAGATCCTTAGAACTACTATCATTTTATTTCTATAACTAAGACATTTTTTACAATTGAAACTTTTGATTCTTCAATTATGTCCTGTGTTGTGAGAACAGCTGCAAATATAGCAATATTTTTGCAGACAACAGGGTAGGTTTTGCTGTTAAAATGTTGGTAATGGGTGCTGTTTCCAAAAGTGCAATGTGTCCTTAGAAACGGAATAACTGTGCTTCATCAATGCTGGCGCATTATTACTGATCATATTATGATTATTATTATTATTAGTAGTAGTAGTCAATCAATAAATCAATCAAGGATTTGTAGTGCACAGCAATTCACCCATGGCGGTTTCAAGGCACTGGAGTTGCTAGCTGCTACAGATCATTGAACATCCAGGTCTTGAGTTTAGAGCAGTGTAATTTTGATATTACTTTGAGATATGGTACGAGTCCATTGTAATCAGGTGTTGTCAGCACTCAAATATATTCTGTGTGATGAATGTTACTAAGAGAAGATGGTGTATTGTACATTTAAAGTACTCCATGTGAAAAATAATGAGATTCATAAATTGCGTGCCTAGAAACATGATTAACAGAAATTCTAGAATATATATAAATGTTTTAGGGGAAAATAGGCTTATAACGAGTCTCATGTGAAACTGATGATATGGTGTTTATGTGCAGACTAATGTTTAGACATTAATACATGTAATAGGGAATTATAGTTATACTGGTGTATTTTAAAATGACATCGCTTACAGTTATAATTTTTCAATATATTAATTCGTTAGGAAACTGCATTTGCTAAGTGTTTAGAAATGTGCACACATTTGTAACCTCCTTTTGCACTGTTAAGCTGACATGATTTTGAGGCCTCAAGCACAGTTTGCTCATGTTTCAAGGCTAACATTAATTTGCATTTTACCTTCAATGTAGAATGTGTTTGCTTGTATTTTTTTCCACTGCAGATCCAGACAAAACCTCATTAGTTAGGAAAGAAGGTTTTGTGTATTAGTAAATTAGCGAGGTATGAGAAGATGGATATTGGCAAAGAAAAATGCAGTAACGAGCAAGAAGACAAGTTCTCATGGAGGAGGAGAAGAATGCCAAAGGACGAATGAAGTAGCAACTTATCAATGTGGGAAAGATGGTGCCAATGCCAATTTGTGCCTGGATCGTGGAAATTTACAGGAGAGGATCACATGATTTATCTTGAATGCAGACTATTGCCTTATGCTGTAATGTAGTGAGTATCAGAGAGACATCCTAGGAATTCATGAGGTACAGACCTCTTCTTCTGCTTTTGTTTGGCTTCATGCTACATGACTCTTGGTTGGAGTTTCTTCTACTGAAGACTATGACTGCTGACACCTTTACATTTTCCATTCTTATTCATGCTTCTTAGTTTAGAATGGTCCTTTTTAAGGTAGTGTAGGATGAGGTAGCCTGCTCATGCTTGCCTGTGATAATCGATTGATTCAATTTAACGTTCAATAATTTTTCCTTATTACTTGCATCATCATAACTGAATTAGTTGCATGCTTTTTGTAGTATAAGGTAAATCTCTTTAGGAGATTTGGAGACATCCTGTTCTACATTTCTATATTGTAATTCTGAAACTGATTAAGATCAATCTGTTTTTTAACTTATAATTAAACCTTACTAATCTTAAATTTAGTTGTTGAGTAGTTACTGTGTAACTAAATTGGTCATACTGTATTGATATTTTAACTGTGATTGTTTGTACCTCTGACCTCACAAGCAGCTAAAAAGACCATCTGGTTGAGTAGGGATGTTTAAGTGAGCCCGAGTTTTCTAAAGTTCTTTCCTGAATTGCTGGAGCAATCGGGCGGCCCTGAGGAGCAAGGGAAGGTCAATCCAGGCCTTGACCATCAGGTGTGAGAAGGAGCATCCTCCACTGATGCCTCTGCAAATCCAGGGGGGGGGGGTCTGCGAGGAAGAGGGATGCAGATCACAGGTGTCAGGTTGATTGGTGAAAGGTCATGTGTCAGTTGATGAATGCTGGTCCTTCTTTGTGCAGGGCTTTATAAGTGTGGGTCACCTTCTTGAACTGGCATCTCTTCTGAATCAGGAGCCAGTATAGCTTCTTGAGATGAATGATGTGGGTATGTCTGGGGTGGTCGAGGATGAGCCTTTGCATAGCAGTAGCATAACCATTAGAATTATTGTTTTAAGGTATTTTATAGCTCAAACCAAATGACAGCACACTGCATATGTGAGCCTTAGGTATAACCACTTTAGAGGGATAATGTAGATCCTATACACAGACTCTGCTCCGTTTGCTGAGATTTCTGCACTTTGCGGTGCAGTGGTTTTTCCTCACTCGCTTTCGCAATGGTCAAGTTGTCGAGCACGAGCTAGGAAAATCCACCTCCTGGTGAGATTTATCAATGAAGACGGTCAGATTTCTCAACGCGAGCAGTTGTTAATGTTTGCGGCCGCTCACATTGAGAAATTTTCTTTTTGGTTCATAAAGCTGCCGCTCAGATAGAATACCTTTTACAGTGCGGGACAAACATCAAGCACTGAAAATCAATGAGTACGACGTGACCAAACGTACTCCGCCGCTTGTGGAACTTCACGTAGCACAGTGGAATTTTTTCATCACTGCGCAGAGTTTCACGTAGCAGAACTCCACAAACTCCACCTAGGCCTACAAGTGAGTCTTGACAAGGTGTGTTCTCATGATATTCCTGTGAAGCATCAGGTAAGGGGCTGTAACATGAAGAGCTGTGCAGGCTCAGTGCAGAGCAGCACACATGTTATTTGTGGGGGAAGTGTTTAAAGTTCATGCATATAGCTTGGAGTTAAAGTATGAACTTTAGACAAAACAAGATGGAAAGAGGCAATCTCAGTTAATTATTTCCAACGTGTGTAGTCAAATCAAATCAAAAAATCCTTTATTCGGTTTTCATGTATTAGAAAAATCATAAAAGTACATATACAAATTAGTAGTTTTACCATAAAATAGTTAAAATATTTCTACATACAGTATAAAAATTAGTACAGTCTCTACGTATTTTAAAATACAGATAGGCAATCAACACTTTTTAGGATCAAATTCTAGAACACCAATTAAACAAGGTAGAAAACCACAATCAGAATGTACATTTCATATTTTAATCTAGGTTTGTCTTATGTCTTATTATGTACTTTAGAAATCTGACTACCTGTTTTGCAATTTGTTCTTCCTCTAAAAATTGGAGGCGGAGAAATACTGGGCGACATCTTCGTAAACTCATAATTTTTAAAATGGGAATTATCCAACGCTTTCTTTGCTCTGTAAAAAACTTGCAAAATAGGACAGTGTGCATTGCGGTTTGGCTTGAAAGTTCATCACAGGGACAAGGAGATAGACATTTTGCCCAATTGTTGGTTTGCGGGAAGGTGACAAAACGGTGGAAAGTGTTCATCCTAAACCTTGTTAGAAATAACCTTTCATAACTAGTTAAGTTAAAAGTTAAGTATGGCTGGATGGGCAAAGTAGTTTGTACCATTTACATGTGTTGCTCTGTTTTTTTGGTAACCTCATTACTCAGCCGCAGCTGCTCTAAGTGGGTAATGCAAACTGTTCTAAATGTTTTTCTTGGTAGTTCTGCGATTTCTACAGGAGTATGAAAGTATTCTGCCAATCCCAGATCGAATAGGAAATTGTTAATGTACGCAATCCACCCTATCTTTTGAGCCTTTTCCAGCAAAAGACAATCCTGAATAAGATTTTGACAGAAAGTTGTTTTAGATGATGTCCATATGCGGTGCCACAAGAGAAGAGGTTGAATTTTGATTATATCTGTCAAATATGACAAGCCAAGTTCAATGTGACACGTGTAGGGAGTGAGATGGGAAGCGAGTAGCGTCCGGTGCCCCCTTCACAGGTGCGCACTGCGGCTGTTGTCCGCAGCCTCCAGGTTTTCAGTCAAAGATGCTGCTCTTAAAGGTGATTTCAGTGCCATCTACCAACCAATTCAAGACAATCATTACAATCCAGCTGCTGGCTTTCTTTTCCCTTCTGCCTGTAAAAGCGGATATTAAAGCATACAGTATAGAAAATGTTACTCAAACATTTGATGACATGCCAGCAAGATTTGGATACAGGATTCCAAGTAATGGCTTAAAGGGTTTTTTAATAGTTTCAAAGCCTGAGAATGCTTGTGAGCCAATAGCCCTACCGCCAATGCCAAAGGAAAAAATTTCCAGCACTTTCATTGTGCTAACTAGAAGATTAGACTGCAACTTCGATATTAAGGTGTTAAATGCTCAGCAGGCTGGATACAAGGCAGCTGTCGTTTACAATGTGGACTCCGATGACCTAATTAGCATGGGATATAATGATATTGAATTAATGAAGAAGATTGAAATCCCTTCCGTATTTATTGGTGAGGCGTCCGCCAATTCCCTGAAAGACGAATTCACCTTTGAGAGAGGTGGCCATATTGTTTTACTTCCTGAGTGGAGTCTTCCATTGGAGTACTACCTAATTCCTTTCCTCATTATAGTGGGAATCTGTCTTATTCTAATTGTCATCTTCATGATCACAAAATTTGTGCAGGACAGGCACAAATCGAGAAAAAATAGACTTCGAAAAGATCAGCTGAAAAAGCTGCCAGTACACAAGTACAAAAAAGGTGATGAGTATGATGTCTGTGCCGTATGCCTGGATGAATATGAGGAGGGGGACAAACTCTGTATTCTTCCATGTTCACATGCCTATCACTGCAAGTGTGTGGACCACTGGATGTGACAAGTGTAAGCTGCAGAACCCTGCGGTAGTGCAAGAAGATATCGTAAAAACGAATTTTCCAGATTTTGGATGGACTCCACCTTCCCATAACCCCACAACCCAGACCCATAAATTGCAGTGTTTATGCACTTAGCCTGATAAATGTGTATCAATTCTGTTGGGGGCCGTTTCCCTAATCTACGTGAAAAACTAGCTAGTGGGGCTGTTGCCCTCGTAAACAGCGGTTTTCTGGTCTCAGTTGCTGGTTTCTACGTTTGCTTGTTGTCAATTACGATTCCTAAATAGGGATATGTCTTTGTACTCTCTAGTTTTGTGTTGTCGATAAAAATTGCCTTTGATCTCTGTATGTTAGGGCCTGACTTCATAACATAAGTTTTTTTAATATTAATTTGCAAATCTAGGTTGGCCATAAAAGAATGATATCCTCCAAGAGCATGCTGCAATTCCAAGGGAGCGCGTGCTAAGATCACTGCGTCATCCGCGTAGAGCAGGGCAGGTATAGGGCACTTTTTTATTTGTGGTAAGTCCCGGCACCCTTTCACCATGTCTCGTTCGAGGCCATTGGTATAGAGTGTAAAAAAAAAGGGTGCCAGGATGCAGCCCTGCCTTACTCCCGGCTCCACACCAAATGGCGCCGTTAGTTGCCCCCTAAGACCGTACCTCACTCTTGCGCCAGAGTATAATTCCCCTAAGAAGTTAACTAAAGGTAGTTATGCCCCCAGTTCCAATAAAATGGACCATAACTTGCTGCGGCTAATGCAGTTAAATGCTGCAGATAGATCGACGTATGCCATATGCAAGGCCCCGCCCTTGGCATGTACGTATTTGCCCATCAGAAGGGTCAAGTTGAGTACCTGTTCTGTAGTACCGAGACCCTAACGGAACCCAAATTGTAGGTCCTATAAGATCTTGTTCTCAGCAGCCCAAATCTGGAGGTGCTCAAGGATGACTCATGGTAACGACTTGCATTGTCACAGCCGCGGTGTAAAGGTACCGCGTTGTGAAAACATTGTTGTAAACGATGTTTACCGACTCATCCAGCCACCTTGCCCAACGAATCCAGCAACGATATCGGGCGATAGCAAGAGAGAGATTGTCTATCTCCCTTTTTAAATATTGGTACCAGGATACTATTGGACCATGAATCTAATCATCCTACCATGCAGGACGCTTCCAGGACGTGACTTAAGATGGGGGTCCACAGTTCCAGGTTGAACTTATAAAAATAGACTGGGACCCCATCGGGGCCTGGAGCCTTTCCGCTTTTACTGGCTTGAAGGGCTAACTCTAATTCAACGGGTGTAATGTTGAGGTCGATTGGAAGAATGGTTGTCTTGGCTACCACATGTGTTTCCCCCGTCTCGTCCATCGCTTGAAGGTCTTCAGACGGAAGACCGAAAATCTGAGCAAAATGTTCGACCCACATATGCTCGTCAATGGCCACGTCAATTTGTGAGTTATTGTTGCTGTCCACTAAGAAGGGTGATTTGATTGTTGCCCAAAAGGCAATATTATCTTTCATGGCACAGCTTTTATGAAGTTGGGCCCATAGTTCATTTTTCAGATCTTTTTTCCTTAATTTTATTGCCTTATTATAGTCTCTTCTGAGGTTAGCTATTTCATTTGTGTCCCTGTTTGTTCTGTGGAGGGCTATTTTTAATTTTGAATAGGCTTTGGTGCATGCTTTGTTAAATCAGCCTTTGTATTTGGAGGTTGCATTTCTTAAGTTAACACTAAGTGCTTCTTTTACTGATTTTGTTATAGCCAGAACATTTCTCAGGACCTCCTCGTGGCTGGTGGAAGTATCGAGGCATTTTTTAATTGCTCTTGAAGAGTTTTTTACTACTTTTGTGGTAAGCTCTGCTGGATTTACTTCTGCCCACTTTAACGAAAAGCCATTTACTCTATTGAGGGACAGATTTGCTTACCTAAGGATACTTACAGAATTACCTCTAACTGCTTGGTGTGGTAACAGCAGCATGACACTATTCGGATAATGGTCACTTATTGCAATGTCGTGCGTTGAAAAATTAAATATTCGGGAAGAAGAGTTGATAGAGATAAAAATGTAGTCTATAGTGCTGGATAATCCTCGCCTGTTGAAAGTGCTAGTAAGGGGGATTGGGGGGTTAATCAATTAGTTTGCCAAACCCAACTCCAGCTCAAATAGTGTCTCATTCAAACAATTCCCTATCATTGTGTAGGGGAAGTGGGTAAGTGGAATTTTGTTTTCATCCACTAGACCGCAGGTTGAATTAGAATTAAACCAGCAGATGGACTGATTAAAATCACTCCCACCATATAATTTTCCAAATCCTCTCTTGTGGTATTCCTTAAATCCTGCAAGCAAGACTGGATTTCTCTTAGTACACCAATTATTTCGTCCTGTTTAAGAGTGTTGTAAAGATTGACCAGCGCAAGGAGGTTACTTTTATCCACCCTCAGCATTATAATTTGGTAATTAGCCTCTATTTTAACTTGGATGATTTTCTCTAGTTTGTGAATATTAGAGATATAAATCGACAGACCACCCCTGGCTCTTCCAGAAGTTGAAGGGAGTGCCATGGAAAGGTAGCTTTTATATCCCTCTATATGGATTGGGGATGTGGCCCATGTCTCCTGTAAGCATAGGATATTGAATTTATGAATAAAGTTAATCCAGATTTCGTTATTGAGTTTGGAGCTCAAACCTGCAATGTTCCAGCATACTATGCTCAGTGAAGGTCTGTCAGAGATATCAGTTTTTGTGGGACCTCCGGGAGAAAATCGGTATTTCAGTCAGAACGATTTACAATTGGCAGTTCCACACTGGCATTTTGGACTGGCTCTATTACTCGTCCCTGTACCTTCAGATTCTTTGAGTTTGTCTTAACCAGTCAATCTAGGTCTTCCAAGCCGGAGAGCGGGTTAAATCTATTTGTGGTAGGAATCTGAAAGTGTGAATCCAGTCTCTTTATAGAGTCAAAGTTAGGGGTGTAATGAACTGTACTCGTAGGGGGATAAAAAAAAGCCTAGAGATAATATATTGATCTCTCCCCTCGCTAGATAGTTGTTTCCAGATTCCCACAAGATTTTTTTAACTAACGCAGGGGATCTGAAGGCGAGTGCGATGCAGTATCCCTGAAGAGTTTTCCCACAAGTTCCCTCCCACTGTACCCTTCTGGCCATCATGAATTCCCTGAATAGGCAGTCGTCTAAGCCTGTTCTACGACTTAGCCAACGTAACGACTTGTTTCTCAATGTTTTCCACCACTCTAGTTCAAAAGGAGGCTTTCTTGGGACATTTGCCAACACGATGATATAAGGAGTGGCAGCAGGTGGAAGATTAAGATGTTGGTCGGGTCCCAATTTTATCTGGGATTGACTTTCGGAATTATATAGTGGGTGTGCATGTGCCTGGGAGGGGTGGAAAGAGATGGCAGTTTCCAGGGTATCTAAGGTCCTCTTTATGGGCTTGTTACCCTCAACCTGAATAGCAATTAGGGTGGAATTTAATGTCGGGTGTTGGACCTCGTTACAATTCTTTGCTTTGTTATTCCATGCCCTTCAATCAAATTTTTCACCACAGTTACCCCTTCTTGTTTACTAGATGGGGATTTAGCGTGCTCTCTGTGTAGCCTTATATTGGTGGATATAGTTTGTTCTATTTGAGTCAGTCTGGACTCCATTTTGTCCAGCCTGAGCCGCAGTGGTAAGAGTCTTAATATCATTAGTGGAGACCTCCAAATTCTTATTGTTACCTGCTTGAGCCTTTATGGAGGATTTTCTTACGCCCGCTTTTCTTTTACCCTGTTTAGTATATTTCCTTTTTATGTTTAGCGCGTCTTCCTTATTGACTAAATGACTTTTTTTCGCAGCTTTGGTTGTGCTATTCTCGGAAACCGTGTTTACAGCAGGTATCAGGGTTTTGTGTTTTTTGGGGGCGGTTGTAAAGAGGTATCTGAGTCACTTAAAGTGATTCTATCTGCGATATGCTGGACGCAGCCGTTTGAGGCGCTTTTTTTGGGTGGACATTGGCTGAGGCTCTCTGAAGGTTCTGAGTGGTTAGACTCCGGATTAGATCGTGAGGAGTTAGCTTCAAGTAATTCCTCCGCCGAGCTTATCTGTTTATCTAAGGCTCCCATCGCACCTGTTAGGTAGCTTAACAGTGTTTGCTGTGAGTCTATAATGACCTTCCGACCTGTGTTAGAATTAGGACTAGGCAACTTCCTTTTCCCCATTTTTACCACAATCGTACAGTCCTTTACTATGGGTGATACAATATAGATACAAATTTCAAAACTACCCTTTAGATTGTAAAAGAAAAACAGACCTTACATGCACTATGCGAATAGTTGGAATAAAAAGTCCTTCAAGTTCATGGAAATAGTCAATGATTATAGTAGAAAGCTTACTAGTTCTTTGTTCGTACTGAGGAACCAAAAGGGGTGGCCCAGCCCAGCCCGGCCTCAATCGGCCACAGATGGGCAAGGACAGGCCCGCCCTTGGCCTGGGCTTTGCCCGGGCGAGCGCGCGCACGTCCCGCGCTGCGGGAGCCCGCCGAGAGATTTGTAAGCCTGCCCCCCTCCTCCTCTCGCGAGACCCCACTGTGCTGCCTTTTGGGAGATGTTGTTCGGGAGCCAGCGGTCGGCATCGGGCAGGGGACAGGTACTGGCAGGAGGTGCAATCCAACAGAAGGGCTGCGGGGCAATTCGGGAGGGCAGCGGAAGCAGAAATCAATTCTCAGCAGCAAGGAAAGCAGCAAGGAAGGCCGGTGGCAACAAGAAGCAGTTAAGGGCGTGTGTAGTCTGTATTTCTTGCATTAACTTGGAGAAGTACCGAGTTATGTGCATGAGCTTTAGACACCACAAATGCAAAAAAAAAAAAAACAGGTGCTTGCATCTCCACTGAACCAGTGCAAATCTTCATGATTGTGTCCCTGTGCTGTGGGAGCTAGGCATGAGAATGTTTTGCTCAATTATTTATCTTTTTTTGTTTTTGTTTTTACTTTAGACCTTTGGTAGAATACCAAGTAAACTTTCAGAGCGTTGACAAATTTCTTGGCAAAAATTGAATCCTGGTGAAAAGGTATCCAAGTAAAAAAATTATAATAAGATCTTTTGAAAGAAGGACAAATAAGGTATCAAAAAAACATAAAAGAAACCTTAATACCCAACACGGGAATTCCATTAATGAATACCCACATGTTTCGTGTTCAATTAAAAGACCCGATTCTCCATGAGCAAACACAATTAAAAATATTTTCACGTGATGTGTGCATAGGGAACAAAAAATGCCGTAAAAGGAGCACGTAATTAATCAGCTGTGGAAATAAAGCAAAGATGTTCTTTCTCGACAGGAGAGACATGAAATTAAATTGTGTTTGTTCTGCAAAAAAACAGTTTCATCAGTCCAGACGTGACTTTTTTGCAGCGTTTTCTTTTAGTCGTTGACCTCATCTTAGCAAATCCTGATTTTTAAAATGGTCCATGCTAATGAACTCCCGGAAGCCACGGTGGAGTAGAAATGAAAAGAACAACGTTGTTGCTTTACAATAGAATTCAGAATTTCCGTGAACAAACTGTGCGGTCAATTTAAACAGTACGGCTTATTTATGAAAATCTCACGAGACCTATGGGACCAGGGAGGCAACTTAAATCATAACTTTCCACTGACCTGCGAGGCTCTGCTGTCACCTCGCATTACATTTATTGTCATGTCATATATTTAAGTGATTTAATAGCACGTACAAAGATGCATTTTGATGAGCTTGGGGTGCATCTGTGCTTGATGGAAATGAAAAACAGCTTTTCTGGGAGTGAGTTCTGTTTCCATAAGAATCGCATTAATTATTAGGAGGGAGTGAACGTTGAAAAGATATAGGTTATTTAAGTCAAATTTTGTAGCTAGCCAGCACAAAATGTCCCTCTGGGGGTGCTCAATAACGTGACGTCTCAGGGGAGGCCGTTCTAGATGATGAAGGTGATAAGAATGACAAACATTACTGTTAAGTCATCCACAAATTTTGTGGGAAGGATTTTATTGCACTTTAAGTAATAATATTCATAAAGTAGATTGTTATGAATAACAGACGCGTCATTTCAGCCTTCTAAGAGTTGTAAATAACAGGTGTACCTATTACCAAATGTAATAGCCCTCAATTTACTCACCTTGCAAGGATGGCATACTGAGTCTGGCCTAGCCAGGATTCGAACCCAAGACCTGTAGATCACTGCATACGCAGTCACAAACGTCTTCCGTTCATTGAATTGCACTACTTTCAGTTCACATAACACAAGTACAAGGCCGAAACACATAATACAGACATTGGGATGACAAACGTTAAGTACACCCTATATTTTAAAAGGAAAAGTAGGGGGTCGTCTTATACGCCCAGTCGTCCTATACGCCAGAAAATACGGTATGTACAATCAACAAGAGTATAGCCTGTGTGAGGATACATGGCAAGCATGCCGCAAATTAAACATTTTTCAATACCTTCATTGGGTGGACAGGAGAAACGTGGCTGAGACAAACTATGAGGCAAAGGAACAACTCTAGCTTCAAAATAGATGTATTGATTTATAGAAGTTGTGTACAGCACACACAAAGCCAAAAAGCATCAGGCACTATATATTGAGCAGCGGCATTTCACAAATCAAATAGAGCAGGTATATGGAGAAAAACCTTAAATGCTTTTATAAAACACATAAAGAATGACTGTTTTGAGAGTATAGCGGAATATGAAATAATCATATACATAAAGGAAAGAAAATTGCTTTTATTAAGTGTACATAGCTATGAGATAATATACACCAGGGCCTACACAGATAGTGAGGCTCTAGAGGATATCATGAAATAGTAGGCCTGATGTCAGTGGAGCCCAGCATTCAAAGGGACAATAAACAGAGCAAACCACCAGCCGTTCTGTGGGGGTGTACAGGTGCATTTTGAAAGTCACTTACCCCTGGTGGGAGGGGGCTAAAGAGGAGGTGAGTCAATGCTGCTGCAGAAGATTGTTACAGCTTTTTTACAGGAGGGTAAGAAGACAAAAGTGTGGATGGAAGGGGCTGTACAGTTTCAAAATATGGATGCGCGACAAGAGAATGACTGATTCTGTACATTTGTTTGACGAAGGTAAGGGTCTCAAAAAGTAGAGTCTAAAAACTGCCTGCTTGGTGAGATACCATGAAATCTTCAGTATCCCAACTAGGTAGTGAGAAGGACCAGAGCTAAAGAGCCAGTGCTTCAAACCCTTAGATTTGTAAATTCTTCTGGGCTCCATAGGGCCCCAGCACAAAAAAATCACAGCTGCGCTTGGAGTCTTCTGTGCTGTCACAGATATCTGTGAAACTGATGATCCAACCCATTAAGGTACAGTTATCTCATGGAAAAGCTGGAACATTCTCATTATGATTCATGCAACCTATAATTTCAAAGATAAGGAAGCACAAACCTGCCTCACATGTTTACGTATCTGCGGCATTTATGCATAATATTTTTCATGACTGCCTAACATAGGTAGTTATATATTTTACATTAGCTTAAGGAAGTTGACCTACTTATTAGCTAGGTGAAGAGCAATCGAGAGCCAATGATGCAAATTGGGGTAAAATTCTATTTTGGGGGGATTTAATTATGTTCACAAATGTGTGTCCCATTCTTCTGAGTACCTAACTTACACCAGAATGAACCTGGCATTACTCGAGCAAAAATTATTGTAATTGATCAATTTGTGATGTACGTAATAGCCCTGATTAACAAAGAGTTTGTGTCAGGTTTGTGTTACTTTTCTAAAGCAGCCAGATACAAAGTCTTGTGCTGGGATATATAAATATATAAACGAAAACAAATTTCGATTTGTGTTGGTTTGTTACCCAAAGTAACGCAATAGTGCAATGCGCTGTTTTGCATTACTTTGCATCAAGGGGGTGTGCCTTGGGTGGTGTATGAGTGTTCCCAGGCAGCTATCAATCGGTTTCGACACATCCCTATCTACAAAGAAATTTAGACATAGTTTTGGGACTAACTCCTGTGCCTTCCTCAGACAGAAGTTACAAGGAGAATTACTTTTATCTCTCCTCGTTTTTTCCCCTTACACATGAGCTCCTTTTTGCATCAGACAAAGAGGAAAACTCCTTAAAGCATAATCTTTGCGCAGGAAGGGACTCTTTCCTGCATAAAAGCTATGCTGAGTACAAGGCAGACACCCTTGCACCATGGTGCTAGGGTGATTGCGTTGGCGCAAGTTAGCCAAAAGTGCACCAGTGCAGGTAGAGAGCAGAACTGCACCGCTTCTAAGTAGCTATGGCACAGTTCATCGCCCGTTTACTCAAGGCAGAGCAGCAACTTTACTTGCTGTGCTGCATTAAGTGAACTATTTGTAAATATGCCTCATAGCGCATAAGAATAGCTGAAATGTATGCGAAAATAGTATTTTCGCATACATTTCAGCTATTCTTATGCGCTAGTGCATTTAAAAATAAGAAATATCAAGCTGCAAATAATCTGAAAATTAGTCAAATTTTGTTCGATCCATGCCTGGAAGATGTATTCATTATGCACATTACTCGTGTTTCTGGTGAGGTATATTCATTTAAGTGCAACATGATAATGTTTCACATGCATTTTACACGATGTGCCCATTGCAAATTATGTGGATGAAAATATGTTTATTTAGAAAAAAATAAATCATGCATATACTATTCTGTAAATGTTCATGTTCCATGATGTTCGCATCACTTCCGAATTTGTTTTGCTTTGCCCTCAAGTGCCTTGTCAGGTTGAAGTTTATCCTTTCCTCTCCCAACCCGCTCCGTGCCCTTAAAGCCAGGCTTCAGTCATCTCTGCCCACCAGGCCCAGAAGACCGGCTTTTTGTCCGTTTCACCCCTCCTACACAAATGACCAGACCTTTGGTTTGACGCAGTGTTAATTAGCGCGTGCTTTGTTTATATAGTACACTAGAGAGAATTTGAATAGAAAACGTGTGCAAACATTTCGATCTCGGTGTTGTATATATAAAAAGAACACATTGTGACATCAGACCAAAACTAAATATATCACGTTACCCCTCCTCTAATGTCATTTATACACATATTCTCTTTTATCAGGTGCCTAAATATCAGACATAGCTGTCACTCTGATAGAAAATTATCATGAACGTTCACCCAAAATTCAGAATTTATGGACCTCCATTACACTCCTTAAAAGTTAAATGCATTTTTTTGCAAATTAAATTCTTCCAGTAAAATCACAGGCAGAATAACACACAGAAAAATACTTGAGACGAAAAGAATTCCATAAAGGCAATGCTATACACTTTCAGTGTTGCAGCTACTTGCTCCAAGCGAGTTTCCGATGTGATCTTTCTGCATGGAATCACATTGAACAGCATGCCGATATTACATGCTGTGCTTTGTAATCACATTTATTATTCTCCATTATCTCCAGCCTTCACCAGGGTTGTGTGCACAAAGCTTACCTAATACATATTTAATGACACGACAGGGTACCTATATAAAATACATGTTATTTTAATATGAAAAATATTACCATTCAAATGCGTGCTTGGATATATTTTAAGTAACTTCATTACGACGTTGCAGTAGGACTAGAAAAGTGTTAAAGTGGGCTTGCAGAAAAAACTTGGGGGCATATTATCAAGGGGGTTTTTCTCAGCTTTTTTGGCTTTAAAAGCCAAGAAAGCGGAGATAAAATTATCTCCCTATTACCTAGCTGTCTCTAACACCAGTTAGCGACAGCTAGTAGGAGATAGCGACCATCTCGGGCCCCACTTGGCATGTCAGTGATATTTATCACTAATGACATGCAAAGTGGGCGTGCCAAGATGTTAGCGACTGGAAACAGTCGCTAACATCGCTATCTCCTATTACCAACTTTTGGAGATATTCGCGCTAAGAGCGAATATCTCCAAAAGCTAACACCTGCCCTGAGCAGTTCTTAGCCAGGTTATCCAATGGGAGGTGGATAACATGGCTAAGAGCATTAGCTCGGTAATGCATGAATATCGCTGACTTTTCAGCGATATTCATGCATTGCGTCCGATTTTTATCGCATTTGCGATAAACTTTCGTAATACCAAGGTTTATCTGCGATAAAATCGCCGCAGCTCAGCGGTAAATTTTTGTCTCTAACCAAGCAATAGCGATAATTATCGTTATTGCTTGGTAATATGCCCCTTGGCCTTTTACCCTTTCTTGCATCACCCACAACAATAAAGGGTCAGGAATGTCCCTCTGGATGATGGGTTCTGGTTGGGTGGTAAAACAAATGGTGACATAATTTAGTAAATGGCGTCTTCGAGGTCATCCTATTTGAAAACAATGAATTCATCGCTCATGTTTCTCTTACTCCTGCGCGTAGTTTATTGTGTTCTTATGTAAACTGATTTTGTAATGTATGTAAAGGCTCCTTCTTGCGAATAGTACAGATAATACAATTACATTTTCTATTTTTTTCTTTCATTTTTTTGGCTGTTTATACAAATTCGAATTGGTAGTAATGTAGTATGCTGAGGCTATAAAACACAAATCCAATACATTACTTAAAAAATGACATCTAAAGTTATTTCAAAACTTCAAAAATTCTGGGCACCTGTATTTTGTGTGCAGATTAATATTTGAAAAAATCAGCCACGCAAGTTTGTGACTTTTTAAATCTGTATTAAAAGGATTTGGATGAAAGAATTCTCCAACTACCTGAATATTACGTTTTTCAGATATGTACTGAAGCATACCGTGATGCTTCGAGGATTTGCTTTACTTCATTCATAGCTTTCAGCATGCATACCTGCTGCAAGGTGTTCTTGTGTCACTTTCCATAATGCGAAGACATATCTTGTCCCATGTCAGTGAACAACAAAATACTGCCTTGCCCTAGGTAGGATTACCTTTCATTAGAAGACAAATCGTGGTAAACTCACTCAGTTTCAACTTTGCCTGACCTGTGCAGCTGGGTGGAAAGCTCCTCTGAACCAGACACAACGTTCTTGTGGATATCAGAGTAGTCAACATTTCCTTCACGCATCACACGTTTTATGAGATTTGCAAATCCTCCAAGAATCGAAAACTCAAATGTACTTTGGCTGTAAAACAGCTTGGCCCTGTCCTAAATCATGCACATTTCTAAAAAAGTCTGCCAGAAAGAGTCAGAAGGAGTTTATATATGTGAACATCCACACATTTTGTCACAATAACATGGGAAGCTGAACGTGAGATAAATGTTTGCAGTAGAGGGTAACGAATAGTAACTGGTGTCCAGGGCACAAGTCCTAAAAAAAGAAGAGGGTGACTAACCTAGTTAATCAGAATGCAAGTGGCATCATGGCTCGCGACATCACGGTGTGTGACATCGCGGAGTGTGTCATCACGGCACGTGGCACCACAGGAATTGGCATCTAAGAAGTGACATCAGATCTTGAGCCTTCACATATATGTTTAGCAGGTCTATCATGAGTACATTGGAGCACATTTCGAGTATACACGCAAACCCTCCTGATTGAGGAGGAAGATTCACACTTTTGAAAACTATGCATAAAACAGTGTTGCCTTTTGTCAACGCAAATCTCCTCTAGCCATAGTGCTTTAGAAGAAAAAATAGTGGTACTTTTTTTTTAAAAAACTTCGTTCGGGTATTAAGCATTACAAGTAATGCATTTGAATGGACAATAATTTCAAGGCACCTGAGTCATGGATAAGTGAGCATTGCCAGTTAGTGATAGTACGCATGTCAACATGTTCAAATACTGAGCATAAGAACGACATTCAGGATTGATCTATCCAAATTCACTGCGTCATACTAGCATAGAGGTTCCTATCATCATTTTCCACATCAGCTGAATTGGTTGCAAAGGAGTGTGTTGCAGTGTTGTAAGGGGTACGATTATCTTCGTCAGTCTGCTGTAAATAAGACACCAGGGAAGCCCAAATTTCATGTTATATTATGTTATGTTATGGTAAACAATTTATATAGCGCTACAGCCAGGGTCGGATTGGGATCACAATTCGGCCCGGGCACTGACGAAAAAAGCGGCCCACATTCAAGAGGGGTGGCCCATATTTAAGGGGCGTGGCCCACATTCAAGGGGCGTGCCCTTTCATGAAACACTATTTGCACAGACAAGGAATGAAAGTGGGAGGATACTGTTCTTGCACAGGACACAGGGCAAAGGTGCAATGCTGAGCAAGTAAAAAAAATAGCAAGGCCCCTTTCTGTCACAAAATTATTCCAGCCCTCCAGAACAGGAGCACCTGAAAAGCAGCAAAGCCCCTGCTATTACTAACCTACTTAGCCCTTCCCAGACCTTCAGCTCAGGAGCACATGAACAGAGGTAAGGCCCCTGCAATTAGTAAATTAATCAGCCCTCCAGGCCTCGAGAAAATGTCCTGGCAGGGGAGCACAAAACACAGCTTTCTGGGTCATCCTAGGTAGCCAGGTAGCCAGGGGGGAGGCTGAGGTGAAGCTGGTGCATGGGAAGTGCCTTCCCAGTGTGTTCTGGCAGTTTGAGTGTTTACCATTTACTGTAGTATTACCTTGTACCTTTGTATGGTACCCTTTTGTAACTTGCACACGCCACTTTTCTCTGGTATCACACTGCATGCTACCTCTCACTTTTGTTTGCTTTAGATACTTGCACAAGTGCCACCATTGCCTATGTAACGTTTGTTCTTGTGCTGGAGTGTCTGCCATTTATTGCAGTATTATACCTCTACTTGTACTTTGTACGCTTTTGTAACCTGCACACATATCACTTTTTCCTCCTGTAATGTACCGATTGCTACCTCATGTATTTTGGTTGCTCACTATTGTCACTTTTGATTCATGTAACTTAACGTTTGCTTTTGTAATTTGTCCACATGTAATTTTTCTCCTCATGTATTATTGCTGTTCCTTGTGTGAAGCGCTCTGACACCCTCGGGTAAAGTCAGCGCTATATAAAATTGCATAAATAAATAAATAAAATAAAAAAATTCCAAACATCACCTGGCCCCCACAGCAAGACCCATTCTTCCTCATCCACTATGCCCTGAATGTGAAGGGCTGTGGGCGAGGTGCTAAGACTAACACTGTTTCTGGGCTGCATGGGCGCCAGGGGGCCGAGGTGCAAATGGCTCAAAGGCCTGAGAAACACCTGGCCCCCAGGGAGGCCGATTATTGCAAACAATCACCCCTGCCCAGCCTCAGCTTGATTGCTTGGCAGGGCAGGGGTGAAGAAGAGGCCACAGCTGACAATCGCTGTCCGGCCACACAGCGAGGCTGCTTTCATTTTCTCTGTCTGTCTCGTGCCCTCCGTGGGCCGTTTTTTTTCCTCCCCTTTCCTAGTCCACTCTCTGTGGACTGGGACAGGGGAGAAAAAAACGGCCCACAGAGGGCACTGAGGCACCGGCCCTTCGGCCCATTCCCGAATGCCCGCCTTGCCAATCAGCCCCTGGCTACAGCTACCTCAGCAAGGGGGTGTCCCGGCGCTGACCAAGAGAGTATAAAGGACTGCTACCACGATGACCAGCTCACCACCTAATCCCTAGGAAAACGGTAGGTCTTAATCGCCTTCCTAAAAGGTAAGTAGCTGCTAGTACCTCGGATGTCATGTGTCCTGCTTGCGGGGGGCATAGATTCCTGTATTCGCTTAAGTGGGTCTGACAGTGTGCTGCGCCCGCCAGCCAGGCCTGGGCGTTGCGGTGAGCATGGGGTCCCCCAGTGAGTCAGCAGTAGGGCTGTCAGGCAGGGGCTGGATGCGGGCGCCAATCATCGCACCAATGTCGCAGCAGGCCTTCTGTCAACCCAGAGAAGGAGAGGGAATGCCAGCAGAGGAGTGCAGAGGAGGAGGAACAGGTAGGATAATTAGCCGTTGAACTGGTCCAGTAAGCAGATCAATGTCCCGGTGTGCATTCACATTAGTGAGAAGCCTCGCTCCGGGATGCCAGCAGGGTTTACAGAGGCAGCCGGGACAAATTCAGGTATTTCAAGTATCTCACCGGGCTGCACACCGCAGCATCCCGTCACAGTCTTGACCCAGGCCTGGCGGCCGCCCCAGGACCTCAGACCAGCTGCAGGAGAATAGGCTGCACAGGCCAGGAAGGAGGCAGCGTGGTCCCAGGCTAGATTGCGGCCAACAGGATTCTCAAAGCAGTGGTTGTAGCGTCGCCAGCCGCCCGATTGCCAAAATATACAGCTCAGTAGATGCCTTGAATGCTGTAGAGCCAGGGCAGACATATTACAGTAGTCAAGCCCCCTCACTCAAACAGGATGATGCAGGATTCTTGCAGCTGCCGAAACTATGCCCCCAAAAATAGTGGTTCAACGCCTCCTCAGGGGTATTAAGCACTGTATATAAATTAGATTTTGTGTGTGTAAATACAGGGAAAAACCAATGCATCTGACATTCTTTCAGGGCATGCATATCTTGTAAACAGGGACTGAACAAAGTGAAAAGCTGCCTCTCTTAAGTATGTGTGAAGTGTTACCAAGGTGTGAGCCTTTGTTTCATCTCTGCTGCATTTGCTTCTAGGTGTGAGGCTCCTGACTGCTGCCAGCCAGGAGATTTGAACAAAAGCAGGCCCGATGACCCCTCAAATTGGACCTTTATTATGTGCCCAGCAGGAGTCTGAACTAAGAAAGTCCCGTCCTAGCCTGCACGTTGTTGCAATCGAAAGCAGACAACAACATGCAGGCGCTGCTGAATGTATCCCGGTGTTTGCAAATAACACCAAGATGAATTCAGCATATTTTATATTGGGGCCCAACTTCTTGGCAGGATGGACGGGGGGCACCCTGTGAAAATAGTGGGCAGACGCCATCCACCCGCGATTCGAGTGTAGGAGCCCGGGCAGAGTGGCAGCAAGCTCAGCGCTCTCTGTGGAGCATAAGAGTGGTCAATAAATAGTTTTACCAGCAAACCCACAGTTGTCCTGTCGTCCTTTCAGGAATTGGTAACTTTACAGTGGCGATGAGGCTGGGACCTGAAACAAGAAAAAAAAAAAGGAAATAAATTATAAAGGACAAGAAAGGAAGGACCAGCCCTTAGAGGCAAGACAAGCCCCAAGAGAGAGGGACCAGGAGCACCACAGGGAGCGTGGCAGAAGCGACAGGAGACACACCAGAGCAGGGTGCAGACCGGCACGACCAGCTACGAGGGCAGCTACCCCCAAGGCAGTGAGGCAGGAACAGCCCCTAGTATCACCACGCAGGGCAAAGGAAGGGACGCAGGATAGCAGGAAGACAGGCGCCCACAGCCACCCAGCTAACAAGGAGTATACAGGCCGGGGAAGTATCACAAGGGAGAGCCTCGAACAGGACAGGGGCCCTGGCGGATTCAAGGAGAAGTGGAGCAGGAGGTGCAGAGAGTCCCCAATTCCAACCAGAGCAGGGGGAGGAGACTAGTGGAACAGGGAGTCCCAAGAGCCAGGAAACAGGGCTTAAAAAGCGCGAAGAAATGAGCGCGAAAGCATCCTTGATGACAACTGCGATCCCATTCCTACCAAAACCGGGAGAGCCCCTGATGAAATGGGAAGACTGGAGAGAGTATATTCTCAATTACATTGAAGCCCTGGAAGACGAGAACGAAGAGGCATTCATGAGTAAAAGGAAAAAGAGAATATTACTACACAACCTGGGCCCAGAAGGGATTAGGGTATTTCAGAACCTGGTACCCAAGCCCAGACAAGCTGCAGATGATGACGTATTTGCGCATGCCATAGAGGAACTTAATGAGCATTACAGGCCAGCAGTATGCACGTCCATAGAGCAGTATAATTTCCAGCAGCGGAAGCAAGAAATAGGAGAGTTAATTGACGAGTATGTGGCGGCATTGAAGAAATTAGCGACGACGTGCAAATTTGGCGCGCTACACGACGAGTTCATTAAGGACCAGATAGTGATGCACACCACCAACAAAACAGTGCAAGACTAGTTGTGGGCGAGCGGCGATGCCACACTAAAGGAAGTGATTGCGATTGTGAAAAAGGCAGAGCTAACGAAGAGATGTGCGGATGCAGCCAAGAGAGAACCAGTGGTGAGGCCTAGGGTGAACAAGGTCGACGACGAAGAACCCGCGGGAAGGAACAAAGGCGCAGTGACAAACAGCAGAGGGCCCAACAAATGGCTGGGGAAACCGGTGCAGCAAGGAAAGCAAAACAGAGGAGCCAGAAACTCGTGCTATCGATGTGGCAGCCAGGCCCACGAGGCCTATGACAAGAGATGCCCGGCGTTCCGAGCGAAGTGCATGTTTTGCGGCATAAAGGGGCACTACAAAAAGGTGTGTTGTCGGAAAGCAGGCTGCAACACGGTGAAGTACGTGGACCAAGACCCGAAAGATGCAAAGGAGAGAAGGCAAGAGGAAGAAGACACGGTGCTGTGTATAGAGGATCAAGTACTGCGCGTGGATGTCTGAAGATCGAACAAACCGTAGTGCGACATGCTAATAGGATGTGTACAGATAAGAATTGTGGTGGACTCAGGATCACCCTCTGCAATTGTCCAAAGAGCAGTATTGAACTAGAAGTTCAAGCCCCACTTGGGAACATGATTGGAACCTCTGGATATAAGACCGGTCTCATACACGGGAGAAAGAATCCCCATGGTAGGATACCGAGTGTTAAAATTTGAATTCAGCGGACGGAGTGCGGAGTGCAAACTGTATGAAGCGGAAAAGGTTCCCGTCGGTCCTAGGCTGGATGGATCAAGGAGACCTGGGCATAAAACTAGACCCAGGAGGAGACATACAAATACTGATGACGGCACCAGAACAATGGCCAGACCTAGAGAAATTGAAGAGGGACTTCCCCCAAGGTGTTTGGCCGGAAAGTCGGGAAGCTGGAGAAGGTCACGCACAGGATAGAACTCAAGGACAATGCCATACCAGTATTGCATAAAGTACAAAATGTCCCCATTGCAGTGAGGGAAGCAGTGCAACAGGAGTTGCGGGGGCTGGAGAAGAATAGGATAATCGAGCCCATAAATTGCGCGCAGTGGCTTGCGCCCCTGGTAGTGGTAATGAAGCCCAACGGCAAGGTCTGGCTGTGTGTGGACCTGAGAGAACTGAACACGTGCATTGTGGTGGAAAAGTTCCCATTACCCCGCATCGAGGAAATGTTGACCAAGACCAAGGGAATAAAATGGTATTCCACAATTGATCTGACTTCGGCCTATCATCAAATAGCACTACACCCGGAAAGCAGGAAGTTAACATCGTTCATAACACCCTTTGGGTGTTATCAATTCTGCAGGATGCCATTTGGACTGGTCTCAGCGGCAGCCGTCTTCCAGAAACTCATGCACCATCTCTTCAAGGACATGGAAGGAGTACAGTACTTCTAGGACAACATCCTGGTGATGGGGAAAGACCGGAGAGACCACAACACTAAATTAGCCAAGGTGCTGAATGTTCTGGAAAAAAAAGGCCTGACAGCAGAGTGGGAGAAGTGCTGTCTAGGGATGGCTGCAGTCACCTACCTTGGACATGAAATAGGAGAGCAAGGTATCAGACTAAAAAGAGATAATGTGAAAGCCATCTGTGACGCCCACCTCCCTCCAGCAAGGAAGAAGTCAGATCCTTTCTAGGGATGGCTGAGTACTGCAGTAAATTAGTACCGCATTTTGCCACCAAGGCACATCACATGAGGCATCTCACAAGGGAAAAGACGGCGTTCGCATAGACCGAAGAAACGCAGAAAGAATTTGAGGGTATCAAGAAGGATGTCAGCCAAGCCATACCCCTGCAAGGGTATGATCAACAAGGACAAACAGTGTTGACGACAGACGCCAGTGACAAGGAACTGGGAGCAGTCCTTATGCAAGAAAGGAGAAATGGTACAACGGAAACACTAAGCTTTGCTTCCAGAGCCCTATCAGATACAGAAAAGAAGTTCAGTGTTATAGAGAAGGAGATGCTGGCAGTAGTATGGGCCATGGGCACATTTCGCCAGTTCCTGTGGGGCACGAGATTCCAACTGAAGACGGACCACAAACCACTAGTAAGAGTACTAACGTCCAGCAGACATGCAAGCGCTACCGCCAGGATAGCCAAGATGATGCTGAAATTACTAGAATACTGGTATGGCGTGGAGTACATTCTGGGGAGCAAGAATAAGGTAGCTGACTACCTTAGCAGAGCTGCAGCGCGGGAGGATGTAATAGAAGGAATGGAAGCGAGCGAAGAGATGTTGGCTTTGATGGAAGACCCGGAGAAAGTAATCAGCAAACAAGAGAGGATGGAAGCTTACAGAGAGGACCTGGACATTCAAGAAGTGAAGGAACACATAGTTGGTGGGTGGCCTGAGAAAAGACACCTACGGGCAAACCTCAGGAAATTCTATGAAGTGAGGGAAGTATTGTCCCTGGACGATAAAGGAGCTTTCCTATACAGAGGAGATAAAGTTGTATCCCCAGTGGTATTAATACCTCAGTTGTTGGTGATACTACATGAAGGTCACCTGGGTATCGGGAAATCCAAGATGAGGGCAAAGCAGGGATATTGGTGGCCAGGCATGGACATACAAACAGAGAGACATGTGAGAGAGTGTGACCAATGCCAACGTGCTGATAAGACGATGACGCAGTTGAGGCCAGCCCTAAGGAAATTCACCAATCCGAAGAATCCTTGGGAAGAGCTATCTATTGATATAGTGGGACCTATACTGGATGACCAAGGGATTCCAAAATATCTATGTGCCGTAGTGGATAGATATTCTAAATGGCCTGAAGTGCACATTCAAGAGAAAATGGACACAGAGACGATACTCAAGTTCCTCACTGCGACCTTCCTCAGGGAAGGCATTCCCAAGTCAATATTAAGTGACAATGGTCCCCAGTTTACCTCAGAGAAATGGCTTAAATATATGGAGAGAAATGGGATCACATCCAAACATACTTCCATATATCATCCGGCTGGAAATAGACAGGTGGAACGCTTCAACAGAGTGCTAATGGGGTCTATCTAGGCAGCAATCATGATGGGAAAGGACTGGGAAAAGGAGGTCTTAAACATGTTATGGGCCTACAGCATCACCCCGATGAGCTTGGGGTACAGCCCCTTCAAAATTCTAAGGGGTAGAGATCCTTTCAAAAAGGATAGCTTGGCGTGGAAGGAGAAGACGGTAACCAGTAAATGGTCCCCCGCGGTGGTGCAGTACAATCTTGAAAGAGCTCAAAAGGCTTATATGGAACATTATAACAGAAGGAAGAATGTGAAGGAAACATTCCTGGAGGAAGGAGAATGGGTCAGGGTCAAGTTGGCTGTTTTACAGAAGAAAGGTGACAGCAAATACAGCCGACCCTTACAAGTTAAGGAGGCGTATGACCGGGCTGCGTTGCTCAGTGATGGGAACGTGTGGTCCCAGGATCGCATGTCCTGGTGCAAACAGATCTTACAATGGTGCCCTGAAGACCGGGAGCCAGTGGCAACAGATCGGAGGACAATGGAGAACGACAGCACGATCCAGGAAGGAGAAGGAAGCATGGAGATGGCAGAACAAGCTATAGAGGCAAAGAGGCAGTGAAAGTCCAAGAGCAGAGGTACAACCCAGAGAAGAGAGAGAGACTCCCTGCAGATAGAGACCGTGTACCCAAGAAGGTAGAGAGATGGGGTCTACAATGATCAGTGCGAGAGAAGTGACTTCCACCCCGGTAAGCGGACCAGGGGGGGCAGATTGATTGTAAGGCCTTCTAGGTATTGAGACTTTGAGATGGGAGAAGAAAAGTAAGCAACCACATAGAGGCTGCCTCTTCCGTGTTTGATATAAAAGGGGGAGATATGTAGAGTTGCGCTCTAGTGGTTACGCTACGCGGTGATGTAGCGTGAGCGGCGGCCATTTTGAATCACGCTAGAATAGCAGGATTCGAGTGTAGGAGCCCAGGCAGAGTGGCAGCAAGCTTGGCGCTCTCTGTGGAGCATAAGAGTGGTCAATAAATAGTTATACCAGCAAACCCATAGTTGTCTTGTCGTCCTTGCAGGAATTGGTAACTTTACATTAGGGATCACAATTATTAATCATATACTATTTATTCCACCTGGTATTCATAAGGTGTGATAAGTTTTCACTATGCATTACAGTTTAGTAGCTCAAACCTGTTGGAATTTAAAAGTGAAAGAAAGTTTCTGTAATTACCAGGTCATGTCGATTTTGGTGCAGTAAGCATACCCAGCAGCAGAGTGCAAGCGTCTGCTGCCAGCTTGGTACTGAAAATGGAGGAGCTTGGGGGCCTGCCCTTGTGTTCCACTTTGAATTGAATGTGGCCTTTGAATAAGGTTATTCTACGAGCATTTGTATAGCACATTTTTACCACTGGCATGGCCCCATAGTGCTTTGTGAACTGTGAACTTGTACCTAGAGTTTTCCCCTTTTTAATTCACCAAAGAGCATATGATCTGGGGCATTGCAAGAGCTTTCAAGTTTGCTCCATTTCAGGTAAAAGGTATCCCATTCTATCCAATATCTAGGTCTTTGTTTTAGGCAAGACCTTTTGATTTGACAAATTTTATATATTAGCTATATATTTACTTATTAAGACATTCAGCTAGCCTTCTTCATTCATTGGTCTATGATTGTGTAATTCACATTTTACTTGTACCAAATACAGGGGCTTATGTAGAAGCTCCTTGTGCTGCTGGTGCGTCCATTTGTTTGACGCACTGATGCCGCAGTGTGCAGTCTCATATTTACAAGGCCATGCAAAGCCACCCTGCATGACTTTTTGTGACCTTGTAACAATGCCCCTTTTTATGCATCACTTTGCATGAAAGGGGCATGCCATGGGTGTTGCTATCGGTGTTCCCATGCAACACCCATGGATTGCGCCAAAATTATAATGTTTTGTAAACCAGGGAATGTGTCAAAATCAAACGCCTCCCCGTGGAGTTGTAAGAAGGCGCAATGAGGAGAAATACTTTTATTTCTCCTTGTTGTTCCCTCTTTACATGTGTGCTGTATTCTGCAGCAGTCACAGAAAGAGGAACATGCCACAAATGATTGTTTTGTGCAAGAAGATGTCCCATACAGCACATAAACAATTACCCCTACAACGCAGATACCCTTGCACCATGCAGCAAGGTTGCTTGCATTGGCGCTAGGCAGCCTATTGTGCGCCAGTGCAGGGGAAAGCACAGGGATGCATCGTAATGTTGTAAATATGGTGCACCCCTGTGCTTTCAAATGATGCAGCTTGGCACATCAAAAAGGCTTGCAGCGACACGCTGTGTCATTTTGTTGTAAATTAGGCCCACATTGTTGAGCATGAGGCAGTGGGTTAGCTCACTTCAGCCATTGTCTATTTTCACTGTGAGTGATGGCATTCTGTCCTTTCACTAGGAGTTCATTGCACACAAAGTAGTTTCCCTCAGGGACTATAATGAAAATATATGCCTTTTGAGCAATTGGTTTTTTTATTTTAGCCAATTGTTATTTTTTGAATGATGAGAACCCAGCAGCTTCACCAACAAGCACGTTTTGTAAAACATGCAAAAATAAAACAAGCATTGACAAATCTGAAAGGCCGGCAGCCAACATCAGACATATTGGCTTTGCCATTGATTCTTTTTTTCTTTGATTCTTGTATTTTATCTTTGCTTTATCTATTGAAAATGTAGGGCAAAAAGTTCCAGAAGGCACATAAAAATAGTCCTGAATTAACTGACTGTTTCCACCTGACGTGAGCAACCTTGATTGCTCTGCATCAGTTGATCTCAAGATCTCGACAAAAAGTGCAATGTGTATTTTTCATTTTGGTAGAAGTAATCACATATTTTGGAGAAGCACTTATGTGTTGCACAAGCACTATGAAATAGTGTGGAAGACTGTGGAAGATCACCAAATAGGGTTTAAGGACTGGGGCTTGTTCATTTTACAACAAATTCACAACATTTGATGCATTTTTAATAAAGAAATGTCTAACAATTGTTTTCACACTGGAGGCTAATTTGGGGAGAAAATGTCTCACAAGAGACTGATTTTCTTCCCAAGCTGGTCCTCTTACTGGTATTTCAAGTGACTTTTGATTGCAAAGTATGTCTTCAAGTTTCATTCAAGATACTGTGAAGTGAATTTCACTACTTTTCCTACACTGTTTGTAAAAAAATTGCAGTTTAGCACATCCCTTGACTTCACAATGGACTTGAAAAATGACGGAATCTATAGCTTGACTTGGAACACTTTGAGATCCTTAAGTAGACCCCTGGGGAAAACGAATGCTTAAATATCATCTTTTTCAGATTTCTGAAACACTGTGTATCTTAAGGATAGGACTCAGAAATCAAAGTGCGGGCATCAAAAAAGGAGTGGTTGATAGGGCAGGCAAGACAATGTAATATGAGTTAGATGTGAACATTTAGAATCTAGCATATGCATAAAAACAATTAGGACAGTGCAGCATTTAAGAAACCAAAGAAATAAAACATCTTTCACAGAGTTTCCACTTTTTAGAATGCCTACAAGTGAGAAGGAAACTAAAGCAACTGTTAGAAACTGGGTTACTGGTTGGCTGGGGCGTGAGCCCTGGTCAAGCAGCAACCACAATGCTAGTCACAGTAAGACACAAACAAACCCCAAATTAACCTGTGGTCAAGCCAGTGGTAGCTTGCCAGGGAGTACTCAAACTTAACTTAGAGGCAATGCAGAAAGGATTTATGCAACACTTCAAACAGTGAAACAATGAAAACACCACACAAAATGATGCCATAAAGGTTAGGATAATAGAGCGAAATGTAATAAATAACTCACACTCAGGACTACACAACACAGAGGACTATGCTGTGGATTAGGCATCATTTTGCAAATTAAAGAAACGTAAATTTCATTGCCGACCATTTTAAAGAATTAACGTGTCCTCATGCATCATTTTAATATCCGAAGACTATTAAAACTACATTAGAGGTGAAGTCCCTTTATGTTTAACTTGAGGTCGTACTGAAGGATTTGAATTACCGCTTTGGGGAACTTGGTTATTCTACCACAGATGCCCTATACCATGGGTACTCACAAACTTTCTCTCAGGGGCCAAATTTACAGTGTGGTTGGTGGCCGAGGGCTGCACCGGTGGGGGCGGGGTCAGAGGCGGAGGGGGCAGGGCTAAAGCAAAAAAAAATGGTGACCATGTGGTTGAACACAGGTCCTTGCAGCGGACCCCTTCGTCCACTGAGCCACCAGACCCAGCATACATACATCTCTCTCTCTCCCTCTCCCTCCGTCTCTCTCTTTCCCTCTGTCTGTCTCCCTCTCTCTCCCTCCCTCTCTCTGTCTCCCTCTCTCTCCCTCCCTCTGTCTCTCTCCCTCTGTCTCCCTCCCTCCTTCTCTCTCCCTCTGTCTCCCTCCCTCTGTCTCCCTCCCGCTGTCTCCCTCCCTCTGTCTCCCTCCCTCTCTCTCTCTCCCTCCGTCTGTCTCCCTCTGTCACCCTCGCTCTGTCGTCCTCCCTCTGTCACTCTCCCTCTGTTGCCCTCCCTCTGTCTCCCTCCTCCCTCTGTCTCCCTCTCTCTGTCTTCCTCTGTCTCCGTCCCTCTGTCTCCGTCCCTCTGTCTCCGTCCCTCTGTCTCCCTCCCTCTGTCTCCCTCCCTCTGTTTCTCTCCCTCTGTCTCTCTCCCTCTGTCTCTGTCATCCTCCTCCCTTTCTGTCTCCCTCTTTGTCTCCCTCTCTGTCTCCCTCTGTCTCGGCCCCCTCTGTCTCCCTCCCTCTGTCTCCCCCCTCTTTCTCTCTTCCTCTGTCTCTTTCCTCCCTTTCTGTCTCCCACTGTCTCTGTCTCCCTCCATCTCTGTCTCCCACTCTCTCTCTCCCTCCCTCTATCGCCCTCCCTTCGTTGCCCTCCCTCTGTCACCCTCCTCCCTCTATCTCCCTCGGTCTCCCTTTCTCTCTCTCTGTCTCCCTCTCTCTGTCTCCCTCTCTCTATCTTCCTCTCTCTGTCTCCCTCCCTCTGTCTCCTTCCCTCTGTCTCAGCCCTCTGTCTCCCTCCCTCTGTCTCCCTCTCTGTCTCCCTCTGTCTGTCTCCGTCCCTCTGTCTCCGTCCCTCTGTCTCCCTCCCTCTGACTCCCTCCCTCATTCTCCCTCTCTCACTTACTCCCTCTGTCTCCCTCCCTCTCTGTATCCCACACTCTCTGTCTCCCTCCCTCTCTGCCTCCCTCTCTCCCACTCTCTCTCCCTCCCTCTGTCTCCCTCCCTTTGTCTCCCTCCATCTGTCTCCCCCTCTCTGTTTCCCTCCCTCTCTGTTTCCCTCCTTCTCTCCCACTATCTCTCCCTCCCTCTGTCTCCCTCCCTCTCTCCCTCCCTCTGTCTGTCTTTCTCCCTCTGTCTCCCTCCCTCTGTCTCTCTCCCTCTCTCTGTCTCCCACCCTGTCTGTCTCCCTCCCTCTCCCTCCGTCTCTCTCCCTCTGTCTCCCTTTTCACTCTCCCTCTGTCTCTCTCTCTCTCTGTCTTCCTTCCTCTCCCTCCCTCTGTCACCCTCCTTCCTCACCCTCTGTCATCTCACCCCGTGTGTGTGTGTGTGTGTGTGTGTGTGTGTCTGTCTGTGTGGGTGTGAAGTACCGTAAAAAATATTTACCACCTCCCAATTAGAGTTATATTCACAACCAATCCCATTCCCATTACCAATAATCAGTCGGTTGGCAGTGCAGAAGGTCCAATCGTTTATTATAACAAACAAACTCTGCCAGAGGAGCTCATTGCGACCTAACCCCACAAGGTCCGCCAAGAAGACTGCTGGCACATTGTCAGAACATCACATATATACTGTTAGATTTTCGAAACCGTTACCCAAGATGGAAAAATACAAGTTGGTACAGGTTGGTGCAGAGGGAAAGACCATATATGGGAGACAAAGCGCTCTTGGTTTAGATCATCCTAGATTAGCAAGGTCGTACGGGTTACTCCCTTCTGCTAACTCCGAGAGGGTCTGCCCCACACCCCTCCAGGAATGTGCCTATCGGGCCTCCTCCTGCTACCTATAACCTTGACAGGCCTAACGAGCAGAGACAGCAGTATTATAACAGTTGGGCTATTTCTCATGTGAACGACTTCTGTGCAATAATTGAATAAGGTCTGCTAATGTAGGGCTTCGAGTGAGGCCACAAAATGGCGTCGGTCAAGTCAAGCAAGTGTAAAACGTGCAAAGCGGTGCATTTTAGAACCCTATGTTACTGCAATTCGTGTGTAGGCTAATGTTTGCGTACTTGCGGTGAGTAATATAGATACATCATGCTAATTCTTTAAACATCGATTATATGCTTCACATAACCGGAAATCAATTCCGGTTCCTCAGGTGTCTGTGTGTGTCTGTGTGTGTGTGTGTCGGTGTGTGTGTCAGTGTCAGTGTCAGCCTTCAGCTTCCTCTGCGCACACACACAGCCGCACCGAGTACTTCACCGGTCTTTAAAAGACCATTTACCAGTCAGTCAAAAGATCTTTATTTCACCCATTAAGACCATAAAAGCACATATAAAAATAGAGCACTGTACATTCATCCAATTCTCCTAATAAGACGCTCGTAAGTCTGGGTACAACTGCTCAAAAAAGTGCATGTACATTAAGATGATGTTTCATAAAATTCTAATAAAAATAGAAGGTCAGGGGCCCGATGTAGGTAATTCCTATTTACCGACTCTTAAATACCGAATCATACCGATTCGGTATTTAAGAGTAGGTAAATAGGAAGGGTGCAGATGTAGGTAATTCTTATTTTAGAATTACCAAATCTGTAAGATTCGGTATTTACAGATTCGGTAAATACCGAATCGGTATTTCCTATTGATTCCTATGGGCCTTGAAGCCCATAGGAATCAATGGAAAATACCGATTCTGTATTTACAGAATCGGTAAATACCGAATCCTGGCAGGGGGAACGGGGTGTCACTTTGACACCCTGTAGCACCCCAATTGCAGGCTTGTGTGCCATGTGGCACACATACATGCCCTAAGGGCATGTCTGTGTGTCACATGGCATTGGTGCACATGCACATATGTGCATGTACACTGGAATTCGGTATTTTACCACCCAATAGGATTGGGTGGTAAAATAGGAATTCCTAGGGGCCTGTGGCACTGCAAACTGTGCCAGCAGCATGTATGATGGGACCCCCTCAACAAGGTTAATTGTGGCCAAGGAACAGAGGGGAAAGGAAAAACATCACTGTGAAAGAATTGTTCCGTCAATGGCCATACACTTCAAATATTAGTATACATCCTACTCATTAAAACTTGGCGACAAAGTTATTCTAGACAATTTTTATTTCAACATTTCTTTTATTTTCATTTTATATGATTTCTTATTTTTAGATTTGTAAAAAATTATTTCATCAGGAATACATTTTTTATGAATATTTTTTCTTAATACATGTAAACAATTATCACAAAAATAACTATAAATATATACAAAATAATGTGACACAGATTATTTAAGAAGACACCACCTGATACCATGCACACAAACTCAATATACTGACACTCTCACACCCATACTACATTCAGACCACACCATCAAGGAAAAAGGGAAGGGCTGAGTTACAGTTGGCAAGATCTAAGTGCCAATTCTAGGGTCTCAAGATGCAATTTGAGACCCCTGCACCAGGTCGACGCGCGTTTCGGCGGCTCTAGGCCACCTTCCTCAGGACCTTTTTCTCACAGTTTATTTACCAGATATCAGTGGATCTATAATATATATATAAAAAAAGAGAAGAAAGAATATATCTGTCACCAAAACAGTCGCAACAAGTTGAGAAAAACAACAGCAGTATAATTTTTTTTTAAAAACAACAATTGTTTAGATTTAGCACAGTAGCTCTTCACATGACCATAAGTTGCAAGAAAAGGTACACGGTGTATAATGTCACCTTACATGTAGACGTCATAGCGTCATATCCAAGATGGTATACTCGTGTCAAGGCTAGTTACACAACAAGCAAAGAGTTGTAGACAAAGATCCTATTCCTTCAAGAGATACTTTTCATTTTCAGTAACGCACACCAAAGCATACTACAAATAAAAGGGCATTAATCTAACTACGGTAAAAAGAGATATTTCCTATTGCTTTAGTTCTATCTTCATATAGGTTGACCAATTTGGAGAGACAAGATGTACAAATAAAAATCACCTAAATGAAAAGCAAAAAAAGCCCTTACTCTACATACTACAATTGGTTTGACTAGAAACAGGTTTGTTCTCCTCAAGGAAATCTTACCAATTCTCGGTACAATATACGGTCCGTTATTATTAATGGCTCAGGTCTCCATGGTGGTATATGACAGTTCCTCCTATGATCAGGGCGACTAAAACAAAAATACGACAATGTTACGGTCTGTACAGCCTATCTAAGGGCAACATACTGATCTATATAGCCATGGAACATGTAGAAGAAAACGCACCTCCTAGTCAGCTAGTAGCTACCAATTCTCTTATAATCGAAGTTAGATGGTAAAGCGTGTCTTCGCGATGAGGGGGCTTGGTCTGATTATAAATAATCTGAAACGTGGAAAAAGACGCAAAGTCAGAACATGGATTTGTCTAAACCACAATATTCATGTGACTCGTTGTAGTTAAAAATTATGCTATAACGATTGCATGGACATGTGTCTGATAAAGAATATCCTTCTTTTATCAGTCCTGCGGTATATTCCCATGGAGAGTAGATTGAGAAAGTTTTAAAACCGCTGACTCTGTACGACCATCTGAAATATAAAGATGGTATATATTTCACGAAAAGATGCAAGGGCATAAGCATAGGGACACGCACAAGCTCACCCTAATCATACGATTGCATGACAGATTAATAATAGGCACTGAGGTACAAGAGGGTTGGGGAGGCTCAGGGAGCATAAAGTCAAATGTTACAGATAAAAACCCAACCTTCCCAACATACAGCACTACGGACGCATTCTAATACTACATACTCTCGCATCACCCATAGTTATAACCTACCAGGGCGTCTCGCATGGCCGAATAAACTCCCCTCTCTTCTTCAAATGTTCGCGGTAAACAGCGTTCGTAATGCAATATCCGGCTTAAAACCCCTCAGCGAGGGCACAAAATCACGCGATATCACCCACGTTCCCAATGTGATCTAAAACGTCATGCGGGACTCAACATAGAAAATGGACTGCACATCAGTAGCCATTTGCCTGACGTATATACATTACGTGAAAGACAACTAGAGAGAGGAAGAGAAAACCGGACGAAGGGCGTTATTAGCTAAGCTCCAAGGGAAAGAGTAATCTCTAAGTAAGACTGAAAAACCACTTATTAAAGGTCCCAGCGATCCAGAAACACACAAAGGGATAAGATTTGTTTAATGTAAACATACATTTTCTCTACGTGCCGGTAATGGTGGTTTACACACATGTACAATTACCATTACTTTTCATGTGAAAGAGCTCAAAATAAGATAGGGCACTCAGGACATAAGAAAATTCACATACAGGGAAGAGAAAAAGAAAAAAGATCAGCGCCCAATAGTGGATCATATTTACAAGGACTATTAATATAGGTTGGAGTACAAGTACTAGTACTAGCTAGAAAGAATGTGAATATCTCTACTTGGTAACATACCAGGATATTTCCTCATTCAATCCACGTTTGACGCTATCCAGATGATAGATCCAGAAAGTTTCACGTTTCTTCCGGGTGATTTCATTCAATTGGCCCATACTGGGTACTACCTTTTCCAGAATAGACCACTTGATTTCATGTTCAGTGTGGTTCTTATCTAGACAATGTTGGACTAGGGGGGCCAACAGTTTTTAGTCCTGATGGCAGACTTATGTTCACTGAAACGGACGCGTAATTCGCGACCTGTTTCACCCACATAAGCCAAACCACAACTGCAAAACAGAATATAAATGATAATTGCAAATAATGTCCTTTGAAGCAATAAACAACATCCGTAGCAAATGAACAGGACCGAGCTTGGCAAACGTATGTTTTCAATCCTTTATTTTGTTTTCACGGTAGACAAATGATCCAATTCACAATGGATTTTCTTTTTCTCTTTTCTAGCCAACGCGTTTCGTCTCATTTACTGAGACTTCTTCAGGGCTAAAAAAACATATGAAAGAATTTTTATAAAAAACACTCATATATACAATTACATAATATTTACAAGACAAAATGACAAACATCTATATACAGAAGATTTCCATTAAAAAAGCGAAGAAACTATCCAAGTTATATAGAACTTTACGGTGGGTTTCGTTGCCTATTTTTTGATGAAAGATGGGGAGAAACTGCATATGTGGAGTTTTGGGACATGGAAAATTTTTCTGCACAAAATTACCATGTATAGATTATTAATGAAAAATATCTATAAACATCAGAGAAGAAAATACATTTTAGTTGTAGAAAAACACATCATGTACAGTTTTAGATAAATCACTTGCTAAAATCATACCTCAAACACCTGTCTTTATGGTAAGTGATATGGGCTGGCGAATTCTTAGTATGCACGAGAAACTTGTGAGAGATCTAAAAAGTACATATTAGTTATATTGAAACACTCTGCTCGTGAGATATTCTACAATAAAGAAATCAACAATAACAGTCCATCAGCTGGC
This sequence comes from Lissotriton vulgaris, assembly GCF_964263255.1. Classification (NCBI taxonomy): domain Eukaryota; kingdom Metazoa; phylum Chordata; class Amphibia; order Caudata; family Salamandridae; genus Lissotriton; species Lissotriton vulgaris. The sequence goes on from NC_141696.1 coordinate 584,202,354, forward strand.
CATATAATACGAGAAAGCAGTTCTGAAAAACTGTAATTTTTTATCAACAACTTCATGATTTTTTGTCAACAACTTCATAATTGTCAGTTCTTCTGTTCACAGCAAAAATCTGTATATGAAATGTTATGAGATTATAATGATCAAACAATGCCAGTCCATCAACTACCCATAGCATGAAAGTCTAGTACACTATTAGATTGCAAGGCTATATTTTCAATAAAATAGAGAAAGCTCTACAAAGATGAATTCGGATTTGTGTTATCAAAAAACAAAATAGCCATGAATATTTACAATGTCCTCAAACAAACAGTAATCCTAATCAGTTATTTTGTATAGAATCACTAGCACAGTCATTTGGAGATGTATATTAAAATAAAAGGTACCTGTCATATCCTATAGGTATTCAGGAATGACTGTCAAAAAGAGAGAAAACGAAAATCTATTATAATCAATATATCAGAAAAATATAACTATATTTTGCAAACTGGTTGTGTGAAGGGAATTTTTATTAGAAAATCTTATGAGCTAAAGCTAGAATTATAAAATAAGTGAAACCACGATAGTTCACAGAATATCATGATATGAGTCAAATGTCAATTATACGGTTGAAAACCAGAGATGTTTAAGGGTTTCAAAACCATTTAATCACTAAAGTGCAAGAATTGTATCACTATTTAAGAGGATTTATAAAAGAATACCACTGAAAGTTTAAAATAAGTGCAAAAAGACATAAAGCGCGAGCTGAGTTGCATGTCTCATAGGGAAGTTAACCGGAATAAGCCGATCTTAAGTAATCAAGCCTGTCGGACATCTTGAAATGTCTGTTTGCTTGTCATAACGTTCTGTACAGAAAATTAAAAAGCCGAAAAGCGTATCTGAAGTACCAGTATCTTAGGAGAAAGCTAGTACTAAATTGAAAGCAAAAAAAGGACTACCGACTATCATAACGCGACGCATCCAGTAACTTACCTCGGAAGCGGCATGGTGACCTGCTAGAAGAACAGCGTGGATTCGAAATGGCGAATAGAAAGTTTGAAGGAGGACTGCTATATATAAGGCGATAATTGAATAATTGTTAGCACTTGTGAGATGCAAATCCGCAAAACTTTCGAAAAAACGGCAGTAAATATTAAAGTGGATGAAGGAACGAAAAAGGCGGCCATCTTTCAATGTCGGTAAACATCGCCTGAATGGCGATTTTTCCTTCGTTTTACTGATTATTTCGTCGATTTTTTTGATTTACGTGATGTACTTGGTTTTCGTGAGACCCATTGACAAATTACAATTCCTATGCAGAATTGTTTATTCTAGTACTGTAATTATTCTCTGGAACTGTTTTTTTCTTATATATATTTTTCGCTTACTATATAACTGTTGCGCTTATAATGCTCAAGAGTAATGGCCATTCAGGCGATGTTTACTGACATTGAAAGATGGCCGCCTTTTTCGTTCCTTCATCCACTTTAATATTTACTGCCGTTTTTTCGAAAGTTTTGCGGATTTGCATCTCACAAGTGCTAACAATGATTCAATTATCGCCTTATATATAGCAGTCCTCCTTCAAACTTTCTATTCGCCATTTCGAATCCACGCTGTTCTTCTAGCAGGGCACCATGCCGCTTCCGAGGTAAGTTACTGGATGCGTCGCGTTATGATAGTCGGTAGTCCTTTTTTTGCTTTCAATTTAGTACTAGCTTTCTCCTTAGATACTGGTACTTCAGATACGCTTTTCGGCTTTTTAATTTTCTGTACAGAACGTTATGACAAGCAAACAGACATTTCAAGATGTCCGACAGGCTTGATTACTTAAGATTTGCTTATTCCGGTTAACTTCCCTATGAGACATGCAACTCAGCTCGCGCTTTATGTCTTTTTGCACTTATTTTAAACTTTCAGTGGTATTCTTTTATAAATCCTCTTAAATAGTGATACAATTCTTGCACTTTAGTGATTAAATGGTTTTGAAACCCTTAAACATCTCTGGTTTTCAACCGTATAATTGACATTTGACTCATATCATGATATTCTGTGAACTATCGTGGTTTCACTTATTTTATAATTCTAGCTTTAGCTCATAAGATTTTCTAATAAAAATTCCCTTCACACAACCAGTTTGCAAAATATAGTTATATTTTTCTGATATATTGATTATAATAGATTTTCGCTTTCTCTCTTTTTGACAGTCATTCCTGAATACCTATAGGATATGACAGGTACTTTATATTTTAATATACATCTCCAAATGACTGTGCTAGTGATTCTATACAAAATAACTGATTAGGATTACTGTTTGTTTGAGGACATTGTAAATATTCATGGCTATTTTGTTTTTTGATAACACAAATCCGAATTCATCTTTGTGGAGCTTTCTCTATTTTATTGAAAATATAGCCTTGCAATCTAATAGTGTACTGGACTTTCATGCTATGGGTAGTCGATGGACTGGCATTGTTTGATCATTATAATCTCATAACATTTCATATACAGATTTTTGCTGTGAACAGAAGAACTGACAATTATGAAGTTGTTGACAAAAAATCATGAAGTTCTTGATAAAACATTACAGTTTTTCAGAACTGCTTTCTCGTATTATATGGCCAGCTGATGGACTGTTACTGTTAATTTCTTTATTGTAGAATATCTCACGAGCAGAGTGTTTCAATATAACTAATATGTACTTTTTAGATCTCTCACAAGTTTCTCGTGCATACTAAGAATTCGCCAGCCCATATCACTTACCATAAAGACAGGTGTTTGAGGTATGATTTTAGCAAGTGATTTATCTAAAACTGTACATGATGTGTTTTTCTACAACTAAAATGTATTTTCTTCTCTGATGTTTATAGATATTTTTCATTAATAATCTATACATGGTAATTTTGTGCAGAAACATTTTCCATGTCCCAAAACTCCACATATGCAGTTTCTCCCCATCTTTCATCAAAAAATAGGCAACGAAACCCACCGTAAAGTTCTATATAACTTGGATAGTTTCTTCGCTTTTTTAATGGAAATCTTCTGTATATAGATGTTTGTCATTTTGTCTTGTAAATATTATGTAATTGTATATATGAGTGTTTTTTATAAAAATTCTTTCATATGTTTTTTTAGCCCTGAAGAAGTCTCAGTAAATGAGACGAAACGCGTTGGCTAGAAAAGAGAAAAAGAAAATCCATTGTGAATTGGATCATTTGTCTACCGTGAAAACAAAATAAAGGATTGAAAACATACGTTTGCCAAGCTCGGTCCTGTTCATTTGCTACGGATGTTGTTTATTGCTTCAAAGGACAATATTTGCAATTATCAAGAAATATTTTGTTGATGGGTGCTGATTCCACAGTGTGTGTTGTTTTGTTTAGGACTTTTGTCCTTGAAAGGAACTTATAGGGTTGTGTTCCTAGGTTTCTCAAGCACCATCACATTACTTAGGAGTCACTGACTACAACAGGTGCAGGCACTTTGCTCCAACCCTTCTTTTGCTAGTTTGTAGAATATAAATGATGTTACTACTGCGACAATTCGTCAAATATCGTAGTTTAATTTGGTTTTCATTGTATTTAATCACATCAGATGTAATGGCTGAATCACAGGCGTGGCAGGAGCCACATCTGTGATTGCCTAAGACAAGTGGTAGGCCTGTGATGGAATGCAGGTTATCTGAAGAAGAACTTTTTATTTGTCTGGTATGTACCAACATATCCCTAAGGTTTATATTCCTTCTGTAGGCTAACAAGGGTAGTGGCAAGGAAGGAACATTCTCGTCAGAGTTCAGAATTCTCCAATTTTTATTGATAATGTTCCTAATTTTGAAGTTCAGAGTAGAATGATTAATCACACACGTTATCCGGTTTTGTTTTGGACGTTTAGTGCCCTGGAGAAGCGCAGTTCTGTCGTAATATGTAGCTCTTTTATAGGCATGCCGTACAAGGCGATGGGGATAACCTCTCTTAAGCAACCTATTTTGGAGAGCATCTCCATGTTTGTGGAAGGAGCTCATATCTGTGCAATTTCGACGAATTCGTAAGAATTCACCAAAGGGGATGGATTCCCTTTGACAGTTCGGATGATAACTATTGAACTTAAGAATGGTATTTTTGGCTGTGCTTTTCCTAAAAAGGCTTACTGTTAGATGTCCATCAATACCTTCAATACTGATGTCTAAAAAGTCCACTTTACGGTTGTTGAAATTCACTGCGAACCTCAGATTGGTGTCACTGGCATTCAGCCAAAGGATAAATGTCTGCAAAAGTTCTTCTGGACCACTCCAAATAAAGAAAATATGATCTATTTAACGTTTCCAAACTGAAATATTTTCAAAAAATGGGGCCAGTTCATTATAGATGTTTTTGAGCTCCCACTCTCCCATGAAGGTATTAGCCACACTGGGGGCACAAGAGGCCCCCATTGAAGTACCTTTGATTTGTTTAAAAAGGCGGCCATTACACTCAAAGAAATTGTTCAAGAGAACGATCTCCAGGCATTGTAGGATGAAAACATCAGGGCGATCCGACGGATATCTCTGCAGTAGATCTGAGACCGCCTGTAACGCTCGACACTGAGGACTATTTGTGTATAATGCCTCAATATCGAGCGTCACGAGGATGTCTATGTCAGGGTTGAATGGCAGGCCCTCTATCTTATTAATTATATCACCGGTGTCACGGATATAAGAGGCATACTTATGAGTAAGAGGACACAAAAATCTATCAACATATTTTGATAGAGGTTCCGTGCAGGACCCAATGGTAGATATTATGGGTCGCATAGGTGGATTTGTTTCTGACTTATGCGTTTTTGGAAGGCCATAGAGGGCGGAGATTATGGGGAAGGCTTTATTTAGAAAAACATATTCATCTTCACAAATGTATCCATCTGTGAATGCCACTTGGGTTATTTCTTGAATATGTTTGTTCAACCTTTCCAATTCCTTCCGTTGTGCTGGTCTGTAATGCTCTGTCACTGACAGCATCTCAGACATTTTGTCATCATAGCTGGCTCTGTCAAATAAGGTGATACCCCCACCTTTGTCACAAGGTTTAATGACAATGGAGGGATTAGATTTCAATTCATTAAGAGATGCTATTTCCAAACTAGAAAGATTAGACTGAGGTTTATAGGGATTTTTTATAACTCGTGCAATGTCCCGAAGGACATTCTGTTCAAAAATACGCACGTCTGTGTCTACCATGTCCAATGTCGGAGTGAAAGTCGATGGCGGTTTACACCTGGACAGATTATTGTCTTCCTCATTTGGTGGTCGGTCAGCAAAGAATTTATTCAATCTAACCTTTCGAAAAAAGGCAAACAAATCCTCATGTAACTTGAATTATAAAGATTGTAAATTGGTAAATTGTCTTCAGTAATAGAAGTGGAGACCTTTATGCCTCCTACCACCAGTACTGCTGGTTGCGTGTCCTCACATACTGTTGTGGAGGTTGAGGGCTCATTTGGGCTTGGGCTCCTTGATCTTGCCATCGTACATTCCTCCCTCTGTACTGGCCCCGGGGTAAAAAAAACCTTCCATTGAATGGACGTTGGGTCTGAGGAAGGTGGCCTAGAGCCGCCAAAACGCACGTCGACCTGGTGCAGGGGTCTCAAATTGCATCTTGAGACCCTAGAATTGGCACTTAGATCTTGCCAACTGTAACTCAGCCCTTCCCTTTTTCCTTGATGGTGTGGTCTGAATGTAGTATGGGTGTGAGAGTGTCAGTATATTGAGTTTGTGTGTATGGTATCAGGTGGTGTCTTCTTAAATAATCTGTGTCACATTATTTTGTATAGATTTATAGTTATTTTTGTGATAATTGTTTACATGTATTAAGAAAAAATATTCATAAAAAAATGTATTCATGATGAAATAATTTTTTACAAATCTCAAAATAAGAAATCATATAAAATGAAATAAAAGAAATGTTGAAATAAAAATTTTCTAGAATAACTTTCTCGCCAAGTTTTAATGAGTAGGATGTATACTAATATTTGAAGTGTAAGGGCATTGAAGGAACAATTCTTTCACAGTGACTGCAAACTGTGCCACCTACATCTGGAATTACAGATTCGGTAAATATACCGAGTCTGTATTTTACCGATTCTGTAAATTTACCGATTTGGTAAATTTACAGAATAGGCAAAATTGGGGCCCCCTACATCTCAAAAACCAATTACTGGTCGGTAACGGCCGAAATCGGCCGTTACCGACCGGTAATTGGCGACCTACATCTGGCCCCAGGAGAGATAAAAGGGTACAAGATATAAGCTAGCAGGATTAAAACATTAAATTTCATTTCATTTATAACTTTATTTCGATTTATATAAAATCACAAAAGTTAAAACACATATACAAAATACATAATGAAAACAGTGACAGGGCAGCTCAATTAGTTATATTAAAGAATGAATTATCTACAGTCTAGCACCTTATTTGAAAATGTAAAACTTAATAATAATAAATGATTAAAAAGCTTTGACACGTTTTAAAATGCAAATAAAAAGCCATAATTCAAAGCCTTGATTTTGGCTCAAAGGAATAACGGAAGGTACATTTAATCTAGGGGGTTAGCACTGGGGGATAATTCAGATTTAAAGAGGCCTCACTAGGGATGGGCCTTCGCTACTGCATTTTCTCTTTCCAGCGAAGCACCCATACCCACCCTAGATACTTTGCTACTGCTACCACAACTGGAACAGCCACAGAAGTTTTAAGAATTCGAATTCGAAGGACCTCAAAACTAGACCTATTACCCATATTAGCATCGGTTGATTTCAGCCACCTCTTTCTTGGTTTGCTATATGCAGGGCAAGCAAAGAAAATATGACCTATTGTTTCTACGGTGTCCACGCAAAACGGACAGTTACTGGATTGTGTGTTGGCCCACTTGTTTGTAAAATTATTGGTAGCGAGCGTCCCTACTCTAAACTGGTGGAACAGCTTCCTATCACAGGTCGATGAAATGATATCCCAATACTCCTCAAGTTTGGGCTCCAGTTTGACATCCAAAAAGACGCTAGAAAGAGAGGTGCCAGAGGAGGACTGGATACATTTCTAATTGACCATGGCCCAGTAGACAGCTTTAAACTCAGATTTTGAAGGAAATGTACTATCCGCTGGGGATGTCCACAAGTGGACCAAACCCATATCTGATAGTACATTATGTACTGTCCTAAACCACCCCAGTTTCTTGTTGACATCCAAGTCCTTGACTTCCTGCAAGGCTTTGGCATAGTGGATACGTTCTGGGGTGACCCATAATCTTCTCCAATAGGCCACCAACCTATAATGTGCCACTTCTCTAAAAGAGTTGCATCCTAAATCCAAAAACAAGGGGATTAGAGGGGTTGTTTGTGTAAGACCAGTTATAGAACATAGAAATGTATTCTGACCCAAGACTAGGCTGTCAACATTAGCATTGCCCCACAGCTCAGCTCCGTAGAGTTTCGAAGCACCAATTTTGGATTTATAGAGCTGGAGCTCCGGTGCAGTGGGTTTCATGTGGGACTGTCTGTGTTCCTTCAATAGGGCTCCCGCAAGTTGAGCATGTCTAACCGCTTTTTGTGTAACCTGCGGTTTCCAAGTAATCTTTCTGTCTATGAAGATACCCAGGTAAGAGAAGGTCTCAGTTTGTTCAAGGATTCCTTCATTCATCTGGACGACATCAACAACTTTGGGGGAGTTCGTCAGTACCATGTACTCAGTCTTGTCGACATTGACAACAAGTTCATGTTCCAGACAAAACTCCTTGAATCTGCCCAGGACACACTGGAGGCCCTGTCTGGTCTTAGAAAGTATGAGGGTGTCGTCCGCGAACATTAGTAGTGGTATCTTGTTCCCCGCTAATGTTGGAGCATCTGTGGGGAAATCCTTGAAATAGTTTACCACCCCGTTTATATATATAGAAAAGAGGGTGGGAGCAAGGACACACCCTTGTCTCACCCCCCCTGTCAACCCGGAATTTTTGTGTGGTGTTGCCCCTCTCATCCCTTAAAACCTGTGCGAAGTTGTTAGTGTATAGTTTCACTACAAAAGCCAACAAGTCAGCCGGCATGCCCAGTAGTTGAAGTGTGCTCCACATCTTATTGTGCGAGACCAAGTCAAACTCAGACTTAAGGTCCACGAACACTGCATAGATGGTACCCTTCCTTATCGTCACAGTGCGCCAGTATAACAGAATGAACCTCATAGCCTGGTCCACAGTGCTTGTGCATTGCTGGAATCCTGCCCAGAGATTCAAAAGAATGGCAGATTCCTCTACCCAGGCCTGGATTCTGCACAGCACCACCCTTGTGATTACTTTTTGGATACAATCTATTAGGCTGATGGGCCTATAATTAAGGTAAGGATCTATCCCCTTTTTTATAGAAGGGCAAAATCACTGCTCCCGCCCAGGTAGAGGGTAAGCGAGCTCCTTTGGCGATAGCATTAGCTAAGAGCTGGATGTATTCAGCCGATAGTCCTGTATCTTGGAGGAGCAGGTCAGCTGGGATACAATCGAGCCCTGGCGCCATTTACATGTTATTGAGGATTTGTTGTATTCACCTCTTAGCGCCTGCATCTCCACTCTGACAATCACTGCTCCCCCCGCCCCCACAGAGCAGAGGCGTTGTTGTATTTCACCTCTTAGCGACCCTGCATCTCCACTCTGACAATCACTGCTCCCCAGGCCCCCACAGAGCAGAGTCTCTGAGTCCAGCGCTGCTGCAGCAGTGTTTGCCAACACTATTTAATTTTTATTTTTAAGCACAGGTACGATGTCTGAAAGGTTTGCGGGCCGCCAAGGAAGGCTTGCTGGGCCGCTGGTGGCCTGTGGGCCGTACTATGAGTACCCGTGCCCTATACAAATGTTGAAGAATGTTAAAAACACTTGATGATAGCATAGTCTTTCAAATCATACAAATTTTATTAAAAAAAGGGATGTACATTTTTTTCTCACAAACTCAAACCTTGCTGAACTAATATCAACTCAACATTTTGAGTCACACCACACCAAGGTGTTAAGAGAGACAACTTATTAATTGTGTCCTGATGACGGTGCAAACAAGATTTCCAACCTGAGAAATGCTAGCATATGTAAATGTCCATATCAATAACACCCTTTTCCAAATTGTAAAGTTTATTGGGGCATATTTACAATAACTGACGCATCCCTGCAAATCAGCAGGGATGCGCCAGTTATTGTGCGCCACAACTCCGCCATCATGGATGCGCCGCATTCACAATGCGGCGCACCATGGGGCAAAAACGGCACAGATGCATGATGCATCTGTGCCGTAAAAGTGATGCATTGCTGGAGTTGCGTCTCCAGCAATGCTCTGGGGGCCCTATCTAGTTAATGCTGCCTCAATCCTTACACCTGCTTCAGGCAGGCGCAGGGTTTTGACGCAGCATGTGCCTAAAAGTGACTGAGTGAAATCTTATAGATTTCACTCAGCCACTTTTAGGAGGCGTTCCTGCGCCGGAACGCCCCCCCCTGCACAGGAACGCCTACATGTGGCACAGGGCATTACAACGTGACGCATCTCCCAGATGCGTCACGTTGTAAGTAACCCAGCACCATAGAGCAGGATTTGAGCTGCCGCTGCGTCACAAAAGTGATGCAACAGCGGTGTAAATGAGGCACAAGGGGCTTGTAAATCTGCCCCCATGTTTCTTCTTTTTTGTTCCAAGTTCATGTTTTTTCCATAATGTATCATTTCATAGTTCAGTCCAAACACAGGGTACAAATCATAAGGAATTCTTCAGCAATAGAAAAAGTCAACAGATCTTGCCAACACGTGTTTCGCCAGGGCTGAAAACAAACATTGAATAGCCTTAGATTCATAGTAGTACAGACCTTCATAGAGCATGAGAAAATTACATGGATAGTTTATTAGAAAACGTCACAATCCCAGGTGAAAAAGAGTAAAATGATATCACTAAAAAAACTAGATTAAAAGGAAGATAAGAAGAGTGAAAGGAAGAACAACAACTCTAGTGCCAGGACACACTAACAACCAATACGTGAAAGTGAAAATATATAAATACCCCTAATGAGTTGCAAGGTGTCTACACTTCCACTGTGCCTAAAATTTGAAGACTAGATCAACTTACCAATGAATTATATTATAAAGATGGCAGCGCAAATGAAATAAAAATATCGAAAGGTCAACTGACCTATTAAATTTAAGAGCCTGGGAAGGGGGAAATTCACAACATATTAGTCACCCTTGAAAATCGTCGAAGTTATTCTCAATTAAGGCAACAATATCTGTATTGCATCAATATTTAACAAATTCTATCGAATTTGTTTCTGGAATAAACATCTGCAAAGTTGAAATGTAGTTCGAGGGAACTGATGTATAGGACAGTCAGGCTAGCAAACACAATAGCATGTGAAAGTAATTGGCAATCTCAGGACAATCACTGTGATCTGTAGGCATGATGTTTAATTTAATTCTAATGCAGACAGAGCTGTGAGTATATCTACATTTGTGTCTTTACAGGCTAGACATCTCGCAGTGCTGCAGAGGGGAGCAGAGGAAAGACAGCCTGGCCAGCGGGGAAGCAACATGAGGAAGATAGCATGCCTGCAGGGACCACAAGCTCCGCGCAACCACCATCACCAACTCCTGCATCACAGGCATCACTACAGCGCCAGGGAACACCGCCATCCCCTCATACCCAGTCCCCACTGCGATGATCACCAACACCACCACCACCACCACAGTCAGGCAGGAGGCATGCCGTGGCCACCCTCCAGCAGATAGAGGAGTCGTTGGAGGAGGGCACAGGGGGACAACAGTCTCCAGTCCATGAGGGGGGCAACAGGGAGAGGGCTGGTACTCCATCTGAGAGCACCCACAGTTCATTCAGATGCCGCAGGGCAATGCCGTACAGTCCTGCAGCATCCGAACAGGGTGAAAGTGTGTTTGCTGGACTTGAAGGCAACATGCGGAAGGTCCAGCGCCTGCAATGGAGGGAGATGAGATCACTGCACAGGGAGGTGGCACACATTAACAAACACATGTACAGGATGGAAAAGGGCATCAGTGCAATGGGAGACAACATGTGTGAGGGAATGCAGAGAGTTGCAACCTCTGTGGACAACCTCTGCAGCCAGTTGGAGCAGGACCGTCTTGGCAGGTGCAGGGAGAGGCAGAGGCTCCAGGCCTATACCAAGGCAGTGAACCAGCTGGCCACTGCAACCTCACTGATGTGTCGCAGGTTCATCCCCATGCAGGAGGAGATGGCGCATTGTAGCAGGGATGTGGCCAGGGGCATGGTTTCAATGACCTCTGCATTAGAGCTCCTGCAGAATGCGAAGGCGGCCACAATGGAAGGGGGGGAGACAGTGAGGAGGCTACCAGCCATGGTAGCCTTACGCCCTTTCCCACCGAGGGCAGGAGGCGCAGCGAACGCCACGGCGCTGCGCAGGAACAGTCTGACACTACAGACAGTGTTGGCAGGGAACGTGCACATGCAGCGCGTGGATGCAGGAAGTAGGAACCACTGCCAATTGCCAAACATTAGATGGGTGAAATAACACATGTCCAAATGGACACTAGTTACAATACTGGTGGTGTGCCTATTAAACACCATTACTAAAAACTGTTACTGGCTCTGTCTTGTTACTCACTCAGAAATAGTTTGACGTAATCTCTGTCCGTCTCTGTCTCCCATCATGTTCAACTGCAACACCAGCTGCGCAGGGCTCTGGCTGAGGGCTGTCCTCGTCCTCATCCTCAGAGTCAGTTAGTTCCACTGCTGTTACTTTTTTTGTAAACAAAACAGGTGATGGACAGAATGTGGATCAATGTCACACATTCACCCCAGTCCAAAGATCTGGGCCCAAATCCATCGTTTTTTTGCACTCCACACCACCCTGGGTTAGACAATGGCGATATGCAAATCAGCTCTGACCCTGTGCCCCATGGGAACAGTCCAGTCCGAACTACAAAAGCCATGTCCTTCCCAGAACGGAATCAAGCATCCGAGGACCGGACCGGTTTCGAGGTAACACCTCTCATCAGCCCGGCTAGCTTGACTCCAGTGGTGTGGAGTGCCTGGGACCCACGTCTGAGCATCCCCAGCGCACTTATGGCGGCAATTGCAAACAAAACAGGTGATGGACAGAATGTGGATCAAGGTCACACATTCACCCCAGTCCAAAGATCTGGGCCCAAATCCATCGTTTTTTTGGACTCCACACCACCCTGGGTTAGACAACAGCGATATGCAAATCAGTTCTGACCCTGTGCCCCATGGGAACAGTCCAGTCCGAACTACAAAAGCCATGTCCTTCCCAGAACGGAATCAAGCATCCGAGGACCGGACCGGTTTCGAGGTAACACCTCTCATCAGCCCGTCTAGCTTGACTCCAGTGGTGTGGAGTGCCTGGGACCCACGTCTGAGCATCCCCAGCGCACTTATGGCGGCAATTGCAAACAAAACAGGTGATGGACAGAATGTGGATCAATGTCACACATTCACCCCAGTCCAAAGATCTGGGCCCAAATCCATCGTTTTTTTGCACTCCACACCACCCTGGGTTAGACAATGGCGATATGCAAATCAGCTCTGACCCTGTGCCCCATGGGAACAGTCCAGTCCGAACTACAAAAGCCATGTCCTTCCCAGAACGGAATCAAGCATACGAGGACCGGACCGGTTTCGAGGTAACACCTCTCATCAGCCCAGCTAGCTTGACTCCAGTGGTGTGGAGTGCCTGGGACCCACGTCTGAGCATCCCCAGCGCACTTATGGCGGCAATTGCAAACAAAACAGGTGATGGACAGAATGTGGATCAATGTCACACATTCACCCCAGTCCAAAGATCTGGGCCCAAATCCATTGTTTTTTTGCACTCCACACCACCCTGGGTTAGACAATGGCGATATGCAAATCAGCTCTGACCCTGTGCCCCATGGGAACAGTCCAATCCGAACTACAAAAGCCATGTCCTTCCCAGAACGGAATCAAGCATCCGAGGACCGGACCGGTTTCGAGGTAACACCTCTCATCAGCCCGGCTAGCTTGACTCCAGTGGTGTGGAGTGCCTGGGACCCACGTCTGAGCATCCCCAGCGCACTTATGGCGGCAATTGCAAACATAACAGGTGATGGACAGAATGTGGATCAATGTCACACATTCACCCCGGACTGGACTGTTCCCATGGGGCACAGGGTCAGAGCTGATTTGCATATCGCCATTGTCTAACCCAGGGTGGTGTGGAGTGCAAAAAAACAATGGATTTGGGCCCAGATCTTTGGACTGGGGTGAATGTGTGACATTGATCCACATTCTGTCCATCACCTGTTTTGTTTGCAATACCGCCATAAGTGCGCTGGGGATGCTCAGACGTGGGTCCCAGGCACTCCACACCACTGGAGTCAAGCTAGCCGGGCTGATGAGAGGTGTTACCTCGAAACCGGTCCGGTCCTCGGATGCTTGATTCCGTTCTGGAAAGGACATGGCTTTTGTAGTTCGGACTGGACTGTTCCCATGGGGCACAGGGTCAGAGCTGATTTGCATATCGCCATTGTCTAACCCAGGGTGGTGTGGAGTGCAAAAAAACGATGGATTTGGGCCCAGATCTTTGGACTGGGGTGAATGTGTGACATTGATCCACATTCTGTCCATCACCTGTTTTGTTTGCAATACCGCCATAAGTGCGCTGGGGATGCTCAGACGTGGGTCCCAGGCACTCCACACCACTGGAGTCAAGCTAGCCGGGCTGATGAGAGGTGTTACCTCGAAACCGGTCCGGTCCTCGGATGCTTGATTCCGTTCTGGGAAGGACATGGCTTTTGTAGTTCGGACTGGACTGTTCCCATGGGGCACAGGGTCAGAGCTGATTTGCATATCGCCATTGTCTAACCCAGGGTGGTGTGGAGTGCAAAAAAACGATGGATTTGGGCCCAGATCTTTGGACTGGGGTGAATGTGTGACATTGATCCACATTCTGTCCATCACCTGTTTTGTTTGCAATACCGCCATAAGTGCGCTGGGGATGCTCAGACGTGGGTCCCAGTCACTCCACACCACTGGAGTCAAGCTAGCCGGGCTGATGAGAGGTGTTACCTCGAAACGGGTCCGGTCCTCGGATGCTTGATTCCGTTCTGGGAAGGACATGGCTTTTGTAGTTCGGACTGGACTGTTCCCATGGGGCACAGGGTCAGAGCTGATTTGCATATCGCCATTGTCTAACCCAGGGTGGTGTGGAGTGCAAAAAAACGATGGATTTGGGCCCAGATCTTTGGACTGGGGTGAATGTGTGACATTGATCCACATTCTGTCCATCACCTGTTTTGTTTGCAATACCACCATAAGTGCGCTGGGGATGCTCAGACGTGGGTCCCAGGCACTCCACACCACTGGAGTCAAGCTAGCCGGGCTGATGAGAGGTGTTACCTCGAAACCGGTCCGGTCCTCGGATGCTTGATTCCGTTCTGGGAAGGACATGGCTTTTGTAGTTCGGACTGGACTGTTCCCATGGGGCACAGGGTCAGAGCTGATTTGCATATCGCCATTGTCTAACCCAGGGTGGTGTGGAGTGCAAAAAAACGATGGATTTGGGCCCAGATCTTTGGACTGGGGTGAATGTGTGACATTGATCCACATTCTGTCCATCACCTGTTTTGTTTGCAATACCGCCATAAGTGCGCTGGGGATGCTCAGACGTGGGTCCCAGGCACTCCACACCACTGGAGTCAAGCTAGCCGGGCTGATGAGAGGTGTTACCTCGAAACCGGTCCGGTCCTCGGATGCTTGATTCCGTTCTGGGAAGGACATGGCTTTTGTAGTTCGGACTGGACTGTTCCCATGGGGCACAGGGTCAGAGCTGATTTGCATATCGCCATTGTCTAACCCAGGGTGGTGTGGAGTGCAAAAAAACGATGGATTTGGGCCCAGATCTTTGGACTGGGGTGAATGTGTGACATTGATCCACATTCTGTCCATCACCTGTTTTGTTTGCAATACCGCCATAAGTGCGCTGGGGATGCTCAGACGTGGGTCCCAGGCACTCCACACCACTGGAGTCAAGCTCGCCGGGCTGATGAGAGGTGTTACCTCGAAACCGGTCCGGTCCTCGGATGCTTGATTCCGTTCTGGGAAGGACATGGCTTTTGTAGTTCGGACTGGACTGTTCCCATGGGGCACAGGGTCAGAGCTGATTTGCATATCGCCATTGTCTAACCCAGGGTGGTGTGGAGTGCAAAAAAACGATGGATTTGGGCCCAGATCTTTGGACTGGGGTGAATGTGTGACATTGATCCACATTTTGTCCATCACCTGTTTTGTTTGCAATACCGCCATAAGTGCGCTGGGGATGCTCAGACGTGGGTCCCAGGCACTCCACACCACTGGAGTCAAGCTAGCCAGGCTGATGAGAGGTGTTACCTCGAAACCGGTCCGGTCCTCGGATGCTTGATTCCGTTCTGGGAAGGACATGGCTTTTGTAGTTCGGACTGGACTGTTCCCATGGGGCACAGGGTCAGAGCTGATTTGCATATCGCCATTGTCTAACCCAGGGGGGTGTGGAGTGCAAAAAAACGATGGATTTGGGCCCAGATCTTTGGACTGGGATGAATGTGTGACATTGATCCACATTCTGTCCATCACCTGTTTTGTTTGCAATACCGCCATAAGTGCGCTGGGGATGCTCAGACGTGGGTCCCAGGCACTCCACACCACTGGAGTCAAGCTAGCCGGGCTGATGAGAGGTGTTACCTCGAAACCGGTCCGGTCCTCGGATGCTTGATTCCGTTCTGGGAAGGACATGGCTTTTGTAGTTCGGACTGGACTGTTCCCATGGGGCACAGTGTCAGAGCTGATTTGCATATCGCCATTGTCTAACCCAGGGTGGTGTGGAGTGCAAAAAAACGATGGATTTGGGCCCAGATCTTTGGACTGGGGTGAATGTGTGACATTGATCCACATTCTGCCCATCACCTGTTTTGTTTGCAATACCGCCATATGTGCGCTGGGGATGCTCAGACGTGGGTCCCAGGCACTCCACACCACTGGAGTCAAGCTAGCCGGGCTGATGAGAGGTGTTACCTCGAATCCGGTCCGGTCCTCGGATGCTTGATTCCGTTCTGGGAAGGACATGGCTTTTGTAGTTCGGACTGGACTGTTCCCATGGGGCACAGGGTCAGAGCTGATTTGCATATCGCCATTGTCTAACCCAGGGTGGTGTGGAGTGCAAAAAAACGATGGATTTGGGCCCAGATCTTTGGACTGGGGTGAATGTGTGACATTGATCCACATTCTGTCCATCACCTGTTTTGTTTGCAATACCGCCATAAGGGCGCTGGGGATGCTCAGACGTGGGTCCCAGGCACTCCACACCACTAGAGTCAAGCTAGCCGGGCTGATGAGAGGTGTAACCTCGAAACCGGTCCGGTCCTCGGATGCTTGATTCCGTTCTGGGAAGGACATGGCTTTTGTAGTTCGGACTGGACTGTTCCCATGGGGCACAGGGTCAGAGCTGATTTGCATATCGCCATTGTCTAACCCAGGGTGGTGTGGAGTGCAAAAAAACGATGGATTTGGGCCCAGAGCTTTGGACTCGGGTGAATGTGTGACATTGATCCACATTCTGTCCATCACCTGTTTTGTTTGCAATACCGCCATAAGTGCGCTGGGGATGCTCAGACGTGGGTCCCAGGCACTCCACACCACTGGAGTCAAGCTAGCTGGGCTGATGAGAGGTGTTACCTCGAAACCGGTCTGGTCCTCGGATGCTTGATTCCGTTCTGGGAAGGACATGGCTTTTGTATTTCGGACTGGACTGTTCCCATGGGGCACAGGGTCAGAGCTGATTTGCATATCGCCATTGTCTAACCCAGGGTGGTGTGGAGTGCAAAAAAACGATGGATTTGGGCCCAGATCTTTGGACTGGGGTGAAAGTGTGACATTGATCCACATTCTGTCCATCACCTGTTTTGTTTGCAATACCGCCATAAGTGCGCTGAGGATGCTCAGACGTGGGTCCCAGGCACTCCACACCACTGGAGTCAAGCTAGCCGGGCTGATGAGAGGTGTTACCTCAAAACCGGTCCGGTCCTCGGATGCTTGATTCCGTTCTGGGAAGGACATGGCTTTTGTAGTTCGGACTGGACTGTTCCCATGGGGCACAGGGTCAGAGCTGATTTGCATATCGCCATTGTCTAACCCAGGGTGGTGTGGAGTGCAAAAAAACGATGGATTTGGGCCCAGATCTTTGGACTGGGGTGAATGTGTGACATTGATCCACATTCTGTCCATCACCTGTTTTGTTTGCAATACCGCCATAAGTGCGCTGGGGATGCTCAGACGTGGGTTCCAGGCACTCCACACCACTGGAGTCAAGCTAGCCGGGCTGATGAGAGGTGTTACCTCGAAACCGGTCCAGTCCTCGGATGCTTGATTCCGTTCTGGGAAGGACATGGCTTTTGTAGTTCGGACTGGACTGTTCCCATGGGGCACAGGGTCAGAGCTGATTTGCATATCGCCATTGTCTAACCCAGGGTGGTGTGGAGTGCAAAAAAACGATGGATTTGGGCCCAGATCTTTGGACTGGGGTGAATGTGTGACATTGATCCACATTCTGTCCATCACCTGTTTTGTTTGCAATACCGCCATAAGTGCGCTGGGGATGCTCAGACGTGGGTCCCAGGCACTCCACACCACTGGAGTCAAGCTAGCCGGGCTGATGAGAGGTGTTACCTCGAAACCGGTCCGGTCCTCGGATGCTTGATTCCGTTCTGGGAAGGACATGGCTTTTGTAGTTCGGACTGGACTGTTCCCATGGGGCACAGGGTCAGAGCTGATTTGCATATCGCCATTGTCTAACCCAGGGTGGTGTGGAGTGCAAAAAAACGATGGATTTGGGCCCAGCTCTTTGGACTGGGGTGAATGTGTGACATTGATCCACATTCTGTCCATCACCTGTTTTGTTTGCAATACCGCCATAAGTGCGCTGGGGATGCTCAGACGTGGGTCCCAGGCACTCCACACCACTGGAGTCAAGCTAGCCGGGCTGATGAGAGGTGTTACCTCGAAACCGGTCCGGTCCTCGGATGCTTGATTCCGTTCTGGGAAGGACATGGCTTTTGTAGTTCGGACTGGACTGTTCCCATGGGGCACACGGTCAGAGCTGATTTGCATATCGCCATTGTCTAACCCAGGGTGGTGTGGAGTGCAAAAAAACGATGGATTTGGGCCCAGATCTTTGGACTGGGGTGAATGTGTGACATTGATCCACATTCTATCCATCACCTGTTTTGTTTGCAATACCGCCATAAGTGCGCTGGGGATGCTCAGACGTGGGTCCCAGGCACTCCACACCACTGGAGTCAAGCTAGCCGGGCTGATGAGAGGTGTTACCTCGAAACCGGTCCGGTCCTCGGATGCTTGATTCCGTTCTGGGAAGGACATGGCTTTTGTAGTTCGGACCGGACTGTTCCCATGGGGCACAGGGTCAGAGCTGATTTGCATATCGCCATTGTCTAACCCAGGGTGGTGTGGAGTGCAAAAAAACGATGGATTTGGGCCCAGATCTTTGGACTGGGGTGAATGTGTGACATTGATCCACATTCTGTCCATCACCTGTTTTGTTTGCAATACCGCCATAAGTGCGCTGGGGATGCTCAGACGTGGGTCCCAGGCACTCCACACCACTGGAGTCAAGCTAGCCGGGCTGATGAGAGGTGTTACCTCGAAACCGGTCCGGTCCTCGGATGCTTGATTCCGTTCTGGGAAGGACATGGCTTTTGTAGTTCGGACTGGACTGTTCCCATGGGGCACAGGGTCAGAGCTGATTTGCATATCGCCATTGTCTAACCCAGGGTGGTGTGGAGTGCAAAAAAACGATGGATTTGGGTCCAGATCTTTGGACTGGGGTGAATGTTTGACATTGATCCACATTCTGTCCATCACCTGTTTTGTTTGCAATACCGCCATAAGTGCGCTGGGGATGCTCAGACATGGGTCCCAGGCACTCCACACCACTGGAGTCAAGCTAGCCGGGCTGATGAGAGGTGTTACCTCGAAACCGGTCCGGTCCTCGGATGCTTGATTCCGTTCTGGGAAGGACATGGCTTTTGTAGTTTGGACTGGACTGTTCCCATGGGGCACAGGGTCAGAGCTGATTTGCATATCGCCATTGTCTAACCCAGGGTGGGGTGGAGTGCAAAAAAATTATGGATTTGGGCCCAGATCTTTGGACTGGGGTGAATGTGTGACATTGATCTA
Source organism: Lissotriton vulgaris (assembly GCF_964263255.1). Lineage (NCBI taxonomy): Eukaryota > Metazoa > Chordata > Amphibia > Caudata > Salamandridae > Lissotriton > Lissotriton vulgaris. The sequence continues at coordinate 584,221,564 of NC_141696.1, forward strand.
CATTCTGTCCATCACCTGTTTTGTTTGCAATACCGCCATAAGTGCGCTGGGGATGCTCAGACGTGGATCCCAGGCACTCCACACCACTGGAGTCAAGCTAGGCGGGCTGATGAGAGGTGTTACCTCGAAACCGGTCCGGTCCTCGGATGCTTGATTCCGTTCTGGGAAGGACATGGCTTTTGTAGTTCGGACTGGACTGTTCCCATGGGGCACAGGGTCAGAGCTGATTTGCATATCGCCATTGTCTAACCCAGGGTGGTGTGGAGTGCAAAAAAACGATGGATTTGGGCCCAGATCTTTGGACTGGGGTGAATGTGTGACATTGATCCACATTCTGTCCATCACCTGTTTTGTTTGCAATACTGCCATAAGTGCGCTGGGGATGCTCAGACGTGGGTCCCAGGCACTCCACACCATTGGAGTCAAGCTAGCCGGGCTGATGAGAGGTGTTACCTCGAAACCGGTCCGGTCCTCGGATGCTTGATTCCGTTCTGGGAAGGACATGGCTTTTGTAGTTCGGACTGGACTGTTCCCATGGGGCACAGGGTCTGAGCTGATTTGCATATCGCCATTGTCTAACCCAGGGTGGTGTGGAGTGCAAAAAAACGATGGATTTGGGCCCAGATCTTTGGACTGGGGTGAATGTGTGACATTGATCCACATTCTGTCCATCACCTGTTTTGTTTGCAATACCGCCATAAGTGCGCTGGGGATGCTCAGACGTGGGTCCCAGGCACTCCACACCACTGGAGTCAAGCTAGCCGGGCTGATGAGAGGTGTTACCTCGAAACCGGTCCGATCCTTGGATGCTTGATTCCGTTCTGGGAAGGACATGGCTTTTGTAGTTCGGACTGGACTGTTCCCATGGGGCACAGGGTCAGAGCTGATTTGCATATCGCCATTGTCTAACCCAGGGTGGTGTGGAGTGCAAAATAACGATGGATTTGGGCCCAGATCTTTGGACTGGGGTGAATGTGTGACATTGATCCACATTCTGTCCATCACCTGTTTTGTTTGCAATACCGCCATAAGTGCGCTGGGGATGCTCAGACGTGGGTCCCAGGCACTCCACACCACTGGAGTCAAGCTAGCCGGGCTGATGAGAGGTGTTACCTCGAAACCGGTCCGGTCCTCGGATGCTTGATTCCGTTCTGGGAAGGACATGGCTTTTGTAGTTCGGACTGGACTGTTCCCATGGGGCACAGGGTCAGAGCTGATTTGCATATCGCCATTGTCTAACCCAGGGTGGTGTGGAGTGCAAAAAAACGATGGATTTGGGCCCAGATCTTTGGACTGGGGTGAATGTGTGACATTGATCCACATTCTGTCCATCACCTGTTTTGTTTGCAATACCGCCATAAGTGCGCTGGGGATGCTCAGACGTGGGTCCCAGGCACTCCACACCACTGGAGTCAAGCTAGCCGGGCTGATGAGAGGTGTTACCTCGAAACCGGTCCGGTCCTCGGATGCTTGATTCCGTTCTGGGAAGGACATGGCTTTTGTAGTTCGGACTGGACTGTTCCCATGGGGCACAGGGTCAGAGCTGATTTGCATATCGCCTGTGTCTAACCCAGGGTGGTGTGGAGTGAAAATAAACGATGGATTTGGGCCCAGATCTTTGGACTGGGGTGAATGTGTGACATTGATCCACATTCTGTCCATCACCTGTTTTGTTTGCAATACCGCCATAAGTGCGCTGGGGATGCTCAGACGTGGGTCCCAGGCACTCCACACCACTGGAGTCAAGCTAGCCGGGCTGATGAGAGGTGTTACCTCGAAACCGGTCCAGTCCTCGGATGCTTGATTCCGTTCTGGGAAGGACATGGCTTTTGTAGTTCGGACTGGACTGTTCCCATGGGGCACAGGGTCAGAGCTGATTTGCATATCGCCATTGTCTAACCCAGGGTGGTGTGGAGTGCAAAAAAACGATGGATTTGGGCCCAGATCTTTGGACTGGGGTGAATGTGTGACATTGATCCACATTCTGTCCATCACCTGTTTTGTTTGCAATACCGCCATAAGTGCGCTGGGGATGCTCAGACGTGGGTCCCAGGCACTCCACACCACTGGAGTCAAGCTAGCCGGGCTGATGAGAGGTGTTACCTCGAAACCGGTCCGGTCCTCGGATGCTTGATTCCATTCTGGGAAGGACATGGCTTTTGTAGTTCGGACTGGACTGTTCCCATGGGGCACAGGGTCAGAGCTGATTTGCATATCGCCATTGTCTAACCCAGGGTGTTGTGGAGTGCAAAAAAACGATGGATTTGGGCCCAGATCTTTGGACTGGGGTGAATGTGTGACATTGATCCACATTCTGCCCATCACCTGTTTTGTTTGCAATACCGCCATAAGTGCGCTGGGGATGCTCAGACGTGGGTCCCAGGCACTCCACACACCTGGAGTTAAGCTAGCCAGGCTGATGAGAGGTGTTACCTCGAAACCGGTCCGGTCCTCGGATACTTGATTCCGTTCTGGGAAGGACATGGCTTTTGTAGTTCGGACTGGACTGTTCCCATGGGGCACAGGGTCAGAGCTGATTTGCATATCGCCATTGTCTAACCCAGGGTGGTGCGGAGTGCAAAAAAACGATGGATTTGGGCCCAGATCTTTGGACTGGGGTGAATGTTTGACATTGATCCACATTCTGTCCATCACCTGTTTTGTTTGCAATACCGCCATAAGTGCGCTGGGGATGCTCAGACGTGGGTCCCAGGCACTCCACACCACTGGCGTCAAGCTAGCCGGGCTGATGAGAGGTGTTACCTCGAAACCGGTCCGGTCCTCGGATGCTTGATTCCGTTCTGGGAAGGACATGGCTTTTGAAGTTCGGACTGGACTGTTCCCATGGGGCACAGGGTCAGAAATGATTTGCATATAACCATTGTCCAACCCAGGGTGGTGTGGAGTGCAAAAAAACATTGGATTTGGGCCCAGATCTTTGGACTGGGGTGAATGTGTGACATTGATCCACATTCTGTCCATCACCTGTTTTGTTTGCAATACCGCCATAAGTGCGCTGGGGATGCTCAGACGTGGGTCCCAGGCACTCCACACCACTGGAGTCAAGCTAGCCGGGCTGATGAGAGGTGTTACCTCGAAACCGGTCCGGTCCTCGGATGCTTGATTCCGTTCTGGGAAGGACATGGCTTTTGTAGTTCGGACTGGACTGTTCCCATGGGGCACAGGGTCAGAGCTGATTTGCATATCGCCATTGTCTAACCCAGGGTGGTGTGGAGTGCAAAAAAACAATGGATTTGGGCCCAGATCTTTGGACTAGGGTGAATGTGTGACATTGATCCACATTCTGTCCATCACCTGTTTTGTTTGCGTTACTTTTTTTGTGGCCAGATTGTGTAGCATTGCACATGTAGCAATAATTTTGCAACATTTGATGGGGCTGTACTGACGTGCACCTCCACTTTTGTGTAGGCAACGGAATCTGCTTTTAAACAGTCCAAAGGTTCGCTCCACCACATTGCGTGTGCTCTTATGTGCCACATTGTATCTCCTCTCCCTTGGGGTGGTTGGGTTGAGATATGGTGTGCGTAGGTAAGGCCGGAGACCATATGCGCTGTCACCTAAATACAAAAGAAAGTGCCATTAATTTGGGTGACCAATAGCTTGAGCCAAGGTGTACATCAGGGTGTGTCACATTGATTTACCTAGTAGGTGTCCTTTTCCAAATTCACCAGCAGCCAGACGTGTATGGGATCCACTGTTCCGGAATATGTACGAGTCTGGGTACTTCCTGGGAATTTGGCCACAATGTCAGTTATGATGAACTTGGCATCACATATCACCGGCACATTAATGGAGTGGGTGGATTTGCGGTTGCGGTAAATGTATTCTATTGCTGCAGGTGGGCAGATTGGTATATGGGTCCCATTGACGCAGCCAATTACGTGTGGGAACTGCGCCAGTTGGTAAAAACCAGCTTAGTCCTCTGCAGCTCCGCCTGTGTACCGGGGAAGGTAATGTAATGTTCCATTCTGTCCATCATGGTATCCAGGAAGGTGTTGAAAAAACGGGATAGACAGCTCTGTGACACACCACCTACTGCTGCTCTCACACCCTGGTAACTTCCTGATGCCTTGAGGTGCAGGCAACAGAGTACTTGGACATGGGTGGGTATTGCGTGCGCCCTTGGTGTCTGATGCTCAAGATAGGGTTTGAGGTCCCGTATTAGGTCAAGGATGGCGTGTGGTTGCAGCCTGTACCTTTCATGGATTTCTCATTCAGTCAATTGAAACAATGTTATGCGCAGTCTGTACACCCGCTCTTCCTGTCTCCAGATCCTCACTCCTGCTGCTCTCAAGCGTAGCCATCTTGCTATGAGGTAGAGGCTCGCCATTGTGTTCACACTTGCATTTTGGGGCTGTTTTTACGCACTGCACCTTATTACCACCTGCTCAGGATCAGTGGTAAATACTGAATTGTTATTACCGATTTTGGTCAAATTCGGTAATACCGATTTTTGCTACATCGCATTTTGAGATTTTTACTGATTCGTTATTTACCGATTCGGTATTCACTGTTTCGGTGTTCTCCGATCGGTAAATAAGGAATAGGTAACTATTTACTGATTTGTTATTACCGATGCCATTCGGTAATACGTACATCTCACAAGGCTAAATACCGGTCGGTAAAGCCGAAATTTACCGATTCTGGGCTTTACCGACAGGTATTTGGCCACCTACATATGGTCCTTAGTGGGTTAGTGAAAAGGAAGATGGACAGATGGATTGAAAGTGTGGGTGGATGGAAGGATAGATGAGGGAAAGGATGGATGAGGGAAAGGATAATTGGAAGTGTAGTGTAGTTCCTATATTCCCAATAGGCTCTGCGCATTGGAATAACATAAACGATAGTTTAGATGTAGGACTGAGGTCGACTAGGTCGTTATTGAATATGTTAGACTTAATTATGAATGCCAGCTAGCTCAGAGGTCACTAGTTTCTCGAGTGAACAGGAAGGAGTTAACTTTCCTGAATTGACAAGAAGGGATTAGCTTCTGACAACTGCATAAACATGACAACTTTGCTCCCTCCAGAATAAGGAGTATATCTCCAGAGTCGTGTGAAAACAATAGATAGCTATTTCACTCAGTCAATCGTGCATGCTTAGTTTCACCAGAGTGCAGAGAAATAGAGAGAGGGGCGTTTTCAATAAAAGGTGTTATTTATTGAGCAGTCTTCTTTCTCATGCAAGAGAAGTGAATTGCCACAATTGCAATACTTGTCATAAAGTAAAGTGCGTACAGTAAAAGGAGTCTTATGAAATACTACTGTAAAAGCATTTATATGGTTTCTGAGCCATATGATACTTAAAACGGATAAAATATATACAATACATACAATGATAAAAGCTGACTAAACGTACTCAACTGGTGCTTCTAAAATACGCCTACCCCGGTGTACCTAACCTAAGCCTAGTACGTGGGAAGGAGCAAGTGAGCTGCAGTTTAAGTTAAGTTAGTTTTGCCAAGAATCTGAATCTAGAATTCTCTAAGGATTTAATCAGCTCCTTACCTTGGTTTTAGAATGAAGGAGGTCTTGTATCTCTTTCTGAAGACATCGATCTCCCAGCAACCCGCAAGGGTGACTGGAAACACTGGAGCTGAATTTCTCGGCAGAAGAAAAGACAGCGTCTCTCTCAGTGTGTCAAATGGGGGGGTCGGCTTCCTTCGGCACTCGCATCAGCTGGGCTTTGGGTAAGTAGATAGCCGCTCTGCTCCAAACCACCGTGTGTTGCTTAAGGCAAATGCTGGTATATTTATACCTGGAAGGTGCTGAGTTTTGACGTAAGATTGGACATAAGACGTCACTAGGAACTTTCAGTTCTTTCAGGACTCTCAGGAGTTCTAGGACAAATCAAAACAGAAGCAGGGGGAATTCCCGGGCTGCTGGAGGCTTGGTTTGTTTAAAGAACGCGTTGTACTTTCTAGGAGTCTAGGGAAGTAGACTTGCCGTATTTGGACTGCATTGGCTATGACTAAATATGGATATGATTCTTATGCCTTTATAAGGATATGATTTGTTATAACCCCATAAGGGCATGAATCAGGAATATTAATTAGGGTCCTAGATACGTTCACAACAGAAGAACGGATGGTTGAGAAACTGGTTGGTGAGTGAAAGGGAGGATGGATGGATTAATGGATGAATGAAAGGGTGGATGGATGAATGAAAAAGGAAGGATGAGTAAAAAGGTGGATGGATGGTTGAGAGATTGGGTGGAAGGAAGAGCAAAAGGATGGATGAATGGATGGCTGAGGGAAAGAATTGGTGATGAAAGAGTAAAACAAATGGCTAGATTGAGTACAAGGATGGATGACAAAGGGTGGATGAGTGAAAGGACGGATGAGTGAAAGGGTGGATGAAGAGAAGGATTATTGAAAGGATGGATGGCTGAATAGATGGATGGATGGATGGATAGGTTTGGAGATGGATGCATAGGTGTGAATATGGATGGGCAGATGGACGGAATGGTGAAAGACTGAATTATAGATTAAAGAATTATTGAAAACAGAATGTAAATATGAAATTGTGGATATCGGCAGGAGTATGAATGGATAGATGCTTGGATGGACGACAAGAGAGCTCTTCTGGGCAGGATCGTAATGACTTGTTTCATTTGCTTAATGCCATAACAGCCTTGGTTCAAAGTGGGGGATATTTGAATTGTCAGGCTACTTCCTTGGCTAAAGCAGTCTGTTGGCAAGACCTAAACAGGACCCCTCAGATTAGACTGTCTACTGCCAGCACTTCGGAGTGCCCACCACTTTAAATTTATTTCAACAAATTCCCATTTTCAAACATTCATGCAAAAAGATCTGAGTTTCGTGTACAGCAGTTACGCAGCATCAACATGTCAAACCGACGTGGAGGAGGAGTGTGTATGGCAGACACAAAGAGGGTTGATGGCATTTTTAAAACAAAATATTCCAGAACATTTGCAGTTTCTACAGCGGGCTCACTTGACAGCACAGCTTGAATCACTCGACCTTCTGCTGGGAGCATCTCTGTGAAAACCAAGGAGAGGTGTCAGTAATGCAAATGGCGTGCAGTGGACAACCATTCAAAAACAAGGTCACTTTTTCAATAGAGGGGCTCGGATGAAGAACGTAGCTCGGATGAAGAACGTTAGTGGAGCTAGAGATTTTCTTAACTACCCAGTACACCGAAAATAAATAATTACCTTGAGAAGTGCTTCACAAAAAGGGTGTAAATACATTCACAGCAATCCAACAAGAGTGATAGAGAGAGGGAAAATATAATTACAAAATGTAGAAAAGATTCAGAGGACAGTTATGTTGCAGCAGAGTACGGGCATGGAGCAAGCATAACCCTGTGTTGTTGCTACAGCAGGTAGTAAAGAGGTAGACTGGGTGTGCTCGACAATCCTTATCTCCCAAAATTGCTTCACTGAACTGAAAATTACTCAGCCTCCCTGCCCGACTGACAACAAAGACCCGACATTTCAAAAAAGAAAGGTCAGAGCTTCAAACACCACAAGTGATTTTTCAAAGCAGGGTGTGTGCGTCCTCTCAAAGCGCTCTTCTGTAGCAACAAAGCTAACAGAAGCACAAGTGACCTTTTGGAATCGGTCAGCTCTTTTCAAGCACTCGTGCTTGTGGCGGCATCCACCTTGTGGGAGCGAGCAGAAGCGTGTGCAGTCACGCTAATTGGAAACAGATGGCCCCTTCACGCCACTGCTTGCTCCCGCAAGGTGGATGCCACCACAAGCACGAATGCTTGAAAAGAGTTGACCGATTCCAAAAGGTCATCTCCTAGTAGACGAGACCTAAAAAATGGACCGGAAAGAAAAACATTTGAAGAAGGACTAAGCAGAAGACAGAGAAAGGATGTGGGTAGGTGGGAAAAAAAAGGAAATCAGCTATCAAAATATAAAGAAAAAAATGATGAAGACAGGAGGGACAAGGAGAATCAGATGAAAGAGAGAGGAGGCAAATAAGGAGAGAGTGAAAAAGTACAGGGGAAGTTCCAGGGGTCATCTCCCCACCTGAGAATAAGAAAAACATCAATAAGGATACTAGTGAAGAAGTGAGTAAGGGGGTGGAAAAAATAAGAAGACAAATTGATGGGATCCCGTCACAAAACCAAACATGTAGAAGAGATATTTAAGGCAAAAGGAATTACATGCCATGGATTCTAAAATTTGGTAAATGCAATTAGCCTTGGAATATTGAGGAAATAGATGAGGTGAAATTGAGTCTTAAAATTGGTATTCTACAAGTTTGATTTGTTTAGTCATCACATACAACCAATTTAGACTTTGTTGTCCAAATCAGAAGGTCATATCCTGTAGCACCTAATATCTCCTGATTTAGCATATAAATAGGAATAAATGTCGAATATGGTGCAGTAATAAAATAAAAGCATATTATTTGACCATTTTCTTTCATGGTTTTACTGTCAGTATATTGTTGTTAACAAGTCATGAATTGTTCATATCTTGATGGAGTAACAGGAAACCATTGAGAATCGCACCTGGAGGTTTAACATCACTCCGTTAATTGTACAAATATGCGGTAATTAATTTGACGTACACTTTCGCATTACTGCACACATCTAAAAGACAACTAGAGACAAACACATTTAAGTAGAAAGACAGTAAAGTCTTGAGAAACAAAATATATTGGCAGTATAGGTGAGTATGTCGTTGAAGAACAGATACTTCTGAAAAGTGCTAACATGAAGATTATATGTGCCTTTTCTAATTTAAACTGATTGACATAGATATGCAAACTACTAAACTTGAGAGAGGGCAGAATGCTCGAGAAAGACAGTGGAAATAGTATTGTGTTACCAATTAGAATGTGAACAATTGAGAGATAGTTGAAGCTTAAGGCAATCTTAAAAAAATTAAAAAAATATCTTCGTTCGCCAGAATGGATGGCTGATATCAAAAATAAAAATACAATTAGACTGGGAAAGTGTAATATAATTGCATTTGACAACTCAACAAATCTAACACGAGGTTTTAGTGGATGTTTGGAATACCATAGAGCAATTGAAAGTTATTTGTAAATATGTGTCTGACTTTCGTGTGCAAATAACTCATTTTATGAACGAAAAATGTCTTTTGGAATTCAGAAAAGTAAGTTGTGCACAAAGGAATACATTAACACATATTGATGTTTCTCTGAAAATAATCTACTCCTGTGGGTTGTAAAAGGGCAATGATAATCTACTCCTGAAACTAGTGTAAATAATCTACTCCTGTGGCTGTAAGTGGGCATTCCAGGGTGGGAACCAATGATTGTTTGTGATCACAGGCAAACGTATATTTTTTGTGGGTGTTCACAAACTTCCTTCTTAAGCCTTTTGCTTCCAGGTAACAGTCTGAGATTGAGGGACATAATTATGAAGGGGTTTGCATCATGTTTGCACCACACAATGTGGTACATGTGTGATGCAAACCCAAAATGTGATTTATCAAGCGAAACAAGCCCACTTTGCCTGTTCCTGAGGGGCTTCATAAATGTGGAGCAACGCAACGCAGCACAAATCAGTGCGGTGCGGTATTCTGAACTAGGAAGGCATTCCATGGGCGTTGCTTGGGTGCTCCCACTCAACTCCCATGGATATTGACGCATTCCCAGATATACCATTACTGGTAGACCTAGGGAATGTGCCTAAATGATATGCCACCACATGGGTGGCATAATGAGGAGAAATATATTTTTTTTCTCCTTGTTAAATCCCTCAGCTGTTCTGCAGCACACATAGAAAGAGGAATATGCCTCAGGGGATTGTATTTGTTTAGGAAGGTTCCCTTACTGCACAAAATATTGACCCTGCATGCAAAAGAGGCACCCTTGCATAGAGGTGCAAGGGTGCATGCATTGGCGAAAGGCAGTACATTGTGCACGAGCGCTAGGGAAAAGCCAGGAATGCGTCAAATCGGGATAAATACGACACATTCCTGCCCTTTTCTTGTAACACAGCGCAGCAAGGTTACTCGCTCTGTTGCATTACTTTGTTAACAATATGCCCTGAAGTGGCATATTTAACAAAAAAAATCACGATTTGCTCCACTGTATGAAGGGGAAAGTGCAGGAATGCCCTGTATTTTACATAATATGGCTCCTTCCTGTCTTTTCCCAGCGCCAGCGCACACTGTGCTGCCTAGCACCAACGCAGGCACCTTTGCACCATGGTGCAAGGTTGCCTGCGATGTAAGCAGTATTGTTTTTGTGCAGAATTTCACTTTCTTTGCAGCACATGTAGAAAAAGAAAGTAACAAGGAGAAATAAAGATATTCAGACCCTCCAGTTTATCGCGATTTCGTGTTTCACGAAAAAATCGCGAAATCGGCAGACTACCGCGATGGCCGCGATAATAACCATATTGGCCGCGATATTTAGAAAAAAGTGTCTCTACCGGTGGGAGACAGCAAAACAAACAATGCCTTTAATTGGCTGTGCGCCCCTCCCCACTCGTGTGTGTCAGCAGCTTCCCGGAACACACAGACAGTCAGTTTTTTAGCTGCCACCCGCAGCCGAGTACTTCATAGGTCTTCAAAAGACCTTTCACTTGTTAATGAGTCTTTGTGTTTCACCCTTTCTTTGACCTCTCTGCCTAGGGCTGGGATAATTAACCACGGGCAAATAGGACAGTCGATGTAAGCCACAACTCTTGGAGCCTTATCTTCCCCGACTCTGAAAAGAGGGAAACGGACTGTTAACCAACAATACAACTGCACTACAGAGCACAAACTATACAGATTAAATTTACGAAATCTTCTATCGAACAAACCATGCAAATAATATCAGATCTCAGTTAATGAGGGTTGACACCAGGTCTCTTTTTACAACTGAGCCTCACCAAGACAACAAATGCGCGAGCAAGGTATTAGTAACTTCTCCTCAGTATAAAAAATGCCTTTAACAAAAAAAATTGTATTATATGCATTTCCATTATTGAGACAAGATTAGAGACAAAATGCATGCCTTAGAAGACTAACTGAAAACGATAGAAATCTTCAACGGGAGATGCTACGTTTTCCAAGAATGCTGCCTCACAGCATGGGCATCAGAAAGATGGCTATGACAATAGAGTTATGTTATATTCTTCATTCATATGTATTGTTTGTTTGCTTTTTGTATAATTAGAAATGCATCTTTTGATGTTCTCTGAAGATGTTCTCTGTTGCCTAGTTACTTATGCTCATTATCACCTACAGCACTCCAACTTTAACTTATGTGCTTTTACTCGGAGGACACAAACCACCCTCTGTGAAATGATTCCCATCAGTATGAGTTCACTCCTCCTTGACCACATGCTTTGAAAACACAGAGTTCACCAGGCTCACAATATCATTAGGCCAACTCTGCCACAGCACAGATACAACGAACCATAAACTACACCACATTTTTAGCAGTCTGGCACAGTCAGACAAGCCCCCTTTAAATAGCCACTGTGAGAAGTAATTTTTTTTATCCAATCAAGGCCAACAGGATTTCAAAAACTGCCCAAACATTGCCCATTTCAAGTTGGCCAATCTGCAGTATCAGACTTCCAGAAAGGCAAGTCCATAACACAGCGGTCTTCAATCTGTGGGGTGCGACCCCCAGGGGGGTCGTGGAGTCCTGGGAAGGGGGTCGCAGATTCTGCAGAGTGCAGTTTATGGCATTGGGCTGAGGATGCTCATGGAGGAGGCCTAATTCACACCGAGGTGTGAAAAACATCAACGCCTCATTAACAAGTAAAAGGTATTTTAAAGACCTGTCAAGTACTTGGGTGTGACTGTGTGTGTGTCCCTGAAGCTGCTACAGCCGGGCTCCCATACACGAGCTGAGGGGAGCTGGGGGGTGGGGGAGGGGGCTGGGGGAGTGGCTGTAGTGTAGCCTTTTGAGTTCAATGGATGTTGCGCACCAGGAGCTGTTGTCCTGTGACACGTCCCCCGCCCCCAGCAGGGAGGCACAGAGATGCCCTCCCATGAGTGGGAAAGAAGAAGGAAGACGACGCAGATAGATACTGATCCCCCGCCTCCCCCCATGAGAGAGGCACAGAAAAGGTGGGTGGATGAATGATGGGTGGATGGATGGATGAAAGGCTGAAGGATGGATAGATGTGTGAAAAGGTGGGTGGATGAATGATGAGTGGATGGATGAATGAAAGGGTGGATGGATGAATGATGGATGTATGGATGTAAGGATGAAAGGGTGGATGGATGAAGGATAGATTGGTGAAGGATAGATGTATGGGTGGAAGAATGAAAGGGTGGACGGAAGAATGGGTGGATGAAAGGGTGGATGGATGAATGATGGATGGATGTGTAAAAAGATGGGTGAATGAATGAAGGGTGAATGGATGGATGAAAGGGTGGATGGATGAATGATGGATGGAAGGATGAAAGGGTGGATGGATGAAGGATAGATTGGTGAAGGATAGATGTATGGATGGAAGAATGAAAGGGTGGACGGATGAAGGATGGATGAAAGGGTGGATGGATGAAGGATGGATGTATGGATGGAAGGATGAAAGGGTGGATGGATGGATGTTTGAAAGTGTGGGTGGATGAATGATGGAGGGATGTGATGAGGTCTAACAGGCACATTTATGGGTGTCAAAAGTTGATGATGAGGAGTACCAGTTTCTAGAAACTTTTGTCGGAAGGGGGTCCTTACGCCTAAAAAGGTTTTACAAGGGGGTCTCGGCATCAAAAAGTTTGAAGACCTCTGCCATAACATACAAGTTAGCTTGACAGCCAAACCAGTATTAATACTAGATAGAGTATTATTCACATAAAGATGCAACTTTATCAGTCGGAGGTAGAGCCACTGGAATTATGAGATTCTGCAATAACTACAATTTCCGAATTGTTATCAATTTGCCAACCTTGCCACATAATATTCAACATCCGCTCAATAATCTTAAGATTTTAACAAAATCAACTGAATCATCAAACAAATATAACAGTATTCACCACTGGATGTTACCCTGGTGATGGCAAATCTTTTTGTTAATGTTCCTGTGAAGATCTACTGGTCATGGGATTGCTAGCGACAGTGGTTATCCATTGTTACTTTTATGGTACAATCTTGGTGTTACTTAGATATTTGTGGTATGATAGTGGTGACTTGGTGGAGTCTGGGCTTTTTTAGTAAGACAGGTTTTATAAAATGAGGTGTAAAAATGTATTGTAGACTCCTGACCCTCGTTGTAAGGTTTTTTATTTCCATTAGAACGTACCCCCTTCCTGTGTTTGGCGGAATTGCTATATAGTTACAGCTCTTGAAGAAGGTGGTTAAGAAATCTCTATTTCCACTGATATGTGCATTGGCGGAGGTTGTAGGGAGTCCCCCGGCTTGGACACAACATTGGAGATGTTGAAGCAGTGATCCCCATGCTGGATTGCCAATTAAATTCCATCAATTTGGGTTATGTTTGTTTTGAGCGAGCATAAGAGGAGGTGACCTGTATGAATGAGGGTCAGTGAAAATGGGGTGGTTGTTCGATCATTCTGTATTTATGATCGCAGTTGTTTTGTCTAAATCACCCAGTTTTGGGGTGTATAGATAAGTAACGTTGGATTGTTTTTAAAGCACAATGTATAAAAAAGAACAAAACTATAAAATGTATGAAATTGAAAAGGATTTATTAACAAGCAATTAAAATGCTTTAGTTGGGTCAGTGCTCGTTGTGGATTGACTACCTTCATTAAATAGATAGGTTAAGCATGAATGTATATATTTGTTTGATGGTTTGTTTTTCCCCTATTCACAAACCTAAAATTATACTGAGGAAGGGCCCTTTTCAGCGGCGGGCCCTGGGGGGATTGCTTTGGGGCATTTATTCATTAGTTTATGTCCTATATGCAGCCTTGAAGCCAAACAAAGTATCTACATTGTACATAAACCAAAAATACATAGTTTCATGTTGTTAAACAACTAAAAAAACGAAGATATCTGTGTTTGTTGTAGGAAAAACCGCCAAATAAAATGCCGCTAAATTGCCGCTAAATTTCCATATTTGTGCCGCTAAATTTCCATTTTTGTGCCGCTAAATTTGCTAATCGATGCCGCTATATCCTGGGGGGGTCTGGATATTTCTCCTTATTATGCCTTCCCGTGTTAGGGGTAGCATTGAATGCTTCAGAATTTATGGGTGGATGAATGGGAATACCCACGCTCCACCCTTGAACGCCTTACCAGGGCAGAGTAACGCAACATTGATATGTGTAGCGTTGTGTTACTTTGGACTTAGGAAGCCACTCAGGGCCACGTAAGGTGGCCCTTGTTGGCTTGGTAAATCAAACTTAAAGGTTAAGTCGCTTTTGCACCCCCATCGCGTGGGGAAAAAGTGACACAACCCTATGATAAATATGTCCCTAACTTCTTTTTTAATTTTTTTTATTTATTTCAAACAATTTTATTGACAGATTATTATAATTACAGCACAGTGTATATACAGCGAGGGTAGTACAGCTGTGCAAACAACGCCGTTATGGTTACATTGGGCGTATCTTAGGAGCATGGTGCTGGGCTGTGTTTTGTGCCCCTTCGTGGTGAGTTGACTGGCGAGTTATGGCGATTTACAGTACTACCCCCAGGTAGGAAAAGAAGAAAGATAGAAAGAAAGAAGGAGGGGGTTTGTGGGGGGGGGAGCACAGAGCAGGCAGTTTTATCTTTCCCTTTCAGGTGTCCGGCCTTCTGTGTTGTGACTGAGTAGGGCGCCTACGGGGGTTTGAAGGAAATCAGGTGTTTGTCAAGGGCGCTCCACATGTCCCCTCTTGCTGAGTGGTTCGGTGAGTAGTTTGCCGTTATGTTGTCTGCCCCCCTGAGGAAGGTGATCCAGTTAAGCCAACCTTAAAAGGTGGCCTTTCGATTGTCCTTCGAGTTTGTGAGGATTGTTTTCACTGCAGCGGTGAGCAGGAGGTCAATCAGGTCTCTGTCCTCCATTGATTGGGGGTTTGGGGCCATGAATGATGTGATCAACCCTATGAAGTTATCCTGAATGGGATAGCCTACTGTGTTACTTATAAATTCTCTTACTTTGAACCAGAAAGCCCTGACTTTGGGGCAGTTGAGGATCAGGTGTTCGAGGTCCCCCTTCTCCTTGTGGCAGTTCCAGCATGTGTTGTTCTCCTGGATTCCTGCTGTGGCTAAGCGAGCCGGAGTCCAGAAAGCTTTGTGTAGCAGCCAGTATTTTGTTTGTGCCAGTTGGGGGTGTTACTTTATTTTTGGCTTCTGAATTCCATAAGGATGTTTTTACCCTGTCTCTGAAGTTTCTGCCCAGCTTTGTTTCCCAGGGTTCAAGAGCTTTGCTGTTCAGTCTCGATGTAGCTGGGCTGAGTATTTTGAAAAGGTGGGCTGTCTGATGCCCTGTCTTGTTTAAGTTCACCATGTATTCGAGGATGGATGGGGGTTTTGAGCTAAGATTTGCCTAGGCTATTGCTGATTTAATTTTTAGGAATGCGTAGAATTCCATGTCTGGGAGGTCGTGCAGGTGCTTGAGTGTGTCGAAGCTGAGTGGAGAGCCCTGTTTCTCAAGCTGCCAAGGGATCCACTGGGTCACCCCGGTACAAGAGTACACGCCAGTTTGGCTAACACTAGCGAGAGCCTCCCTACAAGGCCTTGAGCCCATAGCGATCCTGACAGCAAACAGGCACCCAGAAGCCAACAACACCATCCTCAAGAACACAAAGGTAGCACTCCTTAAAGTAGACAAGAAAATGGAGCATAGCATCAGGCATAATAAATGGGAGTCCATCTGGTATAATGCTGGAATTAAATACAGAAACAGGATGCTAGACATGAACGCCTGGTATGTCCCTAACCTCTTAACGAGGCAGACCTACATCTCTTTCAGGGCAGGAAGGCAAACTAAGCATCCAAAGCTTTGGTAGAGATTTAGGGGAAGAGTTTTCTACATTTGGGAATCTTTCCTCTGCAGAAAAAACTGAAGAAAATAAACAAGTGTAAATTTAAGATTGTTCTTTTTTCCTCCATTGAAAATATCTGGGAATAAATATATATATTGGCTCAAGAAAATGAAATTCTCAAAATCTTTTGCAGGATTAAGACTGAAAAGCTGCAACTGGGGCAGGTCACTAGGCATAACTTCAAAATGCTTTCAGAATTCCAATAAGTCATAAATCTGCATCCCGCAAGGTAGGAAACTTACAGGCACTGATTTACAACTTTCACTGAGAATCAGGTTCACAGAGTTCAGACCAATTTCTTGAGTCATTAGGGACAGTAAAATGTCATTCAGGTCAGTTGTCTCATGTAAGAGTGATGGTCAGCTGCGGCAACTGGGACAAATAAACAACTCCCACTGAGTATCAGGGCTTATCATAAACAATAAAGTTCACTTGGTGATTTAAGACAATGAAATGCAGGTATTTTTAACAGCAGTATCTGCAAATGAATCTCTACGTAAACACAATTAGAGTATGTTGAAAATCTACGGGGAAAGGCACTTCCTTTAATTACTATGGGCTGGTGAAAAGTGCTTAAGAATTTAGAGAAACAGGATGATAGAATGAACAAATTGCACTTTACATCTCTGTCACTCTTGCATGCAACTAATGCACACAAGTATGTGCAAAACAAACCTGTTATTCATTTAGCCATTAAAATCACAAAACTAGGTACATTATTTCTTGAAACCCTGGAAGTCTGTAATTCCTACGCAATCATATTTCCCACAGAAAGTTGTTTGTAGCTTTATATAGTGCAGCTTGTCAACCGTGATGGTATCCATGGCACGGGGGGAGCATATTTACAACTGCTAGTGCATCTCTGCTAATCAGCAGGGATGCGCCCGAACAGTTGTGACACGCCAAACCACCCGTGGGCCACAACTGATGCGCCGCATTTACAATGTGGCACACTGTGGCACACGGATGGGTCGATGCGTGTGGCATCCCCGGCGGAAAGGCGGCGCATTGCTGGAGTTGCGTCGCAAGCGGTACGCATCTCCAGCAAGGCTCGGGGTGGCCCTATGCCTAACATGCTGAGTCAATCCTTATGCCTGCTTCAAGCAGGCGCAGGGTTTTGACGCAGCATGGCTGTAAAAGTGACTGAGTGAAATCTTGTAGATTTTACTCAGCCACTTTTGCGAGGCGTTCCTGCGCCGGAATGCCCCCCCCCTGATAGGGAAATACTGGCACCCTCCCAGGAGCAAATGAATGAAACTCACCAGACATAGCAGGTTTGCTCAGAAACAGAGTGACATTTATTTAATGGTACCAAAAGCAGGCAATATTGCTAATTAGCAAGGAAGAAGTCAGATCTGCCACCTTAGGGGCTCTCAGACCGCTTCTTCCCAGAGTGACTGATGTCTAGGTGTTATAACTATAAATATAAAAACAAAAGTATGTCTGTCTGTCTGTTTGTCCTTTATGCATTACTACAACATTCATCCGATCGCCATGAACCTTTAAGAAGTTGGTGAGTACACTCCCGCAAAGGTTTCTGTCATAAAATTTTTACAAATCGTCCCCCCGGGCCCTCATAATCTTTCGAATACTGAAATAGACAGTGAATTTGCGGGCATCCTTGACAGTTATGACCCCCGAAAGGAAATCGATTGGTCAATCTACATCAGAAGCACGAAAGAAAAAGGCATTACGAGCTTCAGAAACAGACGAGCAATGGGAAGCAAGATTAGGAGCTGTTCGAATACAAACTGCTCAAGCCCGTAATTCTCAAATGAACGAGCAACGAGAATCAAGAATGGTAGCCGATCGAGTACGTACTGCTCAAGCCCGTTCTTCTCAAATGAACAAGCAACGAGAATCAAGATTGGAAACTGATCGATTACGCACTGCTCAAGCCCGCTCGAATGAAACAGGAGAGCAACCAGAATCAAGATTGAAAGCCAATCGAGGACGCACTACTCAAGCCACACTTAGAAATGTTTTCAAAAATAAAATGAATGCGTTTCAATAACAATGACACAATGTAAATTAATGTTATCATAACACGTTTCCTTGAATTTCCTTTCTTCTGAGATTGCAGCAACGTGCGACGGGTAAGCTAGTACAGTATGAAGTGCCATATCAGCGGAACTAGAATAAGGCACCAAGCCAAATATGGCTGACATGGATGTGCAATGTCTGCACCATGCAAAACAGCCACATATGGGCAGACCAGAAAGGCAGGCTCTGCACTGTGTAACACTTGCATATCATGTAGTCAAAGACAAGCAAGGTGACCTGTAAAAGGGTATAGACTAGCTTGTTGAAGCTTGTCCAGTCAAGGTCAGATAGGATGCCCTTTTGAGCTCCAGGCCTCATGTTAATGTGATCTTATATAAGCATGAAATCTTTGGAAGTACATGCAAATGAATTTATATGGATATTCATATATATTTTGTAACAATCCCCCCTTTTGGATAGACCTATCCATCATTAGTGTAAAACCAAAATATATATATATATATATATATATATATATATATATATATATATATATATATATATATATATATATGTATATATATATATATATATATATATATATACATATATATATATATATATATATATATATATATTCAATGAAAAAACCATAGGTTATAGGCCATATATAGTTAGGAATTAGCATTTACAAAACCTTATTTTACTCGCATAAAACCATTGAAATTCCATATATAGTTAGCTAACTATAAGCGCTAACTATATATCGCGCACCCGCAATCCACTGCTGATGATGTCACATATTACATCATTCATGACATGGTCAGTGACATCACTGATGACATCACTGATCAAAACAACCAGTGATTGTATGTGTCTGTAAAGTTTAAATATGTTTCACATATTGAAGAATGAGTGGATGTATAAGTGTCTGGATGAAGAATTTAGTAGGTGCATGACTGACTGTATGAGTGAGTGATTAAATGTGTCTCACTGAGTACATGGGTTAGTGACTAAACTGTCTTAATTCGTGCATCAGTATGTTTGTTGTTGTGTAAGCTGCTGCATGTGTTGATCAGTAGCTATAAGAGTGGCCATATGGGTTATTGATTGGTTGCCCAAATATTTGAATGGGAGGCTGAGTGTGTGTGTGGGTGGCTGGGAGGTGCGTGACTCTGTGCATAGATGTGTAAGCAGTTGATTCACTAGGAGTATGAGTTCAAGAGTGCATGTGGAAACAGCTATATGGGCGGTTGACTGTGCATGGGTGTGTTGGTGAGTGAATGGATTTCTCATTGCTACATGTGCAAGTAAGTACGTATGTAAAACACAATACATGTGAGAGTTGAGATATATAAATAACTGAACATAAGACCCAGTGAATGTGTGAGTGGCTGTATCGATCACTGTGAGCTTGTATCAGGGATTATATAAGAGAGTAAATATGTGTTATTATATGTTTGAATAAGTAAGATGTGTATAACTGTATAGTTGAGGAAATGGAGGTGTGATTGATTCTTTGCATGACTGACTAGGTGTGTGAGTAACTCCATGGATGAGTGACAGTCTGTGAGTGTCTGTTTATACTGAGTGTATGTAAGGTTATATTAGAGTCTGAAGAGGTTCATTGTATTATCACATGAGTGATGTGATCAGTGATGACAAATGAGATGTCATCAGTGATGTCATTTGAGTTGTCATCAGTGATGTCATCAGTGATGTCATTTGAGATGTCATCATTGATATCATTTGAGTTGTCATCAGTGATGTCATTTGAGATGTCATCAGTGATGTCATCAGTGATGTCACTGACCATGTCATGAATGATGTAATATGTGACATCATCAGCAGTGGATTGCGGGTGCGCGATATATAGTTAGCGCTTATAGTTAGCTAACTATATATGGAATTTCAATGGTTTTATGCGAGTAAAATAAGGTTTTGTAAATGCTAATTCCTAACTATATATGGCCTATAACCTATGGTTTTTTCATTGAATTTTCAAGGTTTTGTAAATGCAAATTCCTAACTATATATCCACTATAACCTATGGTTTTTTCTGTGAATTTCATTGGTTTTTTAATAGCAAATATGAAAAGCTTTAAAATGTCAAGTACGTGATAGATAAAAACATTTTCGTATTTATGCACGCTGATGTGCTTTGAACGCTGCCCCCCCCCCCTCCCCTCTTTTGCCTTAGTAGTACTCTCTCTTTGCAGATACAGAAGGGTAGTTAACGCAGGCCTTTACCCCCGTTGTAATCCGTCGTACCTCCTTGTCTCTCCATTTGATTGATTGTTGTCCAAGCATTTACTGTTTTAGAATTGGTTCTCTTTGGATCATTCTCTATTTACAAACAAGCACAAAGTCGCAATACTCTGTTTAGTCTTTGCAGATAGTGAAAAATCGTGTAAAAAAATAAAAGTAATCGAGCAAAATCAGTAGGCCACTAATTGGATCTCTTTTTGACCTCGCTAAAATAGAAATATTAGGAACAACCCTTCTTGAGAAATACGAAAATAGTGAGATGAACTGAGCTCCACACCATGAGGGCTGCAAGACAGCTCGGCTCCATCACCCATCCCGCACAAAATAATGACAAACCCTATGCAAATATTAAAAATATAGACAACACACCAGCAAAGAAACAGGGTAAAACATTTTATTAAAAAACTATTTACATAACGTTGGTTTATAAGATGATGTCAGTAGTGGACCGATGTGTGAATAGATCGAAAACAGCACAAGGCTCCAAGATCCGGATAGCAAGCTCCTGGATGTTGGGTGCCATAGTTTAGAGTTCTGAATTTCAGCCTTTTTCAATGCCTGTGCTTTGTTGAATCAAAATGGCGGCTTGACACAAAGCTGACTCAAGCGTTGTTACTGATGCTATGCAGACCAAAACTGGTTTTCAGTTTGTACATTTTTCTAGATTTTTCAATCCAACTTTGGTTGACTTTGTAGAACGATGGCTTCAGATTTTCAACATACGGTGTGGTGGCGCTGACTGGGAGGGGGCGCTTCGCTCCTGCCCCCTCCCCAAGTAAGATTTTCATACGTGAAAGTACGTTAATGGTTTTGGTCCCTGAGATGCTTCGATGTCACTACCATTCTCAAATAGCATACGTTCTAGATGTTGGGTGCCATAGTTAAGAGTTCTGAGCAGCGCTTGTAACACTGTCTGAAGCTTATTTCCACCTACTGCAGCTTCACTATTCTCAAAGTAAGTGAGTGTCGTTTGTGGACCTGACTGCATTAGAAAACAATGTGATATGTTACCTTCCTAAACAGCTTGACGGAGGCCCCTGAGGGGCGCTGTGATGGCCATGGACTCGGAGAAGACGCTTGGCTCCGACACCCTCCCCAAGTCTTATAGCACTGGTGTAGCCTGAGATCGCCCCCGACATAGGCGGCCGGCTCCCGGGGTCCGGCGGTACTTTTTGCCTTTTGATGACTCTTCAATTCTGGACCTTGTCCCACAATCCGTTTGACCTGAAGACAAGCTGTAGTGAGGCGCCCCTTTATCGTTTTAGTTGCCATTCCGCCCGCTTTTGCTACACTGTGCCTCTTCCGCCATTCAGCTGTTTTCCGCCCGCTCTTGCGACTACAGCGTCTCGCTCACCATGTAGTTGAGATGCGCCCGCTCTTCCGGTGCAGCGATAGGCGGCTGCCACAGGACTCTCAAAATGGCGGCCGGCTCTTCGGTTTTGGGCCTGGTCCACTAAAATGGCCCTGGGACACCTTGGAACTCGGACGCTTGTCTGCTAGGGCTTGGGTCCCATTCTCGAAAAGCGTCCCCTCAGCCGTGAAGATTCTACAAAAGTCTTGGGGGCCTCCGACTCCCGCAGGCTTCTGGTGGGGAGCGGCTGCCATGATTGCTCGTGGAATGGCCACGACGGAGCTACGAGATGGTAGTGGTCTCATGCTGACGCCAGCTTTAGTCTGAAACATCCAGAAACACTGTAGACTACCAATTCGATCAGTTCCGGTAGCGCCCCAACATGACCCGGAAGAGAAGAACTTGCCCTCCCCTCTTTGACTGATGGTTCTTATTGCCTGTCCCCTCTGTTGTCATTTAACAGAACTTTTTGGACTGCTGAAAGGGGTTGTGTTCTGAACGCTGGTTGGTGGAGACATTTAGACTATATTCTTGACCTACGTTGTCGCGTAATGCGTTTTATGACACGCCGCGTTAGCGCACCCGGAAGTGATCCGAGGCGCGGCGCGCAGCGCGTAACGTAAGCATAACAGGTCATGTGACTTGTTAATAAAACTTTTCATTGGTTCATTTTACTTTTGTTAATTTAATGATGAAAAGCTTGGTCATATGACCTAAAAATTACGCTTTTTATTATTTTCGAACAATATTTTTTTTTCAAACATATGTTATAATATTCCAGGCTAATGTACTTTCCCTGAAAATTTACAACTGTCTTGCAAGTAAAATATATTCCTTTTTCGAGAAAAAGGGCGTTTCTTCCTTCCATGACGGAGCCGTTGAGTAAAAGAGATTCGGCCTGCTGTCTTAGTCGCCGATACGCCTGATTATCAGATTCTTATCGATCACTTATGTTGCAGACATGAAAAACACAACTGCCCTTGACCATTTATCTTTACTGCGTTCCTACATATTATACCTTTTATCCGTCATGTAATTGGACTGCTTTATTTCACTTGCCTTTTACTGATTCGAAAACAGTCACTAAAAGTAAAAACTTTACAAATGAAAATACTACTACCGTGTTTTGTTTTAAAAACCTTTATTGTGAAAATGTCAGTATACAAATACGGGCCTATAACCACGTGGGCCGGCCACGGAGCAAACTCAAATCGTATATGATGAGGAGACATTTACACTGTAGAAGAACGTAACGAGCGGGCCATTAGGTGACAAGAACAAAGGTGTCTAACAGTTGCGGAATCGGTGGACGTACATTTTGTAATTAAAATACGACAGGGCCACTTACAATAACATTTTCTAGATATACATTTGCGGGCAAAGAGTTACGAGTCCCATTTATACCGGCGCCATTTTGGGCGAGGCCGGGCAGGTCCAAGATATAGTCAAAATGTCTCCACCAACCATCGGCCAGACCAGAACCCCTTTCGGCCCTTTATGTTACAAGATGGTGTCTTCCATTCAGAAAATATTGGTGGCAGCATTTTGAAAGGAAACAGAAACAGCCGTTCTCCTAGTGAGTTTCACATTGTTACATTTAGGAAGAATGTTGAAGAGTAGTATGTGGAAAATCTGAAGCCATTTTTCTACAAACTCTCAATCAGACTTGGATGGAAAAAAAAACCTGAAGAATGTACAAACTGAAAACCAATTTTTGTCTGTATAGCACCAACAGTAACGCTTGAGTCAGCTTTGTGTCAAGCCGCCATTTTCATTCAATCAATAGCGTCCCCCTGCACACATTCAGGGACCTGGTCGTGTCTTCAGATGAAACGCATTGTAGGGAAAGAAGCAGAAAGGAAAAGGAAAAAAGTTCCGCCGGACCTAGTGAAGCTGCAGCAGGTGCAAATAAGCTTCAGACAGTCTTACAAGCACTGCTCAGAACTCTCAACTGAGGCACTCAACATCCAGGACTTGCCATTCGGATCTTGGCGCCTTGTATTTTTGTTTTGTTTTTGATGGAGGGGAAAGAACAAAAAACAGACATTGAAAAAGGCTCAACAGTGCAGGGCGCCTTGTGCTGGTTCCGACCTATTCACACATCGGTCCGCTACTGACATCACCTCATAAACCAACGGGGCACCCCACGCCGACTTTCGGCGCAGCATTGTAGGATGGCCACACCAGTGCAGCCACTTGCTGGACACCACCTCGGTGCCATCCGGATCTCAGCGCGTTCGAGTCACTGTGCCGGAAGAGTGACCGGAACTCAGCTGAACACGCTGTCTTTCGGCGCAGCATTGTAGGATGGCCACACCAGTGCGGCAATTTGCTGGACACCACCTCGGTGCCATCCAGATCTCGGCGCGTTCATTCATTCAATAGCGTCCCCCTGCACACATTCAGGGACCTGGTCGTGTCTTCAGAAGAAACGCATTGTAGGAAAAGAAGCAGAAAGGGAAAGGCAACAAGTTCCGCCGGACCTAGTGAAGCTGCAGCAGGTGCAAATAAGCTTCAGACAGTTCTACAAGCACTGCTCAGAAATCTCAACTGAGGCACTCAACATCCAGGACTTGCCATTCGGATCTTGGCGCCTTGTGCTGGTTCCGACCTATTCACACATCAGTCCACTACTGACATCACCTCATAAGCCAACGGGGCACCCCGCGCCGACTTCCGGCGCAGCATTGTAGGATGGCCACACCAGTGCAGCCACTTGCTGGACACCACCTCGGTGCCATCCGGATCTCAGCGCGTTCGAGTCACTGTGCCGGAAGAGTGACCGGAACTCAGCTGAACACGCCGTCTTTCGGCGCAGCATTGTAGGATGGCCACACCAGTACGGCAATTTGCTGGACACCACCTCGGCGCCATCCGGATCTCGGCGCGTTCGAGTCACTGTACCGCAACAGTGACCGCAATTCAGCTGGACACACCGTCTTTCGGCGCAGCATTGTAGGATGGCCACACCAGTGCGGCAATTTGCTGGACACCACCTCGGTGCCATCCGGATCTCGGCGCGTTGTGCTGCCTTCGGCCTATTCGCACATCGGTCCGCTACTGACGCCGCCTCACGTGCCAACGGATTTTCTACGCTTTTTGTAGCCCTATGTCGCATAACAGGTCATGTGACTTGTTTATAAAACTTTTCATTGGTTCATTTTACTTTTGGTTTCCTAAAGATGGAAGGCTTGGTCATATGACCTAAAAATAACACTTTTCATTGGTTTAGAACATTTTTTTTTCCCAAACGATGAAAGCCCCACCTTGTTTCTGGATCATTCAGACTGAAGCTGGCGTCAGCATGAGAGCACCACCATCTCTTGGCTTATGGCGGTATTGCAAACAAAACAGGTGATGGACAGAATGTGGATCAATGTCACACATTCACCCCAGTCCAAAGATCTGGGCCCAAATCCATTGTTTTTTTGCACTCCACACCACCCTGGGTTAGACAATGGCGATATGCAAATCAGCTCTGACCCTGTGCCCCATGGGAACAGTCCAGTCCGGGGTGAATGTGTGACATTGATCCACATTCTGTCCATCACCTGTTTTGTTTGCAATACCGCCATAAGTGCGCTGGGGATGCTCAGACGTGGGTCCCAGGCACTCCACACCACTGGAGTCAAGCTCGCCGGGCTGATGAGAGGTGTTACCTCGAAACCGGTCCGGTCCTCGGATGCTTGATTCCGTTCTGGGAAGGACATGGCTTTTGTAGTTCGGACTGGACTGTTCCCATGGGGCACAGGGTCAGAGCTGATTTGCATATCGCCATTGTCTAACCCAGGGTGGTGTGGAGTGCAAAAAAACGATGGATTTGGGCCCAGATCTTTGGACTGGGGTGAATGTGTGACATTGATCCACATTTTGTCCATCACCTGTTTTGTTTGCAATACCGCCATAAGTGCGCTGGGGATGCTCAGACGTGGGTCCCAGGCACTCCACACCACTGGAGTCAAGCTAGCCAGGCTGATGAGAGGTGTTACCTCGAAACCGGTCCGGTCCTCGGATGCTTGATTCCGTTCTGGGAAGGACATGGCTTTTGTAGTTCGGACTGGACTGTTCCCATGGGGCACAGGGTCAGAGCTGATTTGCATATCGCCATTGTCTAACCCAGGGGGGTGTGGAGTGCAAAAAAACGATGGATTTGGGCCCAGATCTTTGGACTGGGATGAATGTGTGACATTGATCCACATTCTGTCCATCACCTGTTTTGTTTGCAATACCGCCATAAGTGCGCTGGGGATGCTCAGACGTGGGTCCCAGGCACTCCACACCACTGGAGTCAAGCTAGCCGGGCTGATGAGAGGTGTTACCTCGAAACCGGTCCGGTCCTCGGATGCTTGATTCCGTTCTGGGAAGGACATGGCTTTTGTAGTTCGGACTGGACTGTTCCCATGGGGCACAGTGTCAGAGCTGATTTGCATATCGCCATTGTCTAACCCAGGGTGGTGTGGAGTGCAAAAAAACGATGGATTTGGGCCCAGATCTTTGGACTGGGGTGAATGTGTGACATTGATCCACATTCTGCCCATCACCTGTTTTGTTTGCAATACCGCCATATGTGCGCTGGGGATGCTCAGACGTGGGTCCCAGGCACTCCACACCACTGGAGTCAAGCTAGCCGGGCTGATGAGAGGTGTTACCTCGAATCCGGTCCGGTCCTCGGATGCTTGATTCCGTTCTGGGAAGGACATGGCTTTTGTAGTTCGGACTGGACTGTTCCCATGGGGCACAGGGTCAGAGCTGATTTGCATATCGCCATTGTCTAACCCAGGGTGGTGTGGAGTGCAAAAAAACGATGGATTTGGGCCCAGATCTTTGGACTGGGGTGAATGTGTGACATTGATCCACATTCTGTCCATCACCTGTTTTGTTTGCAATACCGCCATAAGGGCGCTGGGGATGCTCAGACGTGGGTCCCAGGCACTCCACACCACTAGAGTCAAGCTAGCCGGGCTGATGAGAGGTGTAACCTCGAAACCGGTCCGGTCCTCGGATGCTTGATTCCGTTCTGGGAAGGACATGGCTTTTGTAGTTCGGACTGGACTGTTCCCATGGGGCACAGGGTCAGAGCTGATTTGCATATCGCCATTGTCTAACCCAGGGTGGTGTGGAGTGCAAAAAAACGATGGATTTGGGCCCAGAGCTTTGGACTCGGGTGAATGTGTGACATTGATCCACATTCTGTCCATCACCTGTTTTGTTTGCAATACCGCCATAAGTGCGCTGGGGATGCTCAGACGTGGGTCCCAGGCACTCCACACCACTGGAGTCAAGCTAGCTGGGCTGATGAGAGGTGTTACCTCGAAACCGGTCTGGTCCTCGGATGCTTGATTCCGTTCTGGGAAGGACATGGCTTTTGTATTTCGGACTGGACTGTTCCCATGGGGCACAGGGTCAGAGCTGATTTGCATATCGCCATTGTCTAACCCAGGGTGGTGTGGAGTGCAAAAAAACGATGGATTTGGGCCCAGATCTTTGGACTGGGGTGAAAGTGTGACATTGATCCACATTCTGTCCATCACCTGTTTTGTTTGCAATACCGCCATAAGTGCGCTGAGGATGCTCAGACGTGGGTCCCAGGCACTCCACACCACTGGAGTCAAGCTAGCCGGGCTGATGAGAGGTGTTACCTCAAAACCGGTCCGGTCCTCGGATGCTTGATTCCGTTCTGGGAAGGACATGGCTTTTGTAGTTCGGACTGGACTGTTCCCATGGGGCACAGGGTCAGAGCTGATTTGCATATCGCCATTGTCTAACCCAGGGTGGTGTGGAGTGCAAAAAAACGATGGATTTGGGCCCAGATCTTTGGACTGGGGTGAATGTGTGACATTGATCCACATTCTGTCCATCACCTGTTTTGTTTGCAATACCGCCATAAGTGCGCTGGGGATGCTCAGACGTGGGTTCCAGGCACTCCACACCACTGGAGTCAAGCTAGCCGGGCTGATGAGAGGTGTTACCTCGAAACCGGTCCGGTCCTCGGATGCTTGATTCCGTTCTGGGAAGGACATGGCTTTTGTAGTTCGGACTGGACTGTTCCCATGGGGCACAGGGTCAGAGCTGATTTGCATATCGCCATTGTCTAACCCAGGGTGGTGTGGAGTGCAAAAAAACGATGGATTTGGGCCCAGATCTTTGGACTGGGGTGAATGTGTGACATTGATCCACATTCTGTCCATCACCTGTTTTGTTTGCAATACCGCCATAAGTGCGCTGGGGATGCTCAGACGTGGGTCCCAGGCACTCCACACCACTGGAGTCAAGCTAGCCGGGCTGATGAGAGGTGTTACCTCGAAACCGGTCCGGTCCTCGGATGCTTGATTCCGTTCTGGGAAGGACATGGCTTTTGTAGTTCGGACTGGACTGTTCCCATGGGGCACAGGGTCAGAGCTGATTTGCATATCGCCATTGTCTAACCCAGGGTGGTGTGGAGTGCAAAAAAACGATGGATTTGGGCCCAGCTCTTTGGACTGGGGTGAATGTGTGACATTGATCCACATTCTGTCCATCACCTGTTTTGTTTGCAATACCGCCATAAGTGCGCTGGGGATGCTCAGACGTGGGTCCCAGGCACTCCACACCACTGGAGTCAAGCTAGCCGGGCTGATGAGAGGTGTTACCTCGAAACCGGTCCGGTCCTCGGATGCTTGATTCCGTTCTGGGAAGGACATGGCTTTTGTAGTTCGGACTGGACTGTTCCCATGGGGCACACGGTCAGAGCTGATTTGCATATCGCCATTGTCTAACCCAGGGTGGTGTGGAGTGCAAAAAAACGATGGATTTGGGCCCAGATCTTTGGACTGGGGTGAATGTGTGACATTGATCCACATTCTATCCATCACCTGTTTTGTTTGCAATACCGCCATAAGTGCGCTGGGGATGCTCAGACGTGGGTCCCAGGCACTCCACACCACTGGAGTCAAGCTAGCCGGGCTGATGAGAGGTGTTACCTCGAAACCGGTCCGGTCCTCGGATGCTTGATTCCGTTCTGGGAAGGACATGGCTTTTGTAGTTCGGACCGGACTGTTCCCATGGGGCACAGGGTCAGAGCTGATTTGCATATCGCCATTGTCTAACCCAGGGTGGTGTGGAGTGCAAAAAAACGATGGATTTGGGCCCAGATCTTTGGACTGGGGTGAATGTGTGACATTGATCCACATTCTGTCCATCACCTGTTTTGTTTGCAATACCGCCATAAGTGCGCTGGGGATGCTCAGACGTGGGTCCCAGGCACTCCACACCACTGGAGTCAAGCTAGCCGGGCTGATGAGAGGTGTTACCTCGAAACCGGTCCGGTCCTCGGATGCTTGATTCCGTTCTGGGAAGGACATGGCTTTTGTAGTTCGGACTGGACTGTTCCCATGGGGCACAGGGTCAGAGCTGATTTGCATATCGCCATTGTCTAACCCAGGGTGGTGTGGAGTGCAAAAAAACGATGGATTTGGGTCCAGATCTTTGGACTGGGGTGAATGTTTGACATTGATCCACATTCTGTCCATCACCTGTTTTGTTTGCAATACCGCCATAAGTGCGCTGGGGATGCTCAGACATGGGTCCCAGGCACTCCACACCACTGGAGTCAAGCTAGCCGGGCTGATGAGAGGTGTTACCTCGAAACCGGTCCGGTCCTCGGATGCTTGATTCCGTTCTGGGAAGGACATGGCTTTTGTAGTTTGGACTGGACTGTTCCCATGGGGCACAGGGTCAGAGCTGATTTGCATATCGCCATTGTCTAACCCAGGGTGGGGTGGAGTGCAAAAAAATTATGGATTTGGGCCCAGATCTTTGGACTGGGGTGAATGTGTGACATTGATCTACATTCTGTCCATCACCTGTTTTGTTTGCAATACCGCCATAAGTGCGCTGGGGATGCTCAGACGTGGATCCCAGGCACTCCACACCACTGGAGTCAAGCTAGGCGGGCTGATGAGAGGTGTTACCTCGAAACCGGTCCGGTCCTCGGATGCTTGATTCCGTTCTGGGAAGGACATGGCTTTTGTAGTTCGGACTGGACTGTTCCCATGGGGCACAGGGTCAGAGCTGATTTGCATATCGCCATTGTCTAACCCAGGGTGGTGTGGAGTGCAAAAAAACGATGGATTTGGGCCCAGATCTTTGGACTGGGGTGAATGTGTGACATTGATCCACATTCTGTCCATCACCTGTTTTGTTTGCAATACCGCCATAAGTGCGCTGGGGATGCTCAGACGTGGGTCCCAGGCACTCCACACCATTGGAGTCAAGCTAGCCGGGCTGATGAGAGGTGTTACCTCGAAACCGGTCCGGTCCTCGGATGCTTGATTCCGTTCTGGGAAGGACATGGCTTTTGTAGTTCGGACTGGACTGTTCCCATGGGGCACAGGGTCTGAGCTGATTTGCATATCGCCATTGTCTAACCCAGGGTGGTGTGGAGTGCAAAAAAACGATGGATTTGGGCCCAGATCTTTGGACTGGGGTGAATGTGTGACATTGATCCACATTCTGTCCATCACCTGTTTTGTTTGCAATACCGCCATAAGTGCGCTGGGGATGCTCAGACGTGGGTCCCAGGCACTCCACACCACTGGAGTCAAGCTAGCCGGGCTGATGAGAGGTGTTACCTCGAAACCGGTCCGATCCTTGGATGCTTGATTCCGTTCTGGGAAGGACATGGCTTTTGTAGTTCGGACTGGACTGTTCCCATGGGGCACAGGGTCAGAGCTGATTTGCATATCGCCATTGTCTAACCCAGGGTGGTGTGGAGTGCAAAATAACGATGGATTTGGGCCCAGATCTTTGGACTGGGGTGAATGTGTGACATTGATCCACATTCTGTCCATCACCTGTTTTGTTTGCAATACCGCCATAAGTGCGCTGGGGATGCTCAGACGTGGGTCCCAGGCACTCCACACCACTGGAGTCAAGCTAGCCGGGCTGATGAGAGGTGTTACCTCGAAACCGGTCCGGTCCTCGGATGCTTGATTCCGTTCTGGGAAGGACATGGCTTTTGTAGTTCGGACTGGACTGTTCCCATGGGGCACAGGGTCAGAGCTGATTTGCATATCGCCATTGTCTAACCCAGGGTGGTGTGGAGTGCAAAAAAACGATGGATTTGGGCCCAGATCTTTGGACTGGGGTGAATGTGTGACATTGATCCACATTCTGTCCATCACCTGTTTTGTTTGCAATACCGCCATAAGTGCGCTGGGGATGCTCAGACGTGGGTCCCAGGCACTCCACACCACTGGAGTCAAGCTAGCCGGGCTGATGAGAGGTGTTACCTCGAAACCGGTCCGGTCCTCGGATGCTTGATTCCGTTCTGGGAAGGACATGGCTTTTGTAGTTCGGACTGGACTGTTCCCATGGGGCACAGGGTCAGAGCTGATTTGCATATCGCCTGTGTCTAACCCAGGGTGGTGTGGAGTGAAAATAAACGATGGATTTGGGCCCAGATCTTTGGACTGGGGTGAATGTGTGACATTGATCCACATTCTGTCCATCACCTGTTTTGTTTGCAATACCGCCATAAGTGCGCTGGGGATGCTCAGACGTGGGTCCCAGGCACTCCACACCACTGGAGTCAAGCTAGCCGGGCTGATGAGAGGTGTTACCTCGAAACCGGTCCAGTCCTCGGATGCTTGATTCCGTTCTGGGAAGGACATGGCTTTTGTAGTTCGGACTGGACTGTTCCCATGGGGCACAGGGTCAGAGCTGATTTGCATATCGCCATTGTCTAACCCAGGGTGGTGTGGAGTGCAAAAAAACGATGGATTTGGGCCCAGATCTTTGGACTGGGGTGAATGTGTGACATTGATCCACATTCTGTCCATCACCTGTTTTGTTTGCAATACCGCCATAAGTGCGCTGGGGATGCTCAGACGTGGGTCCCAGGCACTCCACACCACTGGAGTCAAGCTAGCCGGGCTGATGAGAGGTGTTACCTCGAAACCGGTCCGGTCCTCGGATGCTTGATTCCATTCTGGGAAGGACATGGCTTTTGTAGTTCGGACTGGACTGTTCCCATGGGGCACAGGGTCAGAGCTGATTTGCATATCGCCATTGTCTAACCCAGGGTGGTGTGGAGTGCAAAAAAACGATGGATTTGGGCCCAGATCTTTGGACTGGGGTGAATGTGTGACATTGATCCACATTCTGCCCATCACCTGTTTTGTTTGCAATACCGCCATAAGTGCGCTGGGGATGCTCAGACGTGGGTCCCAGGCACTCCACACACCTGGAGTTAAGCTAGCCAGGCTGATGAGAGGTGTTACCTCGAAACCGGTCCGGTCCTCGGATACTTGATTCCGTTCTGGGAAGGACATGGCTTTTGTAGTTCGGACTGGACTGTTCCCATGGGGCACAGGGTCAGAGCTGATTTGCATATCGCCATTGTCTAACCCAGGGTGGTGCGGAGTGCAAAAAAACGATGGATTTGGGCCCAGATCTTTGGACTGGGGTGAATGTTTGACATTGATCCACATTCTGTCCATCACCTGTTTTGTTTGCAATACCGCCATAAGTGCGCTGGGGATGCTCAGACGTGGGTCCCAGGCACTCCACACCACTGGCGTCAAGCTAGCCGGGCTGATGAGAGGTGTTACCTCGAAACCGGTCCGGTCCTCGGATGCTTGATTCCGTTCTGGGAAGGACATGGCTTTTGAAGTTCGGACTGGACTGTTCCCATGGGGCACAGGGTCAGAAATGATTTGCATATAACCATTGTCCAACCCAGGGTGGTGTGGAGTGCAAAAAAACATTGGATTTGGGCCCAGATCTTTGGACTGGGGTGAATGTGTGACATTGATCCACATTCTGTCCATCACCTGTTTTGTTTGCAATACCGCCATAAGTGCGCTGGGGATGCTCAGACGTGGGTCCCAGGCACTCCACACCACTGGAGTCAAGCTAGCCGGGCTGATGAGAGGTGTTACCTCGAAACCGGTCCGGTCCTCGGATGCTTGATTCCGTTCTGGGAAGGACATGGCTTTTGTAGTTCGGACTGGACTGTTCCCATGGGGCACAGGGTCAGAGCTGATTTGCATATCGCCATTGTCTAACCCAGGGTGGTGTGGAGTGCAAAAAAACAATGGATTTGGGCCCAGATCTTTGGACTAGGGTGAATGTGTGACATTGATCCACATTCTGTCCATCACCTGTTTTGTTTGCGTTACTTTTTTTGTGGCCAGATTGTGTAGCATTGCACATGTAGCAATAATTTTGCAACATTTGATGGGGCTGTACTGACGTGCACCTCCACTTTTGTGTAGGCAACGGAATCTGCTTTTAAACAGTCCAAAGGTTCGCTCCACCACATTGCGTGTGCTCTTATGTGCCACATTGTATCTCCTCTCCCTTGGGGTGGTTGGGTTGAGATATGGTGTGCGTAGGTAAGGCCGGAGACCATATGCGCTGTCACCTAAATACAAAAGAAAGTGCCATTAATTTGGGTGACCAATAGCTTGAGCCAAGGTGTACATCAGGGTGTGTCACATTGATTTACCTAGTAGGTGTCCTTTTCCAAATTCACCAGCAGCCAGACGTGTATGGGATCCACTGTTCCGGAATATGTACGAGTCTGGGTACTTCCTGGGAATTTGGCCACAATGTCAGTTATGATGAACTTGGCATCACATATCACCGGCACATTAATGGAGTGGGTGGATTTGCGGTTGCGGTAAATGTATTCTATTGCTGCAGGTGGGCAGATTGGTATATGGGTCCCATTGACGCAGCCAATTACGTGTGGGAACTGCGCCAGTTGGTAAAAACCAGCTTAGTCCTCTGCAGCTCCGCCTGTGTACCGGGGAAGGTAATGTAATGTTCCATTCTGTCCATCATGGTATCCAGGAAGGTGTTGAAAAAACGGGATAGACAGCTCTGTGACACACCACCTACTGCTGCTCTCACACCCTGGTAACTTCCTGATGCCTTGAGGTGCAGGCAACAGAGTACTTGGACATGGGTGGGTATTGCGTGCGCCCTTGGTGTCTGATGCTCAAGATAGGGTTTGAGGTCCCGTATTAGGTCAAGGATGGCGTGTGGTTGCAGCCTGTACCTTTCATGGATTTCTCATTCAGTCAATTGAAACAATGTTATGCGCAGTCTGTACACCCGCTCTTCCTGTCTCCAGATCCTCACTCCTGGTGCTCTCAAGCGTAGCCATCTTGCTATGAGGTAGAGGCTCGCCATTGTGTTCACACTTGCATTTTGGGGCTGTTTTTACGCACTGCACCTTATTACCACCTGCTCAGGATCAGTGGTAAATACTGAATTGTTATTACCGATTTTGGTCAAATTCGGTAATACCGATTTTTGCTACATCGCATTTTGAGATTTTTACTGATTCGTTATTTACCGATTCGGTATTCACTGTTTCGGTGTTCTCCGATCGGTAAATAAGGAATAGGTAACTATTTACTGATTTGTTATTACCGATGCCATTCGGTAATACGTACATCTCACAAGGCTAAATACCGGTCGGTAAAGCCGAAATTTACCGATTCTGGGCTTTACCGACAGGTATTTGGCCACCTACATATGGTCCTTAGTGGGTTAGTGAAAAGGAAGATGGACAGATGGATTGAAAGTGTGGGTGGATGGAAGGATAGATGAGGGAAAGGATGGATGAGGGAAAGGATAATTGGAAGTGTAGTGTAGTTCCTATATTCCCAATAGGCTCTGCGCATTGGAATAACATAAACGATAGTTTAGATGTAGGACTGAGGTCGACTAGGTCGTTATTGAATATGTTAGACTTAATTATGAATGCCAGCTAGCTCAGAGGTCACTAGTTTCTCGAGTGAACAGGAAGGAGTTAACTTTCCTGAATTGACAAGAAGGGATTAGCTTCTGACAACTGCATAAACATGACAACTTTGCTCCCTCCAGAATAAGGAGTATATCTCCAGAGTCGTGTGAAAACAATAGATAGCTATTTCACTCAGTCAATCGTGCATGCTTAGTTTCACCAGAGTGCAGAGAAATAGAGAGAGGGGCGTTTTCAATAAAAGGTGTTATTTATTGAGCAGTCTTCTTTCTCATGCAAGAGAAGTGAATTGCCACAATTGCAATACTTGTCATAAAGTAAAGTGCGTACAGTAAAAGGAGTCTTATGAAATACTACTGTAAAAGCATTTATATGGTTTCTGAGCCATATGATACTTAAAACGGATAAAATATATACAATACATACAATGATAAAAGCTGACTAAACGTACTCAACTGGTGCTTCTAAAATACGCCTACCCCGGTGTACCTAACCTAAGCCTAGTACGTGGGAAGGAGCAAGTGAGCTGCAGTTTAAGTTAAGTTAGTTTTGCCAAGAATCTGAATCTAGAATTCTCTAAGGATTTAATCAGCTCCTTACCTTGGTTTTAGAATGAAGGAGGTCTTGTATCTCTTTCTGAAGACATCGATCTCCCAGCAACCCGCAAGGGTGACTGGAAACACTGGAGCTGAATTTCTCGGCAGAAGAAAAGACAGCGTCTCTCTCAGTGTGTCAAATGGGGGGGTCGGCTTCCTTCGGCACTCGCATCAGCTGGGCTTTGGGTAAGTAGATAGCCGCTCTGCTCCAAACCACCGTGTGTTGCTTAAGGAAAATGCTGGTATATTTATACCTGGAAGGTGCTGAGTTTTGACGTAAGATTGGACATAAGACGTCACTAGGAACTTTCAGTTCTTTCAGGACTCTCAGGAGTTCTAGGACAAATCAAAACAGAAGCAGGGGGAATTCCCGGGCTGCTGGAGGCTTGGTTTGTTTAAAGAACGCGTTGTACTTTCTAGGAGTCTAGGGAAGTAGACTTGCCGTATTTGGACTGCATTGGCTATGACTAAATATGGATATGATTCTTATGCCTTTATAAGGATATGATTTGTTATAACCCCATAAGGGCATGAATCAGGAATATTAATTAGGGTCCTAGATACGTTCACAACAGAAGAACGGATGGTTGAGAAACTGGTTGGTGAGTGAAAGGGAGGATGGATGGATTAATGGATGAATGAAAGGGTGGATGGATGAATGAAAAAGGAAGGATGAGTAAAAAGGTGGATGGATGGTTGAGAGATTGGGTGGAAGGAAGAGCAAAAGGATGGATGAATGGATGGCTGAGGGAAAGAATTGGTGATGAAAGAGTAAAACAAATGGCTAGATTGAGTACAAGGATGGATGACAAAGGGTGGATGAGTGAAAGGACGGATGAGTGAAAGGGTGGATGAAGAGAAGGATTATTGAAAGGATGGATGGCTGAATAGATGGATGGATGGATGGATAGGTTTGGAGATGGATGCATAGGTGTGAATATGGATGGGCAGATGGACGGAATGGTGAAAGACTGAATTATAGATTAAAGAATTATTGAAAACAGAATGTAAATATGAAATTGTGGATATCGGCAGGAGTATGAATGGATAGATGCTTGGATGGACGACAAGAGAGCTCTTCTGGGCAGGATCGTAATGACTTGTTTCATTTGCTTAATGCCATAACAGCCTTGGTTCAAAGTGGGGGATATTTGAATTGTCAGGCTACTTCCTTGGCTAAAGCAGTCTGTTGGCAAGACCTAAACAGGACCCCTCAGATTAGACTGTCTACTGCCAGCACTTCGGAGTGCCCACCACTTTAAATTTATTTCAACAAATTCCCATTTTCAAACATTCATGCAAAAAGATCTGAGTTTCGTGTACAGCAGTTACGCAGCATCAACATGTCAAACCGACGTGGAGGAGGAGTGTGTATGGCAGACACAAAGAGGGTTGATGGCATTTTTAAAACAAAATATTCCAGAACATTTGCAGTTTCTACAGCGGGCTCACTTGACAGCACAGCTTGAATCACTCGACCTTCTGCTGGGAGCATCTCTGTGAAAACCAAGGAGAGGTGTCAGTAATGCAAATGGCGTGCAGTGGACAACCATTCAAAAACAAGGTCACTTTTTCAATAGAGGGGCTCGGATGAAGAACGTAGCTCGGATGAAGAACGTTAGTGGAGCTAGAGATTTTCTTAACTACCCAGTACACCGAAAATAAATAATTACCTTGAGAAGTGCTTCACAAAAAGGGTGTAAATACATTCACAGCAATCCAACAAGAGTGATAGAGAGAGGGAAAATATAATTACAAAATGTAGAAAAGATTCAGAGGACAGTTATGTTGCAGCAGAGTACGGGCATGGAGCAAGCATAACCCTGTGTTGTTGCTACAGCAGGTAGTAAAGAGGTAGACTGGGTGTGCTCGACAATCCTTATCTCCCAAAATTGCTTCACTGAACTGAAAATTACTCAGCCTCCCTGCCCGACTGACAACAAAGACCCGACATTTCAAAAAAGAAAGGTCAGAGCTTCAAACACCACAAGTGATTTTTCAAAGCAGGGTGTGTGCGTCCTCTCAAAGCGCTCTTCTGTAGCAACAAAGCTAACAGAAGCACAAGTGACCTTTTGGAATCGGTCAGCTCTTTTCAAGCACTCGTGCTTGTGGCGGCATCCACCTTGTGGGAGCGAGCAGAAGCGTGTGCAGTCACGCTAATTGGAAACAGATGGCCCCTTCACGCCACTGCTTGCTCCCGCAAGGTGGATGCCACCACAAGCACGAATGCTTGAAAAGAGTTGACCGATTCCAAAAGGTCATCTCCTAGTAGACGAGACCTAAAAAATGGACCGGAAAGAAAAACATTTGAAGAAGGACTAAGCAGAAGACAGAGAAAGGATGTGGGTAGGTGGGAAAAAAAAGGAAATCAGCTATCAAAATATAAAGAAAAAAATGATGAAGACAGGAGGGACAAGGAGAATCAGATGAAAGAGAGAGGAGGCAAATAAGGAGAGAGTGAAAAAGTACAGGGGAAGTTCCAGGGGTCATCTCCCCACCTGAGAATAAGAAAAACATCAATAAGGATACTAGTGAAGAAGTGAGTAAGGGGGTGGAAAAAATAAGAAGACAAATTGATGGGATCCCGTCACAAAACCAAACATGTAGAAGAGATATTTAAGGCAAAAGGAATTACATGCCATGGATTCTAAAATTTGGTAAATGCAATTAGCCTTGGAATATTGAGGAAATAGATGAGGTGAAATTGAGTCTTAAAATTGGTATTCTACAAGTTTGATTTGTTTAGTCATCACATACAACCAATTTAGACTTTGTTGTCCAAATCAGAAGGTCATATCCTGTAGCACCTAATATCTCCTGATTTAGCATATAAATAGGAATAAATGTCGAATATGGTGCAGTAATAAAATAAAAGCATATTATTTGACCATTTTCTTTCATGGTTTTACTGTCAGTATATTGTTGTTAACAAGTCATGAATTGTTCATATCTTGATGGAGTAACAGGAAACCATTGAGAATCGCACCTGGAGGTTTAACATCACTCCGTTAATTGTACAAATATGCGGTAATTAATTTGACGTACACTTTCGCATTACTGCACACATCTAAAAGACAACTAGAGACAAACACATTTAAGTAGAAAGACAGTAAAGTCTTGAGAAACAAAATATATTGGCAGTATAGGTGAGTATGTCGTTGAAGAACAGATACTTCTGAAAAGTGCTAACATGAAGATTATATGTGCCTTTTCTAATTTAAACTGATTGACATAGATATGCAAACTACTAAACTTGAGAGAGGGCAGAATGCTCGAGAAAGACAGTGGAAATAGTATTGTGTTACCAATTAGAATGTGAACAATTGAGAGATAGTTGAAGCTTAAGGCAATCTTAAAAAAATAAAAAAAATATCTTCGTTCGCCAGAATGGATGGCTGATATCAAAAATAAAAATACAATTAGACTGGGAAAGTGTAATATAATTGCATTTGACAACTCAACAAATCTAACACGAGGTTTTAGTGGATGTTTGGAATACCATAGAGCAATTGAAAGTTATTTGTAAATATGTGTCTGACTTTCGTGTGCAAATAACTCATTTTATGAACGAAAAATGTCTTTTGGAATTCAGAAAAGTAAGTTGTGCACAAAGGAATACATTAACACATATTGATGTTTCTCTGAAAATAATCTACTCCTGTGGGTTGTAAAAGGGCAATGATAATCTACTCCTGAAACTAGTGTAAATAATCTACTCCTGTGGCTGTAAGTGGGCATTCCAGGGTGGGAACCAATGATTGTTTGTGATCACAGGCAAACGTATATTTTTTGTGGGTGTTCACAAACTTCCTTCTTAAGCCTTTTGCTTCCAGGTAACAGTCTGAGATTGAGGGACATAATTATGAAGGGGTTTGCATCATGTTTGCACCACACAATGTGGTACATGTGTGATGCAAACCCAAAATGTGATTTATCAAGCGAAACAAGCCCACTTTGCCTGTTCCTGAGGGGCTTCATAAATGTGGAGCAACGCAACGCAGCACAAATCAGTGCGGTGCGGTATTCTGAACTAGGAAGGCATTCCATGGGCGTTGCTTGGGTGCTCCCACTCAACTCCCATGGATATTGACGCATTCCCAGATATACCATTACTGGTAGACCTAGGGAATGTGCCTAAATGATATGCCACCACATGGGTGGCATAATGAGGAGAAATATATTTTTTTTCTCCTTGTTAAATCCCTCAGCTGTTCTGCAGCACACATAGAAAGAGGAATATGCCTCAGGGGATTGTATTTGTTTAGGAAGGTTCCCTTACTGCACAAAATATTGACCCTGCATGCAAAAGAGGCACCCTTGCATAGAGGTGCAAGGGTGCATGCATTGGCGAAAGGCAGTACATTGTGCACGAGCGCTAGGGAAAAGCCAGGAATGCGTCAAATCGGGATAAATACGACACATTCCTGCCCTTTTCTTGTAACACAGCGCAGCAAGGTTACTCGCTCTGTTGCATTACTTTGTTAACAATATGCCCTGAAGTGGCATATTTAACAAAAAAAATCACGATTTGCTCCACTGTATGAAGGGGAAAGTGCAGGAATGCCCTGTATTTTACATAATATGGCTCCTTCCTGTCTTTTCCCAGCGCCAGCGCACACTGTGCTGCCTAGCACCAACGCAGGCACCTTTGCACCATGGTGCAAGGTTGCCTGCGATGTAAGCAGTATTGTTTTTGTGCAGAATTTCACTTTCTTTGCAGCACATGTAGAAAAAGAAAGTAACAAGGAGAAATAAAGATATTCAGACCCTCCAGTTTATCGCGATTTCGTGTTTCACGAAAAAATCGCGAAATCGGCAGACTACCGCGATGGCCGCGATAATAACCATATTGGCCGCGATATTTAGAAAAAAGTGTCTCTACCGGTGGGAGACAGCAAAACAAACAATGCCTTTAATTGGCTGTGCGCCCCTCCCCACTCGTGTGTGTCAGCAGCTTCCCGGAACACACAGACAGTCAGTTTTTTAGCTGCCACCCGCAGCCGAGTACTTCATAGGTCTTCAAAAGACCTTTCACTTGTTAATGAGTCTTTGTGTTTCACCCTTTCTTTGACCTCTCTGCCTAGGGCTGGGATAATTAACCACGGGCAAATAGGACAGTCGATGTAAGCCACAACTCTTGGAGCCTTATCTTCCCCGACTCTGAAAAGAGGGAAACGGACTGTTAACCAACAATACAACTGCACTACAGAGCACAAACTATACAGATTAAATTTACGAAATCTTCTATCGAACAAACCATGCAAATAATATCAGATCTCAGTTAATGAGGGTTGACACCAGGTCTCTTTTTACAACTGAGCCTCACCAAGACAACAAATGCGCGAGCAAGGTATTAGTAACTTCTCCTCAGTATAAAAAATGCCTTTAACAAAAAAAATTGTATTATATGCATTTCCATTATTGAGACAAGATTAGAGACAAAATGCATGCCTTAGAAGACTAACTGAAAACGATAGAAATCTTCAACGGGAGATGCTACGTTTTCCAAGAATGCTGCCTCACAGCATGGGCATCAGAAAGATGGCTATGACAATAGAGTTATGTTATATTCTTCATTCATATGTATTGTTTGTTTGCTTTTTGTATAATTAGAAATGCATCTTTTGATGTTCTCTGAAGATGTTCTCTGTTGCCTAGTTACTTATGCTCATTATCACCTACAGCACTCCAACTTTAACTTATGTGCTTTTACTCGGAGGACACAAACCACCCTCTGTGAAATGATTCCCATCAGTATGAGTTCACTCCTCCTTGACCACATGCTTTGAAAACACAGAGTTCACCAGGCTCACAATATCATTAGGCCAACTCTGCCACAGCACAGATACAACGAACCATAAACTACACCACATTTTTAGCAGTCTGGCACAGTCAGACAAGCCCCCTTTAAATAGCCACTGTGAGAAGTAATTTTTTTTATCCAATCAAGGCCAACAGGATTTCAAAAACTGCCCAAACATTGCCCATTTCAAGTTGGCCAATCTGCAGTATCAGACTTCCAGAAAGGCAAGTCCATAACACAGCGGTCTTCAATCTGTGGGGTGCGACCCCCAGGGGGGTCGTGGAGTCCTGGGAAGGGGGTCGCAGATTCTGCAGAGTGCAGTTTATGGCATTGGGCTGAGGATGCTCATGGAGGAGGCCTAATTCACACCGAGGTGTGAAAAACATCAACGCCTCATTAACAAGTAAAAGGTATTTTAAAGACCTGTCAAGTACTTGGGTGTGACTGTGTGTGTGTCCCTGAAGCTGCTACAGCCGGGCTCCCATACACGAGCTGAGGGGAGCTGGGGGGTGGGGGAGGGGGCTGGGGGAGTGGCTGTAGTGTAGCCTTTTGAGTTCAATGGATGTTGCGCACCAGGAGCTGTTGTCCTGTGACACGTCCCCCGCCCCCAGCAGGGAGGCACAGAGATGCCCTCCCATGAGTGGGAAAGAAGAAGGAAGACGACGCAGATAGATACTGATCCCCCGCCTCCCCCCATGAGAGAGGCACAGAAAAGGTGGGTGGATGAATGATGGGTGGATGGATGGATGAAAGGCTGAAGGATGGATAGATGTGTGAAAAGGTGGGTGGATGAATGATGAGTGGATGGATGAATGAAAGGGTGGATGGATGAATGATGGATGTATGGATGTAAGGATGAAAGGGTGGATGGATGAAGGATAGATTGGTGAAGGATAGATGTATGGGTGGAAGAATGAAAGGGTGGACGGAAGAATGGGTGGATGAAAGGGTGGATGGATGAATGATGGATGGATGTGTAAAAAGATGGGTGAATGAATGAAGGGTGAATGGATGGATGAAAGGGTGGATGGATGAATGATGGATGGAAGGATGAAAGGGTGGATGGATGAAGGATAGATTGGTGAAGGATAGATGTATGGATGGAAGAATGAAAGGGTGGACGGATGAAGGATGGATGAAAGGGTGGATGGATGAAGGATGGATGTATGGATGGAAGGATGAAAGGGTGGATGGATGGATGTTTGAAAGTGTGGGTGGATGAATGATGGAGGGATGTGATGAGGTCTAACAGGCACATTTATGGGTGTCAAAAGTTGATGATGAGGAGTACCAGTTTCTAGAAACTTTTGTCGGAAGGGGGTCCTTACGCCTAAAAAGGTTTTACAAGGGGGTCTCGGCATCAAAAAGTTTGAAGACCTCTGCCATAACATACAAGTTAGCTTGACAGCCAAACCAGTATTAATACTAGATAGAGTATTATTCACATAAAGATGCAACTTTATCAGTCGGAGGTAGAGCCACTGGAATTATGAGATTCTGCAATAACTACAATTTCCGAATTGTTATCAATTTGCCAACCTTGCCACATAATATTCAACATCCGCTCAATAATCTTAAGATTTTAACAAAATCAACTGAATCATCAAACAAATATAACAGTATTCACCACTGGATGTTACCCTGGTGATGGCAAATCTTTTTGTTAATGTTCCTGTGAAGATCTACTGGTCATGGGATTGCTAGCGACAGTGGTTATCCATTGTTACTTTTATGGTACAATCTTGGTGTTACTTAGATATTTGTGGTATGATAGTGGTGACTTGGTGGAG
Organism: Lissotriton vulgaris; assembly: GCF_964263255.1. Classification (NCBI taxonomy): domain Eukaryota; kingdom Metazoa; phylum Chordata; class Amphibia; order Caudata; family Salamandridae; genus Lissotriton; species Lissotriton vulgaris. Next base: position 584,264,021 of record NC_141696.1, read on the forward strand.
TCTGGGCTTTTTTAGTAAGACAGGTTTTATAAAATGAGGTGTAAAAATGTATTGTAGACTCCTGACCCTCGTTGTAAGGTTTTTTATTTCCATTAGAACGTACCCCCTTCCTGTGTTTGGCGGAATTGCTATATAGTTACAGCTCTTGAAGAAGGTGGTTAAGAAATCTCTATTTCCACTGATATGTGCATTGGCGGAGGTTGTAGGGAGTCCCCCGGCTTGGACACAACATTGGAGATGTTGAAGCAGTGATCCCCATGCTGGATTGCCAATTAAATTCCATCAATTTGGGTTATGTTTGTTTTGAGCGAGCATAAGAGGAGGTGACCTGTATGAATGAGGGTCAGTGAAAATGGGGTGGTTGTTCGATCATTCTGTATTTATGATCGCAGTTGTTTTGTCTAAATCACCCAGTTTTGGGGTGTATAGATAAGTAACGTTGGATTGTTTTTAAAGCACAATGTATAAAAAAGAACAAAACTATAAAATGTATGAAATTGAAAAGGATTTATTAACAAGCAATTAAAATGCTTTAGTTGGGTCAGTGCTCGTTGTGGATTGACTACCTTCATTAAATAGATAGGTTAAGCATGAATGTATATATTTGTTTGATGGTTTGTTTTTCCCCTATTCACAAACCTAAAATTATACTGAGGAAGGGCCCTTTTCAGCGGCGGGCCCTGGGGGGATTGCTTTGGGGCATTTATTCATTAGTTTATGTCCTATATGCAGCCTTGAAGCCAAACAAAGTATCTACATTGTACATAAACCAAAAATACATAGTTTCATGTTGTTAAACAACTAAAAAAACGAAGATATCTGTGTTTGTTGTAGGAAAAACCGCCAAATAAAATGCCGCTAAATTGCCGCTAAATTTCCATATTTGTGCCGCTAAATTTCCATTTTTGTGCCGCTAAATTTGCTAATCGATGCCGCTATATCCTGGGGGGGTCTGGATATTTCTCCTTATTATGCCTTCCCGTGTTAGGGGTAGCATTGAATGCTTCAGAATTTATGGGTGGATGAATGGGAATACCCACGCTCCACCCTTGAACGCCTTACCAGGGCAGAGTAACGCAACATTGATATGTGTAGCGTTGTGTTACTTTGGACTTAGGAAGCCACTCAGGGCCACGTAAGGTGGCCCTTGTTGGCTTGGTAAATCAAACTTAAAGGTTAAGTCGCTTTTGCACCCCCATCGCGTGGGGAAAAAGTGACACAACCCTATGATAAATATGTCCCTAACTTCTTTTTTAATTTTTTTTATTTATTTCAAACAATTTTATTGACAGATTATTATAATTACAGCACAGTGTATATACAGCGAGGGTAGTACAGCTGTGCAAACAACGCCGTTATGGTTACATTGGGCGTATCTTAGGAGCATGGTGCTGGGCTGTGTTTTGTGCCCCTTCGTGGTGAGTTGACTGGCGAGTTATGGCGATTTACAGTACTACCCCCAGGTAGGAAAAGAAGAAAGATAGAAAGAAAGAAGGAGGGGGTTTGTGGGGGGGGGAGCACAGAGCAGGCAGTTTTATCTTTCCCTTTCAGGTGTCCGGCCTTCTGTGTTGTGACTGAGTAGGGCGCCTACGGGGGTTTGAAGGAAATCAGGTGTTTGTCAAGGGCGCTCCACATGTCCCCTCTTGCTGAGTGGTTCGGTGAGTAGTTTGCCGTTATGTTGTCTGCCCCCCTGAGGAAGGTGATCCAGTTAAGCCAACCTTAAAAGGTGGCCTTTCGATTGTCCTTCGAGTTTGTGAGGATTGTTTTCACTGCAGCGGTGAGCAGGAGGTCAATCAGGTCTCTGTCCTCCATTGATTGGGGGTTTGGGGCCATGAATGATGTGATCAACCCTATGAAGTTATCCTGAATGGGATAGCCTACTGTGTTACTTATAAATTCTCTTACTTTGAACCAGAAAGCCCTGACTTTGGGGCAGTTGAGGATCAGGTGTTCGAGGTCCCCCTTCTCCTTGTGGCAGTTCCAGCATGTGTTGTTCTCCTGGATTCCTGCTGTGGCTAAGCGAGCCGGAGTCCAGAAAGCTTTGTGTAGCAGCCAGTATTTTGTTTGTGCCAGTTGGGGGTGTTACTTTATTTTTGGCTTCTGAATTCCATAAGGATGTTTTTACCCTGTCTCTGAAGTTTCTGCCCAGCTTTGTTTCCCAGGGTTCAAGAGCTTTGCTGTTCAGTCTCGATGTAGCTGGGCTGAGTATTTTGAAAAGGTGGGCTGTCTGATGCCCTGTCTTGTTTAAGTTCACCATGTATTCGAGGATGGATGGGGGTTTTGAGCTAAGATTTGCCTAGGCTATTGCTGATTTAATTTTTAGGAATGCGTAGAATTCCATGTCTGGGAGGTCGTGCAGGTGCTTGAGTGTGTCGAAGCTGAGTGGAGAGCCCTGTTTCTCAAGCTGCCAAGGGATCCACTGGGTCACCCCGGTACAAGAGTACACGCCAGTTTGGCTAACACTAGCGAGAGCCTCCCTACAAGGCCTTGAGCCCATAGCGATCCTGACAGCAAACAGGCACCCAGAAGCCAACAACACCATCCTCAAGAACACAAAGGTAGCACTCCTTAAAGTAGACAAGAAAATGGAGCATAGCATCAGGCATAATAAATGGGAGTCCATCTGGTATAATGCTGGAATTAAATACAGAAACAGGATGCTAGACATGAACGCCTGGTATGTCCCTAACCTCTTAACGAGGCAGACCTACATCTCTTTCAGGGCAGGAAGGCAAACTAAGCATCCAAAGCTTTGGTAGAGATTTAGGGGAAGAGTTTTCTACATTTGGGAATCTTTCCTCTGCAGAAAAAACTGAAGAAAATAAACAAGTGTAAATTTAAGATTGTTCTTTTTTCCTCCATTGAAAATATCTGGGAATAAATATATATATTGGCTCAAGAAAATGAAATTCTCAAAATCTTTTGCAGGATTAAGACTGAAAAGCTGCAACTGGGGCAGGTCACTAGGCATAACTTCAAAATGCTTTCAGAATTCCAATAAGTCATAAATCTGCATCCCGCAAGGTAGGAAACTTACAGGCACTGATTTACAACTTTCACTGAGAATCAGGTTCACAGAGTTCAGACCAATTTCTTGAGTCATTAGGGACAGTAAAATGTCATTCAGGTCAGTTGTCTCATGTAAGAGTGATGGTCAGCTGCGGCAACTGGGACAAATAAACAACTCCCACTGAGTATCAGGGCTTATCATAAACAATAAAGTTCACTTGGTGATTTAAGACAATGAAATGCAGGTATTTTTAACAGCAGTATCTGCAAATGAATCTCTACGTAAACACAATTAGAGTATGTTGAAAATCTACGGGGAAAGGCACTTCCTTTAATTACTATGGGCTGGTGAAAAGTGCTTAAGAATTTAGAGAAACAGGATGATAGAATGAACAAATTGCACTTTACATCTCTGTCACTCTTGCATGCAACTAATGCACACAAGTATGTGCAAAACAAACCTGTTATTCATTTAGCCATTAAAATCACAAAACTAGGTACATTATTTCTTGAAACCCTGGAAGTCTGTAATTCCTACGCAATCATATTTCCCACAGAAAGTTGTTTGTAGCTTTATATAGTGCAGCTTGTCAACCGTGATGGTATCCATGGCACGGGGGGAGCATATTTACAACTGCTAGTGCATCTCTGCTAATCAGCAGGGATGCGCCCGAACAGTTGTGACACGCCAAACCACCCGTGGGCCACAACTGATGCGCCGCATTTACAATGTGGCACACTGTGGCACACGGATGGGTCGATGCGTGTGGCATCCCCGGCGGAAAGGCGGCGCATTGCTGGAGTTGCGTCGCAAGCGGTACGCATCTCCAGCAAGGCTCGGGGTGGCCCTATGCCTAACATGCTGAGTCAATCCTTATGCCTGCTTCAAGCAGGCGCAGGGTTTTGACGCAGCATGGCTGTAAAAGTGACTGAGTGAAATCTTGTAGATTTTACTCAGCCACTTTTGCGAGGCGTTCCTGCGCCGGAATGCCCCCCCCCTGATAGGGAAATACTGGCACCCTCCCAGGAGCAAATGAATGAAACTCACCAGACATAGCAGGTTTGCTCAGAAACAGAGTGACATTTATTTAATGGTACCAAAAGCAGGCAATATTGCTAATTAGCAAGGAAGAAGTCAGATCTGCCACCTTAGGGGCTCTCAGACCGCTTCTTCCCAGAGTGACTGATGTCTAGGTGTTATAACTATAAATATAAAAACAAAAGTATGTCTGTCTGTCTGTTTGTCCTTTATGCATTACTACAACATTCATCCGATCGCCATGAACCTTTAAGAAGTTGGTGAGTACACTCCCGCAAAGGTTTCTGTCATAAAATTTTTACAAATCGTCCCCCCGGGCCCTCATAATCTTTCGAATACTGAAATAGACAGTGAATTTGCGGGCATCCTTGACAGTTATGACCCCCGAAAGGAAATCGATTGGTCAATCTACATCAGAAGCACGAAAGAAAAAGGCATTACGAGCTTCAGAAACAGACGAGCAATGGGAAGCAAGATTAGGAGCTGTTCGAATACAAACTGCTCAAGCCCGTAATTCTCAAATGAACGAGCAACGAGAATCAAGAATGGTAGCCGATCGAGTACGTACTGCTCAAGCCCGTTCTTCTCAAATGAACAAGCAACGAGAATCAAGATTGGAAACTGATCGATTACGCACTGCTCAAGCCCGCTCGAATGAAACAGGAGAGCAACCAGAATCAAGATTGAAAGCCAATCGAGGACGCACTACTCAAGCCACACTTAGAAATGTTTTCAAAAATAAAATGAATGCGTTTCAATAACAATGACACAATGTAAATTAATGTTATCATAACACGTTTCCTTGAATTTCCTTTCTTCTGAGATTGCAGCAACGTGCGACGGGTAAGCTAGTACAGTATGAAGTGCCATATCAGCGGAACTAGAATAAGGCACCAAGCCAAATATGGCTGACATGGATGTGCAATGTCTGCACCATGCAAAACAGCCACATATGGGCAGACCAGAAAGGCAGGCTCTGCACTGTGTAACACTTGCATATCATGTAGTCAAAGACAAGCAAGGTGACCTGTAAAAGGGTATAGACTAGCTTGTTGAAGCTTGTCCAGTCAAGGTCAGATAGGAAGCCCTTTTGAGCTCCAGGCCTCATGTTAATGTGATCTTATATAAGCATGAAATCTTTGGAAGTACATGCAAATGAATTTATATGGATATTCATATATATTTTGTAACAATCCCCCCTTTTGGATAGACCTATCCATCATTAGTGTAAAACCAAAATATATATATATATATATATATATATATATATATATATATATATATATATATATATATATGTATATATATATATATATATATATATATATATACATATATATATATATATATATATATATATATATATATATTCAATGAAAAAACCATAGGTTATAGGCCATATATAGTTAGGAATTAGCATTTACAAAACCTTATTTTACTCGCATAAAACCATTGAAATTCCATATATAGTTAGCTAACTATAAGCGCTAACTATATATCGCGCACCCGCAATCCACTGCTGATGATGTCACATATTACATCATTCATGACATGGTCAGTGACATCACTGATGACATCACTGATCAAAACAACCAGTGATTGTATGTGTCTGTAAAGTTTAAATATGTTTCACATATTGAAGAATGAGTGGATGTATAAGTGTCTGGATGAAGAATTTAGTAGGTGCATGACTGACTGTATGAGTGAGTGATTAAATGTGTCTCACTGAGTACATGGGTTAGTGACTAAACTGTCTTAATTCGTGCATCAGTATGTTTGTTGTTGTGTAAGCTGCTGCATGTGTTGATCAGTAGCTATAAGAGTGGCCATATGGGTTATTGATTGGTTGCCCAAATATTTGAATGGGAGGCTGAGTGTGTGTGTGGGTGGCTGGGAGGTGCGTGACTCTGTGCATAGATGTGTAAGCAGTTGATTCACTAGGAGTATGAGTTCAAGAGTGCATGTGGAAACAGCTATATGGGCGGTTGACTGTGCATGGGTGTGTTGGTGAGTGAATGGATTTCTCATTGCTACATGTGCAAGTAAGTACGTATGTAAAACACAATACATGTGAGAGTTGAGATATATAAATAACTGAACATAAGACCCAGTGAATGTGTGAGTGGCTGTATCGATCACTGTGAGCTTGTATCAGGGATTATATAAGAGAGTAAATATGTGTTATTATATGTTTGAATAAGTAAGATGTGTATAACTGTATAGTTGAGGAAATGGAGGTGTGATTGATTCTTTGCATGACTGACTAGGTGTGTGAGTAACTCCATGGATGAGTGACAGTCTGTGAGTGTCTGTTTATACTGAGTGTATGTAAGGTTATATTAGAGTCTGAAGAGGTTCATTGTATTATCACATGAGTGATGTGATCAGTGATGACAAATGAGATGTCATCAGTGATGTCATTTGAGTTGTCATCAGTGATGTCATCAGTGATGTCATTTGAGATGTCATCATTGATATCATTTGAGTTGTCATCAGTGATGTCATTTGAGATGTCATCAGTGATGTCATCAGTGATGTCACTGACCATGTCATGAATGATGTAATATGTGACATCATCAGCAGTGGATTGCGGGTGCGCGATATATAGTTAGCGCTTATAGTTAGCTAACTATATATGGAATTTCAATGGTTTTATGCGAGTAAAATAAGGTTTTGTAAATGCTAATTCCTAACTATATATGGCCTATAACCTATGGTTTTTTCATTGAATTTTCAAGGTTTTGTAAATGCAAATTCCTAACTATATATCCACTATAACCTATGGTTTTTTCTGTGAATTTCATTGGTTTTTTAATAGCAAATATGAAAAGCTTTAAAATGTCAAGTACGTGATAGATAAAAACATTTTCGTATTTATGCACGCTGATGTGCTTTGAACGCTGCCCCCCCCCCTCCCCTCTTTTGCCTTAGTAGTACTCTCTCTTTGCAGATACAGAAGGGTAGTTAACGCAGGCCTTTACCCCCGTTGTAATCCGTCGTACCTCCTTGTCTCTCCATTTGATTGATTGTTGTCCAAGCATTTACTGTTTTAGAATTGGTTCTCTTTGGATCATTCTCTATTTACAAACAAGCACAAAGTCGCAATACTCTGTTTAGTCTTTGCAGATAGTGAAAAATCGTGTAAAAAAATAAAAGTAATCGAGCAAAATCAGTAGGCCACTAATTGGATCTCTTTTTGACCTCGCTAAAATAGAAATATTAGGAACAACCCTTCTTGAGAAATACGAAAATAGTGAGATGAACTGAGCTCCACACCATGAGGGCTGCAAGACAGCTCGGCTCCATCACCCATCCCGCACAAAATAATGACAAACCCTATGCAAATATTAAAAATATAGACAACACACCAGCAAAGAAACAGGGTAAAACATTTTATTAAAAAACTATTTACATAACGTTGGTTTATAAGATGATGTCAGTAGTGGACCGATGTGTGAATAGATCGAAAACAGCACAAGGCTCCAAGATCCGGATAGCAAGCTCCTGGATGTTGGGTGCCATAGTTTAGAGTTCTGAATTTCAGCCTTTTTCAATGCCTGTGCTTTGTTGAATCAAAATGGCGGCTTGACACAAAGCTGACTCAAGCGTTGTTACTGATGCTATGCAGACCAAAACTGGTTTTCAGTTTGTACATTTTTCTAGATTTTTCAATCCAACTTTGGTTGACTTTGTAGAACGATGGCTTCAGATTTTCAACATACGGTGTGGTGGCGCTGACTGGGAGGGGGCGCTTCGCTCCTGCCCCCTCCCCAAGTAAGATTTTCATACGTGAAAGTACGTTAATGGTTTTGGTCCCTGAGATGCTTCGATGTCACTACCATTCTCAAATAGCATACGTTCTAGATGTTGGGTGCCATAGTTAAGAGTTCTGAGCAGCGCTTGTAACACTGTCTGAAGCTTATTTCCACCTACTGCAGCTTCACTATTCTCAAAGTAAGTGAGTGTCGTTTGTGGACCTGACTGCATTAGAAAACAATGTGATATGTTACCTTCCTAAACAGCTTGACGGAGGCCCCTGAGGGGCGCTGTGATGGCCATGGACTCGGAGAAGACGCTTGGCTCCGACACCCTCCCCAAGTCTTATAGCACTGGTGTAGCCTGAGATCGCCCCCGACATAGGCGGCCGGCTCCCGGGGTCCGGCGGTACTTTTTGCCTTTTGATGACTCTTCAATTCTGGACCTTGTCCCACAATCCGTTTGACCTGAAGACAAGCTGTAGTGAGGCGCCCCTTTATCGTTTTAGTTGCCATTCCGCCCGCTTTTGCTACACTGTGCCTCTTCCGCCATTCAGCTGTTTTCCGCCCGCTCTTGCGACTACAGCGTCTCGCTCACCATGTAGTTGAGATGCGCCCGCTCTTCCGGTGCAGCGATAGGCGGCTGCCACAGGACTCTCAAAATGGCGGCCGGCTCTTCGGTTTTGGGCCTGGTCCACTAAAATGGCCCTGGGACACCTTGGAACTCGGACGCTTGTCTGCTAGGGCTTGGGTCCCATTCTCGAAAAGCGTCCCCTCAGCCGTGAAGATTCTACAAAAGTCTTGGGGGCCTCCGACTCCCGCAGGCTTCTGGTGGGGAGCGGCTGCCATGATTGCTCGTGGAATGGCCACGACGGAGCTACGAGATGGTAGTGGTCTCATGCTGACGCCAGCTTTAGTCTGAAACATCCAGAAACACTGTAGACTACCAATTCGATCAGTTCCGGTAGCGCCCCAACATGACCCGGAAGAGAAGAACTTGCCCTCCCCTCTTTGACTGATGGTTCTTATTGCCTGTCCCCTCTGTTGTCATTTAACAGAACTTTTTGGACTGCTGAAAGGGGTTGTGTTCTGAACGCTGGTTGGTGGAGACATTTAGACTATATTCTTGACCTACGTTGTCGCGTAATGCGTTTTATGACACGCCGCGTTAGCGCACCCGGAAGTGATCCGAGGCGCGGCGCGCAGCGCGTAACGTAAGCATAACAGGTCATGTGACTTGTTAATAAAACTTTTCATTGGTTCATTTTACTTTTGTTAATTTAATGATGAAAAGCTTGGTCATATGACCTAAAAATTACGCTTTTTATTATTTTCGAACAATATTTTTTTTTCAAACATATGTTATAATATTCCAGGCTAATGTACTTTCCCTGAAAATTTACAACTGTCTTGCAAGTAAAATATATTCCTTTTTCGAGAAAAAGGGCGTTTCTTCCTTCCATGACGGAGCCGTTGAGTAAAAGAGATTCGGCCTGCTGTCTTAGTCGCCGATACGCCTGATTATCAGATTCTTATCGATCACTTTATGTTGCAGACATGAAAAACACAACTGCCCTTGACCATTTATCTTTACTGCGTTCCTACATATTATACCTTTTATCCGTCATGTAATTGGACTGCTTTATTTCACTTGCCTTTTACTGATTCGAAAACAGTCACTAAAAGTAAAAACTTTACAAATGAAAATACTACTACCGTGTTTTGTTTTAAAAACCTTTATTGTGAAAATGTCAGTATACAAATACGGGCCTATAACCACGTGGGCCGGCCACGGAGCAAACTCAAATCGTATATGATGAGGAGACATTTACACTGTAGAAGAACGTAACGAGCGGGCCATTAGGTGACAAGAACAAAGGTGTCTAACAGTTGCGGAATCGGTGGACGTACATTTTGTAATTAAAATACGACAGGGCCACTTACAATAACATTTTCTAGATATACATTTGCGGGCAAAGAGTTACGAGTCCCATTTATACCGGCGCCATTTTGGGCGAGGCCGGGCAGGTCCAAGATATAGTCAAAATGTCTCCACCAACCATCGGCCAGACCAGAACCCCTTTCGGCCCTTTATGTTACAAGATGGTGTCTTCCATTCAGAAAATATTGGTGGCAGCATTTTGAAAGGAAACAGAAACAGCCGTTCTCCTAGTGAGTTTCACATTGTTACATTTAGGAAGAATGTTGAAGAGTAGTATGTGGAAAATCTGAAGCCATTTTTCTACAAACTCTCAATCAGACTTGGATGGAAAAAAAAACCTGAAGAATGTACAAACTGAAAACCAATTTTTGTCTGTATAGCACCAACAGTAACGCTTGAGTCAGCTTTGTGTCAAGCCGCCATTTTCATTCAATCAATAGCGTCCCCCTGCACACATTCAGGGACCTGGTCGTGTCTTCAGATGAAACGCATTGTAGGGAAAGAAGCAGAAAGGAAAAGGAAAAAAGTTCCGCCGGACCTAGTGAAGCTGCAGCAGGTGCAAATAAGCTTCAGACAGTCTTACAAGCACTGCTCAGAACTCTCAACTGAGGCACTCAACATCCAGGACTTGCCATTCGGATCTTGGCGCCTTGTATTTTTGTTTTGTTTTTGATGGAGGGGAAAGAACAAAAAACAGACATTGAAAAAGGCTCAACAGTGCAGGGCGCCTTGTGCTGGTTCCGACCTATTCACACATCGGTCCGCTACTGACATCACCTCATAAACCAACGGGGCACCCCACGCCGACTTTCGGCGCAGCATTGTAGGATGGCCACACCAGTGCAGCCACTTGCTGGACACCACCTCGGTGCCATCCGGATCTCAGCGCGTTCGAGTCACTGTGCCGGAAGAGTGACCGGAACTCAGCTGAACACGCCGTCTTTCGGCGCAGCATTGTAGGATGGCCACACCAGTGCGGCAATTTGCTGGACACCACCTCGGTGCCATCCAGATCTCGGCGCGTTCATTCATTCAATAGCGTCCCCCTGCACACATTCAGGGACCTGGTCGTGTCTTCAGAAGAAACGCATTGTAGGAAAAGAAGCAGAAAGGGAAAGGCAACAAGTTCCGCCGGACCTAGTGAAGCTGCAGCAGGTGCAAATAAGCTTCAGACAGTTCTACAAGCACTGCTCAGAAATCTCAACTGAGGCACTCAACATCCAGGACTTGCCATTCGGATCTTGGCGCCTTGTGCTGGTTCCGACCTATTCACACATCAGTCCACTACTGACATCACCTCATAAGCCAACGGGGCACCCCACGCCGACTTCCGGCGCAGCATTGTAGGATGGCCACACCAGTGCAGCCACTTGCTGGACACCACCTCGGTGCCATCCGGATCTCAGCGCGTTCGAGTCACTGTGCCGGAAGAGTGACCGGAACTCAGCTGAACACGCCGTCTTTCGGCGCAGCATTGTAGGATGGCCACACCAGTACGGCAATTTGCTGGACACCACCTCGGCGCCATCCGGATCTCGGCGCGTTCGAGTCACTGTACCGCAACAGTGACCGCAATTCAGCTGGACACACCGTCTTTCGGCGCAGCATTGTAGGATGGCCACACCAGTGCGGCAATTTGCTGGACACCACCTCGGTGCCATCCGGATCTCGGCGCGTTGTGCTGCCTTCGGCCTATTCGCACATCGGTCCGCTACTGACGCCGCCTCACGTGCCAACGGATTTTCTACGCTTTTTGTAGCCCTATGTCGCATAACAGGTCATGTGACTTGTTTATAAAACTTTTCATTGGTTCATTTTACTTTTGGTTTCCTAAAGATGGAAGGCTTGGTCATATGACCTAAAAATAACACTTTTCATTGGTTTAGAACATTTTTTTTTCCCAAACGATGAAAGCCCCACCTTGTTTCTGGATCATTCAGACTGAAGCTGGCGTCAGCATGAGAGCACCACCATCTCTTGGCTCCGTCGTGGTCATTCCGCGAGCAATCATGTCAGCCGCTCCCCACCGGAAGCCTGCGGGAGTCGGGGGCCCCCAAGACTTTTATACAATCTTCACGGCTGAGGGGACGCTTTTCGAGAATGGAGCCCAAGCCCTAGCAGGCAAGCGTCCGACTTCCAAGGTGTCCCAGGGCCATTTCAGTGGACCAGGCCCAAAACCGAAGAGCCGTCCGCCATTTTGACAGCCATGTGGCAGCCGCCTATCGCTGCACTGCAAGAGTGGGAGCAACTCCACAACATGGTGAGCGAGACGCTGTGGCCGCAAGAGCGAGCGCAACTCAGCTAGATGGCCGCCACCTGGGGAGGCCCGTTCACGCCGCCTCCCCCCCCCCCCCCCCCCCCCCGGGCCGCCGCACGCCAATTTTCGGAGCAGCATTGTAGGATACCAAAACCAGTGCGGCAGTTTACTGGACATCACCTGGGTGCCTGTCGTACATGTTGTGTCAGCCATGTGACACTGGACACAGACCGCTACTGACGAGGCCTCCCCCCGCACCACCCGGGACGCCCCACGCTGTTTTTCTGTGCTGCATTGTAGGATCCCTAAACCAGTGCGGCACCCAGGCGACATCACCTGGGTGCCGTCCAGAACTCTGCACGTTGTGCTGCCTTGGGACTATTCGCACAACAGACCGCTACTGACGAGGCCTCCCCCCGCCCCACCCGGGACGCCCCACGCCAATTTTCGGAGCAGCATTGTAGGATCCCTAAACCAGTGCGGCACCCAGGCGACATCACCTGGGTGCCGTCCAGAACTCTGCACGTTGTGCTGCCTTGGGACTATTCGCACAAAAGACAGCTTCTAACCATTGTTGATTTTTGTGTTAATAAATGTTTAAATGTTTTTAGTTTTTGTTCTGTTCATTATCGTTAAAAGTTAATAAAGTTTTATAACCTTAATTTGTTGGAGTGTTATCTATTTTTTGAAAAACGGGTGAATGGGGCCTTGAATCGGGTTATTGTCATGTGTGGGCTTTGGAAGTGTGCTGCTGCAGGATCGGACATTTCAAACTCAAATGCACGTTCTTTTTCTTACCTTTCCGAAGCATGGAGCGCAATAGCAGGCAGAGAAAGGGTGATGCACGTGTTGAACACTACCTGACCTGGCAAGTTGCTGGCAGTGCCCCCCCCCCCCGCCCGCTCCTGAAAGAGGGCACACACACACCGCCGCCCCGAGTACTTCACAAATCTTTAAAAGACCATGCGCTTGTTCATGAGGCTTAAATGGTTTATCACCTCTTCTAGAACCCCTACATCGACCCTCTGACGTTTCATGGAAAAATTACCATGTAACACAATACCAAGCCCTGTCAGCTGAAACCCCCAAGGAATCGTGGGGCATATTATCAAGGGGGTTTATCTCCGCTTTTTTGGCTTTAAAAACCATGAAAGCGGAGATAAAATTATTTCCCTATTATCAAGCTGTCGCTAACACCAGTTAGTGACACCTAAAAGGAGATAGCGACCATCTTGGGCCCGGCTTTGCATGTCAGTGATACTTATCACTAATGACATGCAAAGTGGCGTGCCAAGATGTTAGCGACTGGAAACAGTCCCTAACATCGCTACCTTCTATTACCAACTTTTGGAGATATTCGCGCTAAGCGCGAATATCTCCAAAATCTAACACCTGCCCTGAGCAGTTCTTAGCCATGTTATCCAATGGGAGGTGGATAACATGGCTAAGAGCATTAGGTCGATAATACATGAATATCGCTGACTTTTCTGCGATAATAGCAAGGTTTATCTGCGATAAAAATCGCCGATGTGCGGCGATAATTTTTGTCTCTAAACAAGTTATAGACAAAAATTATCGCTAGTTGTTCGTAATATGCCCCCGGATTTTTGCTTGCAGAAATCGGGAGGCGGGAGACTAGCACTGAAATCAGTACTCACACGCCTGAATCAGGAGGATTGGCATGTCTGAATTCTCTACAGCTGGGGCCATAAACTACATCCGCAGGGGTAGGTGATAGCCTGGGACCAGCCTGGCATCTAAAATGGCTGCCGTGCACGACAAAATTGTGGCATTCGAAAAAAGGCAAGATGGCGCAGCCGCTGGAAGAGATATATCAACATATATCAGCCTCCTCAGCCACCCTCAGGAAACATAGGGGATTAGGATATGTCTCCCGCACCCCCTTATACCTAGTACTTTAATTAACGAAGCACAAAATGGCGAATTCCCGTTTCGCTACCAGTTTGCGGCCCAGTTCGCGGCCCGTGAAGCGCTTCTACCGTGAAAAATCATTTTTTTTTTATTTTCCCCACGGGACCCTTTAATAACCCCAACAACATTCCTAGGGGGTCAAGAGGGGGATACCTTGCCCCCTTTCATTAAATTCCCCCTTAGTTTTTCACCTTTTCTTCTCTCTCGATCCTACCGAGAGACAAGATGGCGGCCGCTCCGGACTGTCACGCAGCAAAAAAAAAAAAAAAGCTCACGCACAGCCGCTGGAAGAGATGTATCAACATATATCAGCCTCCTCACCCACCCTCAGGAAACATAGGGGATTAGGATACGTCTCCCGCACCCACTTATAACTAGTAATTTAATTTACGAAGCACAAAATGGCGAATTCCCGTTTCGCTACCAGTTCGCGGCCGCGCTTCTACCGTGAAAAATCATTTTTTTTTTATTTTCCCCACGGGACCCTTTAATAACCCCAACAACATTCCTAGGGGGTCAACAGGGGGATACCTTGCCCCCTTTCATTAAATTCCCCCTTCGTTTTCCACCTCTTCTTCTCTCTCGATCCTACCGAGAGACAAGATGGCGTCCGCTCCGGACTGTTTAGAATGTTGACAGACACCGGAGAGCCAATCAGCTTTCTGCGCGCAAAGTTCCGATAAGCGAAAAGTAAGCGGACCGGATCGCTGCCCAGAGCGCTGTTACAGATATATATCTTGGTTTGAACGTTAATTTCTCAAAAACTACTGGAGCACATATATTGAGACCTAGCAAAGGCACATCGGGCTAACAGTCCCTACAATTTTGCCAAGTTTCGTGCAAATCCATTCAGCCGTTCGAGCTAAAAGTGAGTCCAACCGCCCTATGGAAAAATGAATGGGAAAAACGCGTTTTAGGACCCCCCTTTTTTCTCAGCCCCCCCTTGACGAAACCCCACCAAATTTTCAGGGGCTGCTCAGAAACAAAATGTGCCATTTTCCTGAAAATTTCAGCCGATTCCGTCCACAAACGCCAAAGTTATTAGACATAGAATTTTCAAAAGTCCCATAGGGAAAAAATTCTAACTATATATACCTACTGGCGATAGCCAGTAGGTAATATATATATATATATATATATATATATATATATATATATATGAAGGAAACATTAGTGACATATCTTTGGAAGGCATTACCGAGTGTTTGCATACAATGCATGTATTGTCACATTGATACATCTTGATGAGATCAGTATTATATCAGCAGCTGTTGTGATACCAGCAGTAAGTGTCCAACAAATATTTTTCTCTGTGCAATCCATAGTGCTACAGTGGCACTTTAGTCACTCAATTCTTGGGAACCTTCAGCAAGTGTCAGTAAATTTAAAGGCACGCAGTGAGCGGTCATCTGTTTCTCTTCCCGTTCCGCAGTCGTCTTGTTCAGGGCCAGTGTCACGGACCGGCCCTGCGTTGTTCACTTCAGTCTATTTTTCTGCAGGTGCAGACCATCATGTGTACTTCACTCAACAGCATCAGTAGATGTAGATGTCGTGTCCCTCTGACACTTTATGACGGGCCCTCATGGATTGTGGAAATGGTCTGGTCTGTCCTCTTCTTGACTGCTGTTTTGCTCAGGTCCTCTGGTGACAGATGGTCATCACTTTCTGATACCGTCCTCTCAGGCGTTGGGGCGCTGCCTTGCATCTTCTCCCCTCAATCCATTCATGGCGTTGGTTCACCGTCTGTGGTCCAGTCCACCTAAAACTAAAAGAAACAGCTTTTATTTTTCTCACAATGAACATGTATCCATAATCACTTTAGAAGTCTTTGCCACATTGCAGGCAGTCATAAATTCAGAGCACCAGGCCCTTTCAGGGATGTTCCATCAGTTGCTTTTACTAATAATTTATTTCTTTATTTGTATTTTTATTTTGGAGTTCATTTACTCCTCCTGGCCTCAAGTTGGAGGGTGGTATGGGGTATGCATGTTATACTTTATACCCAAACCAACTTCTTCAGCATAAATGTAGTCACTAAGTGATCTCCTTTTATCACTATTTATGCCCTGGTGGGTCCCTATCCTTGGAGAGATGGCTTTACTGAAGTACTGTGCCTCAGTTGTTGCATCATTCTTCCCTGTTGGATACACCTCCATTCATTTTGAAAAAATATCCTCCCACACCAGCAAATATTTAAATCAATTCACTGGGAAGCAACATGAATCTGCACATTCATCCTCCCTTGTGCAAAATCGGAGGGTCCCTGCTCCAGTCTTGTAACGGTATTTGTTGACTTCTACATCTCTTGCTCGTTTGAAAAGCCGAAACGTGTCCTCGATGCCGTCCTGCCTGGTGATTGATGACACAAGACTTCTGGCGTAACTCTCACCCGGCGTTTTAACCTCAAGATGGCGCCTGTGAAAAAAAGGACCTGCTTTCTGAATGCCTCGCAGCACATCCATGGGAACGTTTTACCGTACTACCCACCCCCTTCCCCTCCCTGCTCTACTCCTCTCCTCTTTTCTGTTACTAACCTTTGCCCCACCTGTCCTTGTGCTAGTCCAAACCCTGTTTACCTGTGAATTCCCCCATGTCATTTGAGAGCTAGCTATTTTGTCTGATGCCCGATGGAGCTTCCTGGTTTAGCTATAGGGGAGACAGGACGGGGATTCCCTCCTTGGATGTCACCTACCCAGTCGGTCTTTAACCAGACTTCCCTTTGTCTCTCCTGTCGTCTCTTAACACTTCCCCCCTCTATTTATATCCCTACTTCTCCCCTATCTCAATGTAGTGAGACAGAACTTTTTGTCTGATGCCCGATGGAGCTTCCTGGTTTAGCTATAGGGGAGATGGGCCATGGATTCCCTCCTTGGTCGTCTCCTACCCAGTCGGCCTTTAGACAGATTTCATTTCGTCTCTCCTTGTTGTCTCTTCCCATATCCTCCCTTTCTCACCTTCCGTGTTCCCTCCCTTCTACGCTCCATTTATTTTGCCCTCCATGGTATTTAATGTTTCTCATTGAGACCTACTTATTTGGCCAAAGTCCGGTGGAGCTACACGATAGCTATAGAGGAGATGGGTTTTGGGATATCCCCCTCGCCCGTCACCTACCCAGCCGTTCTCTGGACAGACTTTCCTTTGTCTTTCTACCTCACTCCCATCATGTTTTTCTGCGATCCTCTTCCCTCGACACTTGAGACCAAACTACTTTGTCTGATGCCCGATGGAGCTACCTGGTTTAGCTATAGGGGAGATGGACCGTGGATACCCTCCTTGGTCGTCACCTACCCAGTCGGTCTTTAGACAGACTTCCTCTCGTCTCTACGGTTATCTCTTCCCTTATCCTCATGTTCTCACCTCACCTACCCCCACTTCCTTTCTCTCTCCTTTCTCTCCTCTCCTCATGTATTGCTGATTGTCTGATGTAATGTTGTAATTGTTGATCTTTTTCTGTTACACTGTTAAACCACATTGTTGCACTTCCTTTCGTCCCTCCTGTTGTCTCCTCCCGTATCCTCCCTCTATTTATGTCTCTCCTTCTCCACTCTCTCAAAGTATTGAGACAGAAATTTTTTGTCTGATGCCCGATGGAGCTTCCTGGTTTAGCTATAGGTGAGATGGGCCGTGGATTCCTCCTGGTTCCTCACCTACCCTGTCGGTCTTTAGTCGGTCTTTAGACAGACTTTCTTTTCATCTCTCCTTATTGTCTCTTCTCTTATCCTCTCTTTCTCACCTCCCCTGCCCCCTCCACTACTTTTCTCTCTCCTCTCTCTCCTCTCCTAATTGCATTGCCTATTTTTCTGGGATTTATTGTGTAATTGTTGAACTTTTTCTGTTACATTTTTGATTCTCATGTAAAGGGCTCTGATACCCCCGGGTCTAGCCAGCGCTATAGAAAACTCTTTAAATAAAAAAATAAAAAAATAAATAAATATCTCATCCTGGTAGGCCCATACTCTCTTCATTATTCAGCTCGCATCCATCATAAATCCTCCCTCTATGTTCATCTGTTGTTGCAGACCATTGTGCTTCCTTTACATTAGCTTGCTACAATTGTCTCTGAATGAGCTGTATGCTTTATTCATTAGTCCCATCTGCACTGGCTGTAACATGCTTTCATTTAATGCTGTGTCAGCGATGGCATCATCTTTGGCTAACTTAGTATTAGCTCCTGTGTATGCTTCACATTTTATTACCGCTAACCTGGTGTATAATAGTATTGCTTTTAACAAGATCCTTACTAAAGGACCATTTTTAATAAGGCGCCCTGCTTCTGTTATGCATCTGTGGTACTTCCACAGCTGGCCATAAATAAGAACTTAATAGTTTTACCCTTGACTAGTATTCATGCTTTTGTCACAGCATACAGCTCATCTTATTGGATAGATGTTCCAAGTGGCAGGGCTGCACTTCAGCTATTGCTATACCATACCCTGCTCTGTAATCAGTGTCTATCAGTCTGCTGGAGGAACCATCAGTGTACCACTCATGTACTCTACCTTTTTTAATGGTGTCTAATCTTGGCATGGTGCCGTTTTCTACAATCTCAACACCAACTTACTTGGGGGTCTTATCTGTTTCTAATAGAATGGATCTCATCAAAATAACCTATTACAGGTAATAATTTTGCCAATTTAACAGGTGGGCATCTTACACCCTTCCTTGCATATATCTCCCATTCCAGATTATACATGGAGAGAAGCCTAGACAACCATTGGTGAAATGTGGGAGGCATTGGATTTAACCATGCTGTTGCCACACATAGTCATAACACTGCCATTGCTCTAAAAATGATGTAGTTAGCAGTGCATTTCCCGTCAACTCCCAGAACAACCCTTGCTGGTGTAAGCACTGTGTTAATACCCATAGTTTTGTCCAGAAAAGTTTCAATTGCTTTGTGTAGAGAAAGCAGAGTTGGGCGTGTAGCAAAGATATGAACTACCCCGACTTCCGTGCTGTTACATCTGGGCATGTGATACCAGATGTGCCCCCCCAATGTGCGATCTTGGCCGGCGTATAATACAATGAGAAGATTGTTTTATAATGTTGCACTTGTAATGCAGCATAGCAAAGAATATTCCTTCCTAGTTCTAATGAGAGGTGGAAGCTTTCCTGCCCAACCCCCAATCTCTCAGCCCACTTGTCTTCAGGTTTCCCTAGATCATCCTCTCTACTTGCTAAGAGTTCAAAATAAAAACTTTTAATTGTGCAATTCCCTTTTTTTGCGATATATTCCATAACTGGATTTCCCCAAATCGAGCCGGGCCCCCCTTTTTTGACCCCAAAATACTCCTTACTTGCAAGTATTTATAAAAGCTTTTCGTGTCTATGCCATACATCTGCTGGACCTCGGAAAACTGATACAAACCCTGTACTCCCATAAGATCCTTAATACTCACAACTCCACGCCGTCCCCAGTCTGAAAAGACCGAGTCTGCGAAGATTTCTGTCGGAAGTGAGTTATTCCCATACAATCGTGTATACACATTGTATCTCCCGAGTCCACATTTCTTCCTAAATGCTGCCCATATTTTATATGCTGCGATCAGGGTTTTAAATGTAGTTCTCTTATAATAACTGAAGTCTGTGTATTTAAAAAAGTGCCTCTCCTCCTAGCAATACTGAGTATATAGATGTAGAATCCGCTATTTGTTCTGCCTCCATTGAGGCTCCACCTATAAGCTCAGACATATACTGGAGGGCTTCTGCCCAGTGATACATTCTAAAATCAGGGACAGGCCCAACCACCTCTTTCTCTAGGGAATGCCATATACCTCAAGGCACCCCTCGTCTTCCTGTGTGCCCATAAGAATCTATTTACCATCTGCTCCAAAGCAGTGTACCATTTTGGCTCAAATGTTAATGGGATCGCCCTAAAAATGTATAACAACTTTGGCAATAATATCATTTTTATGACGTTCGCCCGTCCCACTATCGAGAGGTGGAGGTTATGCAGCCTGTCAAGATCTTTTTTTGCCTTATTAATTATCGGCTTGATGTTCTTTGACACAATGTTATTCAAGTTTGCAGATACATCTATCCCCAAATATACTCCTGAATCTGTAACACGGTTATCAGAACAGGGCACCTTATTGTTTTTAATAATTAGCGTTTTCGGTCTGTTAAGGGCATAACCAAAAATTCTGCCAAACACTACAGCTTCTTTCTCGATTTCCCTGATGGCTTCTGTGGGGGCCGGCGTGATGACTGCTACGTCATCGGCGTACGCAAATATTTTACAGTCTCCGCCCATGGTCTTTACTGGTGGGATATCTCTATTAGCTTCCAGTCTACGCAACAATGGATCCAGATATAACGCAAATAGTAATGGAGAACAAGGGCAGCCCTGCCTCGTCTAATTTCTAAGGTCTTCGTATATTCCCCATTAACCCTGACACGCGTTGTGGGTGCTGAATAGAGCGCCTGTACGAAGCTGTTCCCTATACCTGCCCAGTGTAATGACGACCAAAGATAGTCCCAGGAGACCCGGTCGAACGCTTTTTCTGCGTCCAAAAGCATAACAGACATTGGGTCTCCTGAGACCTCTGAGGCATCGAATAAGGTGATAACCCTCCGAATGTGTTGTGTTGTCCCTCTCCCTGAAATAAATCCATGCTGTGTCTTACTAACTAGAGTCGGGCCACGGTGGTGACAGACTAGGTAGTCTGCTGGGAGTCGTCAGCTTGAATATATGCGACGTGAAAATAACCCCCTACTGCGCCAGCCCATGCAGAGTGAATATCGCCTTCCTCTTGTACCTGACCCCAGCAAATTGCTGATTGGGTCTGAACGGCTTTTGGCCGTGAGTATAACTGAAAATGTCTCTTTTTTCTTCTTTTTAACACTAATATCCTCACGGCAGGGTGCACCTTAGGGCGTGCATACCACCGGAGGATCACACTAACTGGTCCTGAAGAAAGCTGAGCGACTCGGGCTCCTAAAAGCAGAAACATGTCGACCAAATTCGCTTAGTATTCACTGAGGACTAGGGGTCTTTAATAGATGAAACTAACCCTATGAGTCTACTCATTATTTGTTTTTAATCAGTGCTGGTTGGACTATTAATAAAATAGTTGACAGTCACGACTTCGCACTTTTTATATCCAACACCTTTTGCACTCACTTAGCACAATTTGGCTTTTTCACCACCTCAACACACACAAGAACCAGCTCCGCTGTAAACAGGCATTGTAGCACACTGGAAAGACATTAGGTCCTTCCAGTGGGAACCCAGTGATGAAGCATGTCACCACTAGGTTGGTGAGTGAGGGTTCTTAAACATCTTTCTATTTGTGTTGTGTTTCCACCTTTCTTTCCCTTTTACCTAACCCTCACATATTTGTTTGAGGTTGCTCTTTGTCCTTTCACTCTTCTGTTGTTTAAAATTTATTTATTTTTAGTAGGGGTAAGAGAGTGAATAGTCATACCCTTACTCTCCTGTTGATTGTTTGTGTTACTAACTAGTGTACCTATCACTCTGGAGACCCTGGAGGCCAGCATTTTAGAATACATTTTTGTGTCCGCATTCAGTAATGTAATTGGCCTATAGGACCCTGCCTCTGTCGATGGCTTGCCTTTTTTTAAGAATTATAACAATTTCAGCCCCCACCCACGAATTTGGGGTAGAATGGCCCCCTTGTGTCTGTTGCAATTTTTCAACCAAATATTTAAAAATCTCTGTCTGGAAAGTTCTATAAAACTCATCTGATCCGGTCCTGCAGCTTTTCTTGCAGGCAGGCTCGCCAGGACGGATCTAATTTCTTTCTCCTCCATAAATGCCTCTAGCTCATCTCTGCTTTCCTGTGTGAGATTTGGGGGTGATATATCTGCAAGATACTTTTGTGTTTGCAATTGGTCATGTGAATGATCTTCACTATAGAGTTTAGTGTAAAACTGTCTGAACACCTCGCAAATCCCAGCTGGCTCCGTTATCAGACACCCCGTGCTGTCTATAATTCCCTTTATCTCCCCCAGCACAGCCTTTTGTCTGGTTCGAGCTGCTAGGGTATGACCCACCCGTTCACTGTATTCATGGCAGTGCTCCCTCCTTGCTGAATATGCAGCTGCTGCTTTTGAAGCAATATTTTCCCCTGCAGCCGCCTTTGCCCTGGCTAGTTTACCAAGGGTCTGATCTATGGGCGCCCTTGCTACAGTTAACAACACTAGTTCCAACTCCAAATCTGCTACAATCTGGGACAACTCGGCAGCCCCTTCCTGCTCCTGCTTTTGTCTAAATAGGCTAAAACTCAATGTTTCTCCACGGACGCCTGTTTAAAGGCATCCCAGGCAAAGCCCATGGCTGTGCTACCCCAATTAATATCCCAGTAATTATTAATCCATTTTTTCATGTGAAGAACGTAGCTACTATCCTTTAATAATCCACGTTCAAAGGTCCACTTGCGCGTAGATCTAAACAGAGCACTAATGGATTGTGGTCTTATATGATGCGAGGTAATTTTTCTATCTGGGATTTTGCTACCAGCCTGTTTGAGATAAAAAAATAATCTAGCCTTATGCAGAGCCTGTGAGAGGCTGAAAAGTAAGTTCCCCATCGTCCTGCTGCTTAAGTATAGACCATGCGTCAACTACTGCGTTATTTCTTGCCAGGCTAATGATTGCCCTACATACCCTTTTTTTACGCCCTTGGTATTTATCTGTCGGATGTAAACCAAGCCCACCTATACCATTAATATTGAGATCTCCCCCAAGGATCGCTACGGGGGCCCATGCTGATAGCTCAAGATCTAGAAATGAAAAGATCTCGGGATCATCCTCTGTCGAGCCATACATAGAACCCAGCGAGACCCAGTCACCATTAACCAGGCATTCTACTAAAACCCATCTCCCCCATGAGTCCTCCAGTTTCTTCCTGACTGGGGCCTGATTATTTTTAGCAAGTATTGCCACTCCTCTCGTTTTGGACCCCTGTTTTGAGTGAGCCAGCACATGGAAGCCTAGTTGATCCAGGATGTATCCATTGTTGCCTTCGATATGGGTTTCCTGTAAGCAGATAAAATCAGCCCTTGAAGCTCTTAAGAATGCCGCCACTCGCTGTCTTTTAATACGGTCGTTCAGACCACAAGCATTAATAGTAATTATTTGAGTACTCATCCCTTTGCCTTAATGGGTTGACCTAACCTTACCTCCTGACCACAAGTGCTCAGATCCTCCTTGTTACTTTTCAAGCCTGCAGTATCCTGTGCTATCTCTTTGACTAATATATTCCTTAGTGTGTCGTATCTGTATACCATCAAGTATCCTTCTAAAGAGTGCCCTGCAACCCTCCCCGCCCCCCTTGCACCCCTCCCCAGAGTCTCCCCCCTTCAGGCAAATAGGTCAGGCATGACGAATGTGCGGCTGCTATATGCTCGTAGGTAGTTGTGCCCCTACCCCCGCCAACCGTTCCATCCGTACTGTTATGCTGGCACCCCGCTACCCCTACCCCACCCCCATGACCATGCTACCAAACACCACCATAGAGTGCCTATGACTTATATGCCTTTAAAGTCCCCTTTTATTTTTACCCCTCCCCCCACTGCCCCCGCCTTGAGCCTTCTTTTCCTTTAACTCTGTCAAGTACGCCTGTGCCTTGACCTCTGAAAAGAACATTCTAACTTGTCCATTTACCAGCACCTTTAGGCGTGATGGAAAGAGCAAAAAAACCTTGTGTCCCAAAGACTGAAAAGCCGGAATCATTTGCCTTAATCTCCACCTCCTCTCTACCGTTGCGTGACAAAAGTCTGGGCGGGCAAAAAATGTAGTCCCCTCAACTGTTCTCGTTGCTTCTGGCCTCGCTCTGTCCATACCCTCCTGCTGGAGGATGTAGTTTCCAAGGAAAACCAGAATTGCTCTAGGTTTAGAGTCTTTTGCAGCTGCTTATCCCTTCTTCTGAGTCAAGGGCAATCTGTGTGCCCATTGGACCTCACTCTCCCAGTTCCAATTTGATAACTCCGGGAATGCTCTTTTTAGTAACGCCACCACAAAGGAGCGGATATCTTGCCCCCTCTGTTCCCTTGGCGACTCCCAGAAGTCTAATGTTGTTGCTTCTTTGACGGTTCTCGAAATCTTGAAGCTTCCATCTCATGTCGTCCGCCAGCCTTTCCTGTGTTTCTTTAAACTCCTGCCACTTGGACACCTCATCCTCAAGTTTCCCAGTCTGCTCCTTCACCTGGGTGACTCTATCTGCCATATCTGCATACATTCTGTTTATTTTCAGAAGCGACCCGTGTATTTTTTTGGATGCTTGCCTGGCCCTTCTAGTCTCTGCCCTGGCCTCCCCTGCATTTGCTTGAGAGTGCCAAAAAGTAGTTCCATAGTAGGAAGCTCTGGTGTCTCTTGCACGTGAGTGCGCTGCTGTACATCTAAACCTCCATTCTCTTGATATGGTTTTGGCATAGTCCCAGTCCAACTTCTTGGCGACCTCGCCCCGTGTTGGGCTACCTCTTGTTCTTTACTTTGCCCGGAAGCTCACCCTGTGGCGCCTTGTCCCTGCAGATGCACTCTGGACTGAGGTGCTCTCTTCAGTGGATATATCTGATTTGGACCCGGACATGGAATTGGAGTCCCCAGACATGCTTTCCCCGCTCGACAGTGAGGACCCCGTGTCATTGTTTAGTGAAAAAAAGCAATTGTCACTAGGGGAACCTAGCCTTGCAGCCGGGACTGCCTCTTTCTGTTTTCCAGGTCTAACCAACCCTGCATTTTCCAGGGCCGAGGCTGTCCTGCTTTCCATACTCTCATTTCTTTTATTGTGCCCCCCACGCTTTGAACGGCTAGCTGCTTCAGTTAATTTTGCCTCCAAAACTAGCGCTAGGGTAGGTGCCTTTTTCCCAACCTCAACCTTCTGTGGGGCGCCCTTTCTTCTAGCGCTATCCCCGTGGCATGGCCTGTGATTACATTCCCCAACTTTTCTATGAGCTGTGGCTGTACCTGTATGGCCGGTGAACGAGCGAGGGCCAGGGCCTGATCTCCAATTTCTGCTCCTCCCAAGGTGACTGTTTCTAGTTCTGAAGCAGGCTCCGCCACTCCCTCAGAGTCTGTTGCCTTCATCTGAATGTGTCCCTCGATGTACGGCAGCCTTTCCTCTGTTGCAGATGCTGGTGCGGCTCCTCCCAACTCATCCTTCCTCCCCGTCTCCGCTCTGCCTCAGCGTTGGACGATGCATCCTCGTCCTCATCCGTTCCATCCTGGCTCCGCTCGCTCTGTCTTGCCGCTTGCTCGATGCCACGAGGAGTCTGAGCTGAGACCATTCCTGTATCATCCATGCAAATCTCATTCCTCGGTGTCACGACCGTCGGGGGAAAAGCCTCGAACACGGTAGGCTGCCGCAGCGCAACTTTTCCTGGAACATCTTTACTTTTCCCAGCGGCAGGTAGGCGACCTCTGATGCTTTTTTTTGGGAACTTCAGAGGCTGCTTCTTTTCCTCCTGCATTTTGCCCATGCAGATCTTCTGTCACTCCCGTATTCTTGGCAGCCGCCAGTTTCTTCACGAGGGCCCCCCTACGTAGTGATGTAGCAGCTGCTGCACCGGGTGTTGCAGGGGAAGATTCCTTTGTCTCCTTCTGTTCTTTGGGCTTCGCTCTTCTCGGCACCATTGTGGGTATCCGTTGTGTCCTTCCCTGAGTGAAGCGGACCTTCAGGAAAACCTTCAAGAGCCTCACTGCCTTTAATGTTAACGGGGCTGCCTCTGGATCCTTAAGGTGAGTAAATCGCTGTTTCGGCTTTCAGGGGCTATGCAACAGTCATATAAGCCACTCTGAGGTGAGCAGCATAGTCCACCAAGAAGAGGGTGCTCAGGGTACCACCTCCATTGCACCGTGGCAGGAGAGAGAGATAGCGCGACTGCTCTCCTACGGTCTGTCAGCGGCCATCTTGCCCCGAGGTCATGCTACCAATGCACAAACAGACCTCTTGAAACAGTTTGCAAGTTCATTTTGTAACAGTCATAGAATCTGCATTCATTATCCATTGGTGGCAGCAGTTCATTATTCCTAGGAAGGACATCATTCCTTTCTTGGTGGGCAGGAGCTGAAGGATAGGATTAGGATAACTGGCATGAACACACGTAACGTAATAAACGCACAAGAAAAATCCTGGCTTCGCTTCTGACAGCCAGATAACTACCCGATAGCTCACTGCGAAACACGTGATCAAGTAAACACACTAATAGAGCGGCTTCTCATTTCTGACACGTTACGCCCTCCGGAGCGGGTAAAACGCAAGCAAGGTTACCATGGGAACCATCCTAACATGAGTCACACTGATGTAGACTTCCGATTGGAACAATAACAGACACGCCCTCTACAAGCGCTCTGACTGGCCCAGGAGGCAGTGACACATGCGGCCCCGCCCTGACCAGGGAGTGCCGAGCAGCTTATTTTACCGGCATCATCGAGGCACCGATCATTTATCGGGGCTTCGCGCGCTGGAACCAAGTAGGTTTTACCGCCAGATGACCGCTTTCAAAAAAGTAAGTACAGATCCGTGGTCTATGGGCACAGCGCGGTGTGAATGCACCGCATCCGAGTTTTCACGACTTGGATGAGCACGCCTACACGCTGTTGGATCCCACTGTACTCATGCTTATTTTTAAACGATATAGGTGACGGGGAATCGCCGTCTTGGTTCATCCGAAGCCCATGAAGCGACAGAAACCGCTTTGAGTGTAAGCATCGCTTTAATGGCCATTATATTTTTTCTCATGCGACCTACTTAGATAACTAACAAACAAATGACCAGCTTGCCAGTCAATTAAAAACCGGACGATCACGTTCCCTGTACTGATATGATGCATGTCTGCCTAACTCACTAGCAGCCCACCATGTCTTTTACCACTTTCGATCACTCCCAGTTCCGACCAACTTCAATAGGTTGAGTACCTCACAGACACTGTCTCTCATGTAAGGTACCCACCTAAGCGCAATTTTAAATTAAAAATCAAAGTCCATTTTGAACAGCTACTGCCTATATGATAATTAATATAGGTAGCTACCCGATGGGGTGACCACATCAAGCACTTTAAATGTTTTGTGTACCCTTGTTAAGTCTCCCCAAGTACGTATTCCCAACCCCGTTTTCCCTTTTCTTTCCCTTTCCACAGGTTTTTTCCTGAATCCAGGATTGAACACACCTTTTACATTCAGACCCTTATTTGTGGTCTGTAAATTACATGTGGGCAGGGCGCACCTTAGCGTGTGCGTACCACCCCCTGTAAATCACACGGTCCTGACGAAAACCAGAGAATTTTTGTATTGGTTGAAACATGTAGACCTAGTTTACTTTATAATTTCTTTCACATAGCACACTTGGCTATTCTTAACCTTTTAATATATCACACTTCTCGAGACACCAAAGCCTTCATAATTAGGCAAAGGTGCCACATTGGTTTTATTAGGGTTCAGACGCTCAAGAATAAAATCTTGAACGGAATAGTACTGGCCCTTTTTAATATACCCTCACACATTAATTATTAGCACATATGAAAGAAGAAACAATATCCCGCTCCACTGTAGTCAGGTGTTGTAGCACACCCTATTGGCACTCGGCCTATGGTGTGGGACCCCAATGATGAAGCATGTCACCAGCCAGGTTGGTGAGTGAGGGGTCTTCTTAAAGGACTACTACTGTCCAGTTAACGGTGTTGGGGCACTTTGTGCTTACCTAGGTATACCCAATAGGAAAGAGCTAATTGCTGTTTTCCTCTCCTTCAGGGGGCACTCCTTCTGTGTTATTACTATTCTCCTTTGGCATGTCTGATATCTTCATCCTGTAACACTGTGCAACAATAAAACTGATACCATACTCTTATTTACTCTCTGGTATCTACGCTGCACCCCTTGAAAATGTCATTCAGTGGAATAAACTCACCCTGCATATATCCTCCAAAGGTATTATTTCTCAAGAAAACAGTGATATCCTAAACAGATCTGTGGTGTCCAATATAGCTCCTGGAAGGCTAATGTGATATCCCTAATATTATTACCATGAATTGAGAATTAATTTTGACTCTAATTTTCCCTAGGCACATTATAGATTTAGACATCATTAGAGCAACATTTACATTTACCTGTAGAGTTATGTGCCCTACAATGGTAGAGTCAGGATACTTAATTAATATAAAGGAATTTAAGTTGTTAAACTACTCTTCAACATTACAAGCACGTATTATATCTATGTTTTTTTCTTTCAGAACAAGTTGCAGTGGAGTTTGCATTTCCTTGACACTTGCTATTTGCTGTAGGCCAAAATAGAAACAAATCTGTTGAAAAGAAATATGTTCCCTGTTCAATCAAACACAGCCCTGTACACACACATAGTGGCTTAACCTCAGATAAAAATGCTTAAAAACTCCCTAAACTATGTAACATGAGAACAACCTACAATAATGGTGTTATCACCTGAGAATGTTAGAACAAAACTACCCACATCTAGTTCCCCTTAAAGGTCAAATAAGGGACAAGCAATGTAGACTACTCATCCTCTCATTAAAACATCAGACAGGATGGGCAGTAACATAGCATATATATATTCATTTTATCAATACTAACAATTTTTAAAACATTATTACTGAATAGCCTATTAAATTTCTCATGGCTATTTCACAGACAGCTTAGACAGGCTCAAAAGAGATTGAGAAAAAGAGAGAAGCAAACATATTTTTCTTACCCTTAATTTGTAGAGGAGCTAGCCTCCTTCCCCCCATTTCGACAGTAGGAAACCTGAAACAGGTTTCACTTCAGTCAACACTATCAACCCCAATTTGTTTCAACTGTGCATAAACAAAACTCTGAGGAAGTAACTAGCATATTTAAGCAATTTAAACATGAATATCCAACCAGCATTTCCCTTATCATGAGTGCATATAGTGCTTGCTTTTGCCAAAAACAAAGTAAGCAAACTTCTCCTTCTCTCCCTGCTGCCATCTCCTCTTTAAAAAAGTTTCAGAGGTCAAAATGTCAAAAACAAACCTTGCTCTGAGCCCTGTTAGTCTTCTAAATGTGGAACTCGACCTTTTAACCCATTAGCAGCTGTTCTTCCTTGTCTGAGCGGTGTTTACCCTTCCCCAGTAAGTACATTGGTGGCACAGCGGCCCACATCTCCAGCAACATACTCATATTTTTTCACCACGGATTTGAAAAATGCACAGGTCTCTCTCATGGATGGCCAGCACTGACATACACTTTTAGACACACCTCCCGCCACAAGATCTAGAATTGCGAACTTTAGAGCTGGGGAGCTATGTTTGAATCTCGGCATCAGCTCAACATCCTGTGATTCCAGGCAAATCGCTCTGTCTCCCCGTGCCTACCACTAATGAATGTGTTCTTCTGTAATGTAAATTGTGCTCATGCCATGTTGTCGAGTTTGCGCTATATAATATTGCAAGGAAAAATAAAGTAGGGAAACTCAAGTTCACACACTACTGAACGCGCACTCTTAAGTGCATCAGCAGTGCACTGTGAATCGGAGCGTTTCACAGGCCTGTCACAGATAAGAAATGCTATCAAAACGAAATCCTACAAAACAATATACTACTGGCGGGCAGCAATTCATACCCGGACAACGTCGGGACAGGCTGCTAGTTACTCATATAATGTGAATGCCTTTTAATATTTAATTTTGTGTGTCTAAGGAGAGTCAAATCTACTCCTCCTCAGTGATAAATTCAGGTTACACTACTGGAATTTTGAGTTTTCTGCAACATTTTGCATCTATTTTTAATATTTGTTATGTCCTAGTTTTGTAAAAATACACACATTTGTTTTTTTTTCTCTTTGAGGCCTACTTTTTCTATTTACATTACCTTTTTCTAGAAAAAGTCAGTTTTAACATTGATCATGTAACAATTAGTATGAAAGACACACTGAGCGAACCACGTCTGTTTCTTGCAAACCACTCGCCCGCACTTCTACAAATCTATTCCTGCTTGACTTTTTCTACCCTTTTTGACACGTCCTGGGTTAACAGCTGCCAAGAATTCTCAGATTCTGACTGCACCACTGACGGTGGTTCCAGTATAAATTTGTACACATGTTTTAAAGTTTAGTAATATGAGGCTATGTATAATGATCCCAGAATGCTCTCTTATCATATGCAAATATTTGTAGACGCTTGAACGCAAATGATGGTCGAAATTTACTTGTTTAGGCATGGCTTTTTTTGTAAACCCATATCAGTGTTGGAGCTGCTGGGCCCTCACTATTCTAACAAGCATTGGTAAAAGCAAAACTCGTTTTTAATCTAAAAAATTACACATTGCCACAGGAATTCTGTGCACTGTACAACACTACTTTGTGGGTCAATATGCTCCTTGTGAAAGAGCAAAATATAGTCACTCACAGTGATGCCAGCAGATAGAGAGAGAGTGACAGGCATCATTTTAATATACACAAAAGGTCATGGGTAACGCCAGGCCTAATTAGAAGCCCACTTTTCCTCCAACCACTTTTTTCTTACCCTGGAAGAAGTTTTACATCTGCCACTGTCAAGAGTACATTTCCAACCTCTCTCTTTATGAGAATATTTGAGAAGAATTAGTGAAAACCCTTAAACATTCCTAGATATCTCATTTTCTCCTTACAAAATGGGGAAGTAAATACCTCATTCCAGCTCATAATTTCTGTTTTGGTTTAGTTCATCTGATAACCAGATATTTTACCGAAACTTAGCAAGGTTTCTTCTGCTATTTTTAACGCCTCCTTCACATCTGATGTAAAAATCATAAGGTCGTCGGCATAAAGGGCTATTTTTTTTTTGCCATCCTTGAAAGAGAAAAGGCTGTATTGTGGGAAGATTCCTTAGACATTCTGCCACAGGTTCAATATAAAAATTAAAAAGGAGGGGGGAGAGGGGGCACCCTTGACGAGTTCCTCTACCTATGTGAATATCGCTAGTTAATTTACCATTGATTAGGATTTTGGCCCTGGGGGAGGTGTAAATGTTTTCTACCATTTTAACTATATTATCTCCCAGATTAAACTGTTTTAGCACTTCACTAAGGTACTTCCAGCAGACTCTATCAAATGCTTTAGCCGCATCTATTGCAATTATTGATAAAGCACTTTTCTCTGTGATGGCAATGTCTATTGCCCCAATCAATTCTTGCGTGAGGTCCTGAAGGTGCCTTCCTGCCACGAAGCCCTTTTGGTTGATATTTATTAGAGTTCCTGCGATTTTCCCTATTCTTTTGGCCATGATTTGAGTAAATATTTTATAATCACAGTTTAGTATGGAAATTGGGCGATAAGACTCACATTTTTTTTGGGTTCTTGCCAGGTTTTAACAGGACTGTGATAGTTGCGTCTTTCCACGTTTCTGGGATTTTTCTGTTGTTTATAAAAATCTCATTAAAGAGTTCGGTCAGATGGGGGATTAAAACATATTTCAAATGTAGACAAAACTCATAAGGTAATACATCAGGTCCTGCCGCCTTGCCTCTTTTTAATTCTTTTATTGCAGCTTCTACCTCCCCTATTGTGATTGGCCTGTTTAGCCTCTCTTTATCCTCCGCTTGAAGAGTGGGGACGTTTTGGGCAACCACAAACCTGTTAATCTCTTCAATGTCTGGGTTACAATCCTCCAGGTATAAGTCGGAGAAGAAGGCCATAAAGTCCTGTTTAATAACAGTATCTTCTAGGCCATTTTGCGAGGGATCTCTTGGATCTATGCAGTTGATCTTGTTTTTTACCAAGTCCGTTTTGGTTTTCCAGGCCAACAACTTCCCGCAACCTTCACCATATTCGTAATGGGCAAGTTTACTACAGTCCCATCTTTCTCTAATTTTACCCTCTAGTAGTTCTGTTAGACTTTCCTTTTTTTCCTGTCTTTCCTTAGATAGCTCTTGAATTCGTAAGTAAGACGATGCCAGGGACAACTGCCGATCTATAGACGTAATGTTTTCCTCTAGTTTTTTAATGTCTTTTTTCATCTCTCTAGCTTTATTAAAGGCTAACCCTCCAATCCTACCCCTTAATACAGCCTTATAAGCCTCCCACACAATTTGAGGTACCGCGCTACCCTTATTCTCTTGGAAATATATTTCTGTGTCTTGCTTGAGTAGATTTACTATGGCTGAATTTAGGAGGATGGACTGATCAAATGTCCATCTTGGTGGATCTGAGTCGTTATTTATTTTTAATTTGATTTCCACAGCCGAATGATCAGACAAATGTGCGGGAAGGTTTTTTACAGTCAAGGTGCTTTCTAGAAGACCCTGATCTATTAAAAAATAGTCTATTCTGGAATGGATACCCAACTTTTTGTTAGAAAAGGTGAACTTATCCTGTTTGATCCCCTTTATGTTCCATACATCCATAAGATTGAGGTCTCTCTTGTGTACCCCCAACCACTCCCTCATTTTTGGTAAGCTGTTCTGGTTACCCCTGGGGGAACGGTCTGTTCTTGGATCCAAGATGATATTAAAGTCCCCTCCCAAAATCAAAGGAGATGTAGTGGAGATCAAGTGGGAATACAAAGATTGAAGTGGGGTTGGGTCATCTAAGTTGGGCCCATAATATCCGGCCACCGTAAAAGTATTATTTAGGATGCTTATATTGGCTATTGCCCACCTTCCCTTAGGGTCTGTTTCAGCAGAAATAATTCTTACATTCAGAGATTTTTTAAACAAGATTGCGACCCCTTTAATAACACACTCCTGATCTGTGCAGATGTAGCAATCAACCCATTTAAGGGTACTAATTAGTTCTTCCCACTCTTTTTTAACTAAGTGCGTTTCTTGTAATATTATAATTTCATGTCCTGACACTTTAGATATTCGAAAATTTTACGGCGTCTACTCTTGGTTCTTAGACCATTAACATTCCATGTTATTATTTTTAAAGATCTTTGGTTTTAATCCATTATTGGTTATGACAATATTGACAAAGCTGGGCGAGTTAAAATTCCAGTATAACTGTAGACAATGTTTCTCCTTTCCTAAAAGTGTGATGAGGACTTTTTTTTCATTTTTGCCCAATTTGCTCCCCACCCCCTTCTGCTCCCCGTCCTTCTCCCCTCATGTATATTCATAAAGAAACTGTAGAATTATCAAAAAGATGAGAAGTTGAAAAGAAAAGGCACGGGGAAACACCTTCCCTCCCTGGGAAAGCCTCCCTTTTCTTTGGGCTATATTTTAGCCCATTTTGAGCCTGTGCCAAAAAAGATAAGAAAACTAAGAAAAAATGCCGATGAGTGAGTTTTACTCCTACCGCCCCCTATTTACAGTCATGTTCTACCCCCTTCTTTTTCTTATGTCTATAGAGTCATTCATTTTTATGAGTGAGATTGCACTTGAATGTTGTCGCGCATCTGTTCCAGCAAAGAATCTACTTCCAGCGGGTCTCTTATATTGAACATTTTGTTCCTCCACATAATTCTTAATGCAGCAGGAAATTTCATTTGGACTGTAGCCCCTAGTGATCTTAGCTCCGGCATTCTCTGGCCCAGCTCCCATTGTCTATCCTGTGTTACCTTGGCAATATCCGAGCGGATTTTAAAGGACCAGCCTTCTCTGGTGTACTCTCCATTTTTGAGTCCCTCACTTAGAATGTTTTCTTTAGTAGTGTATGACTTAAAGTTTACTAGGATCTTCCTTGGGTTCTTCCTTTCTTTAGTTTTCCTAAAGGGATCCCTATGTACTCGCTGGATATCGTCTTCTAAATTTAAGGCCTTACTCCAAGGGAAGTGTTCTTCAATCAAGGAAATAATAAACTTTCTTATATCGGACCCTTCCTGCCCTTCAGGTATATTCAGGAATCTTAGATTAGATCTCCTTGATTGGTTTTCTAGGGACTCCAATTTTTCTTCTATCGACTTGTTCTTTGCCCTTAAGTCTCTGATATTCTTCTCCGAGACTCCTGCTCTTTTTACCAACCCCTCCGTCTCTGCTTCCACTGTGGAGACCCTGTCGTTCAAGGTGGAAAGCTTATGGTCTAAAGATTCAAATCTCTCATGTAGCTTATTCTGATTGTCTTCAGAAACTTTAAACCTAGACCTCATCTCCTCCAGCATCAACTCCAGCAAAGTCTCTGTGGTGTTGCCAGGGCCCTTTCATGAGAAGCTCTGCGGATTATCACGGTTAGCTGATGGAGTGGGTTGGGAGACTGACTGAGATAAAGTACTAGATCTTAATGATGAGGAATCCAGAGAGTCAGGCTGTGTATTCATTGTACAGTCCTTATCTGGGTGACTCTGAATAAGATCCTGAGGTGACACTGGAGCTGATGCCGAGGGTGCCAGATTCACCATTTGTGGTTGAGGGTCTTGTGCATTTTTGGGAACTGTTGAATTTGCTAATTTCTCCTGTCCCCCAGGCTCTCAGAAGGGTGATAATCAGCCAGGACTTGGAGAGCCGAGCTTTCTGCCATATCTTTACCACCGATCTTTTCTTGCACTTTGAAATAAGATCTCAAGGAGGGCGTAACTTTTACTTTGAATAGACTTAGTAAAGGATATTGATAAGATTCCACAAACTAATCTACAGAGAGTAGAAACAGAAGTTAATAAACTCCTGAAGGTCTGGAGCAGTCTCCTGCTTACATTCCTAGGAAGATCTAACATAATAGAAATGACAATTTTGCCAAAATTCACTTTTATTTTTAGCGCAATTCCTTTAGAATTTAAAAAAGAAGCTTTGAAAAAAATTCAGCGGAAAATATCCACGTTTATCTGGTCAGCAAAAAGACCGAGGATAGCCTGGCATAAGTTAAGAAGGAAAAAAGAGCAGGGAGGTATAGCTAGCCCGGACATAATAGAGTATTGTCGGGCATTTCAATTTAAATATGTAAGGACATTGTTGGGCCACTTAGAAACTTACCCACAGCACTTCCAAAGCATGACAAACAATACAAGTCATTTCCTTTATAAATTTGGTCACCCAAAATTTAAAAAATAAATAAAACTGAAGACATTAAAATCAGCATCTAAATTATGGTTTGGTTTTAGGTGTACCCTGGGCATCCCCCTACATAGTTAGAAGGCCCCAATATGGGACTCGCCAACTACACCAGACTGTCTTAAGGACAGTCTTGCTGGTCCACTCAAACAGGCAGGCATAGTAGAATGGGGCCAACTTCTTTTTCAAAATAAACTCCTCGAATGGGAAATTCTGTCGCGACGGACAAATTACACACTCTCTAAATTTAAGTACTATCAGATGTTGAGCTGGTCGAACTCTTTAAAGGAAACTAGAAAAGGAAACCTCGAACTGGAAATCAAATTCCTGGAGGCAAATCAGCTCAAGAAAGAAATATCCTACTGGTATTGGGCCTTAATAATAGCAGGAGAAGACGACTTTCGGATTCCGGAGAGCATCTTGGGTAAAGATCTGCCGACGCTGGATCTAAACAGTACATGGCAAGTATCTATGAGCAAATGCTGGTCTATTGTATCTTCTGCTGCTCTCAAAAGAAATCATTTATTCACCACACACAGAGCTTATTGGACCCCGAAGAGGCTTTCTAAACTGAGTGGAGATGCACTGAGAAGCTGTCCGAAATGTGGTATGATTAAAGCTGATGACCTGCACATGTTTTGGCAGTGCCCCAGCCTCGAAGGTTTCTGGAAAGACGTTGGTATGACATTAGAACGGGCCCTAGGAAAGCAACTAATTGTGAGTATGGATTTGGTTGTTTTTGGGGTCTCTTGTAGGCTGGTCATGAATGCTCTATCGAAAGCCAAGGAAAATGTAGTCTTTATTTTAATCCTGTTGGCTAGGAGGGAGCTTTGTATCAAATGGGTAAGCCCGGTAGCCCCCTCTCGAAATGAATGGCTAGCGTCAGTCTTAAGGGTATACAAGTTGGTCAGAAGAAAGAGTGGGCGCTTGAAAAAGTTTAAATTTTGGGATATATGGGAAGACTTTAACAAGGGGTGACTAGGGGTATGGGTTGAAGTGGGTTCGTGAAACTTTGTATTTCTCCACCCTAACATATGTCCAATGATTACGCTACCGCAACAAAATGGAACGGATGGTACTTCGAAGTAGCCATCATGGCTAGCTTATCTCACATCCGGCGAACGAAGACCTCCTTTCTTAAATGTATGGAAGTAAGGGGTGCGCTTTTTCTGAAACACCTGAATGACATGGACTGGGTATCCGAAAAGACACATTCTGGGCGGAGTAAGAAGAAGCGAATCCGAGATTCTCCTACTTTAAAATCAGTTGCGTAGTGAGGACAACAAAAAAAAAAGAAAACCCTTAAACATGCAAATCACTATTTTTGCACAGACTCAAAAGGGCATTCCAACCCTGGAACTATTGCTTACCACTAACTTCAGCCCCAGTATGTAGACCTGCAGAAACGTGGCAACAGGTTTTCGCCCTGGCCATTCCACTGAAACTGCATTGATCGAGCTATCGGACTCCATCAAGTTCTTGCAGGATGAGGGGAGACAAGCTGTACTCATCCTGCTCGACCTAACCGCAGCATTCGACACCATCTCACATGCCATTCTCATTAACAGAATGCGCGAGATTGGTGTAACTGGTACAGCATTAACATGGATAACATCATTCCTATCTAACAGATCTCAAACAGTTTCATTAGGCCCCTTCCTCTCCGGCGAAAGACCCACCATATCAGGAGTGCCCCAGGGGTCCATACTCAGTCCACTCTTTTTTAATATCTACATGGCCCCCCTTCTCACAGTGATTGAATCCCACGGAATCCTCGTTACATCTTATGCTGATGACACTCAGCTCGTCGTCACCATAGATAAAAAATGCACTGATGCCGCCCTCAGATTTCAGAATTGTCTCTCTCAAGTCTTTTCTTGGCTCAACAATAACCATCTTAAGTGCAATAGTGCCAAAACGGAAATTATACCCTTAGGTAAAGACATCCTCTTCTCCCCAAAAGATTGGTGGCCTCAAAACTCTGAAGCCCCGCCGAGTGCGGTTTCCTCGGCCCCGCAACCTGGCTGTCCAATTCGATTCGTCCCTCAGTTTTGACGATCATGTGCGCATCACTGCGGGGTGCTGTTTCAGTCTAATTAGACAGTTGAAGAAATTCTTTGACTTTCTTCCTATCTCAGCCAGGAAATCAGTCGCGGTGGCCTTAATCCTATCCCGGCTAGATTACTGTAATGGCCTTTTGGCAGGAGTAAAGAAGTCCACTCTCAAGAAACTGCAAAGCGTTCAACACGCGGCGGCCAGGCTCGTTCTCAATCTCCCAAGAAGGTCCTCGGCCTCAGCAGCCCTTAACACCCTTCACTGGCTGCCTCTCCACAAAAGAATCCTCTTTAAACTCCTCGTCACGGTTTTCAAAGCCACCAGGAATACAGGCCCATTCTACCTCTCTAAGCGCTTTTTGCACTACACCCCATCGCGTTACTTGAGGTCATCAGGAGCCAACCTGGTCACTGTTCTTAGAATCAAGTTAAAAACGAAAGGAGGAAAAACTTTTTCATTCCTAGCGGCTAAGGCATGGAACAGCCTCCCCTTCAACCTCAGGCACGCCCCTACAGAAAGCCTTTTTAGGAAACTCCTGAAGACCTGGATATTCCCTCAGCCCGACTCATTAGTTCTCGCAGCCATCTGATCCATGCCTCACGGAGCTGGTTCTTCTGCATGCTCAGCGCCAAGATGCTCCTTCCAGAGCGATAGTTGCGCTATACAAACCCCAAAAAATATCAAAATATCAAACATAAGGGAATTGCTAGTATTCAAACCCTACTTTGGTATGAGCCCTGGCAAAATCAGAGATGCTATAACAAAACTTTTATACAATGAAATTGCTGCCATAATTTGTTGTAGCATTGCATGGCCCAAAAGGGACAAGTAGAATACAGGACAATGTATGCAAAACCAGTCTCTGCTTTACATGCTATACCTTGTAACTGCTTCACTGTCCATAGTATTTAACATATTTTCTTATTGTACTTTGCTCAATAGCTTGTAATATTCATTGCTAGACTGCTCGCATCGCCTGCATTTGTGCCTGACTGTGCCGCTTCCTCTGCCCAGATCATAGCGCTATCACGGCTGTGCCCCTGTTTCGCTTTCTATTTGTGCTGCCATTTTGTTGTTGTGATTCCTGGCCAGTCTCTCCTCCCCGCTCCTGCCTCCCAGCTGACCCTCCCTCCCACTGATACAGAAGGCTGACCCCACCTCGACCAGAGCTGTGACCGTCTTAGCTCGCTCTGAAGTGGTCGCTCCCCACGCTCCCTGACCTCCAGAATTTACAGCGCTACACTCTTTCCTGCAGCCTGGTATCGTAGCGCTTGGTGCTAATTACTAGCTGAGCTTGCAGTGCCTAAATTCATTCTCGTAGCGCCTGGCATCGTAGCGCTTGCTGCTTACTGTTAATTGTTGGTTATTGCTTATTGTACTTTGCTCAATAGCTTGTAATATTCATTGCTAGACTGCTCGCATCGCCTGCATTTGTGCCTGACTGTGCCGCTTCCACTGCCCAGATCATAGCGCTATCCCGGCTGTGCCCCTGTTTTGCTTTCTATTTGTGCTGCCATTTTGTTGTTGTGATTCCTGGCCAGTCTCGCCTCCCCGCTCCCGCCTCCCAGCTGACCCTCCCTCGCTCTGCCCCCTCCACTCTCCACTTATGACAGATGCATTTGCGC
The DNA here is from genome assembly GCF_964263255.1 of Lissotriton vulgaris. Classification (NCBI taxonomy): domain Eukaryota; kingdom Metazoa; phylum Chordata; class Amphibia; order Caudata; family Salamandridae; genus Lissotriton; species Lissotriton vulgaris. The sequence continues at coordinate 584,302,526 of NC_141696.1, forward strand.
GCAGCATTCACGTGCAGCGGTCGCGCCCCATGCGCACCGAAGGTGCGCCAAAGGTAAGCCCGTCTACGCCCGTAAGCGCCTGGACCGCGGCCAGCACCAGACCCCCTGGCCCCCGCACTATCCACTCCACCCGCATAACGTACGACACCGCAACCCTTTCTGCACTTAACCCTGGCCGACCACCAAACTGCTACCAAGCCGCCCCTGGTCTCACACATGGACGCTTCACCTGCCATTCCTGTAAGTTCGACTGCACCAAGATCCACACCAAATCCACAAACTCCAAACAGAGCTCTGACACTAACCACCGGGAGTGCATCCTGCTCAACACCCGCTCACTCCACAGACACGCCATTAACCTTTGTAACCTACTAGACACCAGAACGCCGGACGTCGCCTTTCTTACAGAAACCTGGATGAACGCCTCATCAGCACCCGACATCGCCATAGCCATCCCGGATGGTTACAAGATCATCCGAATGGACCGCATCAACCAAATAGGAGAAGGCATCGCCATCGTCCATAAGAACACCATCCGCATCACGACCAGTTCTGACGATAACCTCGTAGCCGCCGAACACCTTCACTTCCAGATCCACACCGACCCCAAGACCACACTCAGAGGCACCCTCATCTACAGGCCACCAGGACCCCGCACACAATTCAGCGAAGACATCACTGACTTCATCAGCCCACACGCCCTCCCTTCCGAGGACTACATTCTACTGGGAGACATCAACTTCCACTTGGAAAAGAAAAACGACAGCAACACCACCACCCTTCTGGACAACCTCGCCAATCTCGGACTCAAACAACTTGTCGACACCCCCACCCACTATGCCGGGCACACACTAGACCCAATCTTCACCTCTAGCAAGCACATCTCCTTCAAATACACCACAGCTCTCCATTGGACTGACCACAGCTGCATTCACTTCAACTACAAAAAGACTACAACCCACAACCACCCTCAACCAATTCCCCGCAGAAACTGGAATAAAATTACCACCGACCAGCTCTTCACATCACTCCACCAAAACCCTCCTACTATATCATCGGACCCAAACCTTGCAGCCACCATCCTCACACATTGGATCACCCACAGCGCTGACAAACTAGCACCCTTGAAAAAACATCAAATCAAGCCAGGTAACAAAAAAGCCCCCTGGTTCAACGATGACCTTAAGAAATCCAAGAAGATCTGTCGCACCCTCGAAAAAGCCTGGCGAAAAAACACAACCAGTGACAACATGACCACCAAACACCACCAACTGATCCGATCCACCAAGAAATCAGCATTCAAGAACTGACTAGACATCAACACCCACAACAGCAAGGAACTATTCAACATCGTCAAAGAATTTACCAACCTCACCGCCGGCACCAACGACATCACTCCCTCTCAAGACCTCTGCGACTCCCTAGCCTCTTTCTTCCACAACAAAATCGCCGACATACATAACAGCTTTGTAAACCAGCCCGGAGAACAGCCCACCCCACCCACTTCCGAACAAAACCCCCCCTCCAACAACCTCAACAACCTTTGCGCATGGAACCCAATCACCACTGAAGAGACCATCCGCCTAATGAACTCCATCCACTCAGGATCACCTACCGACCCATGCCCCCACCACATCTTCAACAAAGCTAACTCCATTATCGCTCCCCATCTCCGAGACGTCATCAACTGCTCCCTCAACTCCGCTACCTTCCCGGAAAGCTGGAAACATGCCGAACTCAGCGCCCTTCCCGAAGAAACCCACAGCAGACCCCACTGAACTTAAGAACTACCGCCCCATCTCGCTCCTCCCATTCCCTGCCAAAGTCATAGAGAAAGGCGTCAACAGTCAGCTCGCCACCTTCCTCGAATCCAACAAATCCCTCAACCCTTCACAGTCCGGCTTCCGAGCCAAACACAGCACCGAGACCGCACTCATCGCAGCAACAGACGACATTCGAACACTACGGGACAACGGAGAAAGAGCTGCCCTCATCCTACTTGAACTCTCCGCAGCCTTCGACACAGTCTGTCATAGCACCCTTATTCAACGCCTCAGCAATGTCGGAATACAAGAAAAAGCATTGGACTGGATCATCTCGTTCCTCGCCCGAAGAACCCAGAGAGTCCGCCTCCCTCCTTTTAGATCAGAAGCCATTAAAGTCATCTGCGGCGTACCACAAGGATCACCTCTCAGTCCCACCCTCTTCAACGTATACATGAGTCCCCTCGCAT